>NC_140297.1:26748228-27348228 GCF_964211825.1 Aythya ferina | reverse complement strand
GATCCTTCTACAGCAAAATGTTTTTATACTAAAAATATTTTTTTAACAATTACATTTGTATTGGAATAAAAACTTTATTCCCCTCCTTATCTTCCCTTCAATTGCAACCAATTCCAGCACTTCTGAATATTAATATGTAAGATGCATACCAGCCCTCATGCACCCTCAGCAGCAGGGTTCCCTTTCCTGCTGCATTCCTGCACCCCTCTGCAGGCCCTAGAGCACAGGGCACAGTCTTAATACATGAATTTTGGACAACTTTCCCCTTTACAACATGAATACCATGATAAGAATTATCTTAGAAGAGACAGAGAGATGTGGGTTTAGTAAGGAACAATTTATCTAGTTCCTCTGTTCCTTTGAAGCGCTGTGCAAGCTATTCATAGCAAAGACCTCATACAGTATAATAAGCAACATGAACAATATTCAACACGTTGTGCTCGTGCCAGTGCCAGGAAACGTTGCTAACTAGGCCAGATTGTTATATTTTTTGCTGTAGCACATATGCCTAAAGATTAAAAAGTTCATGAAGATCACTACAGTGAGCAAACTACCAGCCAGAAGAACTGCAACTGAAAAAACGGGCAACTCCAGCCATCCAGCAGTGCATTCCTCAGCCAGAAGGCAGAGGTGAAGGACAAGGCAATATACTGCAAAATGAACAGAGAAGTCTGATAACTGCTGATAATGGATTTCTTCAGCAACTTCAGGGTCATCCCAAAGCACAAAATACTCACATTTATTTTGCTGCTACCTTAATTTCTGCTGGAATACAAATCTTTGATATGCACTGCTAAAATTCAGTTATCTATTGAAGCAACTTTGAGCCATGAATGAATTCTTTGTATGTGGAGCAGTATTTTTTGAGCAACTGGAATGCCAATGTTACTTATCCCCCCAAAAATACTCTTCTAATTGGGCTGAAATCAGGAGCAAAGTTTATATTTTATCTTTTTGACAGAGCCAGAGAACATACTAAGAAATGAATTTCCCATAAAATATTAATTGTATATTTAAATAAACACTATTTAAATTACCTATTTTAATTTATCAGCTACATTTAGTCACTGTAGTTATCTCTAGGTCACTTGTAGCGACAAGATTTGAGTTTCTCTATACTGCTCCAGGCAAAAAAAATAAATAAAACCTTAAGACCTTTTGGGCATGTGACATCCTGAATGGGAGGAGCTCAGACAAACTGAGTCCCTGCTTCCATATCTTGTTCCCAACCCCTGCTACCGTAGAAGCTCCAAAACAGTAATCTACTGTGACAGAAGAAAGATGACAGTTTCTCTGAGATGGTAGATGGGTGTGGAGCAAAACCTCTAAAAAAGAGGGTAACACTTCATTCTCATTGTTCTACTCCTAAATGTATGAAAATCCAAGGACTCGAATGGGAGAGAAAGCTGTCTACTTCAGAAAAGAACCTAGAAAAGTCAAATGAAAATAAGAGACTAGTAGGAAAATAGTTGGCCAACACGGTTTCACAAAAGAAATCTGTAATTTTTTCAGCAAATAGGACCAACTGGGAAAAGTTGCCTAAATGTGAAGTTAAAATGATGATATTATTTGACAAGAAAAGTAAATCTCTCCTTGAGTTGTCACAGTAGTAAAGACATCCAGAAAATGTCTCCCTAGAATGTAAGCATCAGTGAGAGGAAAAAGACAGATGGGTCACTTCCATCTACAGCAAGAGCAAAATTTTCTTGGATTTGGTCTTTTGGCCTTCTGAAAGTGCTAATTGGTTACAGCTATTATAGGAAAGAAAATTACTAGTCTGAACCCAGGTGAAGCTTTGCTCCAGTGATAACTGCAACCAATGTTTTTGCAGTTCTTCATGAAGTTTTAGTTGGCAACTGAATCCCCAGATCTTTCCAGCAATCTCTCTCCTCAGTCTTGAAGAATATAAATGGATCCTCGGGCAGATGTATGCATAAAAATCACTGCACTAAGTGCTTTGTTCTGAGTTATTTTTTTTTTTTTTAATCCTGTTGCATATATATAAACCCAAGCTTGTGGCAAGAGTAGCACTACATTCTCTCTCAAAATTAAAAATGTTCTAAGTCTGAAGTGGTGAATTAGGCAAGTTGCCTAATGCAACTTTCTACCTGCTCTCCCCACAGAGATTCAAGTGAGAAATAAGAGAAAGGAAGGCTAGATATTTGACTCCAAGTTCCTCCATACACATCGTGTAGCTGGAGCACTCATCAAGAGCACCGTCAGCAAAGACCTTACCAGGAGCTGGAGTCTGTCAGGCTTGGATCTACGAACACTAATTACAAAGACTAAGTTGTCCTCAGCACTTACTGCTTAGGCTTTTGAGACACAGGAATAAGAGTAAGATGACTCTCAAAGCAGAAAAGCACTAAATAAATAAATAAATAAATAAAAAATAAACAAATGTTGGCCACCTCTTTCAATTATGTAGGCCTCCTGCAGGCTCCTGGTTTTCTGTGGAAGGAAGACAATTGAACCACAATGAAAAGGAAGAAATGTAATTTTTTAATGTTTAAAATAGACTTGTTTTTCTAGAAAGTAGATCTCCTATTTGCATCGCAACACTAGAAAAGTATTCTTAAAATTTGTAACACTGTGGAAACAAACAAACAAAAATGTGCAAACAAATTTTATCTTGTTGTATTTTTAAAAAATACTTCAGAACAAAATTTGACTGTGTGCTACCCAGTGCAGGGTCCTTTAAAAATCTGATGCAGATGAGAAGTGGTGAGGTTTTGGGGGATTTTTTTTAAGATTGAAATTAAAGCAGTAGCACATTACGAAGAAATAATCAATAAAATTATCAAACCACACTGATGGAAAGTACAGAAAAACATATTCCTGTCTTACCAACCTTGCATTTTGGACTGAAATGAGGCATTTTTGTGTGTTTTTTTCCTTTCCATTAAAATGGACTGGGTACTGCTGTTTTTTTTTTGTTTGGTTGGTTGGTTGGTTTGTTTTGTGACAGTGAGACTAACCTAAGAACACTATTACTTTCCTTACGTGGTGTTTAGAGTAATTATTAATAAGCTGCCCTATACCACAGTCTTTTAGCCACCATTTTACACTAATGCATCATGTTGTAAATATCACTGTACCATCAGGCTATATTAGCATGCTGTCTCATCAAATGATGTATGATCTACATTGTATTTTAGATCAATTTTAATATTTTGAAAGCCCAGAAGGGTTACTCCCAGAGGCAGGATGACTGACCGATCAATGTGTTGACAGCAGCAAAGTGAACCGGCGTTACTGGCTTTTAGTCCAACCGCATGTGTTTGGGCAAGAGATACAGGATAATCAGTAGTTTTATCTGGGGATTAACTTAGTCAGAAGATTCCAAAATTAGACAAAGGCTAAAAAATGTGAGTGGGAACATCTGGGCACCTAATTTGAGCATCTCCTACTACAAATAACCAGCAAGTGTAACCGAATAAGCACGCAATTTCATAAAGCATATAGCAAGTCTCTGCACAAACTAAATAGCGAGATATGCGAATTGTGCTTCTGGATACATGTGCCTTGGTCATTAGTTGGAGTACACGTGCCTCTGCTAAAGCCTAGGTCTCCAAATGAAGAGGCTGCCAATCAGGCTGATTTTACTATTTTATAACTTCTCCATGTGGGCATATACTTCGCTATCTGTAGGCAGTAGACAAGGTAAGTAAACAATGATGCTTGTGGGCCACTTTTTCCCTACAGGAGGTGGCTTTGTCTGGTGCTGTGCAAGCCTCCCCAGTGGTACAGACTGATCACAGCAGTGGCTCCGCGCTCCCCAAGCATGGTGGTGGGAGGCAGGGATATCCAAAATGCCCGTGTTGGTGCTTGGCTTCTGCTTACAAGTATTTGCTAACCAGGCAGGACATTCAAGTCTCTTAAAAGAAGGTTAAGCATCCTCAGTTCTTGTCATAATGAAATCTCAACAGATGTTAAACAAAGGGATGATGTTACAAGTAGCAGTTAACTTGCAAACTGCTGTAGGAAAACACATTGTAAGAAAGCTGCATTACATTTTTGAAAATGAACTGGTTTTGATGAATTCAGATAGGAAGCTGGTGGCAACCACGTTAATTCACATCTCTCCATTCCCACTCCAGTTCCCTATATCTAAAAATACAACACTTCCCTTAAAAAAAAAGACCATTGACATAGCCTTCTTGATGTTACTATGATTGCTAAGTATCTGATGTAACCCCAACTGTATATCACATTACACAGATAATGAATCTAACTATTCACTTCAGAATTGAAAAAAAATTCTGAAGGTGGTACTCTTATAAGACAAGGTGGTATTCTTATAAGACAAGCCCAGGTTTCACTGGTTGACTCTAGGTCAATAGATTGCTTGAATCTGAGTTCACACAGTATTTTTTGTGAGGCCACAGTAACTTATCCTTTGTGATGTGTATAAGCAGTCTTTCTCATGGACAATCACATTGCTTAAATTTTACACGTGCATGTATGTATACATAATATATGTACACACCCACACACCCCCAAGGTGCCCAACTATGGAGTGCAAGAAGTCCACTGGTCAGCAAGTTCTGGAGATCTTCCTTGGTCTTCCTAAGTCTTTGGTCTTCCTAAGACTCTTAGGTATTTTGAGCAATTATCAAACAGGTAGCAATATGAACATTACAATAAGCTCTATGAAGTAAATATCTATTACAATGTCATTGCTGACTTTTAGCTGACAGGGCTATTTACCTTCTTTCTCAGTAAGGTCACAACCATGTACCGCAACCTTCTTATTACATGGCAGCTCTGCTCTGTAGGCACTCTCAGTCTGTGCCTAGGGCTGTGTGGTAAATGCAGGTCCCCCAAAAACCTGTCGGCTACATACCTACTATACATGCAAAGGATGCAGAGAGCTAAGAAAGAAGGTGTCCACTGCAAGCACCAATACTGAAAACTTCACCTCCTTTAAAATTAACGTAAAAACTTCACTTCCTACAGTTTATACATAACATTTGAATAAAACATAAGACCTTCTTCTGAAGGTACCAGCATTCAGAGAAAAGTGTGTGCTTGATGACCTGATGCAGACAGCCTTATTCCCTTCTAAGAGTGGATAATTTCATTAAGTGATTACTGCTTACATACCCAATTAAGAAGAGAGAGAATATGGAGCAACTTGCTTTAAGGGCTTTATAGGTGAAGAAGTACTTGTAGTTAATATGACATATGACAAGCAATTAATCTAACCAGGCCACAACTAGAATCCTATTTTAAGAGGGCTTTTTTTTTTTTTTTTTTTAAAAAAAAAAAAAAAAAAAAAAAGAAACAAAACAAAACCCCCTAATCTGCTAATCTTAGCTGTTACATTTTCTATAAACATTAAAATTTGTCAAAATGAAGCAAACTAATTACAAATGTTGGCCAATAATTTTGAAATATCAGCCACCTACTCTAAAGCAAAAGTAGGGAATTTGAAATGATGCAGCAAATCTAACCCAGAACATCCTTCCTGAATTTTTAAATCTGGAATCTTCTGAACCATAACCTAAAAGTTGGCATCTCTTTCTCTGGTAACTTGTAAAAATATTAATGCCAGCCAAGCTTTAGTAAACACTAGATGATAACAGGTCTGGAAGAACTGATTAATTAATACACATATACATACATATATATATATTTAAAAAGAAAACAAGGCAGCATTAGTGTTATTCATGTGCTGGAATTTTATCAGATGATTGCCAGGTGATCTGCCCAAAAGGAGATCTTAAACGTCTATCAGCTTCAGCAGTACTTACTAATTTCTGTAGAAGACTAAAAGTAACAATAAAGTCTTTTTTTTTTCCCTTCATTTTTATACTGTGCACTTACAACTTGCACAATGTTTTCCTTGGTATTTTATATCTTATGATACTTCTGTTTTCCCAACTGAAAAGTATGGCCCCAAAACAAACACAAAAGAAGTTGTTATTTACATCTATTCAAAATTCTTAAACAGCAGAGCTTTAAAAAAGATCAATTTAATGAAGATATTCTCTTCACATTCTGGTATATTTTTTTTTTCTAATTTATTTGAATACTCAGCCAAAATAGTGCACAGTAGTGTCTATATGGAGAAAGCCATAGACAATTTTAAATTTAGGTCAGGAAACATGTCCTTTCTGTCTGCTACTTCTCAGTTTATAGTATCAAATTATGCAAAGAAAGGTCACAAGAACTATAACACAACAACTGCAATTCATAACAAAAGCTATGTCCTACAATGATAAGTATAACAGCAAGGTATATAATTAAGAGTGGCTATAACAGCAACATATAAATTAGATAATTATGGATTAAGCAGTCCCTTGGAGGATTCTCTCTTGCCCTAGAAAACGTATAACAAGCTCCTTAGATAGAAGGCAATAGCAATTAAGTATTTGAGGGAGAAATAGGACTATAAAGAAAACCAAAAACCAATACACAGTGAGAGGAAAATCTTAATTTACAATCTAAACATGGCTCTCATTTTTGGTAGTTTATTTTAATGCACTTACTGGGACAGTTTCCACCCATTAAATCTGCTGACATCTGTTGGCTAAAGAGCGCATGTCAGATTATCAAGAAGTGCAATATCAAATAAACACGAGCTGCTTCTTAAGGTGACAGTATGGAGATGCAAAACACTGCAGCTATTATCAGATTTTTTTTTCTTTCTTGCATCAATTTAATAATCCCAGGTGCCCTGGACACCAGACATACAATAATCTTCATAAATCCTAATTCACAGCCGTACCATCTGTCAAAAATATTTTTTATGTCTCCTAATAGATATGCTACATAATTGCTTTCACAGTAGGACAAAAAAATATGGTTGCGCTAATTTGGTTTACCAATGGAATAGCTCATTATCAAAAATAACCCCACCACATTACTGGAGTTTCCAGCACTCTTCATATATCAAAACAAACCTTTCCATTTGGTTACTATCTATAAGCTTAAATTCCCAATGAAAGCAGATAAAGATTGAATTATCTGGAAATTGTACTATAATAATGGAAAACCCACAAGCATGAAAAAAATAAGACCATAATATCTGTTTCTATTACAATGGTGTTGCACTGTTAAAATTAGCTTTGCATTTCATAGTCACAAAGAGACTAATTTCTCGGTCCTGCAGAGTGCTAAGCATTTTGGCCCCCATCCAGAAAAGCACTTAAATGCACGTCTAACTTTTAGTTCATGAGCCTGAAGCAACTTCAGTGGGATTGTACATGCTTGATTAGGCCCAGAGCACTCATTAGCCTGCAGGATGACCCGTCTCCCTAGGACAAACCTGGCATCAGGAGATGACCCTCCCAAGCCTCTGTCTACTCGCTGGCGATGGAGAGGATGCTCCACATGGGACTGTTCAAAGCAGGAGCTTCTGTTCCCACCCCTTGCAGCAAAAGGATAAACTTTGAGACTAAACTGAAAACACCTTTCCTCCTACAAGTTTCTAAATATCTGCAGTTCCTCTGACAGCACTACATGCAATGCGAAAACCTCGTAAAACAATGCAGAGTGCTGGGAGTGCAATTCTTAAGGGAGGTTCTGTTAAATGTTGCTAGCTGCAGCAAGATGGTCTTGTTCCAATCTTTTATTTCTGCGGTAGTTTACATAAAGTAAGCAATATTATACAGAAATATGTATTGGAGAATTCAATAATTGTGCAGAAAACAACTCCAGTAGTACCTAAGTAAGTGGGAAATTCCAAAGACAATGACAGTTACAAACAATACTCCAGAAAACATTTTGTTCAAAAATCAACCTCAGCTTCATTTCCCTTTTGACTAAGGAAGTGACCCACGAACAAAGCATTACTTTATCCTTCTTTAAATCACATTTCAAAAAGCACTTGTTCATGTTCCACAAAGTTGACATCTATTAAAATGTCACATAGATAATATTTAAAAACAAAACCAAGTTTCCAGAAACTGAAAGATTCAGTTGAAGAACTAAACACTTTTCTGTTCAACTATGCACGACAAATATCTGGTACTACTTTGCAGTCGAACAAATATCTTTTAACATACTGCACTGTGTTTATGAAGGATTTTTGTTCTAATGCTAACAATATTATTACTTCAATTAATGTTCTATGTCTCAATGACATATTGAGTAGGTAATACAATGCTTTTCCAGTTTTGCTAAATTGTTAGATTTCTGCCACAAATTTATAAAAGCATACACATTACTGCAAATGGAAATATTGTTTTCCTAATATCCCAAATTATCCATTTCATTTGATGATCCTCAGTTACTACATTTAATTTGAGAAACTGAGAGCTCCTTTGAGTAAATGTGAAGTCCAAACACCCAAATCCAGAGACTGGAATTAAAATGTATCTTAGTTGATGTTGTCAATTTGTACAAACATTTTTGCAACATACAAATCTGATTTTTTATTTTGAAAATTGCTTCTTTTCTCTAACTCATAAAAACTTTAATCTGTAATATTCTACAAGTTCCTGTTTTCTGAAGCTCCACAGAACTGAACAAACCATGGATGCTATAATGACCATCAGTTCACCATACCTAGCAAGAACACCACATTAAGGGAAACCACGTTTGTGCAGTAACAACAATACCAATGCATTTTAGTGCCTCAAAATTGCAGGACTTCAGTGGCAAAACACCTTGCTCAGATGTGTATAGATACAGAAATCAGACTAAAGTTTTGATGAATGAAAGATTTCTGTGTCAGGCCCAGTTTTTAATTTACAAAGAAAAAATGGAGCTCTAGAACACACCCACACACACATTGAGCATTCTTAGATGAGCAACATCAACGCACACACCTCTGATATACCAAGGAACTTACCAATATATATTGCAATGTCATTGAGAAGAGAGACAGAGACAGAGACACTGTTAGTTTCAATGTTAGATATGAGAGAGAGAGAAAGAATGGGTTAAGCAAAAAAAAAAAAAAAAAAAAAAAGGCACCACAAAAGCATAAAAATACAAACAAAATGTTTTATAGTTATCTTGCACATATCTAGGACTACACAGCAATGGAAAACAGGTTCATACTCATTGCAAAAACATTTTCAGAGGAGGTGGAGAAGAAAAATACGTGTACACCATATGCAAAAATCTTCTGGAAAGCCCTTTTTGGCATACACAGATTAAATATTAAATAAACCAGATGAAGAAAAAGAAGTCCAGATTTACAGCCACACAGTACTGAAACAAAACAAATACACAATAAAGACAGTCTATTATACTCACACATTTGCAACACGTAACATATAACAGTAACTGGGGAAATAAATAACTTATGTAAACGTTTGACAATTTCCATCACTGCTCACTACACTAATACTTGTATGCAATTCATTAACACTCCAGCTACATTTCCATGTTTTCAAATCTTAAATATAAAAATAAGATTAACAGCAATAGCACACAGCCCAGCCTTCCCTTCTTACTGTTTCTTTTTCAAATCAGTATCGGTGGCCTTGACAGTATTGTCATCTAATTACTAGTAATGCTTCTTTTTTGAGTAGGCACTTAGTCTGCAGAGGATGTGAATGTATTGAGACCTTCTCCTTCTCATTCATACTTCTCAAATGATCTGCTATCAAAGTTTCAGCATGCATGAGTAAAGACCTAATCTCCTACCTGTGAAGGTTGGCTGTAGGTCGGTCTGGTCTCTGGAAATGAAGTTTTGTCCTTTGACTCTCTGTTTTGATCATCAGCTGTCTCACCTAGCAAAGAAAGAAAATACCTATTAAATCACTAAAATCCTTCATGCGTTATAGGGAGTAAGAAAAGACCTTGAGTTTCCCTAAAACCAAATAGTACAATTCACTGGGAAAGGGAGAACTCTGTTTATATTTATATTTTACAGTTTTGAACATGAGAAAACAAACACTGAGTAGTGGTCTGTGAAAACCAGGAGTAAATCTGTCTCAATTTGTTAAAGTGAAAAATACAGAGAAACAAATAAAAAGAAAGAAAAAATAATAATAAAAAAAGGGGTCCCCTATTTTTGAACACTTAGGACTGGCCATTAAATTCTAATAATGGCAAAGCGTCAAGCAAAGGAGATGCAGCAGTGCAAAGGCCATACCTGGTACAAGCATCATTCATGTCTCTCCAAGTCAAGCTAGGAGGACATGTGCATGGTTATTCTATCCTCATTTACAACCTAGTTTCTGTACAGGAGATATCTGTGCACAAGTTTCAAAAAAGAGATGCAGCATAAGAAAAGAAATTCCCTGGTTTTGGCCATAAAGGGAAAATGACTACTGGGCAGGCTGGACATTAACCTCATCCCATTGCATGGACGTGGCTACCTCTTTCTAGGATTTTGCAGCTGAGACATGATCTCCCAAAAGCTGCAGCTGGTACCAATCTAAGATGGGTAGATCACAGCAATAAACTAGAGGCAGAGTATTTAAGTTTATTTTAGAGAGAAGTTACATCAGTAATTTTAGTAAAAATGTAAAGGCAGTAAAACAAAAAAGCAGTGTTTCTCAGATATGGTAAAAAAAAAATCTAACTTATTTCTCTAATTGTCTTTGACTGTGGGATGTTGTACAGAAAACTGTAAAAATCTTGTGGATTATCTCTTTATGCTGTTGGTGCAACTCAGCAAATAGTTGGTAAGAAGAGACAACTTAGAAAGATGAAAAAAGATTCAGTTGTGTCATTCTGGTTTTATTTTTATTTGAACTGATGGTGCTTTCTGTAATGGATTATTTTGGAAGCCTGTCTTCTTAAAAAGTCCTGCCGCCACAGTTCTAAATGAAGGGGTTTGAGTTACTGTAGCTTAACTCCTTTGCTAAGCCTGTGTTTTTGGCTTTCCTGTGCCCTTTTCTCCAGAGGTTTGTTTAGAAGTGGTGCACCTGGCAGAGGCTGCAGTGAACAGCAGCCAGCTTCTGCCCATTCCCAGTCAGCCTGGAAGCTGCGTGTACTTGCACCAAGCTGTCACCCACCCCCAAGGACCCACAGTCAGACCCCTGGGTACACTGCAATATTTGGAAAAGTACCTTATGAAATCTAGCAGTAGTGTTTAGTCATCAGGTTTGTTTTAATACTCTAGGATAATTCCTAACAGTGTCAAGAGTGTCAGGAGCATCATCAGTAAATACATGTTGTAGGTCATTAATGCCTACACACTTCATTAGTGTCTACACCTTTTAGAACCTTCCTGGAGTTGAAAAATGCTTCTCAGTTAGCCTGTAGTTCTCTCCATAAAATACTCCAAAGTACTTGCATTCATAGCATCTCTTTAAAAAAAAAAAAAAAAAAAAAGATAAATGCGTGAGGGAAGGGGAGAAGTGCAAAAAAAGTGGGAAGAGAACACAGGAGAAGGGGAGTCAGAGCATCTTCAATACCTCCTCATGACACTGTGAAAAATGAAATTTGTAAGCACCTATAAGATTATGATATAAGTAATTGCCATTAAAATAAATCATGTCAACCAATTAGTTTACATATGTACTGAAGTAGAAGTCTGCAAAGAAAAATTATTAGAGGTCTTGTAAATGCCATCTGCAATGAAATATTGCAAAAACTTGGAGAGGCGTGAAAATAGTTGGCAGATGTATGAAGAGGAGAATAAAACATATTTTTGGTACATTTGCTGTGGATGAGAGTGCAAACAAGTTGAAATCATAGCAAATTGAGGCTAGATCAGCTTCTCCAGAAGTGAGGCTGGTTGAGCGCTTGGATCAACTGCTTCAGGAAGTAGTGGAATGTCCCCCTCTAAAGGGCTGCAGAGAGAGGCTGAAGAAACATCTGTTATGAATGGCTTCAGCCCTGCCAAGACAAGGAGGATGAATGACCTTTTGTATTCCCTCCCAGTCCTGTGCGCTATGAAAGATGCGGGAGGAAAAACACAGGATACCCCTCCCTGAGATCATGATTCGTCAAGGGAACAGGCAGATACTGGCTGCACAGAGACTTGTGAAGATGCAAGCAGACTGCAGCTAGCTGGACAAAGGCTAAACAAGTGTGTAAGGGCTGGGTAGCCAGTCTGCAGCAAAGGGACAGGTAACAGAAATCAGTGAGAGGACTCTTATTGGGTAAAGCTGGGAGTATGCAGAAACATACTGAAAGACTTACACTGGAGATCTAAGAAACACATGAACCAACTTCTTCCTCCTCATCCTTACATACTATTCCTGAAAAAGCACTTGAAAGTTTTTATATTCGAAGAAACAAAAGACCTAACTGATATGTGTTAGTGCTATCCAGAATATCCTTTTTTTTTTTTTTTTTTTTCTCCTATGATTGGTTTTCCTCAAGATGAAAAGAAATAATTGCTTGAAATCTGGACCAAAAGGTCAAAAATGTAAAAACCTTCACAGGAAACGAGGAATAAGAACAGCTCATTGGGAGAGAAATTAAACATTTTTTTGACTTAGAACTTTGACATCCAACTCCCACAGGTGGGAAGTTCATGGTATCTGGTGTTTCACAACCTGAATTGACTTTGTAAACTGAACTTTAATGCAGATCTCCTTGTTAAAAAAAAAATGCAAATGAGAAAACCTCAACATGTTCCCAGATTTTCAGGTATATGCAAAGATAACCCATGAATCTTCACATAAATTGGTATTATTTGACTTAATGGAATTAAAGCAGTTATAGGCAGCTGCACACTAAGCTACCTAAGACATCCGCTTGGAGAGTATAGTTTTCTAGAGGAAAAAAAAAATATTTTTGGTGTACTTCTTTGAAAGCTTCCTTTCTCAAATATCCAAATAGATTAATCAACATTATTATCACCCTATTTCTGCTAGCCCAAGTGATAAATTGACTTTCACATACCTCCCCAATCCCAGCCTCTCCCAGCTCCAACAGTTCCCAACCTATTATGCTTGCCATAACTGATGCATCTTGTCTCACCACACCCAAATTTTTTGTTCAGCTTGCCTTGGTTTCCTATTGACCTCAGTTCTAATCTCTTCCTTCAGTGCAATTCAAGGTTTCTCTTCCCTCTTCAGTCTCTGCCTCTTAAATGTTTTCCCTTCCGATCTGGTTTTACTCTTCTCTGCTGCAGCCCTACGACCTTCTTTTCTTGTCTGTTGAGATGTTAGGAAGGCGGATAAAGGTAAATGCTGATCAGACAGACAGCCTTGGGAGCAGGAACTCAGATGGGTTCCTGTGAACACCTTACACCCCCAGGTTTGCAGTTTTTTAATGGAAAGAGAAAAAAAAAAAAAAAAAAGTACACAATCCTGACATAAATAGGTATGTAATTACAATTTTGCCAAACTAAGCAACTGAAATCTGGCTCTGAAAAAATCAAGAGCACATAACATTAGTCGACAGGGCTATCAGCTCGCCTCCCTCCCCCCGGTCCAGTCTTTCATCAGAACTGAATAGCAAATCTGTTCACAGGGCCAGAGGGACCATTGTAATCATCCTGCCTAACCTCCTGTATAAATATAGGCTATAAGATTTCTTGAATTAATTTGTTTGAACTAGAGCAAGTTTAAAGCTGTATTTTAATTAAGAGATAACAGGCAAAATGATTCATTTTACAAGACAATTAGATTCCTGGCTCATATATCCCTTGGTTTAAAAGCATTATGCAAAGTTTTAGTCATAAAACTCCTATTAAAAAATGAAGTCATGTACCTAAAATGTCATACACTACTCAGAGAACATACGAATTAGAAACGAAGGGATGCTGTGTGCAGTGTAATGTGGTTCAAACACCAGTCGCATAATCCAGATATGCAGGACATCACTGGGGGAATTTATCAGGAAAAAAAGTCACGCTCATTCCTGTAAAAAATTCCTTTACTTATCAATGAAAATATATTTTCATGTTTGAAAGGAGAGCAGTAGACTTTTATCCTACTGCCCAGATGAAGACGTATTTCAAGTCCTCAGTCTTGTTTTTAAGCTACATGAAGCCTCTTGCAGGTCCAAATGAATGATGTTGCACTCCAAGGTCAGAGATAGGTTTTTCGTTCCGCTGAGCTGGTGCTGGATTTGCACCAGCACTCCCCAAGCTTCACTGGCACCTTCTTTTTCCATGAGGTGCAGACAGGTGTTGCCCAGGAAAGAAAAACGCAGCCTAGTCTACAGTATGTACTCTGTACACCCCCCTGCCCCACCTCAGATTTTTTGGCATCTTCAAAAATCGGCATTTACCTTCCTATCTGGACCTCAGCAAACTCTTGTATATAAAGGTTCAACCACAAGTTTGGCTTCTACTCAACAAGGAAGTGGGGTTTCTATTTATACTCTTTCCTCTTCCAGCATTTTGTCATCCTCAAGCTGTGTAGTCTCTTGATCAACAGACAGCATTTAAAAGTCTATCGTACCCTCAGATTAGAAAAAAGAATTGTAAATACATGTTAAAGTCCTCTGTAACTTGGTCTGCCATTTGTTGTGCTCTGTGCAAGAATCTGTGAGAAAGTAAACCATGTGCAGCACAGCAAGCAGTAACTAGATATCAAATACACAAATTTCCACATCATATTCAGCTTCAAAAGGAAGACGGTTATTTTTCATTATACTTTAGTTAGTTCCTTAACTATTTCTTGCCTGTCACTGCTTTTTCTATCCTACCTAAAAATGGCGGGATAGTAGTATTCTGGCTTCTGCTTAGAAACAAAAAGGCAAACAGTTTGAAGACAGGATTAGTGGGATCTGAAAATGGGGGAAGCTAACGCCATGGAAGCAAAAAGGTTTTATTGCCGTTTCTTGCCCCTCTTTTCTATTCATAAATCTTCCCCTCCTTCCCTCAGATAAGGAAGAAGGAACAGACACACCAAGTTTAAGTCACTAACAGAACTTCAAACTTCAGTTCATCAACAGTTGTACCACTATAACACTATCAACCTAGGGAGGTGTTTAGGAAGTACTGAAGTTCCCTCTCCCCTCCAATCATCTGACTCTCAGGTCTGCCTACAATCTCGCTTGTGTGCAGAAGTGTGGTTTGATAGTATCGCTTTTCAGTCCTGCTCTTCTCTCAGCCTCATTTAGCAGCTTCCGGTGACTTCAACTTCCATTGGTTTCCAGATCCAAGCTTTTTTAGTAAAAAGTTCCTCTTCTCCTTTCTCTGTGCACACAACACACGAGCAATCAGCAATGGACAACAAGCTGCTGCTATTTTCCTCCCTGCCAATTCCATCCTCAAACCTTGTCTCAACAGCTGCAGTTGCTTTTAAGAAGAGTCCACAGCCACATTTAGCACCAAAGAATAGTGCAGAGCTGGCACTCCAGAATATCAGTCAAAGATGTTTTCCATGTATATATTTCCATATATCTTTTCCAGGCACCACTTGCCCAATGAGCGAGCTGTGGACTGCGGTGGGGTGGTTCCAGGGAACACAGCTATTTCCAGAACTTTGGAAATCTTTGCTAATGAACACAGATTGTATTCAAATACAGCAAAGTGGAATAAATTGTGATTTGACACTTGCCATTACAGATTAACATAACACTCACTGATTCACCTGAATCACATAAGGCACCGACCAGGTGCTGTCCTCTTCAATGCATAAGATAGGACATGGATGGATGGGTGGTTCTTTTTTCTTAAAGTAGGACTACCATTTTGTATAGCATTAATGCTGTGCAACCTATACATTAACTCTCGTTAGCTTCTATGTATAGTTGGCAAAACAATGAGGTCATCCTAGTTTCAGGTCACCTCATCCTGGTTTCATATTAAAGCTTTTCATATTAACAGCAGTTTCATTTCAACAAGCTAATAATACCTCCTAAAAATCCAATATATCAGCAAAAAGAATCCTCACATCTGCAATTTTCAGCAAAACAAAAGTTTAAGAGTTTATACTGCATATGGGTAAAAGAGAAGGAAGTCTGAGTAAGCCCATGCTAAAGCACAGGTCTGTGTTAGTCTAAGCAGGCCCACAGTAAGGTTTCGGCAGCCCTATGTGGAATTTTAACAGTGCTTTTATGGCTGGATATTATGGGGTCCTATAAATGAACCTTTTAGCAGTAGTAAAACTTACCAGTATCTACCCTAGTTATTCTGATGAACCATGAGAAAATCTGTATAAAGTTTGCAGAGTGAGGACCCAGAAAGGCTGATTTCTTCAAATTTGTAAAAAGGGAAGGGAGGAAAATGTAACAAGGTAAACATTATCATAAATGTTCTTGCATTTGCAGACATGAAGCTAAAACGTCCAGTCCTTATTAAGAGGAACAGTAAACCAAACCTCTGCACATGCTACCAAAGATCATAGGTGTGCAACTCCAAATTTCCACCCGGTTGTATTTTGGCATCCCTTCCTTCTGTAGGTAATCTTAATGCAGATTCTCCATCTTGCTAAACAATTATGTCACAGTCTTCTCAACCCACATCCCACTATCAAGACCACAGATCAAACACTCCCCAGCAGACTTTTTTTTTTTTTCCAAGCTGAAGCTCTTCGACGATGGCAACAGAAAAAACATTACAAGAGTTTCTCATGTATCTCCTGTAGAGTTTCAGTATCACAGATCTACATACTGATAAATTTGCAAAAAGCTTTTTACTCCTGTGTTTTTATTTTTTATAATTTATATCCAGCTTCTTAAAGTTTGACTTCTTTCAAAGCTTTCCTGGATCCTAAAACAACGGAATCTTACAGCTTAAAACCCAATCCATCATCCACTTCAGTAAGACTAAAGCATTCCCTCTCCCTGCAGTTACCAGGCTTTCTTTTAGGGGTGGTAAGGTCTTTCAGAAAACTGATTAATTGAAATATTCAACAAAATCTTGGTTGGAAGGGATCCCTGGAGGTCACATTAGCCCAATCTCCAGTTCAGTGTGGAGCTAACTTCAAAGTTAAACCATGTTGCTCAGGTCCTTGTCCAGATGAATTTTTAAAGTCTCCAAAGATGCAGATTCCACAGCCTCTCAGCTCTCATTTAGATCTATCCCTTTACTATTTGATCCCTCCAACCCACAGACACATTTCAAAGAAAGCTGTAGAATTCATTCATTAATGACTTGTTATGTTTCCCCCTTATGATGAAGTTTTACTTTTCTTTTTTTTTTTTTTTAAATAACTTACAATACTTCCATGTCAAGCAAAAAGAAAGGTTGAGGATCAATCCCATTCTGTTTTATGCTTCCATGTAAGTAATTTCCCCATTATGCTCTCCTACCAATCTTTCTAAGTGGCCCACAAGAACACCGAATTCCCTCATCACTTTCAGCAGACTTCACTCATCCATTTTGCTGTTTGGAAATCCCATTCTCAAATTCACTACCCTATATGCTGCCACACCTTTCATACTTTGTTATCAGTGTATTGCCCATGCCTAAGGGAGAACTTCACAACTATTCACTACTCTTCCTGTGTTACTATTACTGCTACTGCTTTATGGATAAGTCACACCATATCTATTACGTGTTAGCATTTTTCATGAATGTTGCCCCTGCAAAAAAATCTACAGAACTGCCTGGAAGGCATAGATTAGATGCCACATGCCAGTCTCCACATGCATTTGGTTGCAGTTCTTGACATCCCTAGAGAATCTTTAGTTCTTCCTGTCATTCACTCTAGCTGTCAATAAAGCCCCTTCTCTTCACATCGAAACAAATGCTACCTCCTAAGCCCAAGTGAATCATACTTGACTGGGGAAGTAAGCCATCTAACCTACCTTTTTTTTTTTTTTTTTTTTAAATTAGTTTCTTCTTTCTTTAGACTTACTGTTTACATAATCACTGAGAATTTACTGTCATGGTCATCTAGACCAGCTCAACCATCCTAGAATAACTAGGCTGTGTGTTAAGGTTAAGAATAGAACAAGAAGTCCCTTAAAATTTTATATATTTGAAGAAATTTAGACTTAAATTATATTATCTCTTTCCTTTCCATCTCAAGCTCAACTCTGCTTCCTGGGTAGTGACTTAGCACAATCCAACTTTGTTATATGGTGAGTCTGGTATGCAGCAACTGCAATAGCAGCCTCAGTTTGCAAGCCAGACTTTCTCCTAAGGTTACAGTCTTTTCACAAATCCTGTTTGCTTTTTCAAAGGAGGGAGGTAAAGATAATATTATTTACCTTTATTTGTTCTATGTCTCTTGCTTAACTGAATGATATGGCAGACGATTATCACAATCTCTCCTGCATTTTCTTACTTGAATTGGAAGGACAATAAGAAGTTTAAACTTAGAACAATACAAGTCTTTACCTCTTCAGTTCCTGATGAGTGGCAAAAGGCTATGGGGAAACAGTAACAACAACAAACTTCACTGAAGACTACAGCAGAGCTCACAGAGCATACTGTTGGTGAGCAACCTCCCCTTAGAAACACTTAGCAGTATCGTTTCCTTGCTACTAGTTCCACTAACCAATAAAACCTATATCAGAAAGAAACATTTATTATACCACTCAAATTTTCACTATGAAATTAAGTTTATTTTACTATACTTGTTTCACTGTGAGGTTAAGGCTCCCACCCATTTTATTCATGGTGTGGTTCTGAAGGCAATCTGGGCCAGAATGAAAACAGCATTTTGAACCCCACTTTGGTCAGGACAGAAGAACATTTTCCTAGCACTTAAAAATCTGCAGCATGGTCTGCCTGTTCAGACAGACACTGAACTTGCATGCCAATAAGGCCAGCATGCACTGAAATGATTTGCCTGACAAAAATTTTGGTGCTCATCATCTCATATTTGCATGTGAAAGTTGCTACATAAATGCAAATTATGTTAGAAAACCTGATGTAAATGTAAATTTAAGCTTTCCTAAGGAATTGGATTTATATCACCACTCTTCTGTCCCTGATAAGACAGGAAAACATTGTCAAATGTGGTTCAAACTGGACAGATACAGAAGAACCAGATTTTTACAGAATATAATCATCTGCAGGAAAAACCCATTGCACTCTCTGCTCTTCTTGGCCTGCTGGTAGCACAACTAGCAAATATCACTGTGGTTGGTCCCTGTGAATGATGGTAAGGGAAAAGCAAGAAGCAAAACTCCCTAAACAATGCATCGAAATAGCTATGGCTATTGTAGAGGAGTAGGACTAAGCAAAGAGGTTGCTGAGAAACTGAATGCCAGCATTTCCTCTATTCCACGGATCATGTTTTATTCTGCCTTGCATGAGCAGCTACCTAGGACATTCATGTTAGTTATTAAGAACTTTTTTTTTTTTTTAAGTCTTCTAGAAACTCTGAAAGCTGATTTAATGCCTCCTGGAAGAAGAATTAATACCTAGGACGGAACACTCATTTAAGGTAACTTTTATGGTACAAAATTGTAAGAAATATTCTCTGAATATTTCACCACTTCCAATTCAGAGCACTACCATGGTCCCAGAGATGTGGCAGTCCCCCACTCAACTCCAAAACAAAATTAAGCAGAATGAATTTAAAACATAAACAACTCACATAAAGTTATATCTATGCACCGGTAACACTGTGTGACATACAGGCACCAATACACCTGATGCAGAAGTCATAATACCCAAGCTTCTGTCCAATGTGCTTTAGACAAGGCTTATAAATATTCTGGCTCACAAAGTTCCTTTTCCCTCTTTTTTCTGCTTTTGCATTTCAGACATATGCTTGCATGACATTTTAGAGCACAGCATATTTTGCTTTCCTCTAAAAAGAAGTGTAAGTTCTCTGTTAGGAGTTTGCATACTAACAAACACAAGTTTCTGAATACACTTACAATTGTTTTACAGAGATTGTGAATATAAAAAAGGAAAACTTACATCCAAAAGCAATTGTAATACATTATTTAATGAAACAAGCAAAGCATCTCTGACTCCAAAACTTCTTGAAATATTAGTTTTGGCTTCTAATATTAATTTCATTTTATTGCTACCACCATCTGATTTACTTCAATGTTAGGAAAAAGATAATAACATTGAAAAGCAAACTAACAAAAGAGGTTAACAAGTAGGCAGTCTCCTCAAAAAATTAAACATGAATCCATTTAACCCGTCCTCAGAAATGGCAAAAACAGCACAGTAGCTAATCTTTGGATCAGACTTCTCTCATGAATAACTAGCTTCATACAGATGATTAAAGGACTGCATATTTTTATTTATTTATTTATTTATTTAGAGCACATAGGTCAATAATGTGGATTAAGTAGGATTAAAGTGTTATTTTCCGATTACTTTTGTGGTTTAAGCAGGGTTAGTACTTCTAGGAACTTTATTTTAAATCCATCTTTGTAGAAGAAACTACGGCATAGAACTTCTTGTTTACTTTTGACTTGTAGGTAAACAACATGGAAATGTTCACTTTAACATATGATCAGTAGACTACATGATTTTAAAGACAATGGGATAAATAGTATCAAAAATTCACAGATTTTTAGTATGTTTGATTAAGTATGTTAAAAACTTTCTAACCACTGCTTGGGCCCTCAAACTGCATTTCTGCATTACACAGAATGGCATAGATTTGTGAAAATTTGAAGCATCAGCAAAAAAACGCTAGCAGAATTCCTTAAAACCATACTAAAAGGAAGGCAGAAGCTATTAAAGAAATAGCAGGGGAGAAAAAGTGACAATTTCTGAAGAGACAGAAAAGCATAGTTTATGTAGTCTAAAAGAAAAAAATGTTAAAATATCTGTTTACAATGATAACAGATCAAAAAAGTCTAGCTGGAATGTTTTTGCTTGTGTTGTTCAATGAAACGTCCAAACATTTGCATACACACAAAAAAAGTGATATTAACACTGCCCACAAAGCAATGAGGAAGAAATTACTTTAAAAAAATGTGCAGTATTTCAATTTTTCATTAAAATAAAATTACCAGGGCTTTGTACTGTATTCTTATCACGCACGGAGAAACTTAACAAAGACCACAGCTGGCTCTGACTTTTATCACCAACTGTTAATGCTGTGGAAGTGCCTGATGGCAGCGATCATATATACCAAGTTATGCCTACACTGTACATTAATCCCTTCCCTGAACTCTGCAAGGAAACAGCATCTTCCAACTGAAACCAAAGCATTTCAACTGTCCAAACCCATTGACAAGGAACCCACGTAGTATTGCGTGAGCTTCAAGAGCACAAAGGGTGACAGGCAGTTTTTGACGAGCAGCACTTCTGGTTTCCTGATGCAGCAACCACGCACCTCCCCAGCAGCCCCTGGGACCTGGTGGGGTGACCTGCAGTGGGTTTCATGTTCTGCAGCCAGGGTTCTCAGAGAACGTCAGACTTATGGGAGCCCGAGATGCAAGGCAATGTGTCAGTGATGTTAAAGGGGGCTACCAGATATGAGAAAAACATCCTAATGCTCAAAGATGAAGCTGTCCCAGGATGTCAAGCTTGCAAGATTCAGCAGTACAAAGGCCCCTAAATTCCCCCAAATCCAATAGGCAGACTGATTCAGAGTCTGATGTACAAATTTTTCCAGCTTACCTAGTTGCTCAACGTCAAGTTCCCAGGTATGCCCAATACATGCAACTTTTCTGCAGAATGATTGTGTCATTGCATGAAAACTGAGTATCTATTTCGAAACCCAACACACCGAAAACAGCCAAAGCCACCCTACAAAAACAAACCACACACATCTGGCAACTCTCGTCTGGCTGCTATTTGAAGAAGTGTCATTCAATCTGTAGCACGATCGCTATTACCCAAGGGTGAGTTTTCACCCCGTGGCTGAGCCAGACTCACAGCTCAGTGCTGCCAAAAGGAGCAGCCCTGCCTCTTCCCCTGGTCCCATCGATGCCCCGCTGCTCCTGCAGTTGTCTTTGTGGTGACTCCCACTGAGGTCTTGTCAGCCACCTCAGCCCATTGAACCAGAACAGAAAAAAAATGAACAATTTATTATATTAGGAAATGCTCTTTTTTTTTTTTTTTTTTTTTTTTTTTTCTTTCCAGAAAAAAAAACTTTTGCTTTATCCTCTTGAGAAACTTGCATAAGCTTTTGTGTTGGCAGCCCCTGGGAATCAGACAAGTCAACACCCACCATGCAAAGCTGAATCGCTGTGTTTAAGGAGCCACCTCTTGAAGCAAACAACATTAGTCTGGATGACAGGTCTGTCAGGATTTACATAAATGGGCTTTAAGAATTATTACGGGCAAAATAATTTTATGGAAAATCTGAAATTTTACTTGGTCAAAGAGCCCAGGCAAGTACTTTATTTCTTGTTGGTATATCACTTAAAATGTATGTAAGGTCATGCAACTTTTATAAGTTCTGATTAGGATGCACTTAAGTAAACCCTGAAGATGTGGAATTTTGCAAAGTTGAGACCGAAACATTCACAGCCATATTCTTTCCCATTTTTAGCCATATTCCTAACCAACTTAATTTTGAATTCAGTACTCATTTAGAGAAAAGCATGGACCAAAACTATCACTGTGTTGTTTTCATATAAAACAAGCCAGCAAACTAACCCAGCCCACACAAAGGGATCCTATTCAACTGGTTGAGGACTAGCAGATGAATTTCTAGGTCACAAAGGCCTGAACAATTGTATCTGATAGGCAGCTGCTATGGTAGATTAATGATTTTCCCCAAACAAGACCAAATTCAGTTTCCATAATGAAGTTATCATATTACATGTACTCTACTCGGAAACATGTCCTGTCTTTGGAACCTGAAATTATTGTGCCACAACCTGCCCACAATCATTTTGCAGCCTGGTATGTGACAAAAAATAGAAGGGGAAAAAATAAAACCAAGGGCCATGAGCTCAAAATGATACTCCTTTCTTTGCCAAAGAACACGGCATCTGTCTCGAAGGCAAATAATTACAAAGCTCCTTCTAAGAGGAGGTGAGGAAGACAGGCTGAGTGCCCAGAGGCCTACAAACACAAGCACTGCCACAGGACACATACCACACATGGTTGCCATTGGGCCAACTCAGTGCTGCCACAGTGTATAGGCCCTTCCTTCCTCTTTGCTTTGGGCTGTTTGCTCTTGCCTTTGACCTCATCCATTCTGGGACTAGTCCAGTTCCTCAGGGCTTCGGTTCAGCTCTCTAATCCAAAAGGTCTCTTTCTGCTGGCTGAATTTGCTGTCTTCTTAGTCTCACTAGCAGGCACCTGAATAGTACTGCCCCATGAGACACTAGGAGGTAATCGAGCAGCTCACCCATGCTCAAGGATGTGTTTCCATTCACTCTTCCCTTTTTCTCAGCACTCTGTCTTCCTTCTTCCCTTCCCTGGCTCTATCACTCAACCCCTTTGAGCCAATTCCCTTTGCTAGGGCAACACAACACTAACCCAGAAGAGAAACAGCTCACAAAATTGCAGAAAATCAAATGGCGAGCCTGCAGAGTCTGCAGTGGGATGAAGGACCTGGCCCTCCATCAGGAGGCCACAAAATCAACCCAGCTACATACAGAGCTAGCCTAAGACAGGGAGATTTCCTCAACAGAGCAGCTATTGCTGTGTGCAATATGATCAGTCATCTTCAATTTTTGCTTGGATAAGGTCTGTGGGACCAGGAGAGCTGACAGAATTGCTTGCTGCCACTGAGGAACGGCGTTCTTCTTCCCTCACCCTCAAATGCCCTGCCCTTCCTGCGACCTAACCCAGCAGAAATCTTCACAACATTTTTCTGAGAATTGAGCTGGTTCACAAAGAAGTCCAGGAAACATTGGAGCTGGGGGGCAAAGGAAGATCCACTGAAGTGGAGTAAAGTAGCACCTTTGATTTTGGGTGGCAACAAGCTGACAAAATCAGATTACCCTCTCTCTCAAAAACAATACTAGCCAAACAACTCTAAGATGAGTAACTCTAAGATCAGACACAAGAGAAGATGACATGAAGGATTTTGCCTTTGAGATATCCCACAGTAGTTAACTGTAAAGCTTTTGTCGTTTGCTTTACTGTCCTGCCTTAAAGGGATTAATTAGGAACTAAGGCCTCAAAACCAGTCTCCAACTTCTAGGCAACTTGAAAGATAGAAGACCATGCCTGTTTTGAGTGTGCTAAAATGTAGGTGTGGTGTACAAATGTATAGACTACTTTGGGGCTCATTTAAGGGGAAGGGAACAGCTCAACAGACACCTAAGTTAGGAGACCACACTGTTACTGCTAATAGACTTCTTCAAAAGGTGTGAAGGAGGCACCTAAATTATACACCTGCTCCATATGCAGAGAAGTGTCTTTCCATCCAGTGACTAAGTTGGAAGAATTGTTCCCAAATGAAGGGATCTGAAGTCAAACACTCCTGTAAATGATCTAATTGTTGATTCCTGCAGCATTCTGCAGCACGAAGGGTAGATCTTATCTAGGCAGCCCTCCTGAAAGGCTGCAGTCGGGAGAAAAGCTCTGCTACACTGACAGCAAGTTCAGAGGGGAGTTGTGAGCATGCTTCTACAGCCCCCAGCCACTAAAGAGATTTGGGGGGAGAAGAAAATGCTTCAGAGCACAAGAGATGCCCCCACCCCCTTTAGCTACCTGAGGTCCATCCCAAATTGCTGCCGCCCCGCATATGCTTCCTTTTAGGCATCAGTGCAGGCAAAACAATGCCTGCAGTGAAAGAATGACCTGTGAACATGGATCTCTGCCTTAATCATGGGAAGATCCAAGCCAGAAGCAGCAGGGGACAGGAGCAGATGCTTTGTCTGGACTCAAAGCTTCTTCCAATGTATACATATAAGACAGGGATTCGGAGTTTGCCTTGCTTGAATTTGCTTCTAAATTAATAAAAAGCACTGTAAAAAGCAACAGCTACAAAAGCCTTCAGAAGCATGACTTCCTTCTCCCCATCTGCTGCTTTAATCAGTTTATTGTTGTAGTTGCAATCAAAAGTAATGAAAACACACTACATCTTGGAATTAGCATATCTTTACTACTTTCCCAGAATCATAAATTAAAAGCTCAGGATAGAACATAGAAACATTATTGCTGTATTAATATGTTACAAGAGATGTTGGGTTTAAGACAGGGGCTTTCAGTTGCACAGACCCTGCAAATAGTTGCACCGCTATGCAAATAGTGACTTTCTTCTTTCATCACCTGACTTCTAACACGGTGCCAGGTGAGCACACCCACAGCCAGAGCCTCCAGCAGCACATCAGAGAAGGGAGTTCAGAGCACAACTTGACCACTTTTTGATCTACCACGTGTAAGCTTAAAATATCCCAGCCCTACCAACACTCCCATTGATCCCAGGGGTCCAGCAGGAAAACAGGATTATTTTCTTATCTTGACCCACATGGCATGGATATATTTACCTGTATTAACCTGAGACCAGGGCTGTTCTTGTTCAAGGTCTGCTTTACCTGACATCCTTCCAGCTTGCTCCCCACAAAACTAAGTGTCATTTGTGATAATCGGTGCTAAGTGAACCAGAAAAGAGAGAATGGCAGGGATCCAGCTGACTCATTAATACCAGTGTAACGGATTAACCCTTTTACATTGTCTTCCCCACCCCCCCCAATTAGTCAGCATCAAAGAGGTTAGAGACTGCACACATCGGAAACATAAAATGGGACAAAGTGTTTGAAAACAAAGGAGGACATAGAGGAGCAAGATAGTATCTGCCGCAAGGACCGCTATCTTCAGGGGTCCCTTTATACAACTGGAAATAGTATTTTTATTTTTATTTTTTTTTTAAAGTTAGGCTAAATGTTATGTAAAAGGCATCAAAAGAATGAAATAGATGGTCTGGAAAGAGTGAAACACTCTGATCTGTATAATTAACCACAGATCCATAGCAAACTGGTCACGTATATGAGGAATGTATAGTTCAGCATGAAACATACAACTGGCCACTTCAAGTTCAAACTACTTATTAGCTGTGGCTATAGAATTACTACAAAATGTTAAAACTCAATTTTTTTTTCTTCTCTTTTTTTTTTTTTTCTTTTCTCTTTCACATGGGCAGCACTTTCTGATTTGTGATCCGAAACAAGATATTTTTGTTTCAGTCAAACACTGCTATTTAGAAAATTCCCTTCTAAAACAAACTGTCAGTCTGAGGTTTCACGTTATAGGGGATGGAACACGTATTTCCCTGTACTTAACCTGCTTCAAAATGTTCTTCTAAATGTGTAACTGCCGTAACTGCCACTAAAGATTAATGACTGCCCCTTGTGCCTCCAGTAGCCTTCTATTCCACCTGATAAAATACAAGCAACATTATTTGTTAAAATAAGCATATGTATTAAAGTGTAACATGCATTAAGTATTGCCATGCAGACAAACAACACATCCCAGACAATTTAAGAAAGAGACCTCAGCTGTATTTGTAACAAAGTTTTTGGAAATGTGGAACATTTCTTGGTGTGCAGTTATGTACACACACATTGTCACCAAAACCTGCATTATTATTCCATGCTATAACTTCCATGCTAATGCTGAAGACTTAAACCCTTTTTTATGCAATATATTTAAGAACATTTCTCTATGTAAAATGTTTCATCATGTAGTAAATTCCCTTCTGTATAAATGCTTCTCAACCCTTTAAAAATTCAGTAACAGTTTAGTGAACAGTTTTCTGCTTTTAAGACACCCATTCGGCATTTATATTTGCTTCACATAGTCTGTCTCAATTATACTACAGCTGTCTCACAGGGCAGAGCTGGCCATCTCCATCATGAACAACCACTGCAGAATCTGAAGTTCTTGATTAAAAAGCAAATGGTTTTGTGAGCCAAGCTAAAACTACCGCAGCTGCTCCATTTCACAAACCGAGCACCATTCAGCTGGGAAGAATGGCACCGACTATGAATTGTTCTTCCTGAGAGTTTTCACAATAAAAACAAACCACACTACTCCCAAATTGTCAAAGACTTTAAAAAAAAAGAAAAGAAAAGACGACGAAGAAGAAAAAAGGTCTCCTCTATTCTGGAAACAAGTGTTTTCTTTTTAGTCTGGACTTTTGATTTCTACGTCAGTGTTCCTCTATGAATTAAAAAAAAAAAAACAAAAAACCAAAAACAACCCCTCCCCCAAGCATGCACACACACACCCCACGGGTTCCTGGAGATGCCCTTAATAATTATTTACAACAAGTTTTCAGATTTATTAAATAGGAACAGCAGTGCTCAACTTTAAACAAAAAAAATAACCCAAGAGATACTGCTCATCAGCCGATCTTTACTGATGCTGTTGAGTGCCATATTCAGTGATACGATAACTCAAGGGAGATATAATAATTATTTATATATGTTAACACAATGATGGAAAGAAGCCATAATTTTATTCATGAAGAAAAAATGTCAGTCAACGCCTGATCACTTGCACTCCCAGAACTTACCTGTTTTTTCTACAGCATATGAAATAAAACAATCTTGCTAAAGTCAAAGTGGGGCAAATTAGGTCATAAAAAAAAGTTGAGTTTCATTGGGGAATTTTCTTTAAAATATTGTCTTTATTTAATTTATTTTGTCTTTATTCCTATTGTAGTTGAGCTAGATTACGACAAACCAGGTTAAATACACTGTAGACATTATACATTGCATTATACAATGCTTCAGAATACTGTCTTCTTAGCACAGAATAAGAGGAAAAAAAAAACTTAATCTATCTTACTTTTCTTTTTATCTTTAGGAGTTAGAAAAGTTTTGATTTTGTGTTGCCAATTAATGAGGACAATTTTTAGGCTATACATAGCACTGCAGCATTTTAGCAAAATTAAATTCAAGCAAAACTAAAATTTTTGTTGCTTTTAAGATGTAGTCTGAGAGTAGTAACTGAGGATAATAAACTACCACCACTGGATATCTTTTAAGTATTAAAAAAAAAAAAAAAAACAAACAAAAAACCCTCAGCATTTTGAAAACAAAATGGTTGATGGGTTTTGCTTCACAAATCAATATACTCCATATGAAGAGGTTAGCAGGTTTGTAAATTGCTTCTAAAGATTTTTTTTTTAGTCTCTGCTGTAAAGAAAAAAGACACTGTGAAAGATGAAGAGAAAGAATGTTTATCTGCAAACAAACAAAGATTTCAAAGGAAAGACTATTTTCTGAAAACCTTATATTCCATGGCACAGAACTGATCTGTTTGGGTATTTTATTTTATTTTTAATAGAAAAGTTTTGTCCCTAAGAAAAATAAGGATTTACAAGGGTTTAACTGCAGCTCCTGTCACAAAGTTATTCTGCCACTTCCATTTTTTAATTGTCTTTCAAGCAGTTAAATTCAGCATGAATTTTGAACTTTGTTAAACAGAAGTACTTTTTTACTTAATTTTAGTTACTCTTTAGTAATTGTTGAACGATACTTTCACATTAATAAGACTGCATACAAAATAGAAATGTGAATTTTCTATACTAATGCTAAGAACAGAGCCTAACACATTGAAAATGCATTTGATTTTCACTCTAGCATACATATTTATCGAAAGACAGAGAAAAGAATCCTGCTGTGCTTTCCATTTTCAACACTGTTACTTCAGAAGACAAGGAAAATTCAGGCTCTATGGAGCCCACCTGGCAAGGAAAAGACTTGAAAATATTGTCAAATTTCTGGTATTTGGAGAATTATGCACACTACTCTATACATTATAACTCAGTAAAGAGAGAGTGTTTAAAATTTTCCCCAAAGTACAGTTTCTAGCAATATTCAGGCCACATTAAGATTGAAAAACAAACAAACAAAAAAACACATTCAACAATGCATGCAACAGCCGCTATTTCAATGTGGTCTTCTAAGAGGAGCAAGCAACCCATTTCGACCAAGTGACAAATGGATGTAAGTCTCAAAACCAATTACATCTTCACAGGTTTTGTGAACAAAGGAGAGGGACAGACAGAAAGTAACACTCCAAATGCAGAAAAACCTTCTAACAGATCTTGCAATAAAACATGAGACAAATCCATAGGAGTCAGGACTGCAATAATTGCCCAAAACCACCAGTATGATTCTCACTCTCTCTTTTTTTTTTTTTTTTTTAATTTTTTCTTCAGGTTAACTGTCATGTGCAAGGAGCAGAGGGGAAGAAGGAGGGACTGACAGGACCCCCAGGACCTACTTACTGAACCTATATTCACTTTTGAATATTTACATCCTTATCTACTCCAAGCTCTCCACGATTTTTAGAGAGAGACCAAGGTACTTCTTTGCTGGCTGCTCCCCTGATTCAAAGCTCACCATTAAATCATGGGTGGGCCCAGCAGGAAAACATCTCACTTGAATTCATCAAACATGTGGGAGTGGGGTGGGGAGAGACAAATACTACAAGTTTTGGTGGAAAATCCATTTGATCTGTTAGGTTGTGCATCTCCCGTGACACCATTTTTGCACTCTATGCATTACTTGTTTGGCAACTGAATATTTCTTAACTGGGAGACTGAGAAAGTTAAGAGAAGTCTGATCTTTAATAATGTAATAATTGCTTTATCAAGAACATTAGCTAGTCAGGAGGATCTGAATTAAATGAAATGCAGAATCATCATTATGGTGCAAATTAAAGAAACTGTTTTTAAATATAACAGAGTATTATGAAACCACTATTGTAGTTTTTACTTTTGATAATACTCTCCAATTCACTCAGATGGAAGACCTGCTACTGCAGCAATGTTAGTAAGATAAATCAGGTGACATTCCTCAAGGGCTCAAGAGAAAGCTAGTAAAGAGTACATAAACTAAGGTCAAAAATGAGTCAGCTTCAAAAAAGTCTTGAGGTCTGCACTTACAAACACATTCTTCCTAAATAGCTACTTCAAAAGGAAGCTAACCTCGTTCAGACATTCAGAAAAGTAAAATAAAAACTAACCACAATCGATATAACTTTATGAACACCAAAATGCACCATACACATACAGCAGTTGTTGTTAGTCATTTAGCCGGTATGAAGGTTTGTGCTGGGTATTACAAGGCAATAAAATACCTTTTCTGAAATCCCAGCTAGTTAAGATTGATGGGGATTTTGTGACAGAGCGCAAGGCACAATCTCCAAAGTCTAGATCAAAAATAATATCAGAAGCAGAAATAAACAGACCTAAGAGTATTCCAGCGGGCAAGAGGGAGTGTTTGGATTCAATTCCCACTTTCATAAAATATCCTAGCAGTAATGGAATCAACTGGATACTATCATAATCTTTGTTTAGAAGTAAATCTTGATAAATGTTTTGAACAAGCTATATACATTGTCACTTACTATGAAAAGCAGTAAAATCCCAGGCATTTTCCTCCCACTTAGTATTAGTATGTTTTAAGGTCGAGTTCTGGCTAAACTAATCCAGGATTAAAACCATTCAAATCACATGAACCCTTTGTTCTCAGTCATCTGCACTTCCATTAATTTGAAAACAGCAGTGCTGATACTAATGCTTGGAAACGTACAACATCTCCAGATTCAGAATCCATGACATTTTTTCAATTCAAAAAAAAAAAATAATTATACAAGTCCTTTTCTGTCTGGACAACTGAAAGAGGTAATTTCAAGAGACAATGGATTAGCTTCAGTACTGCTACACTAACATTAAAAATAAGGGGACATGTATGAAAAAGCAACACTAGCATCTTTTTACTGTGATGGAATGCTTTCCATATCCCATAAAGCTTACCTTCTCATTCCCTTATTATTTTTCTATCCCAACATTCAAGACATGGGTGAGCAACCTAGAGCAATGACTGTATAGAAAGTCATTGAAGGATGAGCTTTATAGTTTGCATTCTGTTTTATTGATCATGATAGGTGACAATTTTATTTCCTTACACAGCACTTATTGACACAACTTTGTCCTGAGAAGGTAATAAGTCTGTTCAGAAAGAGGCAGTGTGAGTAGCAAGCTACAAGCCTGGAAGGTAAGACTGAGAGGCTAAGGTCACTGACATACGGAGTGGGAGCAGAAAACAAAGGCTCTGTGTTTTTGTAATATAACTTGCCTACAAAGGCTTTGGTCTACGCTACTAGAGCCACTGTGTGGCCAAGTTTCCATTGTCACATTTCACAAAGACACCACCCAGTTTGCAGGGTGACCTCCTTTCTCAGCATTAGATCAGAGGCCAAGTGGCTTCTGCACAGTTTTGGTCATATTTCTTGCTAAATTTGCACCATTTCAGAGAACTGTCAAAGGCTGATTTTATCATTTGCATATTTTTGAGATTAGAGGAGTGATGTAACTAGTACACAAAATCAGCATATTGCTGTCTGCAAGCTTTCATTTAACTAATAAAACATTTGTTAGTGATCAATATATATTTCTTTGGTCTAATGAACCAATGCAAACATCAAAGTACTGGCTATAAAAGGGTTAAAGGCTTAGAAAATGATTTATTTGTGAAACAGCAGAAAAATATGCCATAATGCTGCTTGGGCCCATTTACAAGTTAAGGTAAATGGAAATTAACATTTGGGAAGACTGTGCTGCTTTGGGCTAAAAGATACTCCCCACAGCTTAGATTGGAGATTCTTGACAGCAATATTCATCTTCCAGGGCTATTGCTAGCAGAACAAAAAAAAAGTCATCCCTTCGTTCAACACCTCCTGTCTTTCTTTGCTCTTAATGAAGCTCTTCTACGCAGTTCTGCCACTTCCTTTCTGTGCTCTCATTACTGCTGCACCTTTGTTCAACAGCAGCAGAGCATCTCTGCGCTTTTACTGCAGCTCAGAACGCATGACCTCTGAATAGTATCTCAAGCTGATTTTACAAAGCATTTACCTGAAGTAACATGACTTTGTTTCTTACAAATTATAGACCAAATTAAGTCCTTGCTGCCAGCAGAAGTGCTGGCCCTTCACACCGTGTCTGCTCATCACCTGATGCTTTGCTGAGAGTTCAGTTTGCTAAGCAGGCAGGAAACCCCAACACGTGTGTGTGTGGGGGGGTGACTTGTTTTTCACCAGCTTAGTGAAATGAATCAAATTACCAAGAAATCAGACAAGTGGCGAGACTGACTCCAGGCACGAGGGAGAAAAGGCCAAGCCCCTCTTGGTGACACGGATCTGTTAAATTAACTCATCAGTCCTATCGACACCTTAAGTGGGAGCCTCTTCTGGGTGAAGCCCCATGAGATTAGTCTCCACTACTCACAAATTATCTTGCTTTTTTTTTTTTCCTTTTAAACAAAAGGATGTTTTAAAAATGGTACTTGAAGCTAGTGCTGGACTGTGCCTCAGAACTGGGGTGTGTGTGTGAAAACCAAAAGACAACTATTGCAGATAATATTACAGACAATTTCAGATAATAATCAAAAAACAGTGATCCACTGAGCTCTAAAATTTCATCACTTATTACACGTTAGTAGGACAGTGTTTACTGCACAAAGTTTTAATATACATGTCCACCAATAATAATGCACCATTTCTTTGGTGCTATTTTATATTAAATATTTGTGATGGGTTTCTTCAGGGGCAGGCATGAGGGCTTGTTTTCAAATTCCTCCTGCTTTGAAATTACCCACCATAAATAGAATATTTCCTTAAAATTCTTTACAGCAGAAGCTGCTGGCATTTTATAGTTGCAATGGCAGAGTAGTACCCCCACAGAGGAGAAGAAAAAAAACCACAAAACAAAACAAAAAAACTATTATAGCTCTGCTGAAAATGAAAGAGAGGAATTTTTTAAAAAATCACTTCATGCATGTCCAATGGAATCCAAATGACTTCTTTAAATTGCAACCTGGGATTTAGTGTAAAACACCATGCTGTGCATACCCCAGATTTCATTTGCATTTGAGTCTGTAATTCCTATTCTGTGTATCCTAAGATATTAGTACATTTTCAAACACTGAATACCAAATGTTTTGGGGCATTCACAATTTCTAGGATGTTGCCACTGTTGCCCAACATTACATTTAAATCACCTCTACAGTGGACAAAGGTCTTAAAACACTGCAGAAGAAAAAAAAAAAGTTGTAAGCATGCAAACCAAAGACAAAACAAGCTGTTGGACAAGGTTTGCATGCTCTTATCTGACTGCAGCACCACTAGATCAAGAATATTACACTACGTATGGTCCTTGGGCTAGGCTGCAGAGACTAACAACTACTGTACTGGCCCAGAAGCTGATAAAAACCACATTCAAAATGCCTACAACTCAGACATATTTATTTTACTCTTTGTGTGCTCTGATAAGGATTGCTTTACTTAATTTCCAACAAGTCCATATTCTTGTTGGCACCATTCATTTGTAGGTAAAAGAGGCAATGCAGAGTCAAGTTGTTTCCCCCCCACATTCTGTTCCCTTCCTGTTCACTGTTTCTGGAGTTGACTTAGATTAGGATTGCATTTTTACCTCTCCCTTTTAAATGAGGCCCAATATTTCCTTTATTATTATTATTATTAATGATGGATGGGGAAAGAGGGAAGGATTTGTGTTTGTTTTTTTTTGTGTGTGTGTGTGTGTGGTTTTTTTTTGCTCATAACCAGAGGAGTACTATAAAGTTATGTATGTTTTGCAATAGAAATTTTAAAATCATTAAGTAAACAGAGTAAAGACCAGCTGTTATCATTAGCAAATTTAGCACATCTTTTAAAACTCTCCTGAACATCTACTTGGCATCAGTCTTCTTCAGAATACATTAAAAAAAAATTACTTAAAAAAAAAAAAAAATGCCACACAGATCCCCATGCGATTTGGAGACTAAATGGAAATTTGTACTATTCCAACAGCCCTGACACGTAATGCTTGGAAAAGCTGCAGAGAAGCCAGAAATTCCAGATAACAATGTTTTCAGATAGTGTTATTGCTTCCCTTAATTGTGTTACCTTTAAAATATCCTTGTATCCTCTCATGGGGTTTGATCCCAGTCCTATGAAAAGTAAGTAGGCAGCTTTAGTGATACAGGATTAAACCTACTCTTGGAGGAGCAAGGTTCCACTATCTACATATCAAAAATGAGCTTTACGCAGATAACCATATGATCCAATACAGGGAATTCAATGAAGGCACCTACATTAGAGCCTAGTGAGTTAACACAGTCACCAATGCTTTCTGGGGGACACTTTAAAGTATTGAAGTAGAAAAGCTAGATGTTTTATAGTAAGATTTGACTCTGTAACAAGAGTTCTTGAATTGTTTGTAACTGTTTTCTCTCTGCATATAACACAATAATGCTTCCTCGCCTCCCTGTTTTTCTAACTTAGAACACTGCCATTATTCAGCTACTAAGGAAAAGGAAGGGAAGAAACATTAATCATATCCTTACTTGCTAACTTTCAACTGATAATTTGAGATTTTTGCAGTTAGTTTGAATAACGATTGCTATACCTAGATTATCAAGCCTACAATCACATTTACCACAACCTACACACCTAGCTGTGCTTTGTGTATGTGTTTTTATATAAAATAGCATCATTCATCTGCTATTTAAAAAAAAAAAATCTATTATTAAAACATACACAGATTTATTTGCAAACACCCTTTTTAAAACAAAAAAAAACACAAACAAAAAACCAAAAACTTCTTGACTTCTGATCTATTAATTGTCTCAGTTTTGTGATTCTTTGTATAGCCTTCATGCTGTAGAGACAGATGATGTTTCTTTGTTAAATGCTTTGCTGTTTCCCGTTGTGAGAAATTAATTGACTGTTACTATTCGAGTCCTAACAAACAGCATTTCTACTGTCCTTTGTTAATTACGCCATGCCTGCGTTTTACATAACATTTCACACTACATTTGTTTTTCTACTTTATATTTTAGGGAAGCTTATTAGTAAGAATGTGCATTTATGTTCATATTATCTTGACCTAACAGACCAGATCTGATTGCTTTTTAAACGTATGCGAATAATTGCCTTGGAAACAACAGGCAAACACAAGTGCTGCATTTACTGGGACTGCGAGAAAAGTTAAATTGGGCTGGCACTTTAAATAAGCTCAACTTGCCATTTGAAGCGCATGCTTTGCTTTGGTCCTAATAATAATATAATGGATCTAGTAATAATATAATGGAGCTATGTTTGGGATAATAATGTCTACTTATCTCACTGAAAAACAAGTGCTAGAACAAGTGCTAGAGATCCCAAACCTGCCAGAGAACCCAAATAGTAGATTATGGTAGATGTAAAATGGCTGTTAAAGAAAGAGTGAAGGGGAAAATTTCCAGGATGACCTCTTGGTATTACCATGCACAGTCTCAGATAACTAAAATTGATTTGCCAAAGAAGAACAGGATCTTTCTACTACTTTTACAACAGTTAAAGTATGTGAACTCAAAATTAAAGAGCTAGCATACGTAACTGCCAAAAGATCAAGTAGTAAAACAGGAATTGTTTTGGTTGTCAGTCAAAAGGTGTTATTTAAGATTGGTTTCTTAACAAAAGGCAAAAGCGTACAAAAAAAATGGGTAGGTACCAGAATAAAATAAAAGTGTTAGGGCATGGACAAATAGCAAGTAACTTTTAAAAGCAACTGTGACAATGTTGTTGTAGTTATAAAAGTCTAAGAACTGCAGGCAGGACAAAGTCTATAGGCAGAGGTAGTGTAATATATCTTATTAGATCAACTAGAGTAGACAGAAATATTAGACTTTGGGTCTCAGACACCCTTTGAGCCTAAAACTGGAAGCTATAGCTTTGAAAACGAGCAACAAATACAAAATGATTGTTCAAAGCTGACTACAGATTTACACAGTTTGTAAGTAGTACCTGTTATTTTATCTGATGGACACTAAAAACCATGGCCTCAGAAAAGATCCTCATTTTACAGCAATTCTAAATGCCCATTTTCTCCCTCTAAAAAAATGAATCCATCATCTTTCTTCCCACCTCATCAGCTCTTCCTCCCCTTTCAAAAGCACCAGCCATTTTTCTTCCCAGGATGGGGCTGTTTACCTACATTTTGAGCCACTGTCTCAGATGTTATGTGGCTGAGGAGCTGCAGCTTTCCTTTTTACACCTGAAAAAGGGCTAGTCTCTCCAAAAACCTAGTCTTGTTTTTTTGTTTTTTTTTTTTTTTTTGTAAAGACATTTGTGGTTAATGGGAGATATTACCTCTGCCTTTGACAGTTGTCCTGCCTCAAGGCTTTTTACCAAACAAACAGATAAAATATGTAAAATACAACTTAAATGAATAAAAAATAATCCTGAAAGACAAACTTTATGTTAGTTGCAGAGAGCTCAGGTTACCTCACAGTTCCAACTGTTCAGCACTGCCTTTCAGAAGTAGGACAGAAATACAGAAGCTTTCAATATAGCATGCAAGTATGTTTTCATACAACGTGATTTAGCAAGAGAAAATCTGAACTAAAAATTCAAAGACTAATCTGCTTTTGAAACATGAAGCAAATTCAATTACATTTCTGTAATTTTAAGTTCAAAGACATTAGACCAAATAATCCATAGCACAAGGCAAAGATCATTTTTAAGCACAGAAGGCAACACACAGTCACATCTTAAACATTTCTGTTTTAAAATAGCCTGTTGTCATTAATTAGAGCCGTTACTGTGACATGTACAGACAAACAGTTAACACGGTGTAATCAAGCCTTAACTTGTGCATTTCCTGAGTTTGGTTCTCAGTTCCATAACTGACACCATCTGGACAAAACCTCATGTATGGCCTCGCATGTTATCACAGTCCAGATAACAATTTCCTTCTATGATAAGGTCACCTACTTGGTGGATGAAGGGAAGGCAGTGCATATAATCTTTCTGGATTTCAGTAAGGTCTTTGATACCGTCCCTCACAGCACCCTCCTGGACAAGTTGGCCAACTGTGAGATGAACAGGTTCACGCTATCTGAGGCGATGAACTGGCTCAATGGTAAAGTTCAAAGGGTTGCAGTAAACGAGGCTACATCTGTCTGGTGGCTGGTCACTAGAGATGTTCCACAGGGCTCAGTTGTAGGGCCAGTCCTGTCCCACATTTGTATTGGTGATCTGGATGCAGGAGCGGAGTACATCCTCAGGAAGTTTGCCAATGACACTGAACTGGAAGGTGCTGTTCACTTCCCTGGAGGGAAGAGAGGCCTTGCAGAGGGATCTAGACAGACTAGACATGACTGCACTGGGCAGTCATCAGTGGCGTGGAACTCAACAAGGGTTCCGGGGTGCTGCAGCAGGGATGGAGCGATGCCAGGCCCAGGCCAGCGACGAGTGGCTGGGGAGCAGCTCAGCAGAAAGGGACCTGGGGATGCTGGTGACAGCAGGTGCAGAGAGAGCCAGCAGCGTGCCCTGGCAGCCAGGAGGGCAAACCCTATGTTGGGGTGCCCTGAGCACAGCACAGCCAGCCAGGTGATCCTCCCTCCTGCTGCATTAAGCCACCCCACCTCGACTGCTGTGTGCATGGCTTAGGCATCATTACAGCTAAGACCGTGAAGACGTGCTCCAGATAATTACCAAATTACTGCTGATGACAAAATCATTCTAAGATCCTTTTCTGACTCCATCTCAATTCTAACCTTTCCATATTAGCTCCTTCATCTGAATAAACCTTTTCTATGTTTATTGCTGCTATTTTTCTTTTCCAAATTACAATATTCATAAGAGTTTTCAAGACAGTTCCCCAAATCCTGTTGGAACATGTAGACCAAATTGCCACTTGGTAACAACCATCCCAACTTTATTTCAGAGGAAATCAAAACCAAAACCAAAAACCAAAACAAACACCTCCACAACCTTCCATATTTTTATTGATTTATGCATCTCTTATCTATCTTTCAGATGACAAATTTGTAGGGTATGCATATCACAAAAAAGTTAATTGTGACATGCACACACCTTCCATATCACTGTATCATACAGTTGGCTGCTAGACAAAACTAAGTTATTACCCAACAGGAATTACTGCTCTACAATGATTTTGTTTAAATATGAGCTGAAATATAGCTTTTATTACAAAGACAAAGGGGATGAGATGGAAAAGAGAGTAAGTAACTGCAGCTGTAATTTTCTGGAAGCTATGTGCAACCTTTTTTATTGCATCCCTAAAGTGAAGTGTCTGGATTTGGCCTTTAATATGTCCATGTCCAATACAGAAATTAAGGTAGTTTATTACCTTTTATTTTGCTCTAATGGACTGTTTCTTTTCAAGCTATAGCCCCTGAACTAACCCAATAAAATCTTTTTTGAAAAAAAGAGTTTTGCTTCAGCAAGGACTTCAGAACAAGACTCTCAGAAAATAATCCAATGTCCGTTCCTCTAATGAGTAGCCAGCAGGAGTGTTCAGGCACAGTGTAATCACTCCTCCACTGTACCCATCACTATTGCATTAAACTATAATTCAGTTGATCTGCTGCTGGGAGTCATTTATTACATTCCGAGTTCTGGGGATGGGAATAGTGCCATAAATGAAGCTATAAAAACCAAACTCTTATCAATTGGATATATATTTCTGTTACATAAAAGTTTGGTAAATATGAAGATTTATTACTTGACCAATGCTCTACGAGAACATTGTTTATACATTAAAGCAGAGGTGATTTTTCTCTTTCATTCTGTAGTTTTCTTCATTGGCTACTTGCACATTGTTTGAAAGTTGAATTGGTTACAGATTTTTAATGTGCATGTGTATCTCAAAGTGAGATTTAATTCTTGACAAACTATGAGTTTTTAAAAGTATGTCTGATCAAGACTGAAACATTATATTGGTAACACATTGTGTCAGTATCTGCATGTTTTCCTAAGGTTAGTGAGCAGTGACAGTACACAAATAATTGTTTTGAACTGACATGCCCCTAGTCCCATGCTCTGTGAAGGCTAGGATTTGAATACAGCACTAGATTGAGACCCAAAGGTTCAGAATGGTCAATTCAAACTGTACATTCCGTAGGTATTGAATAGCTATATATTTTCACACACACCCCCACCCCACAATTTTAAGGAGCAAATTACTCTTGGTCTGCATTTAACAGAACTTTTCGGTAAAAACAAACTTCTAAATGATGTCACCTAACAGGAAGTCACAATCAAGCAATCAGGCAAACTAGACAACCTTTTTCTTTTAAAAACTGAAAAAAATATTAATATTATATTTTTCATTACTGCAAATACAGGTCAAATACCATGCCTATGAAAGGCATGCACATCGATCTTTGCTGGCATTTAAGAACCCTCTCCATCTGTGTGATTTTAAGCAAAGCTGCAAATAGCACTGAAGCACAGTGCAAGGAAGGAGCTAGTTTTACTAGGGTTTTCACACAAACTTCTTAAGATTTCCTATGAAGCAGTATGTCCTGGTTTTAAACTGTTAAGTGAGAATGCCTAAAATCCCCAACATGTTAAACATATGGGGGGGAGGGAGGAGGGGCATTTCTGAAAGTTAAGAATGCACTAATTTTTGCTCAGTTTGGCGATACTCTTGCAAAAACAAAAAGTAAAATAAAAAGAAACTGCATGAAAAACACTGTTAGTCATTAAAAAAAAAAAGTCAAAACACACCATAAATGAACTCAGAAATTAGAAGTTTTCAGTCCGATTTTTTATGGAAGAAAATTTTTCTTGTTTAATACCAAGACTCTATCAGCTGCTTAAAGTATATTCCTTACCTAGAAACCAAGGCCTGTATTTGACTTAAACTTTGTCAGAATAGAATTTTGCACCTCCAGAAAATTCTAACCAAGCCTAAAGGGCCACAAAAGCCCGTCAGAGATCTGCATACTGTATTGTGATCTCTACCTCCTCAATAGTTTAACCTGCTGAGTCTATCTGTGCAACACAAATGCAATGAAATTCAGTAAGACTATCAAGTTAGACCAACACCCAGAGGGTGAACTACTGACTTACTGTGTGCATGGAATCACTACAGGGATGATACACTAACTCAAACTGAGCTTTCATTTACTTCACCATATTTTCTGCTTAATTGTAAGATATATTTCTTGGTATTTTTTCCTACTCTTGAGTTTTAAAAGTGGCCATTTTTCAGAAAAAGAACCACTACTGAAAACAAGCCTCCCTTGCATTGCCCTACATACCTCTTCTGATCAAAGCACCCTAGAATTCACACATGAAAAAACAAGAGCATTTACAACAAAAATGCACACAACTGTAATAATCTTGTCATAAATTGTGCTAGATTTTCCTCATCACATTTTTCTTCTCAAAAATTTAGTAGTATACACACAGATGTGTACACACCAGGGCTGTTTTCACAGTCAATATGACCAACTGAAGTACAAACTGCAGCAGAAAAAGGCCACACTGCCACCACATCACCATCCTGGCCAGACTACTGACACATAGCTGATTCCTTGATCAGTTCTTTACCCAACCTATGCAAAGCCACACCAGTAACGTTGGCACATGGAACGTGTGTGGCTGTTACTTTTCAGGGGTTACACATATAGGCTTGCAAAAAACAATCTGCAAGCCTCTCCCAAAATAGCATGCAAGACAGCAAATGTCATGGTTAGGAGTAATTACAATAAACAATGGAATATAGATTTCCACATGTGTTATTTGGCAAATGACACATTGATTTGCTTTATATATGCTCTGTATCCACCCTACAATCATTTTACAGACAGTATAACATTGCATGTGCAAAAAAACTACTTACCCAGGTCTTACAACAAGTGGGTTTGGGGTTTTTCTTATTTTTATTTCACATGGTAACCAAATGACAGAATTCTTTTGATCACAATTAAGGGAACGAGTTACTCTCCACTCTAGCAGGTTGTTTGCGTCATTTGAAATTAATTAGCTGAAGCTTAGATTCTAGATGTCTTCTTGTAAAGCACTAGGAGTGTCCTTAATTGGCACACTTGATGAAAACTTCTGTTTACTATACTACAGAGTCTGTACTGGGTCACCAAAACTATCTGTGTTATTACCAATGAAAGTGATGAGTGTTTGCTGCACAAGAAGTGTGCTACAGCTGAGTCCTGAATTATTCAGCCAACGAAGAGCCTCTAAGTTTTATATCTTACAGAGATTTAGACTTCAATAAATTGGTAAGACAGAAATCAGAATTTTCAATGTTCAAATAATTGTTTTCAAGATTACACTGTGTGGATGTATGATTAAAAGCCAAAATAGATCTTAATCATACAGCAATACACTACAGTGACTCACTGAATACAAATGTCAACAAGAGATCTCAGTGAATTCATTTTTAATACATTATTCAGGACCAGACAAACACAAAAGTGAAAGAAAAAGATCAAGGATGAGGTTCTCTGCTAGCTAAACATGCTTATCACAGGATGTAGTGGGAAATTAACCTGGTTCACCATAGAGATTTACAATACAAAAACCAAACAAACATGAAACCATCAACATGCACAAATCAGGATAAAGTTCTAAAGGGAAACAATTACTGGTAAAGTCTGAATTTTCCCATGCCTTCCAAGTAGGTAAATGTGGTCCTTAATATCAAACAAACAGCAAAGAATCAGACAAGCGCTTTAGTAAACAGTTAGATTGAACTATTACAGATCAGCTGAGATTGAACTATTACAGATCATCTGTACAACCTTTCACTACACCAGATTTATGCTATCTGTCAAAGGAAAAATTTCTTGAGCAAACAAAAATATCAAAACCAAAAGAGTCTTCAAAATATTCCACATCTGCAATTTTAGTGGCTCTCCTAAAATCAGCAGCTGGTCAGAAATACCATGGCAAAAATCAAATGTAAATATATCTGACAACTATTTATGATATGTTGTACACAACTTTAACTATTTTACCTTGTAAGTTGACATCTACAGGATTTTCCAGTTAATGGAAAACTCCTCATAAGACTTCTAACATCAGGCCCTGCCAACCTGGCTAATTTTGCTATGTTATTTTAAACAAAATGCGGAAAAAAAAACCACTGTCCTCTCTCCAACTTTTTTTTTTTTTTTGTCAACTACAAATATATACAAAACACTTTTAGACCAAGATAAGATGCAAATGACTATAGTCTTAACATTAACAGTGTTAAAATAAATCTTTACAAAACGTGGCAGCACCTATGGCTAAATGAATATTTCTATGCATCCCCACTCAGATGATGTTTTGAACAACATAACATCTGTAAAAACTGAGCAAAGTCATATGCTGGTATCAGATTCACAGAGCAGGAGAAGCCTTTTTGACTTCTCTCAATCAAGGAAGTATTCATATCCAGCACATTTGGCCACAGAAGAGATTACTCACTATTTTTTTTTATTTTAGTTAAGGAAGCATTAAACATATCCTTGCGGAGAAGTCAACAATTTTTTTTTATTGGCAAGTCCCCAAATCCTCAGACGTTTGTTTCCATCCTATTTTGGACAATCTATTTATCTGAAGAGTGGGCCAGAACCGTAGACAACATTACTATAAAAACAGCAGATTTCTGGTAAGCACAGTGTGAAGAAGAGGAAGAGATATTCAGACACCCTGCCGTGTAAGATGCTATACTGTGCCTTGACAATGTACAGGGTCTGCCAATGAAGATCTAAAATTAGGTAGAGTCTACATATATATTTTTTTCCATTTCTTCTGTTTACTAATGCACAGGGAAGGAGATGATTGTTCTAAAAATCAAATGATCTGTCTCTGACCACTTGATCAATAAGTTGCAATAAGAAAAAAAAAAAATCAAAAAGCACAACTCTACTTCAGTTTCTGAAGACAACATGACATTTGGACACAACTGAAGAAAGTCTATCACGGCATATGCTTTTTTAAGAATGACAAAATGTTATAGTTATTTGAGTTAAATACTAGGCTTTAAGGAAAGTGCCCAAATGCAATCAAAACGCTTCACTAAAAATAATCTCTACTGGGAAAATGGTAAGAGTTGATAACAGATTTAAGTGAACTTCTTACTAAACAGGTTTGGATTGGGTTTTGATACACAAAAAAGGCATTTAGTATGGTTTCCTTTCCTTGAATCTGCTCAAACGACTGTAAGACATGTGACCTGAAGTTCAAATGCAGCCTCCCTGCATTATATTTGACTGGAATGACAATGTAAAATAAGTTATGGTATACATTATATATATATGACTAGTAGCTGTTACATATTTAAGTTCTACTGGTCTTATGAACTTGAAGTATCACCTCGATAATCTTTTAAACCACATGGTTTCTGGACACAAGACACAAATGAGGAACATATTTGCCACTGAGACCGAGGATGTGCATATATACATGTAGCTATACGATGGCAGACAACCTCCTTTGACAACCTTTCTACACCAGCAGGAGACAAGGCAGCTCCACCTTGAACCATGTAGCTCCATTACTGCGTCACTAGGTTCAAGATCTCCAAAACCTTGCTCTCAGCAGGTCATCAGCTCAGGCACAGGTAAACTCTGTTGCATTTAAAATCAGCGTGGAAGTTCCACATCCAGAAAACCTACCTGCAAAATGAACTGGACTCTGTCTGGGCTTATCCATACAGACAAACCCAGACACACTGAAGATGAGTGAAATCAACTGCAAAAGCCACAGACCATCCACACAGAAGGGCTTAAGAAAATCCGCAGCAGTATCACTGTTATTCTTTCCTATAAAGTTTTACTAAGGCAAAGACATAGCAGCAAAAAGTTAAAAATACAGTGATGGCCTTATTATTTGCTTAGGAGCACCCACCACTTCACATCTTGATTCTGACACATGGGAGTGGCAATGAGGTGTTGTACTCAGATGAAAAAAGCCAGGCCTAGCCAAACCTTCTGCTCATGTGTTCTTCTGGCAAATTTTGGTGTTCATCTCCCCCTGGTGGACTATGTACAGAGAAGGGAAATTGCTCCACCTAGAACAGGGAAGTCCCCCTCTAGAACAGACCTAACTCCTTTTGTCTTCCAGTAACTATAAAATCTTCAACCTTGATGCAGCACCAACCAGCAAAATCATCTAGAGTAAGCAGGTTGTGAGACATCAGCGTGGTCAGCATGTGGCCAGGTGGGCAGGGGTAGCTCTCGTTCTGGAACACACTGTCCTGAACACACAGAACAGTTAATTTAACACATATACATTGACTTATGTGCTTACCAGCTGTGGCACTGGAAGATTCAACTAGAGTTCACTTTGCATATGGAAAGGATGGAATTCAACAGTGTGTGAAAGAATATCCATAATTGGTGCAGATATATCATATGAGATCTGGATCAGTAACACATGAGTATACAGAACCAGAAGTCCTAATAGACTTATTTACATTTCCACAAAGAGGCCAAAATACTAAGCTTCTAGTATTGTGCAGATGCCACAGAAGACTTCATCAACAGAAGTGCATAAGGAAGTGAAGGAGAAGTCAATCAATCTTCCTTGGCTGATAATAGCATTAAGCTTTGGTCAGCAGAGCAAACACAACCAGACCTCACTCAACTTCCCTGCTTAACACAATCCATCTCATGAATTGCTGCAGCTCCCTTAGTTTTATACCAAACATTTTTTTGTATTACTGTACCTTCATATTCTGACATTTCCGCAGAGCTTTAGGTGAAGAAATGGAAGGATAATGTTCCAGTCACCTCTACTGAAACATAATTTAAAGATGAAGCACAGCAAACCTGATTTATGCATGGCATATGAACATCTTCATCTTAATTGCAGCTTTGTCAATCTAGCCAAATTTACTGTTCACTGCAGTATTTGGTCTATATCAGACAAGCAACGAAACAAGAGAACATGTGGATAAATGCTAGAATTAAAATCTGTGCAAGACAGCAAAATAAGATATTTTGTCTTTGTCTTGTTGAATTTTATTATTTGAAAAAACATGAGATTCACCTTACCCATCTCTTCCTACATAATACAACCACTAGGACTTTATCCTGTTTTCTCTTGCTTTGTATCCATCAACAATCTGAAGATTTCAGAAAATGGGCAATAGTTTGGCATTAGTTCTGCCCTTACCATCTATTTCCCAAAATCTACTTTAAAAGTGTGGGTATACTTTTAAAGTATAAAAGTATACTTTTATATACTTTTGAAGTTTATACTTGAATACTTGAAGCTTATACTTGAGAATAAGCTTCAAATACAGCAGAAAGGGCTACATGCTTCTATTCTGTATTTTCTAGGCCCCCAAAATTTACCAACGTTTACTTACTACAAGGACTTACAGCAATGGAGACAACGTAGATGGATGAACTCTTTCAATATCAAATCAAATCTACCAGCTACACTGTGTTATACTCACAAATCAGCACGGTGAACGGAAAAACTAAAAGATGTCTCCTCCCCACTGAGTTAGTACAAGCTAAGACTTGCCACTGTAAACTTTCAAGGTGACAAATGCTCTGCTCAGCACTTGTGAATTCTTAAGCACTTATACTTTATTAAAAATAAACTTGAAGGTACTATCTTTAGGCAATATTAAGCACCTTATCTCAATGTGTTAAGTATACAAAACTGTTTAACTTTCTATAAACTTCACTTAATCATATCAAGACTTCACAATTCTTAATGAAAGCTAACCTGGTCAACATGGAGGAAGGAGAAAAAACAGAGAAGTCTGTATATAGAGAGCAGAAATACAGATTATAATTCTACTTCTCTTGAAGATTTACAGATATTTATTTTTTTTTTTGCAGCCTGACAAAATGTTCCAAATTCACCTGAGTCTGCTGTTAGTCAATTATCTTTTATGCTAGCACTGGAATAAGTTTCCCAACCTTCTTCAACCTGAATTCACTGTGGGACACAGCATACGTACATAATTCCTGTGAAAAAAACTGCTTTCACTCCACTTCTGAAAAAGTTCTAATTTAAGAAACATGCTTTCTTAAATGTAACCAGGTGGTGTAGTAAGCACCTTAAACATACCAGTAAAACCACCTAAGCTTCAGTTGAAAACACCCTGAAATCTACCAGCTTAAACATCAAATTTGCAATGGCTACACAGATGCATCCATATACATCCAAGCACTACATCAGTATTTTTTCCAACAACATCAATCAATTTAGGAATCTGCATTGTTTGGATGACACTTGGTTTTTATAGTTACGTGGATCCAAAGCTATCAAGCAATACTTCTGTAGAGTTGTCTGCTTTTTTTCTACTACATATCGCTCTTCATCCATCTATTCTCAGTCACTTTCACTACTATCCCAGGTGGAAACTTGTGCTCTTAGGATCGAAGCAGTCCCCTTTCATGGGACTTCTAAAACCCCCAAACTTTGTTTGTTCTAAAACATTTATCTTGTATTATCGTTACTCCTTTTTTGAGAACTCCGTCTGAGATATCAAATAATCCAGGTATCTAGTTAGCACAGATATTTGCAAAAGCAAGCAACTTTCTTCTACAGAATGATGCACCTGTGACCCATCATTGGCTTACATATTCTCAAGGTGGCTTTTGGCATGTGGTTGCTCTCAGCCAAGTTGCCTTTAGTTGTTACTGCTCAAATCTGTGAGCTCACCAGTGCCAGACTTTCAATTCACCTAGTAAGATGCTTTTAGAGACCGCAAAGTTCATAGCTTTATTTCTGCAGTCACCCCACCCAATGTATGCTCCTGCACATTTGTTTCACTGCATGCTTACTTCTTGATACCTTGCACACATTTGCATCTACTTTAATTCGGGGGTTTCAACGAGTTTCCTGTCAGGAGAGCACATCCCATAACACCCAAGTTTATATAAGAGCTAGATGGCTTCTCAACTTCCTCTGGCATGGGCACAAATGATGAAAAACTGACATGCCACATAGAACAGTGAGAATGAAGTCCATGGGAACCACCAGTGCTAATGTTTTTCTCAACTGAAACATACCACCTTTTCGTGGGACTCCTGAAAATTCCTTTCTTACCAAGGCAAGTCAAGTATAGACTTCTTAAAATCAAACAATGACCACTAACACCACCAAAAAAAAAAAAAAAAAAAAAAAAAAAAAAAAAAAAAAAAAAAGATTAAATGTGGGGTAAAAAGCTGCAGAATTTATGAAGTGATGTGAACAGAATTTTAGTCTCCCTGATGGAGATAGTAGGGAATGGGAACAAATGTCTTCTGCACACTGGCAGACCATGCTAAGAGCTGCACATTCTAGCACTTTTCCTTCAAGGAATCTCTTAACAATTTCCCACCCTAGGGTGTAAAAAAACCAAATCTGATAATTCCAGACAAACAAACAGAACAGGCGTCATGATGGGTGGTGCCCTGTGCCTGTCAGTGCTCAAGGGACGTTTGGACAATGCCCTCGGTGACACGCTTCTGCTAATGGTCAGTCCTGGAGGGGTCGGGCAGAGACTCCATGGTCTTTGTGTGGCCCTTCCAACTGAACTGTTGTTCTATTCTAAATCAAAAAAAATTAATAATAATAATAAAATAAACACCATACCAAACCAAAACAGTTACAGTATAGCAAGACTGCAATTGTGCTGTGAAACCAGCTGAGCTGCAGACACTTGTGTTTTTGTAAACCTTAACTACCTAGTCTTGTATATATGCACAACACCGCACAATAAAAAACAGTGCTGAACCACTCCATTTTAAAAGAAAAATAACAGCAGCTAGTCAAGGTTTAAGATTTTTCCTAGTTTTAATAAAGTTTTATGTAAATGTTGCAACAAATGAAAAAAATTTTTAAAGGTAGGAAATTATTTCTAAAATAAAAGGTTAGTTTAGAATAACAATACCCTTTCACAGGTACAAAAAAAAAATAGGCTTTTGCAGTTGCATGGCCTGTTTTCCTTCGTTACTCATTAATAACTTTATGATCATTGACCTGAGTCAATTAAGCCTCAGGAAAGTCTCTAAAATAGAGCTGCTAAACCAGCTCAGCACAGGCAAGGGTTGCACAACTGCACGCTGCCTCTCAAGGCCTTTGTCGCCCACCAGCAGCCCAGAGCTAAGCATTCTGCCAGGATGAGAGTGCCGGCTGAGATGCATGACTGCATGACTTCGGACAAGCACACTAGCTTGTCTCCAGAGTGCCAGTTCTTGCCATGCGGTAAGGCCAGAGTTAAAGGACAGCTTCATGAGTGAAATGATGGGACTGCGGGAGAAAAAGAAGTTACGTGCTAGCTAAGGCTAGCATGTAACAAAGCCACAGGAGGCCAGACTATATTGGTTTTGCTCGTGATGCAACTAGCAGTTATTTTGAAAAGTTTTTACTTTCGGAGGCATTATATATTTATTTCATTGTAGAGCACTCATTTGACTCACAGAATGCATAATTTTCTTACCTAGTTAGAAGCCTGCAAGCCACAAGTTTAGTAGATGATGATACATTTAAAGAGCATAACTATCCTATTAGAACTTCAATTTTTACACCTAGAAATAAATAGTAAGTTAGAAATACTGTAAATATATACATATATGTATATATTTTTTATTTAATTAGCTTCCTCTGGAAAGAAAAACTAAGACTGATATTTTTTTCCATCAATGCAGAAGTGAACTGTTACCAAAAAAACTATTCATTTTTTTTAAGGCCAAAGATCATGACTGATCTATGATAAGTAAATTCTTTACCTCCCTAAAAACCAATGAGCAAAGCATGCCTTTTTTTTTTTTTTTCAGATAAGACACACTTTATTTTGTTACTATTTTTCTTGGGCACAGGCACCATTCTGTGCCATAACTTCAAATGTTTAAAATAAATATATCATACTCAACTTTCATTACATCACACAGATTTTTAAAGAGTCAGTAATGCATATGACAAAAATAAATCTGGAGAGGAAATGAAGGTATTTTCTAGAACTATTTATAGTAATCCAGTCATGTAGAACTGATTGTATTTCCTCCTATACTGAAAATGCACAGACAGCTGCATACAAAATAGATGTCATCAGCTTTCAACTTATATCCAGTGCAAAAACTAGTAGGGAACCTCACTAGAAAGTACACTAACAGTACTTTCAGTTTACACAGGGAAAAACAACTTTGCTGTGACCAGATCTCAAAACTAACAATTTGCATAGATAATCACATATCTCTGCAGAATATATTCACATATAAAAACTACAAACAATTATATTCATTTCCTTAAGAACTAAATTTCCACAATGGTACAACATTTATTTTAACGAAAGCACTTAAATACAAAGTAAATTCTTGGCAGCATGGAGTTGTTTTGTATTTTTTTTTTTAATTAAAAGAAGCTGTAAAACATAATTATAACCTAAAGTTTCCCTCCAAATGTCTGGAATCTGGCCAAGAGTTATTCATTACTCTAAGATTTAAGTCTTTTGAGCACCAGAAGATGAATTCTGAACAGGGATAGCTAATACTTTGCATTATGTCTTTTGTAAGTTATGTTTTTTCTACTTGTCTACCTATTCATTTTAAAATTTGTTAGGTTTAGGGGCAGAAGGGCACTCTAATTTACATGGACAAACTAATCTAGCGGACAGGCCACCTGAATCTGGTTAGTTCAAGGGTAAATTAAAGACATACTTGGTCCCTTCCCCATTTCATCTCATGTTCCAAGGCATTTACAGAGCATCTACAATTTAATTGCAGTAGTTCCATTATATGCAATGTTTAATGCTCTGAAATTCCCCTCTGTCAAGAGGGCATGACCATGGATGATACTAATCCTTCCTACATCCTGGTATTCTTCCAGTGAATGCCAGAAAGAAATGGTGTTGTGAAACTGGACCAGATATTTACCATTTGTCTTTTTCTACTCTGCTTACCTGTTATTTGACTGTTTGAGGGTGTTCAATGGGAGATCTAACAGCAAAAATTCAGGAACTGTGAAACTCTGCTTCACTTGATTAACTTAGAATTTAACTTTGATCTTTTCAATACTACACCAAAATCATCTCCAGTGCACACACTTGTTTTAATTGAAGCTACTTCTTCAATTCACTGTGACGAAAACAATTCATTAAATTCAGATTGGCCGCTGAAAACCATATACATTTAATGCACTAAAAATATTTTGTTCAGAAGCAGGTAGTGCAGCAAAATTTTAGTAACATTCATTAAGAATTAATTCCACAGTGTAATATTTCCTCTGTATTTTGTAAAACATGAAAATAAAGGCAACAATTATCGTTCAATGCTAAAATATGGGCTGATTTTAGGGGGAAAAAGGTAACCAGACACTCAGTTTACATCAAACTAAATATAACGTAGCCTCCCCCATCCATAACGCTGTTTATAGTTATTTAATTTATAGTTATTCAAGCTATATTTATTCAACCCATCTACATCAAAACTTACATCAAGATCCAAAACATCCAAACATTTCCCTCATAACTGTATCATGGCTTACTGTCACCACCAAGAGAACCCCAAGAGCTCAACCAACAAAAATAATTGCATATAAATCCAACTTGGGAGAGCAAGAAGGCAAGAGACATGACCATGACCCTCAATACACATGTTTTTTAAGGTTTCAAGGGAATATACAAACTGTCCCCAAGTTTCTTCACTAGATACCTCAGTGAGAGTCCATCATGCTTAGCTTAATGGTGCTTCAGTAAGTACAAATAAGATGTCAAGACATGCTTCCATTTAAGGAGGAAAATTATTTTGTATTAACTAGTATCCCATAAAATGTAATGTGTGCATATATATATATATAGGTTATACATGTTCCTTTAGATGCATTTTGTCTGACAAATATACAATCCAAGACTCTTTTAACTGTCTTTAATAAATATACCAGAAACTTGAAATATGTAAAAGTAGAGAGGATTTCAACAACTGGAAATACTAAATGCACTTGACTAGCAATTCAGCACATTTCTAAAGCAGTGAGGGTCATATTACTTATTCTAAATACCTGCACATTGTACTACAGCAACTACGTTTCATACAGGGCCTTCAATTTCTAATTCTGAATATGGCATCCCAGCTAGAAGCACTGGGTGTTTTGGAGGGAGAAAAGGAGGACAAGGACAATGTTACATTCTGTTCTAACTTGCAGATTATTTCTGGATGCAGTTTATATTGCATTTATCTGTTTAATTATCTTAAAGAATATACCCCAAGTCCCCACCAACTGCTCTTTTTTTGTTTTTGTTTTTTAATTTCAACACCAGTTCTGTTCTTCTGGGTGGTTTAACAGTAACAAAAAACACATGAGACACACTCACAGAGTAGAACTATGAGCAGAAGTCAAATAACATCCTCACAGTATACCAGCTATCATCTGCTTGCAGGTCATCGTAGTGGCACATCATCCTTTCAGTCCTTTCAAAAGGGGCTGAACACACTGGACTTTGACATATTAGATTGACAGGCTGGCCCTTAACACTCCAAATGTCACATGTGAGCACTTCTGTTATTTTAAGTCACACAGACAAGACAACAAAATTAATTGTTGGTTGTTCTCCATTTGGCAAAGATAACAGAGGGTATATTTGAGAAAAGCTATCAGTAGCAGAGCGGAAAGAGAGGTTTTGAAGTAAGAGCCCCTAATAACATGTGGTTTCTATCCCACATTAAGGTTGATCTTCAGAGTCTAGATCAGAAGTGCCTAGACATGTTCTCACCAGAAAGGCCTTAACTTTGTAATTTATCCTCTGCACATGAAGTTCATTGACTTTAGGTACAGACTGTAAGCAAACAGATGTCTGATGCTGCCAGGAACATGCAGAGGATTCGGAAGTTTCACTGGACCCAAGGGAGAGGGTGGGAGAGGAGACAAGGGAGGTAGTAGGCAAAAACACACATACCACGCCTTCTCAAATGAGAACACAAAAGAACAACATGAACATCTTTAGCTTTCCATCCGATTTATCAAAGAGAGGCTATAAAAGAAAGCATTTATTGCTCAAGTGTAGCTGCTAAGAAGGTAAGTGAATAAGATGGGCAGCTGAAAGATACCTGCTTAAGGTTAAGCTTCTCTTGCTCAACCAGTGAAAGGTATCAGGAGAATATCATGGAATCGTAATGGTTGGAAAAGACCTCCAAGATTGTCTGATCCAACCATCCCCCTACCACCGATGCCACCCACTAAACCACATCCCTAAGCACCACATCCAACATTTCCTTGACCACGCCCAGGGACAGTGAGTCTACCTGGGCAACCCGTCCCAATGCCTGACTGCTCTTTCTGAGCAGAAATGTCTCCTCATTTCCAACCTGAACCTCCCCTGGCACAACTCGAGGCCATTCCCTCTAATCTTATTCCTAGTTATCTGTGAGAAGAGGCCGACCCCCAGCTCCCCACACCTTGCTTTCAGGTAGTTGTAGAGAGCAATGAGGTCTCCCCTGAGCCTCCTCTTCTCCAGACTAAACAACCCCAGTTCCCTCAACTGCCCCTCATAAGACTTGTGCTCCAGACCCTTATTAACAGGGAAAAGCCCTGTTCTATTTTAAACCAATTTCCACAGCAGTACTGCCTGCTTCAGGCTTAAAATATATATATATATACATGCAGAGAAATAATATTTACTGAGAACTTCAAAATGTAAAATATTCAATAACTTCTTACAATCACACATAGAACAAGAATGTGGCAGACAGCTTTTACTTATTTATTTGTTTGATTTAAAGAGAAGACAACCCCATTTCTTTTACAAGCCAGTGTTGTCAGCCCCAGTCCCCCATGGAGCTGAAAAAGGTCCACACTGGTCAGGTCTCAGTGCTGGCAGCAGAGGGAGCCCAGAGGAGCTCTGCTGCTCAAAACCTGTGCCTGCAACACACCTCCCAGCTTAAGGCTGTGACAAGTTGCCAAAAAGTATGATCTTCAATTGTTTTGCTTAAAGTTCTCCCCCTTTTTTCTCCTCATATTTTCTTAATATTTCTAAAATGGTAATTTAGTCTAATAGCAAAGATCTGATATAGTACTAAACTGTAGTCAAATTCTATTTAAAATCAAAAGCGTATTATAACAAACCACAACTCATTATCTTCACACAGTATGCATATTTTGCTATCAACAACAAGATTAGGATGGGTATGATGTCTGGAAAGGCATATCCAAAACAATAATCAAAAAATGCAGCTGTCTCAAGCCACAAAAAGAATTACAGATCTAAATTCATTAGCTGTAGCTTCTGCACATGAACAGAAGTGTCCTGGATCTGACCGGGAAGCAGCTTAACTCCTGCCTCGCCTTGCCTCCCTTGTGGCACACTGCAAGCATAACCAGCACTTTTTTTTTTTTTTTTTTTCCTGAAAAACAAACAGGGGAAACCAGAGCACATCTCACTTTTCTCCTCACTTCCTAACCGGCCCACCCTAGATGCAATGAACATGAGATTTGGGCCCCACAGTCTGAAGGTATTCAGGGTCCTGCCCATCACAAAGAGCCCTCCTGGCCACCTATACTTGAATTTGCTTGGGGCACCTTTTTCCCCTTCCATTAGAGGCTGGACCTGGCTCACACAGAAAGGAATGGTCACCTTGGACAGAGTTGAACCAAGCCAGAAAGGGGCCAAGAGCCTGATGCCTAAAAGATGGCAACACGTTAATGTCTCTTCACACTGTTTTATGGTCTTTTTGTTTTTAATCTTTTGTCATCTCAATTAAAGAAAACAAAAATTACAACATACACCAGCTAGGGAGCAGAGACCACTATTCCAGTTTCCCTACTCTGATATCGCTGCAGCTCAATGAGTTATGCAGTGTCAGAGAAGTTCCTACATTGTGCATTATTGAAGTAGAACCACTATGCAGCCAGAATAAACAGTGGTTGTCCTCCCTTCTGGGCTGTTTTAGACTTTGATGCTAGACAATGTGCTAAGCCCATGCAAAACTAGATTTTGAGGTCTTCTACTTCTTGGATGAATGCTTGAATAAGCACAAATACACACCAAATGCATTTCAAGAAGAACATTCTGTAACTTCAGCTTTTGGTTTTGAATCAAGTGTACAGATGTGCCTGATGTACGGTGCCTTGATTCTAACACTTTAGCTCCAGAGCATACCAAGAATTCAAGCTTATTCCTTGGTTAGTGGGTCATTTTAGGCAAATATGCTCAAAACATTCTGTAAGCTGAATTTCAGAGACATTTAATTCAATTTATCAGCTCACTCTTTCCTAATTTTCTATAACAAAATGCACAAGTTGGAAACTCTGTGTGGCTTCTTTCTGGGTCTCAGCGCTAGCTCACAGAGCAGTAAAGCAGGAGTAAATTTTTGTAAGTTCAGAGTCTGTATATACATATGAATATATGAAGTTTATATTCTTCTATATATGAAGAAATATGAAGTTTATATTCAACTTGAGTCAGTATATCCAATTTCCTTTAAATCTTAGCAAAGCTCCTCCTTGTGCACTTCCTCATAACTGTGTTGACTTAATTTGTGAGTTAGTAAAAGAAAATAGTTCTAGGAGAAAAACAAATCTCTCTCCTTATTCTCTATCCTAATAAAGTGTGCACTGGTATGTGTGCTTAATATCCATGTTTTAAAGATAATACCGACTACTTTCTGCTACAACAGCTATGGTAATGCTTTTGTAAATCAAATCTTCTTTTGTTGTAGCCTTCCCCAGCTGCAAGAACCAAACATGAAATCATTCTGAAGAAATTTAGGCAGGTTTCCTTTAAAAAAAAAAAAAAAAATGGCAAAGAAATAGCCATGAATTCCCATTCTCTCCATCTCAAAAAAAAAAAAAAAACAAAACAAAACAAAAAAAAAAAAACACATACAAAATTAAAAAAGGATAAAAGTAATCCCAGGGGGTTTATGTTGTTCCTCCCCCTTACTCACCCTGGAACAGGAAAGCTATGAGCTTGAACTCCTGAGCAACTGCAGTATATTCCTGGTCTAGACAGGTCTGAGCAGAAAGAGCTTTGGAATGATACAGTCTGTCAGGAAAAATCCTCTCCCTGCCTCCCCCCCAGCCTTCCCCAGAATAGGCCTGGGACTCTGAATCATTTTAAGGAAGTTTGCCTGTTTGGAAAAAGAAATGTGAATTTGTATGTGTTTAATGGTGGTCAGATGCTAAAGACCTCATCATTAATCTGGGCATAACTGGAAGAAAACAAAAAGAAAACACCAGAACAAACCAAAAGACACCCTCACAACTGACAGCTTACTAATACTGGCTATGAGAGCTCTCTCCACAGTTTGTACTCATTCTCCTAGACAAAATACAGAAATCCAGATTCACCTAGATGCCCTGACAAAAACAAACAAACAAAAAACACCACACCAGCACAAAATAAAACAAGGACATAAAAGGCTGTACATACGTGCTGAGTGTATTTAAAGTCCCACATTTATCACAACTGCTGAGAAAGGGTCAAAGCAGAGACATTCACATCCTAACAATATTCCTGACTTCAACTGACTTAAGCTTTTGCATGATTTTCTGTCCCATCATCATTTTTGCCACACACACAGCTTTTGTAGCAAGTTACCAAGCTTAAACTGAGGAACCAATATACAAAATTAAGATTGTGATTGCAGCCTGTGATCAACACAGTTAACTATAACAACATGAAACTGTGTGCTAATTATTACAGAAACACTACACAAACTTTTCAAATTGCTCGTTCTGTCCCAAGGCAGCCCACAACTTTAGGAAGGCCTTTTATTCCCTCATTCCACACACCCCCACTCTTTTTTTTTTAAACTTTTTTTTTTTTTTTTTATATCATGTCACAGGATATCCTCATAACAGTGGTAGCATTACAAGAATAATTTATTTAAACATGCAAAAATCATAAAGTGAAGTGATCATGATCACACACGCTCCCAAAACAAACAAAAAAAAAATCTAGCTGGGGATATTATCCATATAGTAATCCCTGGTCAATGTTGTGAGCAAAAGCTTACTTCTGGCAGATAGAAGAGAGAATAATTTCAGAACTGACTCTGTGCAGCCCTCAATTGCTGGGGGAAAGCAGCATGAAGAAGCTGAAGATCATTCGTCTGCATGAGCAGAGATCAGAAAGTACATTACATTTTTGGCAAACACCAAAGATGTGTAATGGCAAAAGTAGATGAAATAGTGCTGAAGTGCAAAACAATTGCCTGGATAAATCATCCATATCCTTTAATTTCTTTGGCCCTTACTGAAAGGTTCTAACTAGTGTATCAAGAAAGAGCAGCTAGGGAAAAAACACCTTTATGCACAAGGTAACAAGTCACCTTTCACATGGATGCCTACAATGTAAGTGACCTGAAACATTTGTGAAACACAGAAGGTAAACTGTTTGAGTTCCTTTAAATTACCTAAATAAAAAAATAAAAACACATAAAAATAAGACAATGTCTCTCAGGCTCTCACGTCTCTCAGATAAACAGAGGTAAACAGTCTACAGTTTGGTATCTTTTCTTCATCTACTGAAAAAATGCACCAAAACATTTACCAGAGATAGGAGGGGACGTGTGTAAAATCAGCTCAAAGTGACATTTCCTTCGGAGAAAATTAACAGTGGTTAACATCTGTGTAAGGCTGAATGACTTCAACCAGCCAGACAGTGATTGCATGGGCTAATGACTAGGGCTTTCTTTGGAAAGAATGATGTTCTAACTATGCTGTAAATTGCTAAAAGACAGACTCCAACGTGAATTTATCATTTGCCAGGATAGCAACTTACACTCCTGGAACACATTTTCCAGCACTCTGTTTTTCAGTTAGCTGAACTGTAAGTTCGTCTTATGCCTTTTTTAGTCCAAACCTCATTTTCCTACAGATCCTGAACAATTTTCATAACATCATAAAGAAGTTTCTGCTGCTAGAATCGATATAAGGACGAGCATAAGTTGGGAAATAAAGTTTACAGCCAGCATTTGAAAATCCCTACTTTTACTCTACATTTTGCTGTTCTTACAATAAGCAGCCAGGATTTTCCTTTCTTATATTCCAACCACACATTGCTTCAAGAACACTACACAGACCAGCGTCACCAGACTGAGGCGCTACATACTTAGTATCCTTGTACTATGTATGGGAGTAAAATTGTCAGAATCCAGGTGTCAGAAGCGAACAGAACACTATGAACAAGGGTTAAAGAACACGAGGACAACTATGTAAATACATCGCTGCGGGACTGTCAAGTCCAAGGAATGCCCAGATCTTTCCTGAGGATAAGTGAGGGGGGAGTAAAAGGGGCTGGGGGAAGGGGATTTTCTTAGCATATTCTGCTTCCATCACTATTTTCAAGTTTTACAATCAGTAGGAACAAACCTCTCAGGAGCACTTTGGAGACCTGCACACTTAGAAGGTGACTATTATATATCAAGTCAGAAGGCAGTTAATATGAAAAACAGGAACACAACTCCAACCAATATTTTCTTAGTGGGCTGGCAGCAAACTGTCAGATGCATGTGTGACCTCAAAACAACCTTTTGCCAGATGCCTCTTTAACCTCTTACAATTACATCAATTTCTAAGAAGACTGGTACATTTTACCATTTTCCTCCTTTGGTTATGCAAATTAAGAATATGTACTTAAAAGACTGATTAAAAATGTTTGTTTCTGTGCAATTTCATCTATCTTAAAACCTCAAAATAATTACCTCTAATACACCAGCAAATATTTAAACTTATTTTTTCCTCCCCAGGAATAAAACTGCTATAAGAGTTAAACAAGAAGTATTTATCTTCTTTCTTTTCTCCTTCCTTTAGTCAAATTCAGAATGAGATAACTTTAATATAGCTGTGAATAAAGGGGCCAAGACAGCATTTAGCCTAACCATCAAAGAAAAAAAAAAATGTGTTAATGCCTTTTTACCATTTTAAAGCATTTTTATCATAAAAAGTATGTTATATATCTTTCATTGTAACCAACAAACATAAATACATTGATTTGCATTATTCATACTCAAAATTCATCTGTATGCTAACATTTAAAGAAAGGCATTTTTGCAAATTTAAATTAAAAAATCAAATACATATCATAATTGTGTTTATAGGGTCTCAAGCCTAGGAAAGCAAAGAAAAATGTAATGAAATGAAAAGTAGGTCATGTACACTAAAGTGCTAAACATTCTAACATCTGATCTGTGACTGAGAAAACTATTTTAAAATCTAGAAGTACACCAGTAAATGAACAATCCAACAGTCCTTTGTTGACAGAAAAATCCACTTTGATGAGGCATTAAAAAAAAAGATTTTCTGCACTGTACAGCGTCTAGGAAAAAATATTTCCTTTAAGAAATATACCTACTTATGCAGCAAAACAATGAATTTCGGTTGTTCTGTAACCCAGTTCCTTTAATCTGCATAAGAGATGCTGACTGAGTTCACTCAACCAAATCACTACTGGCTTTCAGAATACAATCAACACATGCTTTTCAACAGTATTAATATAGCATGAAGCTTGTGCTCCTAATTATTCATGTTTTTGCATTCTGTTTTTCCCCCTGCTGTAAAATATGCAAATTTACTTCTTTGTGTTATTTAGGTCCCACATGGGCCTCAACAGATCTGCTTGGAAGGAATTACAAGCCAACATCTAGATACATGCTGTCAACATTTCAAGCTTCATTATTTTTATTATTTTGGAATGCCATTATAAATTTGATATTAGGTTTTTAAAAGCTTTTTATAAATCTGATGAAAACCTACAGTCTAATAAAATGGTGTACTGATAATTACTACTACTCGACTTTGTGTGCACGCGCGCGGGCGTATGAGCGAGACAGAGAAAAGCACTACAACTACTGAATACAAGAGCAATCACCATCTAGCGGTACTATGGAAAAACGCAGTTTTTTTTTGTGAAAAAATCAGTACCCAGGAGGATTAGTTTGACTTCATTACTGAATGGAGGGTAGCCATTACCTCTGTATGCAGCTAAAGATCAGTAACAGGAGAGGACTGTTTCTTCTCTTTCTGAATTCTTCTCTCCTCTCTTTTCAGTCAACTCTAACTAGAAAATTCAGTGCCCAGATGAGCTAACTATTTTTAAGTATAAAATCCAAAAAGCAGAAGTTCAAGAAATAGGTCACTTAATACAGCAACTTCTTGGAGTGCACCAAAGCAATCACTTACCTTGGTGTAAGTTAACACATATGAAATATTATATAGAATTCCCTAAAATCTCAGATTATTGTAAAATTAGTATTAAATGTTTTAAACCTAAACAAAACAAAACAAAAAAAAAAAAAAAAAAGAAATGGCAGCTTTTTTATTTTTTTATTTTATTTTATTTTATTTTATTTGGAAAACTGCAACATTGGAAAGAGATACACAAACACTCGTATAAAAAAATGTAACATAAGCCTACTGATGCAGAAAGAGGACTGTGAGCCACTGCTTTTTTCCAACTGGTACAAAGCCTTGTGCATTTCTTAAATGTAACAGTATATTTTAAAACACTGCAGCATCCCAGCCTTCCTTACTAGTGCCACTAAAAGCTCTTCAAATATTAATGAAAAAAACAGTGTAGAGATTCACAGGAATCTACTACACGTCACTACCAACTCATAGAAACCAAACAGCAGCAGCAACACCAAGATCTTACAGATCTTTCTTGATGCATTTCATCTCTGAGGTATACATACACACAGGAAAAGCCAAAAAACTATTTGAATTGTACTAATAAAATAGTATGGAGGTAGTCCTTTTATTTGGAAGGGTCAGTATATTTCTCTGTCATAATACGTTCACTCTTGAAAATTTTAAAACTGCAGATTTTTCTCAGAAGCAAAAATTTAAGATCTTCAACATGTATGTAGAGATCTATTTTACTAAGAACAACATGTAAACAATACAAATTTTATTTTAAGACATATTTACACATTGAGTGACAACGTGGGTGTCCCTTAATTCAAATGTGCAATTTAACCAGTTCTTCATTCCAAAGTAGAGTACCCCAAAAAATATCCATATGTAGATTAAATTAATGGAAACACAGAAATGACGAGAGAAACAATATATGCAATATTACTCTACAAAAAAACATAGTTTTTCTGTTTTCCAAAACTAAAGACTGACTGGTGTCAATCATTTTACTATTTTATATCGCTGGTACAGAAGACTTCCTGATTTAAGGATATTAATTTGCAATGTAACTACGGTTAACACAGGGAAACATTCAGGTGGCTGTAAATCATACCTTTCACAGTCTCATAGCTAAATGATGATGCTTCTGCCTACAGATGAGGATAAGTCCATATAAAAGGAGTTATAATACTGAATTAACTCAGTAATATACATTCTGAATATATCAGAGGAAGGTTCAAGTACTTCACTGCAGATAAAACCAAAGTATGATTGCTTTGCAGAGATTGGGTTAAGATAGGAAGTCATAACTGACAACCAAAATTTGGACATAAGAATATCTGCTATCATAATTTATCAAACTAGTTGCAAGTCTGACCACACTTGTGTTGTTGAACTCCTTCTCTTTAGACAGGAACAGTGAAACTGAAGGTACATTCAATGCACCTGGATTCACTTAAATATCACAAGTTCTCCTCCTTAGTGGCAAAAGTGTTTTGAAATCTTTTTTTTTTTTTTTTTTGGTGTGACTACTTGTATTCTTTTTAGAGGAAAAGTAACAGGCAAAAATCACGCTTACTCTAGTAATGATAAACATAATAAACAGGTATTAATCCAAAAGTTGTTTACTATTTCTGCATGGCCTCCAAGAATCTAGAAGGCAGTCGGGAAAAGGTAGGCTTATAGAACAGACCTGTCTTCTCGAAGTTCCTACCAACCCTTCTCGTCATGATCATAACTTCTCTGTGACTGTGACAGTAATTCCACTCCGTTGAGAATCCCATGCCTTGCCATTTTTTCCTTGAATACTTACTCTTGTATCTTTGAAAAATTCTACAACGGAATAGTTTGACCTCAAAAAAAGACCTCTAGGTGACAGTCAGGTGCAATAATAGTCCCTAAAAGTTAGATACTTTTACAAATCAGGCTTATCAGTATCAGCAACTGAACTATTTCTCCAAGCCACTTACTCCATTCCAATTTGCCACATAAAAAGTCCCCTGAAACAAAACAAAACAATAAAACAACTCTTAAATCCATGAAACAGAACGGTCTTCAAAACACAAATAAAAATAGATAAAGCAGACTTGAAACTGGGCACTGTCAAAGAGCTCCTCCAAATACTAGGAAGTCAACTCTGTCCAGCCCCAAGTACACCCATCAGGCTCTGCAGCCTCTTCCCCAGCTCCATGGGTTTGGCTGTCCGTGCCCATGGATGGCACTGATGTAGCAGAATGAAAGGATGTGGACCAGGATTTTTCCCACAGCTTAGAGATGTTCTGGTCTCCTTGTTTAGGCAGCATGGGGCTATGCCCCTCCTTGGTGAGGTCTCTGCCCGTGCCTGCCTGTCCTCTCATCACCTTTGCTGGCTGCAGGCTTACCTGCCTTATGGAGCAGCCGCCCTTGCTGCTCCTGAACACTGGCTTATTTCTAATTTTGCTGCAAGAGTAATTAAGACCCTGCACATCAGCAACTTAAAATAAATCTGAAAACAAAATGAACAGTTAGCAGTAGTTTTTTAAGAGAACGTGCAGAACAATATCCTGAAACAAGTACGATTTCAGTTGTCTTCAAACTAACAAAAAAACTCTCACCACCCATCACAGCAGAACCATCAGCATTATGTGGATGTTTGCAGAGCTTCTGATTGTCTTGCCAAAAAAACACACAGAAACAGCACTGCTGCCTCAATTCTCCAATTCCTGATCTTTGACTGATAATAGGAGTACCAATCACGTGCATCTTTGATATCTGATGGGAGATTTTCAGCTGTGTGTCAAACCAATGCACTAGTACTAATATTTCTTCTACATGGCTATCAATAATAAGAATGGATGATGGACTGGAATGTGTGTAATAAAAGCCAAAAAAGATCTTTAAAAAACAGCTACTCTTCAAGAACCCTAAGCTAACTCAAAACAAACAATGGCATTCAGAACATTAACTTGAAAAGCAATTTGCGATGATCAGACAAACCCTTGAAACATTTTTCATACCTCTATGTTTGATTCACGGTTCAAAATCAATTGCATGTGCTGTGTGTATCTCATATTTTTCAGAATAATAGCTGTGCTTGTTTCAAAACAAGCATCACTTTTTCAGATTCACAAAGAGATGAGACGACCAGCATCTGGAAAATGGGTGAACTGGTAATCAGGCATAAAAATGCTTCAGTTTCTGTTGTTAAAATTATATTTTATATTTATTTTGTAGAGAATGAGTCAATAATTTTTTTCTTAGCTCCTCTGTAGGCAGATTTCTCCCTAAAATTAAAATACAGAATTTCTTTGAGTTACTATGCTGCAAAGTTGATTTTTGTTGCTTCTGATGTTTTTATGAGTTGTCCTTCTACTAGAAGAATTTAATTCAGATATTGAAATTCCAAATATATAAATATTCTACAAGTATATTTTTAAAATATTGAAACACATAACAGCACTTGGAGAAGTTAAGAAAAAAAAAAGCAAAAAATATCCTCAAGATTTCACAGGGGATAGCTCTGGTGGTACTTTCTCAATAAACCATCAAATCTCTTTCCCCCATTTTCAAAAATCAGATGATACAGAGAGAAAATAATTACATATCGTTAATTTTATCTACACTGAATTGGGATGCCAAGTACTCTAATTACATTATTATATAGACTTATTTTATACTTGTAAAGGACACAGCATTTGATTATTTCTTGATAAGTCTCTTTGAGACCCCCAGTAAGATTCCTTAATGCCCTTATTAGTGGTGCATGGTATGAACAGCCTTGCAAGGAACTTGTAACAGACAAGCTTCTCCTTATTACAAGAGTGGAAATCAGGAGAAAGCATCCCCTGAAGATGTATTTTTCTCTTCTTTTTTCTCCATGAAAGAGAAGCAAAGAACTTCCTCACTTGTCCACAGAGTATTAGTGAACGAGGCTTTTTGTTCTTATATGCTTTGAATGAAAGACTGGATTTAGGAACCAACCTAAAATATACGAAACTTAATTCTTACCTCCCTTTGACACTGTTCACTGCCTAAAGCGGTATTCACATTAACAACCTGGAAGTGCAGTTCAAAAGATGGCTGTCCTTAAACTACTGCTGAGATTAGCTGAAGACTTTTAGTGGTGGTGTTCTAGAACACTTACATATGAATTTTAAAAAGTTTCAATACCTCCCATCTGAGCAAGAAAAAACAAACTTGCAGAATAGCTATGGTTTTTGGACTGCCACTATTCGTAGACAAACAAAACTTCTACATATCTACTTACATGTACTTAATTCTGCAACTGTCTGTACACAGCAAGACAATGTGCTCAACTGGTGAGACTGACAGTAATTCTTTTGCCAAGTAGAAGTTAGGATGAATAGACAGTCTATTTCATCATGGTCTGCAAAATTAATTGCTGTCCAAACAAAAAAATAGTAAATAGAAATAACAGAAAATTAAAGCATAATTGATAATTCTTCAAAATTTAAATAGTCACTGAGAGCATTTAAGGAAAAAGGAACAAAGCTAAATTAAAAACAGAATCGGGACCAGCAGTTGTGGCACATAAGCAATCTTTGGATGCAGATCTCTCTGCCTGTTACACAATTTGAAGCTCTAAATAGCCTCCAAATTTTGCGAGATAATGGTGTATCCCCTTCCACCTTTCCAGAGTGAAAGTGCTGGAGCAATTTGATGTAGACATCAAAACACAGAGTCACATGTGAAATCAGATCTATTTTAACAACTGGTAGATAGTTGGGGATATTTATTTTAATGGAAAACTATAACAAAGGATGTAAGTAAGCTCTCCTAAGAATGAGTTCCAGTAGTCTCTCGTATTATTAGATTTTGATAATCCAGCAGCTCTCTCGATTTCAGAATGCTCAAGCAACATTTGCATAGGTAAACACTGCAAGATTCCTGACAAGAACTCAGTAAATTAAAGCAGCACAAACTGAGTATTAATGATGATAGTTTTACAAGGAGGAAAACTCTATTTTTCAAAAGAAGAAAAAATGGAAAGGATCAGTTGCAGCTTGGCAACAATAATTTCTGTATCCCCTGCATGCTTGAGCCATCCTACAGGACTGTGAAAGAGCTTACCTAAAGCTGCAGATTTGGCCAGTTCACAGGTGAACACACTCGAGATTAAGTTTTGAATAACATAAAGACTTTGATGAAAATAAATCAGTTTAGGGTTTTAAACTAATCAAAAGTCACATTCTGAATTAGAACCACTCATCTTGCCTTCTAATATAAAAAGACATTTGGGGTAACACCAAAAGGACGGAAACTAATAAAGAAAGTCATCTAACAGCTGCAATGATATATTTTTAACCCTAACCATAAAGCTAGAAGCATCAACTTTGAAGTTTCTTGCTCTGTAAGGAAATAACATCTCCTTGTTTATAATATGAAAGGAAAATACAAAATTGCATTTTCAGTGATCCTGAATAAGAGTTTGCACCTATTCAGAAAACACCATGAAGAAACAAAGTTTCAGCTATTTAGTCTGTATAATGAGGGTAGGCATATAAACTCCTTCAGGAACAGTAAGAATTCTGAGTAATTTTTGTCATGGCTTCTTTTAACTCTTTTTATTTGATCTAAGCATCTCAAAGACCTCTTTACACATTTCAAAGATGACAAGAATCATTTCATACAGAAGCATCACTTACCCACAATAACAAATCCATCTGCTTCTCTCTCTGGCACTGCAATCTTCTTTGAATCTTGACTTTTTCGGAAGAAGCTGAACATAGCCTCTTTTTTTCTTCCTCTAAGTTGTTATCTAAAACGAAGACAATACACGTTAAGTAAATACAAGATAGCAGAATAGCATAAGAAGTTCACACCACTCTGAATGCAAAATACATGATAACACAGCTAAATCTCTATTAACAGAGTTGAAGTATCAGGCATTTGCACATCAGACAGAGTACCTTGTTAATGTAGCAATCGACTTCAATAAGCAAAAAGAATAAATTACAAAAGGCCCTTCTATGAATTTATGGAGTAGAACTATTAAAAAAAATCTCAATCTTTCTAAGGGAAAGTAAAAGAAGGAAACTACTGTAAGCTTTTACCAAGCACTTTTGAGTGTTCTTCTGCTACTTCAAACTGTTGTTACACAAACTAACTGTAGTTAGTTCTCAAGTTCTTAAACTTGGAAGCCCAAAACACAATCCTATAGGAAATGCAACTTCATAATGCAGCAGTACTTGAATGAAGTAAATTACAGTAGATACTCAGTCTTAAGCATCTGTGCATCAGTTATAAAGATAAAACAACAACAACAAAATACACAATATCTGCAAATATCCATTTTCATTTTTCAAGTTTGTAAACCTACAGACAGCTTAACATTTTGGTGCATTTGATTAAGTTAATACTAATTCCCTTAAAAGAAACTGTAACAGGATTGAGCAGTTTTTCATAACAGTAATTCACTCAATAATTCATAATCTTCCAAACTGGGTAAGAACTATGACTTCACATCAGCTAGAAAAAAGCAGGTAAAGCATAACACGAATGGGATGGATGTGTTAACTGGAAAAGATTACGCTCAGTATCTCTTTCAGGAGCGGAAGACAATATTGAAGCAATGTTAATAGCTTAAAAAGGACAAATCTATCTGAAAAACCTTATAAGCATTAGCCACACGATGGCCAAAGGGGACAGCTTTCACCAAATTAAGTCCTATGCATCCCATATAGTTGGATAGATCAAGAAACGTTCTAAGCAAATTCTCTAATGATTCTGAACTTTAAGTTGCAGACTTGAGGAAGATTCATTCATTTAATTAACAGAGTTGTAAGAAAAACTTCCTAAGCAAGCCCCACTCTTCTGAAGACCAAACAACAGAAGCCACAAAGCACGTATGTACAGGTTCAGCTCACTGAGAGGACTACTGATGTGCCACCACCTACTTTCTGTGCTCTATATAAAGTGCACACCATGCAGTGCGGCAACTCTAACTCTCCACTGCCTCCTCCAGCAACAGCAGCTCACTTCTACAGAGCTGAGACAACGAAAAAAGGAAAGCAGCACTCACCAGCAGCTGGCACTTGGACATTATTAGCCCTCCTCCAGCTCCCTGGCAGAGAAGTGCCCCAAGTGCTGCCACGGGATCCTGGACATTGCTGCCCTGCACAGCAGCCTGCACGTGGTCTGGCTCAAAGTGCCAGGTGTCAAACAGCCACCACGGTTTAAGGAAAGGTACAGAAAACCTTTCTCTGCTAACATATCAGTATCAAATAGAGAAAGTCATATAATTTTGAGTCCAAGGCAGAGTTTGAGAAGTAGAATCCTGATTAACTTCCCCGACACACATTTCAAGGTGAAGGGACTGACAAACCGACAGCAACGCATACACCCTGACATACACACCCAGGAAAATCAAAGCCAAACCTGAAGAAAATAGGCACACTACTGATAATATTGTTTTGCACTATATCTAACAAAGAAGAATTATTATGAGTGAACCACAGAAGACCACAATGTAATATTTGTATTCAAAAAAATATAAAACCAAACCGCTGGATTAATTATTTGCCAGAACTCCTCACTTCCCACCCAAGTATTCATGATACCATAAGCAAGACTTTTTGTGCCCTGGCCAGTGACCTGCAGCACTTCACTTGACAATCAGCACCAACTATTCACCGCGTATAAACCACCTCGCACCCTGCCGTTAGGAGCACATCAAATACTTGCACGCAGCACATCACAGAAAGCCCTTTCTGAAGCGTAAGCATCAGCTTTCAGAAGGGCGTATAAATAGCATGTTGCAAAAATCAGCAGCGATTCAAGCCGGGGGCTGATACCCACGAATGAAATAGAGTACCCCAGAGCCTGGCCAGCTACTGCTTGCTATGCTGACGCAGTGGAATTTCTATCAATCAACCAGCCAGTCTCAGGTACGTGGTAATACCAAAAATAAATGTTAATTATCTGCACTTTATTCTTTTGCGCTTGTTTTCTTACCTTAGCACGTGAAATACTGATATTTCCAGCCCCGTGGAGATTGCATAGGCAAACTCCTAATTGCCTCATTTATTCCTTACCTTCCCCCCACGCCCGGGCTCAACACATGGCGCCAGCAGCATATTCCTTTTTTAGCCCTTAGGGAATAAGTCTTCTGCTGCTACCAATTAGGGTTGTCAGTCCCATAGTTCAAGTGGTAAAAACCTGTGCTGCAATGCTCCAGAGTCAGGTTTCTGCTCCAATGATGTATGAAGGGGAGGCAGTTGTGGAACAGTTTAAAATGCAATTTTACCTTCTTTGTAAGCACGCAACAAGAAGGAAAATCAACGTGATGTGTAAAATCTTATAGGTAGCTTTGGTAAAGACTCAGATTCCAGCCAGCCACTTCAGGTGCCAGAGCTGCAGTTGCTCCAATCACATTTTTCTCTTGGAGATCTGCGTTACTGTACAGTTTGCAGCTGTGTCGGGCACCGTTCTCCCTCCTCTCTTTCTTGCACACAGAAAAGCATCTTACATATATACGTAACATCTGCGCAATAAAGTTGTATAGGAAACCATGAATGTAATCTTTTAAATCCTGCATATTTAACTTAATCTTCAGTGCTTTAAAAAACAACAACAACAAAAAAAAAACACTGCAGCCATTACAACTCAGAGTAGATTAACAATCGGTATAATTTGATCTAGCCAAATTAACATTACAAGCACTTTCATGTGCTCTTTTTTTTATTGCTGTTGACAAAAGATCAAACTTTTGGGAAAAAAATGGGATACTGAGAAAAAGGTAAAATTCATCCTATCTACATAAGGCTCAATCTTTACTTTGTAGCTTTCAGTTTGTGAAGTGGCTTCTTTACCTAAATTGCACAGCCAGCGGCTTATTTTTTTTTTTTCTTCTAGAGAAATAAACACATCTTTTTGTTTGAAACAGAAAAAGAAACAAAGTACCCCATAAACTCAGGCCTCAAATTCTTACCCTGATAAAACCACTGGGCCAGCAGTGAGAAATACGCCCTGCTTGGGGATTGTGAATGTTGGGAGGGTGGTAAGGAATCTGCATATTAAAACAGACAAGCATGCTTTGTGAGGCCATTTCCTTCTCTGGGTGTTCACCACTTCAAAACAAAACTTGTGCCTGTAGATCACCCAGGTCTGTGTAACTGATGTGGAGGCAGGAACTCACTGACTATTACTTGCCATATTTCAGTATCGTTCCTGAACACAATTAACTTTAAATTAAATAAGAAACAAAAAAGAAAAAAGGAGGGGCACAGAAACAACAAGTAGAGCTGTATTAAGTATGGTATAGGTAAAGGAAAAGTCCTAGATGGGCAATACATTAGTGATATTTGCTCTCTTTAAGAATTTTATCCACATGATACTTCAAAAGCAAATATAAATCTCTCCAGCAATGTGAAATGCAAACACTGTTTCTTGAATTACATGTTAAAAACAGAACAAAGAAACACAGAGTTGAATGGAAACACTCATGCTCTGGAAGATAGGAGCACAGTTTAAGCACTTACAGAGTCAGACTGAGTTTTACTACTTGTAGATAAGTTGAGGTTTCATTTAACTAAAGCTGAAAACAACTGATTTCTGCACAAATTTCATTTCAGAGTAAAAACTAAATCTGAAGCTGGCAAATCTGGATGCACGTTCACATAAACCAGACAGAAAAGCATTTAAGGATTTTTTTTGTCGATGGTGGTGGGTTTATTCGTGTTTTTTTTTTGTTTTTTTTTTTTTTTTTTTTTTTTTTAAATTAAGCAGTCAGCACAAAATCACAGAAAACACATCCACCAGTCAGAGACAGCACCACGTTTCTGCAGTAATCTATCCTATATAGCACAGCACTTTCCACTTCCAGATGGGTTTAATTGTATTTCTGTAAGAGACCTGAAATTGAATTCACTGCCTAAAGATAAAAATCTCCCTTGGCAGGAATATGTAATTCCCGTCTCCTCATGTTTCCCCCTCACCAAAAAGCGAGCATAGTTTTTTTTCCCTTTCTCCGATCTCAATTGTTAAGAATAATGCTTTTGGCACCACTTCAGTTATTAACAAGTAATAAACTGCAAACTGTAACAATTCTATGAGGCTGCAAGAAATATTTTGTCTTTACGTGAGGCTCTGAGCCCATACATGGGATTGGGCGAAGATGAGTTACAGAGCTGCACAAAGGGGTTAATTTATTCCTCGTGCACTTTGCCAGTCTCCTTCAACAAGAGCTATGGGTGACCTTTGAGCCAAACCAATATGTTACATCCCAATACCATTTTTTGTATGCAGCAAGGACCCTAGCATTTTTAGCATTACTTTTCAGCTTTCTCCTGCATGTTCACAAGTGGCAGAAGAAGGAAGATAATTCAGTATTAAAAAAAAAAAAAAAAAAAAGCAAAGACGTAGACTAAGATAAAGAGAGGATGCTTGGGAATTCAGCAAAGCAGAATTGCAGTGGCACTGCTGGTAAATAAATGATGAAAAGAGCTCAGAAAAGATGCAAAGCTGATCTTAAAGAAACAGACTAATTTCACAGGCAGCTGTTTAAGCTATGCAGCCTATGGAAAGAGAAAACAAGAGGGCGATTCTCTCTTCCATATAAACACCCACTGTTATTCATCAATAAATTAACAGAAAGAGCAGCGAGACCGTACAGTCTATAGCGCTGCACAACCCGCTTATGACATGAAACCAACCAATTTAGAGTCAAGACCACGCATGTCAAAAAGATTTTTTTCTGTGACACCAAGAGATGAGTTTAAGTAAATTATACTACGTTAAAAGCTCTATGTGAATAATTAAAAAATAAATAAATAGATCATTTCTTTATCTGGCATTAACATCAGTCTTATTCCTGTAGTTTAAGCTTTTTCAAAGTATAAGAAAGGAAAATAAGCGCCAAGAGGAGCACACATACAAATATAAATATATTTATATATTTAACAAAACACTAAGGAAGGCATTTTTTCTTAAATTCAATTTGAGTATTTATTTTTATAGCTTTTAAAGTCGAAGGGAATCAGAAATACCAAGAACCCGCATTCCCCAGCCCTACGGCAACCCAAATTCCCACCACGTAACAACACTCGAGAGATGCTGAGTCACCGAGAGCCACCCCAATTAAGCCAGGCAATAAAAGCACAGGCGACAGAGCTACAGCCGGGAAGGAAACAGCGGCACTCAAATCGCTGCCAGCGTTCAAAATGCTGGGGAGACGGGGCTGAGACCACGACACCCCCGTCGCGAAGGGCTGCGGGGGCCGGGCCGGGGGCCGAGACCCCCGCGAAGACGGGAACCGGCCGGTTCCCGTCTTCGCGGGGGTCTCGGCCCCCGGCCCGGCCTCCCCCGCCTCTGCCCGCGGTCACCCACCGGCCCGGCCGCCGCCTCCACTTCCGCCTCGCCGAGTCCCCCCTAGCAACGCCCGCTCTTCCGCTGACGTCAGAGCAGCGCGGCCAGCCGATTGGCCAAGCCTCGCCCCTTCCCCTTTCCCGCTTCCCCGTTGCTAAGGGCGACGGGCGGGAAGGGGCGGCCGCCATGGTGGGGGAGCCGCCGCCATGATGGAGGACGCGCATGAGGCGCCGCGGCACCGCATCGCCGCCGCCCAGCTGGCGCAGCACATCGGCCGGCCCGTCTGCTTCGTGGGGCGGCTCCACAAGGTTTGGAAACGCGGCACGGGGTCGGGCCCGGCCGCCGGGGGTGCTGCGTGGGCGTCAGAGCCCCCGGGGACACGCGGTTTGTTTTGCAGGTGCACCCCAGCGGGAAGCTTTTCGTGCTGGTGGACGGCGAGGGGAAGCAGGCGACCGTGGAGCTGAGCGAGCCCGTGAGTTACGGCCCCTCCTCGCGTTTCTGTTTTTAAATCTGAGCGCAGTTTTCCCGCTTCTCCGTTTTGCACCGTCCCTGCTCCGCCCATCTTCAAGCTAGCTACCGCGGTCTTAACGTTAATTAGTTATCTTCGTCAATTATACTTGGCTGTGGGGTGGTCCTGTGTGGAGCCAGCAGTTGGACTCGGTGGCCCTTGTGGGTCCCTTCCAGCATCATACCAGCCTATGAATTTTCGGCTGGAGTTAGGAGAGACATTTCCTTCCTTTTAAGGTGCATCCCTCTGTGGCTACTTTGTCTTCCTCACCTTCGTGCATATCTTAGTTTCATTTTCCTTGCACTTTTTCCTTTGACTTTTTATTCACTGTCTCCCTATCCCTAACAGAATATTTTTTAAAGATAATCCAAAAACCTCAAGAATATGGTATTCTTAAGTTTGTTGAGTTGACCTTTCACTCCCATCCTAAAATACTTCTCGTAGCATTTCAATAAACTTCAGAGTTTGCTCGAAGCATTCTTTCTTAAGAATGGATAGCATTCCAATCTTTGAAAATGGGAATGCTTCAAGTATAGGAATTACTCAATTGGTTAAAAAGTCAACTAAGCAATTCCTATACCCATTGCGTTGTAACTAATGTGCAGAAATATAGCTTTGATATCAAGTATTGGTAACGGGCTAAGACCCAGGCATTTTCTTCTGTGTGTTTGTTTGTTTGTTTTTGCCTCTGAGAAATGTTGTGACTGAAGGATTATTATGGTTATGACACCGCTTGATGGCTAAATAGAGCATGTCAGTAGTCGTCCCATTTTTCCCGCTGAATGAGTCGTTAAATGCTGGCAAGTCTGTCCATTTTGATATGAAATATTTGCATGTGATACCTTGATTTTCAAGACTTGAGTCCTGTTGATTTAAAAAAAAAAAAAAGAAATGCAGTTTCTTCTAGTGAGGAGTTTTGTCGTACAATTGTGAAACTTGCTGTCTTCATTTCCAAATTGCAAGAAAATGTCTTTCCTAGAAGTTCTGGCCTGTATGTAAATCCTTCCTGAGTCCATGTGTTTCCTGTGTTGGACTGTTACAGCGTTGCATGTCAGTATCCAACCAATGATTCTCCAGCTTTCTGGGAAAGAGTAAATGGGTGAATTTTATAAATATGTAGCTACGGTGTTAGGCACTTCACAGCCTGTTCCACTGCTGTAATAAGTATGTAAGGAAGAAACTTGCAGAAATAACGTGCAGGAGTTCTATATTGGAAGGACATAAGTGAAGTAGTACCACATTTCCAGTAGTTTCCCCAGTAGTAGTGTATTGCTTGATATGGAATTTCAAGCAATTTGTTGTTCCTAGCTCCAGTGCTGTGCAGCAGAATCAGCAAGTAATTTGGTGATACTAATTTGATTTCTGGTACGTTTTCTAGCTAGATGAAGAGATCTCAGGAGTTATTGAAGTGGTGGGAAGAGTAACAAATCAGGCAACCATCATGTGCATGTCATACGTCCAGTTCAGAGAAGATAAAAGTCCATTTGGTAAGTAAGGATATATGTTAAGAGAAATCAAATTTGTGTTCTGAACATTTCTTCATTAAATGAGAAGAGCATGATTATCTGTTCTTATGGACAAGGTTATTCTTCAAGCTCACTGAAAAATAGTAAATGGACACAGGTGTGGGAATTACATACTGAATATGCTGTTTTACAGGCAAAAAGCAGGGACTGACTCAAGGCCTGAGCTGATCGAGGTCCTTGTCTTGGTCTGCTCATTCTCCCAGTCCCGGGTTCTTTGTCTTCCCTTGCCTTGTACTCCTTTTGTGATTGTCCAGTTAGCAGGTCTAAAAAATAATCCTCCAGGTAGAAAGCAATGAGATGTGGCAGGCTTGGGAAAACTGGGGAGGGTGAGAGGGACTGAAAACACTCAGCTGTACCGCTTTCAAATAAGCAGTGCTTTAATGCTGTGGTTTGCTAGTGGGGAACTTAACAAGCTTTTCCTTGCCCTCTTTCAGATCTGGAACTCTACAACGAAGCACTGAAAATTATTCACGAATTCCCTGAATACTTCCCATTCGGCACCGGGAGGAACAACTGATTCTTCTTAGCATATATTTAGAGCTTCAGAGGGTGCAGCAGTACCTTAGCTTTCCTGCTTGACAGCATGATAATAGTTGCATCAGTTTCCACCATGCAGCTGTTGTATGCGCCAGGTGTGGCTGGTGAAATTTACTTTCTCTGAAATTGAAAAGGAAGAAGCAGAACATTTCTGTGGCTGTCTCACTGTCTGTATATATTTAACCCTTTTGCATTCATGAGGAATGGTCTCTTGCAGGATTTGACTTGCTAGAAATGGAAGTTTTGTAGGCATCTTTTTTTTGTTGTTGTTTATTGAGGTTCCAGGATATTTAACACAAAACTTGTATTGAAGACATTCGGTGGGGTTTTAATGTAAAAATATTTTTTAATTTCATTTGCTTTGGTATCAATTTATTAAATGGGGGGGGGAGTTTTATTTTGCATCTTTATAATGGTCACTTCTACAATAAAAAGGTCTGATTATGTTTAACTACTTGTGTCAGTATTTTATCTTTGAGTACCGTTTTCAGTGATACAGGGTGATTTCTATTCTACCTGCACACATAATTTAATTTTAACAAAATTGAGTACAAGGTACTTGCCTTTTGCACTGATGTTAAACACTTTAAAGCTGTAAGTGTCTAACTGAGCTTGAGAATTTCAAGTGTTATTGAGTTCCCATCACAACCTTCGTTCTTGGTGGACGTCAAGGTAGAAGTACCAGGATTCAGCTGGCATGTCATGATGACTTTAATCATACAAACTTCCACACAATTTCCAGTTTCATTACTATCCAGGCTATTTAACAGCACATAGAGTTCTTACACTTCTTAAAGTAATACAATCAAAGTGAAATCTAACTTCTGAAATACTGTGAAGTAAAAAGTGAAACAGTCCAAAGCATTTTAAATAAATATTTTATTTGGATCCATGTTCATTAATATTTAAGAGAAACAGGCTGCAGTTTTAACAATGAGATTTAGAGCCTTATCAAGATTGCTAGCATTGTGCTTGTTCATGGATATCTCAATTTTCAGTCAAGGAATTTATGTTTTAAAGACTCCTTATTTATCAAAGTTACCACAAATGACAGCCCTACTCTTAATTTGTGCAAATCATTAATGGATTATTAGTTCACCCATCCCCGGGGTAGATGATCAAGTTAACAGGTGATCTGTTTTTTCCAGATACTTAGAAGACAGAAAGTGACAAAGTTACTGTCACTGGAAGGAAGAACAACCTATGAAGTGTGGGGTCAGTCTCATAGAGCAAACAAGAAGGTGCCAATGGCACAATACCATGCTTTGTCCTGTAGTGCTGTCCCTGCTATATTGTAGTGCTTAGCAAAATAAAATGTTGTTAATAATTACGTGCTTATTTTACTAGCATTTAACTCTCATGAATTATTCTTTAGAAAAAAATACGTGCTTATATATACATGTATATTCAGTAAAATGTTACGTTCAAGTAGTCCTTACCAAGGCCTATCTAGCCTAAAAGACTAGATTCCACCGCTAGATGGCTATAGCACTTTACCCTGACACAGAGACCGTCCTTGGATATGTGGCTGTGAGTGTAAATATTTGGCATCTGAGTGGTAAGTGCTGTAAGTCCCTTTGAGGTCAAAAAGGAGTTCTGGTGTACAAAGTCACCTTCATATAGCTAACTATCAGACTCGAGAAGATTGCAGAAAACTGGGCAAGCTCAGGAAGCGCAGGCTAGATGAGTAGACAGGGAGGTGGATTGAATGAATAACCCCAAGCACCAGTACAAGCATGTGCTGGCCTGAGAACTGTCAGCCCAGGAGGTGTACCACAGCGTGCAGTCCTTCAGGAACAGACTGCTCCAGCATGGGCTGCTCTCCACCAAGCAGCACAGCAAGCTTCTCAGACGAAAGGAGCTCCATCTGGGGTAAAAATGGGTTTGGGGTAAAAAAACAAGTGCCCAGCCTGGACCCCAGCCTGGCAGACGTTGCTCCTGTGAGCATGGAGCAGTCATTTCACATCAGAATTTTCTCACAACAGTCACATCAATTCCCTAAGTGTCTCCATCAGGGGCACCCCAAGAGCCGTGTGATGTCACCATGGAGTCACTGCCACCCAATGGCCTCGCAAAAGGCAGCAGGCTATAAATGCCCCAAGCGTCCAGCCTGCGTTCAGTCCGGCTGGTGACACTTGAGAGGTTGAGGTCCCACTGCTGGAACGTGCGAGGTGGTGTTGCGAGTGGAAGGTGTGACGTCGAGGTCCTTCCTGTGGGACGCGAGATGTCAAAATCCTTCCTGTGACACGAGAGACGCGAGGTCCTGCTGGGTGGCAGGTGAGGTACCCCGGTCCTGCTGGGGGAACTGGAGATGTCAAGGTCTTTCTGGGGGCATATGAGATGCTGAGGTGTCTCTGGTTGCAGGCCAAGCATCGAGATCCTGAGGTGCCGCTGGTGGGCTGTGATTTTGAGGTTGTGCCGTTGACCTGCGAGGGAGGTGCTGAGGACCAGAGGCGCTTGATACCCATTTGCCATCGGAGCAGCGTCCTGCAGAGGACCAGCACCTCCAGGCCATAGCAGCCGCAGGCACAATGAGCCAGCCACGCCAGGAGCTGCCAGCGGAGGCACCCAGACAAGACACCTGCACCATTTGCCTGGGCCCGCTGGCCGATGCAGCACAACTGGAACCCTGCAGGCACTCGTTCTGCAGGGAGTGCATCGAGCCGTGGGCTGCTCACAGAGCCACCTGCCCGCTCTGCCGGCGGCCCATCCTAGCCATTGTCAGGCTGGTGCCACCTGCCCTGCGCGATGCTTTGGCCCGCTGGACCAGGGGAAGGTTCCAGCGCAATGCCGGGCTGGGGCGGCGACGGCAGCAGCAGCGGAGGAGGAGCCCCTCCAGCTACAGGTCCCGCAGCGTCTCGCCCAGGCACAGGGACCGCAGCCCCACAACCACACAACAGCTCGTCTGCAGCTTCTCCTGGCACTGGGAGCAGGACGGGCGCAGACGGCCCCAGTCCCCGCTGAATGCCAACGCTGGGGACACGTCGTGGATGCGAAGGGCCCAGCAGGAGGAGCCAGGGGCTGGCGACCACACAGGCCACCAGGCTGAGCCCCGCATTTAAAGAAAAAAATAAATCAATCTTAAAAAGCAACCCAGAGGGAAGTCATTTAGGGGATGGGAAATCATCAAGGGACTGGGTAACTGGGTGAGGGCAGCAGCCATAAAGGTGACTAGGCTCTAACGGGAAAAAGGCTGACAGAAAAAGTCTCCCGAGCCCGGGTCAGAAGAAAATGCCTGCCTGCCTGAGGACTGCTAGCCTGGGGGCTGTACCACAGTGTACAGTCCTTCAGGACTGGACTGCTCCAGCATGGGCTGCCCTCCACCGAGCAGCACAGCAAGCTTCTCAGACGAAAGGAGCTCCATCTGGGGTAAAAATCAGGCCTGTTTTATACCTTTCGTAATTGTTACACCTAAGAAAGCAGAGGACACAAACCACTATGTTAAAAATTGTGCCTGTTTTATACCATTTACACCTTTTACCTGTAAGAAGGCATAGGACAGGGGGAATGTTCTTAAACTGAGAGAGTATACATTAGGCATTAGGAGGAACTTCTTCACTATGGAAGGGTGGTGAGGCCCTGGAACAGGTTGCCCAGGGAAGCTGTGGATGCCCCTCACTGGAAGTGTTCAAGGCCAGGCTGGATTGGCCCTTGGCCAACCTGATCTAGTTGGTGGCACCTCTGTCTGTGGCAGGGGGGCTGGAGTTTGATGATCTTTAAGGTCCCTTCCAACCCGAGCCGATCTTGGTTGCCTGTAGCTAGTGGTGTCCCTGAGGGGTCAGTACTAGGAAAGTATTGTTCAACTTACTCATCAACAACCCGGCTGACAGAATGCAGCGCACCCCCAGCAGCTTTGCTGATGACACCAAGCTGGGAGGAGTGGCTGATACCCCAGAGGGCTGTGCTGCCGTTCAGAGGCACCTCGACAGGCTGGAGCGTTGAGCTGAGAGGAACTTCATGAAATTCAACAAAGGCAAGTGCAGGGTTTTGCACCCATGGAGGAATAACCCCAAGCACCAGGACAGGCTGGGGGCTGACCTGCTGGAGAGCAGCTCTGCAGAGAGAGTCCTGGAGCCCTGGTGGACAGTAGGCTGACCATGAGCCAGCAGTGGGCCTTGGGGCAAAGAAGGCCAACAGGATCCTGAGTTGCATTCAGAAGGGTGCTACCAGCAGGACAAGGGAGGTGATCCTCCCCCTCTTCTCAGCCCTGGTGAGGCCACAGCTGAAGTAGTGTCCAGTTCTGGGCTCCTCAGTCCAAGAGGGACACAGACCTACTTGAGTGAGTTCAGAGGAGGGCTAAGACAATGAGAGGACCGGAGCACCTGTCATAGAGACAGGCTCAGAGAAGTGGGACTATTTAGCCTGGAGAAGAGCAGGCTGAGGGGAGACCTACTTAATGCATATATACATGTGTATCTGAGGGTATGTATGCATATGGAGAGGATGGAGCCAGTCTCTTTCCAGTTGTGCCCAGTGACAGGACAAGAGGCAACAGGCACAAACTGAAGCACAGGAGGTTCCGGCTGAATAGCGGTGGGCACTTCTTTACCGTGAGGGTGACAGAGCACTGGCACGGCTTGCCCAGAGAGGTTGCGGAGTCTCCTTCTCTGGAGACAGCATCCAGGTGTGTTTTGACTATCTCATGCAACATGCTCTAGGCAATCCTGCTCAGCAGGAGTGTTGGACTAGATGATCTTCAATGGTCCCTTCCAACCTTGTCCGTTCTGTGATTCTGCAACTGCAGCTAATAAAATAGCTGTAGCTATAGTTTTCTTAGAAAGCAACAAATCTTCCCCAAAAGCATGTTTTTATTATTTAAAAGCAAAAACAAGGAAAAAAAAAAAAAAAGATCAGTAAACACACCTCTTATAGAATAAGTTTTGCAAATAGTGTAATTATTAGCCTGAAACCCCAAATACCCATTACAACACCCAAAGCTGATACTTTACAGTGGACCCGAGTATGTACATATTTCATAATCTAGAACACTTCAAAGACATGCTAAATGTCAAAGTAAGCATCTAATTTAATGAAATGATGGTAATTGAAACAAACAGTCAGGTCAAAAATGTTACAAATATGGCATTTTTTTTTTTTTACATAAGAAAATTAGACATTAAGTACGTACATTCCAGACATGGAATTTTATCTGGTAAATTTAGTAATAGTTGGTATTATTACAGAGGAATAAAAATATATCCTTGACACTTACAAATCCTCATTTTCATAAAGCAAGTTTTATTGCCTGTGTTTATATAAATAGGGTATCATACATTAAACCCCAGTTTACATTTATTAATGGAGAACATTTTAAAGAGCTCTTCAAGAGCAACATAAGGTGTGCAAAAATACCAGAAAGAGAAATAAATATTCTAACACAAAAACCATTAACTGCTCTCCCATGACAGTCTGACTACAAATATCGAGTACCTCTTAGATTTAACTTTAAAAATATCTTTGTCAATTAGGCAAGAATCGTAGATCAGAATAAATGTAGCAGATGTATTACAACATTAATTAGACAATATAACTGAAAGTCCAAAATGTAATTATGTACACCCACAGAAAATGTTTCCACAATTTATCCTGTTGCAACTACACTAGAGCACTTAGAACCAGTGGTATATTACAATATACTCTGTTTTAAAACAACATATTTCACAGTCCTGGCAATATGGTACCAGTTTATTGCTAGCACTCCATTTAGTATTTCATAGCACGCAAGTGTTAAGTAACTCATACTGTTTCTAATAGTAAATAAACACACACCAAGTAAACTGATGTTATTTTCACATACCTTAAAACAGGTTTTTTCCCTAATTTATGTGAATTTCGTTGCCTACAAAATCAAGGACAACAATACTGATTAGGTCCTTGCACAGTATTAGCAAGATATCATTGACTCTCAAGATAATAAATAACTTAATTCCAGCTGATAACATACCTAGTACCATTTCTAGTCAATGACCTAAAATTGTGCAGCCTTTTGGGAGCATACTGGTGTCCAGCAGTGACCTGAAGCAGGATATAAATTGCTTCACTTCGCACATCCCAGAATGTTTCAGAAGTGCAGGAAAATCCCGTTCATCCCAAAGTCTTAAAAATTCAAATATGTTTGTAGTCAAAACTCAGCACATAGTTTAAAACTTAAATATTTACAAGCCTCCAGTCCTTGACATTTCAGATCTTCACAGTACTATGTTCAAAATAAAACCTCTTGTAGCTCACCTGCATTCTGCACTCGAAGTTACACATGAATTTTCAGGAAATTCTTCTACAGGATATCAACCTTGTTAGGAGACAAAGCTCCTAAATTCCTTAGCATTAAAATTCACATCAGCTAGGTAATATAGGTACATTAAATAAGATCTTGAATTGCAAAGATATTGCTTACTATTAACAAATCTTGAGAAAAGAAAGAAATGGATTTTTCTTTAAATATCTTTAGAATGCGATTAACAGTGGCACACAATTAATTTACAAGGAAATGATTGCATTCGAGGAAGTGTCATCAATCAGTGAAAAGGATGCCACAGCGTCATTCTGCCATCCTCTAGAGAACACTTTTCAGTTGTTTATTTTGAATTTTCACTTTTACTAAGCACTGTATGTAAACACTGCTTTGTTTAGAAAACTGATAAAAGGGCCAATAAGCATTACCCTGAAAACTTCATTAAAAGTTCACTGAATTTAACAAAGCTACTAGGAGTGCTTTTTAACTTTTAAGTTCACTGAACAAGGCCCACACCAGAGGCTCATTCCAGGATTATCAGTTTCTACCAAGCACAGTCATACGCATGTTATTTTACTAATCTGACAGCAATTTATTTTTTCACAGTAAGTCACAAATGACCTTTGTCTAAAATATATGCTTGGACTATGATGGACATCCATTAGAGAGCCCCATGTTTTCAAGCCTGTACAGTCTCTGCTGGAATGAGATTCCCTGTTGTATCCAGCTGCATACACTTACATGAACAGGCAGACACGGGGCACTCAGTGTGGTCCCTAGACAGCAATAGCAGAAAAAAAGAAAAAACAGGTAAAATAAAACTACCAAGAATTTTGCGTTCTACAAATTTAAGAATGTACAGGAACACTTTATCTCAAAGAAAACTTAGCAGCATGGTAAGCTCTGCAAGTGTTCTAAAACAAAACATCTTAATTGTAGATAAAACTAAGGAGTTGTGTCCTACTTGGTGCAGCATGCACAAGTGAAACACAGAAGACTTGAACAACTTACCTGAACCAGCTAAGCATATGCCCAGCGTGTCCACCATGCCTACAGTTGTGACACCAAGTAAACCAGTTGTTGAACTGGGCTAGCTTCTTGTCTTTGCTAAGATCCACTTTTTCATCTGACTTAGATCCTCCTGTGAAAAAGCAAACACATCCCCACAGATATGCCTGTAAATCCTTGTTTCATTTATATTGCAATTGCAGTAACAGCATTACAATAAATTTGGAATTAGGAACTTGAAGCAAAGACGTAGCCTGATTTTAAAAGAGAAGTTGATAAAATTATTAAATAAGAACTGACAGAAAATCAAAACAAGAATTATACTGCTCAGCTAATGCTTTGCATCTTATGGATGCGCTACACTTGCCTATTAAACTCTGAAGACAATCTCTTTCAACAGTGATTTATGTCTCAGTGATTGATTTCAGTTCCAGTGAATTATATATTGGTTTTTCCGCACATGGGGTTTTTGGCTTTAAAATATATATATGTATGTGTGCGTGTATAAATATACACAATTCACCAAGTCTCAGTTATGAAGTAGAACAATTGCAACAGTAAGTCATAACAAAGACCAGTGAAAGAATTAGAGGAGGTACACAGACGACAACTGTACAGCTGTCAATAACTCTTTAACAAGACTGACCTAAAAATATGGGCAAAATGAGTTTCACTTAAACCTTATATAATGCTGAGCCCAAGACATTTAGAACCAAGAGATTCTATTGATAGTATTTCTTAGATGTGCCAGCAGCACCCATAAATTCTTTCATGCTCAGCCACAGAAAGTATACATGTACATTATATTTATTCTGTCTTCTTTCAGTTAAAAATCAATTGGTAAATTCCAATATTTCTGCAGCCTCCCATCAATTCATCCCAAGAAAACACACCTCCCATTTCCTGCAATTTTAAAGCTCGTATTGCAAAACACTATGATACTTGAATTTTTGTCTGTTTAAGCCATGGGATTCCACTAACAACCCCACTGGTAAAAATGGTCAAAACCAGGTAAATGCATACCAGCTGACACCAAAAAATTGAAACACAGGTTTTATCATAACATTAGATGGGATGTATACACATTTACATGTTCACTATGGTCTCTCTCCCTTATAATTAAGGGTATGAATACTTACAGTATGAGAATAAACAGAAAGGTGCAACAGACGATCTTCCTACAAGAACTGTTAATTAGGCCTGTACCTAGCACTCTAGCTGAATAGCTAAAAACCAGTATGTCATACCTGGACAGCTGGAAACCGGAGTTCCCATATTTATCAAGCAAAGTGCACAGCGAGGAAGGGGCTTACGACAACCAGGACAGCTTGTAACTTTTGACTTAGTTGGTGAGCCACTAACTCCATATTGGCTAAAACCCCGCCCCTGATGAGGAATGGCTGAACAGCTGTACGAGATGGATTTTCCACAGAAATTGCAACTCACAAACACCTAAAGAGAACAAAAGCTCGTTAATTTTTCAGTTTGGTTCTACAACTATAAGTGAATTTGTTCAACCTAGCAAATACTCATTTACCAGATACTCTTGATAGTGCACTGGAAAGTTACTCTCTTGTGAAGGTATTGCCAACATCTTGGCTTACAGACTTGACATGCAGTTCTGTGAAGCAGGCCTTAACGATGCCCAGTTACCTCAACACCACATAACACCATGCATTATTGCTTAGAGAGGTATTATTTAAGATTATGAAAAGCTGTATGTGAAGGTATGAAAGAAGTTTACTCTACTGGTCTCTCCCTCATTCTATTTGGGTAACCCACTCCAGAGTCCTGAACGTGTGGATTTTCCTAGCAAGCTTTACCTGCACATTTAATGCCACAGGTTGAGGTGTGATATAGAGGAAAGCACAGACTTTACACTCTTTAGGGATTATTTACAATGCTCACATAAGGCAGGAGCAGTAAACTCCCTTCTACCTGCAACAGTATGGATGGAGCTCCCCTTAAACAGCTGTGAAGGACACATGAATTCTAATATAGCCTTCCTTAAAAGCCCTTGGGACCATAAAGCTTGTAACGCGCATACTGAGCAAATATGAGCAAGTGTCAGTTGCTGTGGCCAGACCACATTGGAAAAAAAAAATGCTACCAGATAATATTTGTACAGGGCGTCAGTTTTCAGTTTAGCTTATGTTCTGAACTGATAATAAAAGTTGTTGTTGACTTTAGTTTAGGTTCAAGGGCTTCAAAGTAGCTTGGAGGTTCAGATCATTTAAAACAAAGTCAATTTGAACTGGTTCTTGGTTCAATTCCCTGGTTTCAGCATCATCCTCACCATGATAATGATGATTTCCTTGATTAGACGAAAAAAAAAAAAAGTACATTTGTTTACCTTATTTCCCTGCTCTCTACCAAAACAGTTAAGTCCTTTCTCCAAACTATTTTGAAAAACAAACAAATATGTTTACCCTTTTAGGGTAGCCTTAGCTTAAATCTTTCTTTTGCACATGAACCTTCAGGAAAGCCAAGATGCAGCCACCATTTTTGTTTCTATGCTACCGTGCTACTTTCCTTTCTGGATTGGTCGTATTTCATAGAAGAAATAAATTTACCTGGGCTAAAGGCTTTGAACTAGGATCCAGCTTACTCCTGTGGATATCAAATTCTGCACGTTTATGCCAAAATCTCCATGCATCTAAGAGATTCCTGTAGTTCTCAATCCAGTACTGAACCCTCTCATCCTTAAGTACATCTGATGGAGAACCCTAAATCAGGTAGGAAAAAATGCCAGTCACACACTGAAGATACACAATGCAAATTATTCACATTTTCATACGGCTTTACAAAGCATACTACAATGTATGAGACATAATGTAATTTGTCTAAAGAGAAATAATGTAATTTGTCTAAAGAAAGACAACATCTGCTAAAATTTAACCTGAGTTTCATAAACATTTTCTTCAGTCTGCCTCTCAGGTTGAGAATACTGGTGCTGCCACATTCTCCTGAACACCTGCATCTGTCATACAAAGGATTATACGTTTTTGTCACATATCCCAGTATATATGTAAAATATGTAACCATAAAAATGATACGTGCACAGTGTTAGAAGTAGCTGCAGCTGTGCCAATAAGGACCACAACAAGCCCAACCAAAAAAAATATATTACGACACCCAAACCACAACCCCCCCAAACACACACAAAAAAACACCACAATAAACTCAACACCAATACTCACTGCCAAAAACAAACAAACACACAAACAAACAAAAAAAACACACCACACCTCACTTCTCCATCAAAATCCTGGAAGTAAAAATGTATACTTTGAACCTACCAGAAAACACACCAGTAATAAGCAGGGGAACAGGTATTCCCAGTGCTGCTACTTTTGCTTTTTCTCCTCTTTTCCCTAATATCACTCACTTTCTCTTGTTGAGATAACTTGAAGATACAAGTTTGTAGTTAACCTCAAGTGGTTTGGATGATTCCACAATATCATCTCTATATCCATCATAAAAATCCACATATCACAGCATGATATATGCTGTCAAAATGTACTACAAAAAATACTTTTTAGTTCGCAAGATTCAGTACTATGCTGCTAAAGAAACTATTGTTCTCTCATGTTACAATTTATTTTTGAGTGAAACACTAACCTGTAACATGCAATAGCTCGCTGTCTGGACATCTCCTGTTCTGTCAACGTAACTTTCCATCAAGTCCACTCCATCTTTTGTCAGCCCTGTTAATAGTATTCCCTCCAAATTCCCAGCATCTTTCATTTCATTTGTCAGCTTTTCAATAAATCTGTTCAGCTACAAAAAACAAAACAAAACAAAAACCACTAACTTTTGCTGTCTGTTCGTGTCCTTGTAACTCATTTATGACATAATGGCAAAACTTTCTACAATTTGAACAGCTTTCGTTAAGAGTGTCTTTTGCTAACAGAATATGCTGCTTGCTGCATGTTATGCAGGAAAATTTATATGGCAGTATCTACTATATTGCAAGAATTTAAATTTTTATATATATACTTTAAACCTCCTGACACAAAGTGCAAAGAGATTTTTTAATTTTTAATAATTAACCTATTTTTAAACACTTAAACATTCCTACTGCAAAATGAAACATTTATTCAATGGAAAGTAAATGTCTGGAAATAAATAAATATACACTCCATTAAGAGAGACATACAAGCCATACAACAATTTTAAAAAATAGCATGTCGTGAATATTATAAAAAAAAAAAAAGTCAAAAATCAAGCTGAAGTTACAAACTGAAGATCAGATTATACCATGGCTTATATCCTATTGTGAGGAGAAAAACAAATCCCTCGTGAATCATTGCTTCTACTGTTCACCTCTCCACCCCAGATCTTCTTCCCTCTCTAAATAAAGCCCAGCTTAATAGTTTGCTTGAGTGTCCAACCATAGACTTACCTGAGTATCATTGAGGAACTTGCAAGCGAACGCAACTCTGTCTCGTACAGCTACATTATTTTCATACTTTGAAGAGAAAAATGGGAATACTACCATCACATACAAATTTCCAATTTTGCAATACATTGTTTGTAAAAGTCAGAACATTTACCTTAATGTATAGCTAATATTAATGAATTTGATTATGTACAAAGAAAGCACCCGAAAAAAGCTAACACTAAATATCAGACAAACTGTTTATATTCAGATATATGCATCAGATCAAGACTGAGGCTAACAGGAGCAATTTACTCATCTGGCAGGAAAGGCTGGTTCAACACATCAAATGTGGCTTTCGAAACTAGAAATGTATTTCCAAATCATGTAGGGCTGGGCTATCGTGATTATGGCACGGTATTCTGACACCCCCAGGTCCCTTTCTGCTGAGCTGCTCCCCAGCCACTCGTCGCCTAGCCTGGGCCTAGCATTGCTCCATTCCAGCTGCAGCACCCGGCATTTCCCTTTGCTGAACTTCAGGCCATGCTGATTGCCCAGTGCTCCATCTATCTAAATCCCTTTGCAAGGCTTCTCTTCCTTTCAGGGAGTCAACAGCATCTCCCAGTTCATCAACCTTTCTCCTGCTTAAATTATTTTGATAATATACTCCTAATGGTTCAAGAATTCCATGCCACAAAAAAACAAAAACGAAAACAAAAAAACAGAAACCTCCTCTAAGAACTGTGTGAACTCTGTTGGATACGCCCATTTTTATACAGTTTGTACACAATGTTCATTAATATGAGAACTCTGTTTAGAAGAAAAAACATTACCTGCCAGTATGAGGAAAAAAACAATACATTCTAAACTGATTAATTCATGGAGCATGTAACACTTCCCCTACACATGGATGTATTTATGTGCACCTATTATTTAGAGGAATTTAACATAAATTTACTCACCAAAACACCATCGTATGAACCAGACTCACTTGTCAGAAAAGCAAACATAGCACACAAGTAGGGGTTGTTCAGCTGCAGTCTCAGAGTACTGCACATTTCTCTCCAAAGCGAGTTCTTCTCATCTGTGTAGCCTGATAGAGCCATTGCTACTACATTAAGGTTCAGATCACCTGATTTATTAAAAAACAACCAACAATATTCAAGTTCAAGACTTAAAAAAGAAATCAATTAAAACCATAATTGAACACATCAGTTTGAAACTGAATATTCTGCAGAATACCTGACAAAATCTGGTAGAGTTATCATGAGCTAAAACAACATTACATATGCTAGCTTTTTGCAGTTTCTGCTTTCAATGACTCAGTTTCTGTTCTCAAAGTCACAAGCCCACACGCATGACAGCCTGAGTTATACTTTAAGCAACATCACTCTAGTTCTGGTGTTCTGCAATAGTTTGGAACTGCTACATGCATTCTTACTGCTTTCACAAAAGGTTGTTGTTACCATAGTTCATATCCACAAGAAGTGAAAGTACTGGAATACACACATAACCATACATAACAGACCATGCTGGTGGATGACAACTGCATATAACGGTTTTAAGTCAAAAAAAAAATAATCCTAAAATCATTAAATCTATTTTATCTAAATATTTATTGTCAGAAAGTTTAATTTTCTTTTTTTGATTCAAAGACAGCCAGTCACTGTTCTGAACCTTCCCTACAGAAAACATACATACTTACTCCAAATCTAAAGCAGGCAAGACAGTATTTTAAATTTAGTAAGAGAACACAGATGCAAATCAGAGATATAGGACGAATACTGGCAAGAAAACATAACAAAATATCTCCGTCTCTTAGCTCTAAAATTGTTATTTTTTCCTTCATACACTGTAACACTTCCCAAATACTATTCCAAAACAAATGTCTTCTGTAAATCCTGAATGTTATATTTTAGTTATTCCACAGCCATTGCACTGGCAGAAAGCCCCATACGGCCCAACTGAAGGAGACATACACGACAGCTGACCAATGTGCAATTCCATTACAGGAAAAAAATCCTGCTACTTCTGTGTGTAACACTTTGTGTCATGTATTAATATGAAATGCTAAAACATCCAATGCATTTTAATTAGACAGTACGGCATATTATAATCTGAGTAGCGAAAGAACAAGATTTGTCAGATTCTGAGTCTCCAATCCAGCTACTTCAAGTAAATATTTAAAAAGACAGCAGACACCTTTTCCTACCACCTTCCAGAATTCTGTTTACAGAAAAATCCACCAAGGTGATGTAATTCCAAAAGAAGAAAGACACGAAAACGCAATACACACCTTTTCCTGAGGAAGCACCTTTATTTAGAATTTGTATTGCTCGCCGTATGTCCAAATTGAACAGTGCTACAGCAGCAGCTCGCTCCCAGTCTCCTTCCTGTTCCAATGAATTTAAAAAAGGTTCCACATCTAAGTCTGCTCCCTTCTTTATCCACCCACAGAGCTGCAAAGCCAAGGATCTCTCCTCACTCAGATACTGAATAATATCTGCCTGTCTATCAGATCCACTCCTGCTGTGCCTGAGGTTCTCTGTTGTTCCTAAAAATGGGAAATATGTTAAATTATGCTTTAATCACAATTTAAATTGCAGCCACAGTGCTTTGATTTCAACCATAAAGCAGAAAGAAAAGCAAAGTATCATACTTTACTACTTTAAATTAACCTTACTATTAACTCGGTTGTAAGGAGCAGCATATACAAAATAATTTTATTCTGATCTCCTAATAATCATGCACCTAAACTTGACATTTATCCTCTACTGAGTCCTTTTTCTTTCCTCTCCATCCTGAGTTTTTGGAGGTTCTTGTTACACAGCTGACAGGAATGATCAGCGTGTCCAACTTCAAAATACAGCCAAGCACCTGCTCTACCAGTTCTCCTCTTCTTAGCAAGCATCAATGTGCTACAAGCTTTCCCACTGCTGAGGAGTTGCCTTTGCTCCAAGCAGCATAAATATAAGACACATAATGAACAGGGAAGGAGAGATTCTAATAACAGATACCACTAAAAAATACTTCACTAAGCATAAGAGGCATAATGTGATGCACAAGGGCTGATTACCACTTCAAAACAAGATAGCTTATTTAAACATGGTTATATAAATATACTTTGGCTACACTGAAGTCAGCTTTCTAGAACTACACACTCCCATGTGGAGCTTTGAGAACTTTAACAAATAGTTACGTGCTGAGCAAGACTTTTCAGTGTCACTGTCAATCACTGAATGTTTGAAATAGTTCAGTTGAAGATTTACCTCCGAGGTTATTTTGTTTTTCTGATCATTGACCTCCAAAGAAAAGCAAAAATTCAGGAAATTACTGTAAGATAAACTATTTACCCACATATATTAAATCACAAACTTAAATACTTTGTTTATATTATTTTTATAGTCTTTCAATAATTTTTAAAGACAAACCCATGAGTGCACCATTCTATAAATACACTATAATATAGCTTATCAAAGTTGGAATATTCTTACCCAAAGATGACTTCACAATTGACTTAATGCCAGCATAAACTAAGGGACCTTTGTTTCCTGTAAGTTTTTGATCCATATCTTCAGTATACTGCTTCATAAGTATTTACATGTATAGGAACCTTAATTTTTCCCAAGCATTTGAAAAATACTTTCTTAAAGTTAAAAGTCATATCTTATTAACATATGCAAAGTTTTTAGAGCATGTTGTATTATGTTCAAAGACTTTCATGCATTTCGTATAATTGGTTTACACACAAAGTGCAGGCAACTTCTTAAAATAAACTACAGTAAAATAAAGGATATAATGCAGAGTGTACCAAAGTGATTTCAGCTGGGGATCTTCGTTTCCAGCTAGGAGGTGATTTCTCCAAACTTGTTCAGTATCAAGACCATACCTTGACAATGCTCTGAGCCGCATTTTGGTTGCTATGTCTTTTTCCAAGGAATTAGCTTTTCCCTCTTCTGTACATTCATATAGATGTCGTCCACAAGCCCACATTAAGGACGTCACGGGACTCCATGCAAGAGAAATTCTTTCAAACACCGTGAAGTCAGACATAGTCCTGTTGTGAGTCACCACGACCATTCTATTTTGGCTCGTGGGATGCCAGGCAAACGAAGCAATGTAGTTTTCACACGGTTGGACACTTCTTTCGATGATTGTAGGCTCAGTTTCATCCCCAATAGGCGTAGGAGTATGCTGCATGTCATACAGCCTAATGATATTACTGTCCCTTGTTAAAGTAGCTAGCAGCCCAGTTCTTGTAGGACACCATGCAACTTTTGTTAAAGGCTTTGGTTGCTCTGTCAAGGTCAAAACAGGCTTTTCAAACTTCCTTAAATCCCATATGGCAACCTGACCTTCATAGAAGGAAGCTACACGATCGTGGAAATATGGATCGACAGTCACTCCTTGGACAGCCTTGGTGTTAACAAATATTTTTTGGCTCGTATTCCTCAGATCAAAAATAGCCAGATTTCGATGCATTCCAGCTAAAAGAAGCTTTTGATCCCGTGGCAGCCAACAAAGAGAGAGGCAAGCATCATTCTGCCCTAATTCATAGAGTGGCTTTGTTACTACCAGTCCCACTTCTGGATCGCCTGTGGAAAGCCTCACTTTCTCTGTAGCAACCGCAGTCTCTGGAGCATATTTGCTACTGATATCCCAGATGAGCACTGAAAAGTCAGCCCGATGTTTATCTAATCCAGCAGCAAGCCAGTTACTATCCAGTGGGTTCCACGCCAGGGTATTGCATTGCCGTGCGTGCTTGGGAACAAACTCTTTGCCTATCAAATCTTTAGATTTTGAGTTGTGATCCTGGCCAAGGCTTGTAAGTACCACTCGACCATTGGCCTGTCCAACGGCAAGAAGACATTCGGGATCATACTTTGGATACCAAGCCACGCATTTCATATATGGTGTATCTGAATTTATGGACAACAGTGTGGCTGTAGTTTCTTCCGAGAGCCGCAAGGACCCTGCCTTGAGTTCTGAACTTACGGCAGAGTCAATGTGGTACAGGCTCAGTTCCGAATCACACACAACAAAGCGGTCAACATGGTGCGGGGCCCACAGAATATCAGGTTTGGAGCCACTCATGTTTAGGGTGAGTTTACAAGCAGTTTAAACTATTGCAGGAAGATTCAGGTGATATCCATTCATATGGAAACTGTTGAGAAAACAATTTGTAGGAACGTTATCAAACTCCAATTTGTCATCTGAGATCATCTTAAAGCAAACACAAATATGGTTCTGAATTACTTTTAGCCTCAGGATTTACCATGGATATATTTCAGGCCCAAACCCTCAGCATTCTCCACGTTACATCCCTTTCCCTGTCGCACGCGTTGATTTTGATTACGCTGACTGAGGCAAAAATCAACACAGCCAAGCAGACAACAGGGTCTGCTGTGTTTACAAACTCTGCAGCAGTATGATTTTGTTATTAGGGAAGGAAGGATTAAGCCAAACACGGTGTGTGGGTGTGCTGCCAGTAAAGCGCCACTCCCTAAAACATGAAGAAAACATCTCTGCCTAATTGCAGCGCGCTGGCTGACAGAAACCAGCCTCCCTGCTTCGCCTCAAGCCTGACCCTGTTTGAAGAGCTGCATAAATGACTTTATAAATCCTAAACGACTTAAAAGAGCTGTATAAATACATGACTTGCCACCCCTAACCTTCCTCTGCTGCTCCCATCACACCTCAGCCCGGCCGACCTCGGCTCTTTCCCCACCTTTACGGCCCCACGGCTCTGCCACCGCGTCCCCGTGCCCTCCTTCCCAGCAAACACAAGGCTTGCCCCGCGCTGACCCCCACCGCCCTCTGCAGCACCACGGGACACCCACGGCTGCGGCCGAGGGAGGACAAAAGGCAGCACCCGGCAGCACCCGGCAGCACCCGGCAGCGCCCGGCAGCGCCCGGCTCCCCCCGGCCTCCCCCCGCCTCCCCTCCCCGCTGCGGGGGGCGCGGGGGCCCCGCTCCCGCCCCGGCCCCGCACCTCAGGCCCCGCTCCAGCCCCAGCGGCAGCCGCGCGGCCCCTTCCGGCTGCGCGGGCAGCGGGGGAAGGAAGCGGCGGGGCAGGGCCGCGGGCCCAGGGCGCTTCCGGGGGCCGGCCGGGATGGCGGAGCGCGGGGTGGCGTCACGGCAGGCGGGGCGGGGCGGGCTGTGAGGGAGGCTGAGGGAGCTCGGATGTGGCTTGAAAAAGTAATAAAAAGAGAGGTTTTCTGTCTAGGCAGCTCGCCTGGAGTTTGTTTTTCTCCGTGTCTCCCTCACGGACGTGCGGATTTCCTCACGCGTGTGCAATAAGCCCCTGCAAACAAGGGCAGGGAGCTGTTCGTGGATAATAAAGGAAGGATGCCAGGCGGTTTTTTGGTGGGAAGCCGTGGGGGGAGGTTCCTAAATAAAATGGTAATTCTGTGTGGAATCGTACTCCTTTCTTTAAAAGTGATTGTGATGTATTAGTGCAACTAAAAAATGAAAAAAAAACCACCTACATAGTGCAATTGAAAATGAGCACACCTGTTGCAAATGGCAGCACAGCCAAGAGGACTCTATGGTTATTGCCTGCTGAGGAGGTTGTGGCAACCAAGGACTTCTCTTTGCAGACAAATTTTTCCTTAGTCCTCCCTTGTAACCAGCTTTGTGTGATTTCATTTCCAGGAAAAACTCCCTTCCCGCCCCCCCGTCAAGTATTTTGTCCCCACAAATTGCACACAGGCACAGACCACAAATACCATGGGAATTAGCCTGTTACGTAAATGTCAAAAGGGATTGTCCAAAGGGAGGTTGGCCTAAAAGAAGAGATTGCAGGACCTGAGTTTTATATCACAATGTATGCTGCTCTTTAGCTTTGTAGGGGTTGTTGTTTTGTATATCTCCAAGAAAAAAATAAATACGTCTTAAGTGAAGTATTTCAGTGCTGGACAAAGTCTTCCCTAAATACCAGATTTTTTACATTACAAGAATATGTTAAAAAATGAAATATATTGAAAAATTATTAAGAATAATAGAAATCCTTAAAATAAACTTTAAAATTATATTAAAATTCTATGCAGATGAAAAAAAATAATGAAAAATTCTATTCAGATATGAAACTTACTAATGCTTTTAATAGGGTGAAAGAGCAGAATGTGGACCACTGGGGCTAAAAGGGGACAGAGTAAGTTGCACTTTTAAATTAAAACATTTGGATGGTATGAAGTATGTGGTGCTTCAGAATCTTTGAAGAGATTCTTCAGAAGAAAAAAGCCTGTATTTCAGAAGAAATTGCTATTACTAGGGCTATGTTCACAGCAGAAAACAGTGACTTCACTAAGATGAGATTTTATCCTTCAGTAATATTTGAGACCTTGCACCTCTTGAATGAATGAAGTAAAAGACAGAAAGATGAAATTGTTGTAATTTATATTGACAGTCCCCAGAAAGGGATGGAAAAGTCTGGGTAAAATGTCTGATTTCAGGCTCCTCCAAGGACAGACTGTGGCTGTCGCCTGCATGTCCAACCTTTTTGCATTTAGTCCCTCTAGCTTCTCTCTTTTCAAGTTCTTTTTCCCATTCCAGTCTAAGTGTTTTATGGCAGAGTGCAGATTACCTTTTTCAAAGGCTTCCATTTGGGACAAAATTCAGTAGATTTGCATATGAGCTACAGCAAGTACATCATTCTTTTATCTTCTTTCTCCTCCTTAAGCCGTATACTTTCCAAAGTATACTTTACTGCTCCAAAACATTAAGGGTGGAGATTTTATTTTTAAAATAATACTTTTAACTCAAGAAAAACACCTGTTTTTTGTTAGCTTTCATCTTGTAAATGACTGAATTGCTTTGGCTAAAATTTAGAAAGAAAGACATCTGGCACGAATAGTTTCAGTTTATGTCTTTAAAGTTGCATAAAACTATAAACAATGAAAAGCAGAGCCTTAAATAGAAAATATTGAGCAACCTTAATACAAATGAGTGTTACATGGCCTGTCAGTAATTATACATGTGTTCTATACATACTCTCTAGATGTGTCCTTTGCTTCACTGTTTTCAAATGTGCTCTGTAAAGGGAATTACAAGTGGATATGGAGTCTAATCCAAGCTCTGTAAGATGCCAAACAAGAGCCTTCTTTTGACTTTGTACACATTCATGCTCAGAGGAGAAACAGCTGAATGCTCGTTATCTAGACACACAGGATAATTTTTAAATTGCCTACATTATACTAAGTACGAAATACTGAAAAATAAGTATTATCATTGCTCAGATCACATGAATCATAACCAAATCCTGTCTTTGGTAATCCTGGGTATTTTTCCTTTCATTCTAGATATTGTATCAAAGACAACATGAAAATGTTCGTAAATTCCTCGAGAACAGTCATTAAGCAAAATATTATAATAAAGAGCTTAAAGGCAAATTAGGTTTGTCAAAAGAAAAATGAGGGTGTGATATGGTAACGTTCTGAAGGCATAAGAAACTCTGCCTCCTGTGGGGTTTGTAACATCCCTTCAGGACTAAGGGAATTATAGAAAGAAAAAAAAGTTGGAACTTCATTCAAGAGAGGAAGGAATTAATCTCGTATGAAAAAGGCATAAAACACCTTAAACTTGTAAGAAGCTTTTAGGTGGCCAAAGTGTTTTGTGAGACAACAAGCAAGACATGTTCATAATGTTTTCTGAATGTAAAAAAAGCAGATAAGATAACCTTACAGGGAGAGAGGGGAGAATTATGGAATTTTTTTTTTAATGCAACCTGTAAAACATTATTATGCAAGCACTTGCAATCTATAGAGTGTCAGAAACTATAATGAACTAATAAGGAGCTATAAATGGCTTCAAAAGATTTGGATTGTTATGAAGGAGGATGGTTCAGGATATTGGCATATTGTTTTAAAATTGTTTTTTCTTTTTATTTTTTTTTAACTAATCTTTAAGAATTAATACTGAATGCATTTTATTTTAAATTTATTTTTTGAAATCTGAAAATCCAACATTATGATTAGTAATTACTAATAGCTGTTAATAAGTGAATATATTTCATTTCTTTCTTTTCTTTATACATAAAAACTGGAAGGTCTGTTTGGCTCTTAAGGACCTCAGGGACCTCAAGTAAGTGAAAAGTAAGGTACAGAAATACTCCTACAGTTTTCTGAGAGTTCATTTTGTGTTTCATACACATTCTATTTTTGTTGCTACATGGTACACCTTTGGGGACAGAAATAGTGCATTCTGGTAATTCCAAGAATTTGCTTCACATCTGGCACAGGTCACAGAACTGTTTTGGCACAGTCGGCAGCTCAGTTGGACTCTCCATATGTGCTGTGATACATTTTTCATTTTACTGAGGACCTGCCAATTCATTTCCCCTGCTGCTAGAATTTCTGGCAAGCTTCTCAAGTAGCCAAAGTGGCAGCTTCCATAGTGTCCCAAGACAACTGACAAAGTACTCCTTCAACAGCTGAAGAGACTGAAACCATTCAAATGGGCTGAAAACTGCTTGTTAAATAATTCTGTGCTGAATAAAAAATAAATAATAAAATAATAAAAAAAAATCCCTTCCCATCAAAATGAAGAGTACCCTTGGCAGTAATTGCCCAACACACATTTTTTTTTTTTTTTTCATTAGCTACTGTAGATGGCAGATCCCTGATATTTTCTGTCTCTGCATTTGCCAGAAGGAGTCATATCTTCTTTTGGGTATTTTAACTTCTATAGTCTTTTAGAAGGAGAGATAGAAATCTGTAGAGAGTTGCTTACTGTGACAGAGATCTCATAAACATTGTCATGTTTTGTTAGCTCTGTATGTTGGCAAAATGAGGACAGAATCTTCCTACACCACTTATGCATGACTGCCTGAACACAAGCATCTCTGGAGCAGATGAAACAATACAGCCAGTGAAGAGCAGGGTAAAGACTAAAGGAGAATTAATTTGGGTCAGAACATGAATCTTTAGTTCTAAAATCCGTTCTGCTTAGTTTAAAGGAATGTCGCTCTGTTTTCCCTCTGATGGACAGTGCCATTTCTCTGATACTATAGAATCCTTTTAAAATGTGAAAATCTCAAGCAGAACACCTAGAATATGTGAAAGCTTTTGATTTTAATTTCTGTAACATAAGGCTGAACTATTCCTCATTTCCTCAGCCTCCATTAAACTTCATAAAGCTTAGGATACACATAGGAAAACCCACGTGGAAATTAGGAATTATTCCTTTAGAGTCTTATTTTTATAATGAGCAGAAAGTAAAGCCAGGAGCTACAAATTGAGGAGAAAAACAAATAAAGTAACTTCTTTGTGAGAGCTCTTCTTCCTAGGTGTGGAATATTTAAGAGTAGGAAGAAACTTTAACCAGGACCGTGATGTCAAGTGTCAGTACCAAAATCAAGTTTGCTACAATTATAAGCAAGCAGATTGAAGGTCCTCTCAATGGAAGTAGTGGTAGCAGTCCTAGCAACAGCCATTTTTTCCAATCAAACACTAAACATAGTTAGATACCTTTTCAATACCAAAGCAGTAAATAAATGAATGGATTATCTGAGATCAACACTACTCTCTTATTTGCTTTTGTACCTGCAGGGAGAGCAAGGCCCCCTGGTCTTTATGATCCTCTAGCACTCCTTACCACAGGACATCAAGGGCCTAAGTTTTTAATGAACATTCTCATTTTCTAATGCATCAAATTTGGGTTCTTAAGTTTGGAAATTAAAAATGACATAATTCCAAATTTTCATATTTGCACAAGCATCCTACGTGAAATTGATATTCCAACTGTTGACTTCCAGTAAGCTGTAGTTTTGAAGGGGCCAAGTATTGTTTTTTGAAGAAGAAATCAAATTTTTCAAGAAAGAGATTAGTCTTCTTCTGTGATGTAGAAAGAAGATCTGTCTCAAACAATAATGACTCTTTAATGTTCATTTTGTTAAGGGTCAAAGAGGCCAAGATAGAAAAATTGGGCTCCTGGGACCCATTGGAATTGATGAAGCAGCAACACCTCCAAGTCTGTCACAAAGTCTGTCTGTGCAGACACAGAGAAGTGAGAGCAATGAACAACGTTTGGGGTGACTTGACCAGCTGCACTGATTGCCTGTCTCTGCAGCAGGCACTAGGCCTGTGAAGATGTGCCTGTATGTGCTGCTTACAGTGGCAGTAATAACCATATGTCGTGGCTGAAAAGGAAAACTGCTTTTTCCAAATCAACTGGAAAAAACACAAAACAAAGATTTCCTTGTTCCTCGGTATTCAGCATTTCAGAACCTGCTTTTCTGCAAGTCATGAGGCAGTACACTTTTTACGTCTTCTCCTTTGCTTGTTACTCTCTTTAAAATTGTCTGAAATAGAAATTACAAGCTGAAATACTAATTAGACCACTTCAGATTTTCTTTGAATACCTTACTACTTCAGATGCACATGCTAATAGTTGGCCCGGAAACATTTAACTGCCACATTTTTTACTCTTTCTTTGGCTCCATTTGAGTCAGGATCTTAATTCTTTCTTTTAGCTGCCTTTCATATTTCCTTCTTTTTTACGAAAACAAAGAAGACATAAAGTTTTTGGCTTCCTGATTAAGTATTTTCCTACTTTCTCTCTTGAATCATTTTAATGGTCTTTCCAACATTTTTACAGCTTTGCAAAACTTCTAAAGGAAAACATATGATAATCAATTGTTTTTCCATCTTTCTAATAATCTGCCCAGTGCCTCTAGTTTGCAAACATGTGAATGGAGTGGCTTTTCCCATCATTTGTGTTATTGTGTGCTGGCTGTTTCTTCCTATCACTAAACATATTGGAGAACTTGTATTAAGTTATTTTTCATGAGTTATATATCAGAGGGTTTATTAATTTGAGCCACAAACATGGTCTAATAGTACAACAGTTAGTTTACTTAGATTTAATCATTATGTTCCTTCCATTTTAAAAGCATTTTCTTCATGAAAACACAGCAATTTTTCCTTAATTATGATCATCTTTAGGATCTCAGCAATGATTTTGATAAATGAGGTAGGACAAAATTTATGGAAAAATTAAAAGCAATTCAAATAGAGTACTATATCATATATGGAAGGTAAATTTTGGCAGCCTGTATTTTCGTGGTTATAATTTCATTGCTCATTCATTTTTCATCATATCACTTCCTCTGCTACAGTTGGAGTCAGACATACTGACTTGTTCACATCTGTTTCCAATAATCACCTGCTGTTTCTTTTTATAACAAAGATTAGATTAGTTTGTATGTTTCTAACACTTTTTCACAGGAAAGTATAGGAAATGAGTTTAGTTAATACTTCCAATAACCATGTTAGCTAACTTTGATTTTGAGAGGAAGTTCTTTAGGTATGAGGGAATCAGCAACTTAAATACCTGACACCTTACTCATTTTGTGAGTCCTAATGATAGTGCAAGCATGCTAGTAACATATAGTGTACCAAGTAAGAGCATATGTTGCCTTTTGCCCAATGGCAATAATGTTATAGGCATCGTTAAATATGGATGTGAATAGGGAGAGGAGGTAGAAAACACAGTCATTGCAAATGTTGCTGTTGGGATGTGCACAGGGGGAACAAAAGAACGTGTTTCTTTAACTCTACAGTTTGAAGAAGAGTTAGTTGAGTAACCCGAAAAAGTTTAATGTAAGAGGTTCACAAATTGTGGCAAAAAAGAGACATAATTCACAAATCACTTCCACTTGCAACTTCTCTTTCATAGCATGGAGTTACTACTGCTGTTGCTGAATCTTGCTCTCACTGTTTCTAATGCATATGAGACTTGCTCCAGCACTGTAGCTGGTGGTGGTTTATAGCAGAACAAACAAACAAACAAAAAACTGTTAGGATGTTATGACCTATGTGATTTAGGAGCACAAGACTTTGTTTTGTTGATCCTTAGAAATCCTTAGTAGGATTGGTGTCATGGATTGTTTAACTGCTTCTGAATTTCCCATTAAGAGTTCAGTAAGAATGCTGCGTATCTAAATCCATACATCAGGTCCTGGGACTCCCAGTCTGTGTATCTAACAGAGAAGTACCTGAAATGAGTATTAAGTTTATCAGAATCAGATAGGAACTAAAGAGTGAAACCAGTTGTTCCAGGAGATATCTATCCTCCCTCCTTGAATCCCTGTATCTTAGTTCTTTAGTATCTTAATCTTCAGCTTTAACCTTCTATTACAAGGAGACATATATTTTACCCAGACAGTAGCCATATCTACTAGATGTGTCCTGATCAAATGCTGAGTATGTCACCCAATATGAGAAATCATAATGCATTATCATGTGGATGCACCAGAGGGCAGAATTTAGACAGCATGAATAATATCTCAGGTTTTTATAGTTTACATAAATTGAATTGAGCAAATAAATGATCCTTTTTGTTATGTGTATTGCAGTCTGGTTTTAAAAAGGCCTTACCTTACACAGCGTGTGAATAACAATGGCACTGAGTTAAGATACCTCAAGCATTAGGAACAGAGGTGGTTTTTTGTTTGTTTGTTTGTTTGTTTGTTTGTTTTTAAATATTTAAAATGAGTACTCTAAATTACAACAATTAGCTATTTTCTAGCTGGAAAAAAATATACAGTTCTTTATAGTTTACAATTCATTCACACATTCTTATTGAGTGAAGAACTTAGTGGCAAAATAAACAAACAAACAAACAAATAAATAAATAAATTTAGGGCAGTCAAATTTGGTTAAAATCATTGACAAAACAGAACCAAAATGCAAGTCTTTTGACATATGAGATTCTTGTACTATAGTAACCTTCTTTCAAGGTTTTATATATCTGCATCATATTCACAGTAATTTGTCCAGGTGAAAGATTTGTAACGTAATTTGTCTCTTTTCATTCAGAAGCTCTCTCATCTTTTTCACCTCTCTCTGTTTCTTTTTATTCTTCTTTATAATTTCTGAGTTGCAGTAAGTAGAATAGCAGGAATTATTTAACAATGACAGGTATTGTACAAGGAAATAAAGCTGATATGTGATTTTTATTTATTTATTTATTTTCCAATAGAAGAAGTCATTTAACATGAATGCAGAAACAGGATTTTTTTTTTTTTTTTTTTTTTGCAGGACTCAAAATTCAATAGCAACATAAGATGAGTTTTACAGATAAAACCTTTACTGCAGACAAGAGCTTTAGTGTGATCATGGAATGAGTGCATTTAGGCAGATTCAGTACCATGGGAATCTAGATGCACTGAGCTGAAATTGTACTTGGTTCAGTGCAGCCATTGAAACAGTGCTGAACAGCTTAGCAAGAAGTAGTAGTAGAGTTTAAAATGATGCTGTATCCATATGAAGACATTGCTTCTATTAGAGTTGGTCTCTAAGTGAATATAAAGCTATATACTGGCAAGACTAGAGAAAAAATAAAGCTCTGTATTCTAATTCTACACTTCTATTACAGAACTGTCAAGATCATGGTTGTACATCCAAAGCACACTAAGTAGCAAATAAGAGCTGGAGTGTGAACATAAGGCTCACTAGTTACAGTGGACTCAAAACAATGCATAACAGAGATAAAGTGCCTACACTTTCAAAGAGGTTAAAGCTATTTAGTATAAAAGTTACACCCAAAGGATTCAGAAATAGTGATCTGTAAATTCATTTACCAGTTTGCAATGTAGTAAATTTCCTGCTTAAATGTCTTTAGACCGCTTTCCCAAAACTGGTTGCATAGCTTTTTCTTTTTCAGAAATTAATAAAATGGAGACAAAAACAGCACTCAATGGTAGCAATTTCTTCTACCTTATTGCTAGTTAAGGTTTACAATATACACTCAGAAGGAAAAGGAAACCCCCTAGCCCTATTCCTGTTTTTCCTCAGGAACAGAATGTGAGGAACATTCATTAATAATTTGAAAGGTTGGAAGAAGTTACACGTTGCACAACGAACAGTCATTAATTTGGCTCAGCAGTCAGTGAAAGATACTGGCTTGTGAGACAGGGGAGCTGGCATCACCCTGTAGCAACACAGCTCAGAGGTGCTGGGAATTATTGCCAAATTGTGAATTCCTGCTGAGGATCTTTCAAAAAAAAGGTGTCTACCCATGAAGGAGCAGAAAGTAGGTGCTACAGAAAGTTTTGGCTGTAACAATAGAGGAGACCTTGTTCCCATGCTAAATGAATCACAGAATCATAGAATGGCTTGAGTTGGAAGGGACCTTAAAGATCATCTACTTCCAACCCCTTTGCCATAGGGGTGGCCACCCATTAGATCAGGTTGGCCAAGGCCCCATCCAGCCTTGAACACCTCCAGTGATGGGGCATCTACAGCCTCTCTGGGAAACCTGTGCCAGTGCCTCACCACCCTCTGAGTGAAGAATTTCCTCCTAACCTCTAATCTAAATCTCTCCTCTTTTAGTTTAAAACCATTCCACCTCATCCTGTCATTATCTGACTGAGCAGAGTCACCAATAAGTACTGAAAATCTGCAATGAGGTCACCCCACAGCCTTCTCTTTAGGCTGAACAGCCCCAGCTCCCTCAGCCTTTCTTTGCAGGCAAGGTGCTGCATCTCCTTCATCATCTCCAAGCCATTCCTGAATTGTGCTTCTACTAGCCTGAATGAAGGCAGAGACTTTTTTGTGCTCACTGGTCAGTGATCTCCCCCCCCCCCCCCCCGTGTTCTTTTTCCAAGAGATTCTTCATTGAAATTTTAATAAAATCAGCAGGAAATGGACTATGGTTACTTAGAAGATCCTAGTTAGCATGTTGCACTGTTGTTGTTGTTGCAAAACAAGCATGCTTTCATACAGTTTTCTACAAGGGAACAGAAAAGAAATAGGAAAATGTGTTCATCTACACTGTTTTAAAAAAGCAATAGTTTGTCAAACACAACCTGCTTCAGGGTCTGTGGTCAGAGAGATCGAACGTTGCAATAACTGTTGAAAATTTAGGAGAAACAGTAGCCTATAAGACATTCAAATGCATTGATATTAGGGTCTTTAACTGTACCAAAAAATCAAAAATGAGGATTTCTCAGTATTTAACCTTATTGAAATGAACCAGCTATTTTTTGAGTGCTCTCTTACAGTACTCTTGCTCCCTTCCCACGTTACCTAAATGACAGCTTATTTTTGTATGTCCTGCCTGCATCTGATCCTTTAAGAGGGTTTAAGTAGTAGAAAAAAAATCTGAGGAAAACAGCTTGGCTATATATATATACATATTTAATCATCTTTTATTATTGTAATTGCTAATGCAGTTATCACCTTTGAGGTGTGCTTATGCTCCTGGCAGGTTTGCAAACCAAATTATGTAAGCGACAATATACTAATGTCACATCTCTGATCTAGCCAGTACTGCGACATTAACGTAGAGAAGCTGAAGAGATGTGGCTGACAAAGTGATAGGTAAAGATGCAGATTGTTTAGAAGCAAGTATTTTAATGTAAAAGTTTAGTTTTGTAACATGAGAAAACACTATTGCTCCTAGACTGACACTGTGCCTTTAACAAAATAGCACTGGCTAAGTGCCTGACTGTTCTCATTTAAACATTGGCCAACTAAACAGGAATAATGGACCATAAAGGATCTAGATGCAAGGTAAAGCCATTTACAAGTGGGTAGACTATGTACAGATTTCTTTATTTTCTTAAAAAGTAGATACTTTCCAGTATGACCTGCTGGAGATATTTTCTACACTGACAGCTTATTCAATCCACAGTTTGCTCTTTGAATGACTTTGAAGGTAAGAGACTTATAAAGTTATTCTTTTCATATTTTTAGAGGATTACACTGATGGATTCTGTATATGTAACAGCTTTATGGAGTTGGAGATGGTATTTAGGAAAGACTTTTAAATGTAACATATTGTATTTGTTATTAATGATTTCTAATATTAATTACTGTGAATTAAAGGCATCTTTTATTTCAATAGATATCAATTTTCTCTAGAAATGTGTTGAATCACTGACTTAAAGATTCTAGTATTGATTCTATTAGTGTATATTGTCATAATAGCATACTGTCTTTACAGACTATACTGCACACATTCTGTTACAGCCTTATATATTAATGATACATTCATGTACTGAATTTCACTACTAAGTGATTGTTTTTTATAAGAAATTGTTCATACTGGTGTTCCAGCCCTAGGTAGTATATCTCATTCCAAAACACCCAGCTCTGTTTATTACTAACAGGTAAGGATTTTTAGAAACAAACTAAATTCAACGTTTTCTATAATATTTCTGCTATTTTCATATAATTAGTTTAATAGCAGAATATGTTAAAAGCAGTATAAGTTAATACAAATTTCTTTTACCTTTCTTTCTGAGATGTTTCTTTCTGAGGTGTAAAGGTAGCACTGACAATTTTAAGAAAGAAAAGGGATCACTGTGTTGCACCTGTATTTATTCTCCAGTAAAACAGGCTATAATATACATGTGAGCTACAGTTGGGATTGCAGTGGCTGCTTGTCTTAAATCACATTCCCCGTGACTTTTTATAATAGTTTTTTAGATGTTGCCTCTGGAATTGTGCTTCCCACAAATCTGTGTTCTGTCTGTAAAGTATGTGTATTTACTTATTTTTATCTATTAATGAATTATTCACAGATATTTGTTTATTTTTCTTATAACAGGAAGGAAAAGTCATCTAATTTGGGATGAAAGTCACTATGTGGAACAAACATTCTTTCTTTTTCTTTTTACTTCTGGCTATGACAACATACCAAATAGTATATGGGCAAAACAGAAAGAAAGGAAAAAAATCTAATTCTCTTGTGCAAAACAATGAAGGTAAAACAATTTTCTTAAATTATCTGATTGACCATATTGCATGCCTCCTCATATTTCAGGGTAATTAACTAGTAATTGAAAACTTATGCATGCATTTATAAAATATGATTTATTTTGATTATCAGGCTTCAAATCTGTGGTGTATCCTGCATTTATTTGTTCAGGCACTCCACTTGGACCTATGATTTTCATTGACACTCATACCTCTTTTAAGATAAGTGATAAGTAGCCTATTAGAAATTCTGTGTGGAAAAATTATACAAAATCAATTAAAATGCTGAAACAATCCCATTAAGACCCTGATCTGAAAGTCTTTGTCTATAGACCTTTAATAATACTGCTATGAATGTCTTTGTCTATAGACATCTTTAATAATACTAGAATGAATTAAATTAGATTAAATTAAATTACTTGACTTCAGTAGACTTTCTTGGCATTTACAATGAAGTTTCTTCTTGGATTTTTTACTGGAAAGACGGGAATTATTTGGGAAATGGCTTTAGGACTGGGTTTGTTGCAGAGAATTATCTGAAATCTGTCATGCAGGTGTGCCCATCACTCATAAACCTTTCTTGTTTCATTACAGGTGATATGTGTCTAATTGATATAGTCTTTATCTTGGACAGTTCAGAAAGTGCCAAAAACCAGTTGTTTAATTTACAGAAGAATTTTATTCAAAACTTAACTGACAACATTTTCCAGATGAAACCAGTTAAATCTCAGAAGTACAATATCAGACTAGCAAGTATGCAGTTCAGCAGCACAGTCAGCATTGATCAACCCTTTACAGCATGGAAAAATGTGCAGAATTTTAAAGAGAAAATCAAGGCTCTGGGCTTCATTGGCCATGGAACCTACTCCTATTATGCAATTTCCAATGCCACTCAGCTGCTTGAAACAGAAGGTCGTAAAAGAAGTGCAAAAGTGGCTTTTTTGATGACTGATGGTGTGGATCATCCCAACAGCCCTAATGTCCAGAGTATAGCTGCAGCAGCTAGGAGTCTTGGAATACATTTTTTCACCATTGGCCTTTCTAAGAAAAACGTTCAAGAAGAAAAATTGCGTATGATATCTGGTGATTCATCTTTTAAACAAGTCTTAAGCCTGGATGATAATAACCTGATAGATGATGTAGCATCAGAGCTGGTAAGTAATGCTGATTGTAATCTTGTCCCATATGTATCCATTGCAGATTTCATTTAACTTTGATAGATAAGTCCTGAACTCAGTGCAGAGACTTGCAGGTCAAACGGGGTCTGGAGCTGACCTCAGGCTTGGGATTTCAGGAAGATTTTAAACACTTTGTGGGATGTCTGCATGAGATGGGCTCCATGGTTGGTAGCAAAGAAGGTCAGTAACTATTGGCTTGAGAAGCAACTTAAGATTGATAATTTGGTTTAACTGTAGTCAAGGCTTGTAACTCCACTACTTAGAGTAGTGATAAAACTATTAATTCTGGACTCAGATTGATCAACTTTCAAATTTCATGGCAGATATAAGAGGTAACAAACAAACACAGTATGATCCTGATCCTGAAGACAAATGAGAAGACTTCTCTTTACAGATTGTATTGAAGTATGTCTACTGAAGTCACTGGGATATGTCAAAAACAGGTGCCTTCACCACTGCAGTTCAAGAATGTCTGCTGAAGCAACAGGAATTTTTTATTATTGTCTTCAGTGGGATCAGATTTCCAAAATACTCTAAATCTACCACTCTATTTATTTAAAGGCACTTAGCTCTCTGCCCTTCTATTGCAACATAAGGCACACATAAGAAAATGTAAGGAATATTGCTTAAGTAACTTCTTAGTTTAGGAGAAACAAAAGTTTTGTAGTACTATAGATAGCAGCTGGACATGATCCTTCTGTCTTTTAAGCACTAACGTGCAAAGTGTTAGGGTGGCCTAGGAAGCTCTTGCTTTTTAAAATGCTAGAAAGTACTTTTGAGTAAGAGAAGACTTTGCACATAATAAATTAAGATAATTTGGAGGAAAATATTTTTTAGAAAATTCAATAGGGAATTCAATTAAGGGAATAGTCAATACAGAATTTATGTCTTTTTTCATTATTCTCTCAAGGGTGGTAAAACTGATTTGGAAAATTTAAAATTGAAAACAGAAACTTGCTAGGTGGTATGTTTGAAAACAGATGGCTAGGTTGTGCACAAGGCTAGAGATCTCACAGATATAGGTAGCAAAAGGCATTTCTAAAATATTTCATATTGTTACACGTGTATACCTGTGACGTGTGTACCTGTGAAGTTATACGTTTAGAAAATGAAAACTCTTTCCCGAGATCTCTGGAAATGGTGCTATGGGGAGGAATGTTTCTGTGGTGTATGGCTCTGTCACATTAATCAGGACTGAGGGAGCTTCCTTCTTCCAGACTCTCTCCAAGGAGTTGTGTGCTCGGACAATAATAGCACAACTGCTGTCATAACAATTGAAGGGTGTTTCCCAGCACATGGAGCATGTCTCTGAGCACATGTTAAAACTTTAAAAGGTTACTGATGTCATGTATAACACTGATAAAAACATTGATTCCTTCCCCTACATATTATCCTTGTAAGAGCTTCCATAGCTGGTTAGTCTTTTCATATTCCCCTTCTTAGCTTTGGTTCTTAATATTGGCTATTTAGCTGTCTATTTAGCTTTCTGATCATTGTGGGTCAGATGGAGCAACCCCCTCCTCATACCACAGAATCCATTCTTGTGTGACTGGTTCCATAGACTGGTAATTAACAATGTAAGAAAGGGATGATGCTTGAAGGTGTTCACCTTCTTTACCATTCACCTTGCAAATTCTGTAAACTAGAGGGGAAAAATGGTTAAATTACTACACTGTTAAATGAAGTCTATATGGAAATAATATTATTTATTTTTTTTCTTTCCAGGAAGCCTTACTTCAGAAGCAGGTAGTTTTTTTGAGTTTTATTTGTATTACTCTTGATTACTCTTATCAATACCACAGTCTATCTTTTTCTCTTGATCTCTGCTTCTCCTGTGATGCATCAGTACTGCAAGAATAACCACCCTTCCTTTCCTGAGTAGAGTTTCTACCATGATTTTTATTTACATTTTTATCCATTTCTTCCCCCCCTGTTCCTGATAAATCTACAACTTCTGTTCGTTGGTGGGTAATATCAGTAGTAAGGCCTAAAGGCATAAAGAACCCTTCCTAACAAAGTGGAGTTAGACTGGTATAACACATGAAAGTTCATTAGTTATCACATTATAAAAAAATAACAATGTCAAAATTGTCCAAAAATTATATAAGATTTCACACCACTATATACTATGTATACGCAACCTTAAATATTTGTAGTTACAATAGTAAGTGATTTATTTGCTTGTGTAATAAATAAAGTTTGGGATTGAAACAGACAATTTTGGTGGAGCTATACGGAAGTGTAATGTTGATTATAAAGGAGATAGTTATTAGCATATTGTTTATTTTTATGTTCTCTACCGTGTTCTCTACCAGGCAAAAGCAGATTTTTTGCTTATGAAATTTGAGATAATACATTTGAAAATGTTCTTCTTAATGTTTCTATCAACCTTTTAGTGTATGCAGAAGAACTGTGTGTGTGAAAAGGGAATAAAAGGAGACAAAGGTGATTCTGTAAGTATGCATTCACTTGAAAAAACTTGGAAATCTATGTTTTAATCATTGAGATCAGTGGTTCAAGATACTATAATGGGTTACTATGTCTATAAAAGCAAGACATTAGCTGTGCATATAGAGTAAGCAGAAGTAAAGTATCATAGCATATCACTGACATCTCCAGAAAGGCCACTGATGTTTTAATAGCTTAAACAAATAAATAAATAAATAAATAAATCTATAATCGCATACTGCCTTGGAAATACGTTTATATTACTGGGTAAACATTGTATGCATGATTTTGAATCCCAAACCAAGAATTTATTCTTGAAACTTAAAACCCTACCAGCAGTTTCTATCTGTGTAGGGATAAAAGTTCAAAAGATTGAGTGTAGTGGCATATGTGAAGAAAAGTCTAAAACTCTGTCTCTGACACTCTCTTTTCTCTTGTAACACTTTAGCACATAACTGTTTCTTGACTCTGGTAAAGAACACAGAAGTGAGAGTTCTGAGTCTGTGACCTCTCTGATCCCTTTTCTATCTTTAATAGCTCCCCCACAGACAGCCAAGGTACATATAAATGGTTTTGCCTTTCTCCCTTGACCCAAAGCAAGTGACCAAACACCCGTAGCAGGTTATGAAAGCAGGGCATATCATCCAGTCTCTTGACTCCAGATAATGTCCTGGAACTAAAACCCCTTCTTCCAGTCGATAATTTAAGATCCAGGAATTTTTAGGTATTTTATGCAAAGTGATTATATGTAACCTAATATAATATATAATTTTTATACACACACACACACATATATATATATTCACATGTAAATTAGTATATATATGTATATGTATACACTAAGCTTTCCATTCCACACCTTCATGATCCTCCAAACAGATCTAAGGGTATCTACTTATTTTTTAATTTTAGAGCTGCTGAATATCGACACTAAGATGTTCTATGCAGTGTTGTGTTTTTTTGAAGTAGAGGGGAGCAGACAATGATGGGTACCTCTCAAAAAAATGGGGAGGAGAAACTGTGTTATGTTTTCTGTGACACCTTGCTGGTTAGACTTTGAAAGGCTCTGTTTTGCTAAAGTTGAAGGTAAAAAATGTACTTATCATTGAACATGGATGAATAAATAAATTAATTAACAAATCACAGTTACCTTATGTTTTTTTTAGTTATGTGAAAATAATCTCACATGTGCTATACCTGAATCAGTGTGGATTTATATCTAAGCTTATTCCAGAATAATTGTGGCCTGCTCCAAAGCTGTAGTCTTAGAGGAACTAGGAATTCTTTCCGTGCAATCGTAATAACATTTTCCTGCTTTGTTTCAGGGCAGTGCTGGAAACAGGGGGGAAAAAGGTGAGCCTGGACCAAAAGGAAACAAGGTAAAGAGAGTTTAAGTAAACAAACACACTATCCAACAAAAAGCAATAAAGCAAATTTCTATCTAATCATTTTGTCCAAACCATGGAGGTGAAAATAGCAAAGAAGAGGTATGGTACAATGTGATTTAAAAGACTGACTTTTGCTATGAGAGATTTGTAGTTAGCTGCTTCAGGAGGCAGAAAGAAAAAATTGAAACTAAACTACTACCAAGTAACACTGCCTATCTCAAGTATTTCTCTGTTAGCAGAGATCTCTGCATCTGTCTGAAGGTTCATTAAGCTCCACAGGGCTTTCTGACAGTACACAAATCTCTTGTATGGAGCAGCTTGCTTTGGTGACTGAGATTTCTGTCATCTACTGACAGTAGTTGACTGTGTTAATGTTTGGCAACTGTGTGTTCTTGACTGTGGGATGTTCCTAAGTAGGAAAAGCAATTTCTGATCCTTAAACAGTGTTCTAGGTTTTAGTGTAACAGTAATAAATAGAAAAGCACTATATATTTCAATTGTATTCCTTTGTTTCCAATAGGGTGATGCTCAAAAAGGAGATCATGGAGAAAAAGGTGAAGAGGTATGTGATACCACAGTTATCACAGTGACATCACAGGATACCACAGCTTAACTCCACTGAACTGAAAACAATTTTTTTTTCTTTCAATTTTTCACACATCCACTTTACTGAATTATTTAGAACACCTAAACTAAGTTCTAGTCTAGAGGAGCATCTATACTGAGGGAAACACATTAAAAATTGCTTTAGTCTAACCATGTGCTTAAATGTAAAGTTAGGATGCTACTGACAAAAGGAACTTCTCTTGCTATGTGATTTTGAATTGACTTGTATTATAATTTTTGTGAAGATAGAGCAGAAGATGTCATCACTAACAGCATATAGGTAGTTCTGGCTTCTGTTATCTAATATTTCTAAGCTTGAATTCTTGTTGATTCTCAGAGAAACACTACTCCATAAGCAAGATCAGTTCAGTTTAAAAATCCTTTTTAAATGGTAGTATATATCTGATAAGAGACTGCTAATCTGGCACATTTATGTCCAATGTTAAGAGGAAAAAGTACACATTTCTGAATTTTCAGGTAATTACAAGTTAAATGAGGTATTCCAGAGAGATATTTTATTTTCATGAATAGTTAAACTTAAACATAATTCTTTACTGTTTGTTTGTTTGTTTGTTTTTGTTTTTGTTTTTGTTTTTGTTTTTTTTTCCTATGTAAATTAACAGTGTGTAATGCTTTTGCAATCTCTTTTATGATTTTCTCCTCCCTTTTTTGATTTTTTTTCAAACAGGGAGCTCCTGGCTATAAGGGTGAAAAGGTAAGATTTTTATGGAATGGAAGTAGTGTAAGAATGGATTGTCACTTGTTGACAGTGTATGAGAAAGAGTGGAAAGAAGAGCCGGTCTCGCCTTTTTGTCATGAGAGCTCCCAGTGCAATTCCTGGAAGTAAAGTCATCATTTACGTAATTTACCTAAATTTGCATACTGGCTTGTTGGAATTTACATAAATACATAAAATAAATACATACAAAGTAAAAGATTAAAATACAATCTAAATATAAAATGAAAAATGTCAAAGACCAGAAATAAAGCTGCTCAGAAGAGTAAGAAAGATGAGGATCAAAGAACAAATTAAGCAGAAAGAATGTGAAATTGCTTATCACAAACACAAAAAGATGTGTCACTTGGGAGCTTTTAAAAAAATTACCACAAGGAAGCTAACTATCTCTCAAAAGAGCTAATGCTTGGCCAAACCAAATCTCAAGATAGGCTCTCCAAGGAGCTAAAAAAATTGTATAGTTCAGTGAGTTGCCTAATGCCAAAGCCAAAATTATCACAGCAATCTTGACCATCATAGCCAGTAGAGAAATGGAGATATCCCATTTTGACAAGTAATTCTATTTCTTCATTCCATTCATACAATCCTGTAATTGTTACACAGGAAAATCTTGAACATCACAGTAATGAAATTAAAATATACAGACAGGCTCTCTGAAGGCAGCACAGCAAGGTGGAAAATACAGAAAAATTTACTAGATTTTAATATATTACCCTTTTTCTATGTAGGTTGGAAAATTTGTAGGTATTTTCAGGAAGGAAAAGTACAGCACACTGTATCTTCCAGAGTTGCATCTAAGGATGCAACTCTCAGGTCCTCAAAATCTACTAAACCTCTTTTGCCTTTGAACTGCTTGCACAGACTTAAATGCCTTTAGGGTAATCAAGACAACTTGTTTAGCTGCTAACCTATTGATTTCTTTTAAAGGGTGAAAGAGGGGAATGTGGATCCCCAGGAATAAAAGGCGAAAGAGTAAGTACAATTTTTATTTAAACTGTTGCACACTGATGGAGATGTTAGAAAATCATGTGACATACTCATAAACATAGCTCATAAAGATTACTGTAAAAATTGAACATCATATAATTCCCTGGTTGTAGAGGTATATTCACACTAAAAATACTGTTCACAGAAACTGAACCTCCAGTTCACTATATTCTCTTTTTTTTTTTTTTTTTTTTTTTTTTCCATTTTGCAGAAGAAATGTAGTTCCGTAACTGTTGCCAAACTCTACTTACAAAGGACTGTGAGGGTGTCACTGAGTTAAACAGATTTTTTTTTTTCCTTAAAATGTAAATTTTAATGCGAGTGTATAAAATTATATTACAGAGGAAACGGGTTCTTTAACAACCTGAACAACTTTAAGGAGAAGGCTGCTAGCCCTTCTGTGCTGATATGTATTTAGAGTTTTATCTGTTTCTCCTCTTTTAACCTGAAGTGCAGAATTCATACAGGTGAACGTAGATTTAACTGGGATTTTACAGTGAAAAGATGGAAGGATGGTGAAGTCCTGATAGGGATAATCGTGTATGTTGAGTTCATGGAAAGAGGCTTGTGCAAGTACTGCAAAATTACTGAATTCTGTTTAGCATTATAAAGTACTACCAACCTGCTAAGAATTGATTGTTCTGTCAAACCATTTCTTCAGTTTTAGCATCCACATTATGATTGTCATTATCAAAGACCACCTTGAAACGCTTGCTGTTCCTGGCACCTGCTATTTGATGATGCATTTCAGATAGGCTTTAGGAAATATCTAAAGCAGCAGTATTTGTTGCAAAGAAAATAATAAATTGTACTAATAAAAATTGAAAAACTGTTGTGAGGTACTGGGATACAAAAATGTTGTGAGGTACTGGGATACAAAATGTCAGCAAGTGAGTCAGAAAAGGCTGAAATATCTATCAAGAATGTGAAAGAGTTGCATTTCTTAGAAGAATAAAAAATATCATAAATTCTTAAATTCTTAAATTCTTTTATCCAGGCAATATGTGAGAAATAGCATGGGGTTATGTGAAATGCCTACTAAGATCACAGAATCACAGAATTTCTAGGTTGGAAAAGACCTCAAGATCATCGAGTCCAACCTCTGACCTAACACTAACCAGTCCTCCACTAAACCATATCCCTAAGCTCTACATCTAAACGTCTTTTAAAGACTTCCAGGGATGGTGACTCCACCACTTCCCTGGGCAGCCTGTTCCAATGCCTCACAACCCTTTCAGTAAAGAAGTTCTTCCTAACATCTAACCTAAAACTCCCCTGGCTCAACTTAAGCCCATTCCCCCTCATCCTGTCACCAGGCACGTGGGAGAACAGACCAACCCCCACCTCGCTGCAGCCTCCTTTGAGGTACCTGTAGAGAGCGATAAGGTCGCCCCTGAGCCTCCCTTTCTCCAGGCTGAACAAGCCCAGCTCCCTCAGCTGCTCCTAACAGGACTTGTTCTCCAGAGCCCTCACCAGCTTCGTTGCCCTTCTCTGGACTCGCTTGAGCACCTCGATGTCCTTCTTGTAGCGAGGGGCCTAAAACTGAACACAGTACTTGAGGTGCGGCCTCACCAGAGCCGAGTACAGCTTCCCTATCCCTGCTGGCCACACTGCTTCTTATGCAAGCCAGGATGCCATTGGCCTTCTTGGCCACCTGAGCACACTGCTGGCTCATATTCAGCCGACTATCAACCATCACTCCCAGGTCCTTCTCTGCCTGGCAGCTCTCCAACCATTCCTCTCCCAGTCTGTAGCTCTGCTTGAGGTTATTGCACCCCAGGTGCAGGACCCGGCCCTTGGCCTTGTTGAACTTCATGCAGTTGACCTCAGCCCATCGGTGCAGCCTATCCAGATCCTCCTGCAGAGCCTTCCTACCCTCGAGCAGATTGACACATGCACCTAACTTAGTGTCATCTGCGAACTTATTGAGGGTGCACTCGATGCCCTCATCCAGATCATCGATGAAGATATTAAAGAGGACCGGCCTCAGCACCGAGCCCTGGGGAACGCCACTAGTGACCGGCCTCCAACTGGATTTGACTCCATTCACCACGACTCTTTGGGCCTGGCTACCCAGCCAGTTTCTAACCCAACGAAGCGTATGCCAGTCCAAGCCAAGAGCAGCCAGTTTCTTGAGGAGAAAGCTGTGGGAAACGGTGTCAAAACCCTTGCTGAAGTCAAGGTAGACCACATCCACAGCCTTTCCCTCATCCACCAAGCGCGTCACTTTGTCATAGAAGGAGATCAGGTTCGTCAAGCAGGACCTGCCTTTCATAAACCCATGCTGACCGGGCCTGATTGCCTGCTTGCCCTGCAAGTGCTGTGTGATGACTCTCAAGATAATCTGCTCCATGAGCTTCCCTGGCACTGAGGTCAAACTGACAGGCCTATAGTTCCCCGGAAAGGGGATAAAAGGAAGCTGTTCAGAAACTGGCAAAGAACATAATCAAATCAGCCAAAAATCTGGATGTAGAAACCATATGCCAGGGCTGCTGGAAATTTGCTTGTTTCATTTCTGTTGAGGACAGAAAAGAAAAAAAAAAGAAAGAAAAAAAAAGTTTGACATCTGTAGACGATCAGATATTAAAATGGATTATGGACTTCAAGAATTTAGTGAACAAATGAGAATTATAGTCACTTCCAGAATTCCCAGCTTCACATTACAAAAAGCAGAAGATAGAACATAATGATTCTTTTTTTTTCTTTTTCTTCCCTTTTTTCTTTTTATGAAAGTAATCTATATCAGGCATAATCACCAGAAACAGAATGGACGTGCCCAAATGTGTGAAGCATAGCTTCAGTATCCTGAACTGAACCTTTAACTGCAGAGATGGGTATTGAAGCATAATTGGCAGCACTGTCTGATTTGAAAATGTTCCATTCTCCCTACCACTAGCTTTCCAGTCCCACAAATCAAACTGACTGTAGCAGAGGCTTTGATGCCATCAGTCTCAGTTTCTTTAAAAGCTGATAAAGCTTGAAATTTGGAAAGTTTGTGTTCAGCTTTGAAATCAAAACTGCCTCCAATCATATGTTTGTATTCTACCAAAAGTAGGTATCATGACATCAAAATGTTGTTGTTTGTGCCATCTGTTGCTTGTGTAGTTTTTGTAAAATGAGCGAGAACTAAGTGGGGTTGTCTGCTCTCTGGCAGTTGGCACTCAGCCTGGGAGCTAATGCCTGGGAGTACAGAATTGTTAGAACTTCTGAATCTGTACATGAAGATAGTAGAGGGAGTTTGGTTTCATAGATGTCACTGACAAATTTGCTAGGGCTATTAGAGGTTCAGAATACACTGTGTTCTATGAAAAATGCAACAGTCTGCCGATGCCTCTGTACTCAGAGATATTACTAATTAAAAGAACGAAAAGACAGGTACCACATCTGCTGAAAACTATTCTTTCTTTAGAAAAATTATATCTGAGTATTGAGTCAACTGTAAGTGAAATCCCATAGAAAAAGCATTGTGGTGACTGAAGAAAAATAGCGCAGCAAAAAGATTTGTGAGCTATCCACAGTAGCAGTAGCTGGTAACAGCTCTTTAAATGGAGAAATAACAGCTGATGGAATAATTAAATATGGAATTTTAAAATGATTTTTGCAAACTATTAGTGTGATTCTACCCTGCTACAGTTTAGGTGACTGAGACAACATTAGCTGAAGTTACTTTGTTATAAGCAGTATCATTTTTTATTTTTTTTAATAAGAATTCTGTATCTAATATACCAGTAGAAATAGAATTTTAAGACCTGTGGCAAAGAACAACCAGGTAACCAAATAGCTAAGATGTTAAGTGGCCATCCACAATGTTTGTTCTGGAAGTATTTTAGCCAATTATTGAAAATGGAGTGTATCCAACAATACGGAATACAGAAGGAGAACAGCAGTATTGTGGAGAAAAAACAGACTCCTTAGAAAATGCTTGAACAGAGAGAGAGAGATGGGTCACTACATGTGCACTGCAATTTTCAATACTTTGTAGCAGGTAATTGCAACTTCTTTTTAATAGGATAATTGAATCTTATTTTTTCTTAGGGATTGGAAGGTCCTTTTGGCCCAAGGGGACCTCGGGGACCTCAGGTAAGGGAACTAAAAGATATCAAATAGAAAGAAAAAACATTATTTTCTGTAAGTCTATTCTACATAAAACCTGACAATTCTGTGGAGAGCAGTATGTTTGGTGCCTGAGGCACCAAGATGTCAGAGTCTGGCAAATTTTGGCATTCAAAAATAATTTTCAAAGAAAAGTTCTTGGCTGCTGCTGCTTGAAGCTTCTCAGAGGTGAATTGTGCATTCGGGCTTTCCAGCTGCAGAACTCTCCTCCTGCCCTTAGTGTAAAATCATGCCCATACATACCCTAACATGTTAAATTCCTCTCATCATATATGTTTCTTGGAAACCTGAACATGGTCTTCCTGAAATACAAGGCAGCCAGAGAGATAGAATTTTGTAGGAGAGACTAAAATCTGACATGATTAATTAAAAACCTGGGAAAAGAGTAAGAAAAATGATGCAATTTGTATGGAGTAGTAAGATACCTTTTCTGTCAGCATTGGTTAATGAATATTAACAATACAGTTCCAACATGCCGGACACTTCACAGAATATGAAGCAGACCTTAGCATTGTGCTACATTGTACTGTATCCTGCTCAGGCCAAATTCAAGAGAAACATCACATACATCTTCAAAGGAAATTCATTCTCTACTTTGACTTTTGTGTAGGGTGTCAGTGGACCTCCAGGTGAGCCAGGTCTGAAGGGCATTCAAGGCAGCAAGGTAAGATGTAGTCACGTGTGTGTAGATGTTATATAAGGAGAGAAGATGCAGAAAATCTGCATGGGATCTTTATACTGTGCTATCTTTTCTCCTCAGTAGTTTTTTTTAGTGGTGTCCCTTGTACAAAAATTGCATAGATCACCTGCACTGTGCACAGTAGTGTCATCATGGTATTTAGGCCTTGTCTCATTGGGACATACAGCCCGTGCTCCACCTGGGTCCTCGAGCCCAGCCATCCCATCTCTTGGGAGAGCATTTTGTAGGGCCACAGTCGGGTGCTACTTGGGACCTAGAGCCACAGCAACTGAATTTGGAATTTAAACCATCTGAATATGTCTTTGCTTCTGCCATCATGTGGGAAGTTTTTTCTAGAATATCTCTGATGCTTTGTGCTTAAACATTGTTAAGTGATTTTAGATGGTGGTTATAAAATATTGAGATGGAGTTTTTAAAGTCATTTATTATACTGCTTATATACTGTAAAAGTTCAGGACAACTTTAAAATTGGTAGGGGTGTAAGATTTGGTGATGATTAATACCTTAGTTATATTGAAAATAGATCATTTGGAGATAATGACTACAGCTTGTCAAGCAAAACCAATTAGATAAAGTATCTGATTAATTTAGGCAGTCTTCTGATTTTCAAACCTTTGGCAAATTGCTTTATGTGAATAGTTATCTTGCCCATAGGACAGCTATTAATGTCATTGTTCGGTACAGAAAGATCTTTTATGTATCAGTTTGAAAATATGGGGTCTAATGACAAGGACATTTTACTACTGCATGAATAATAGAATGCCATATCTAAGTTTTACCAGGCAACTGAATTCACATAGAACAATTTGCCAAGGATGCAACATTTATACATTCATGTTTTGTTTCTTAGGCAACAAGTTAATTTGAAGATTCACAGAAATAAACTTAGTTGTGGGAAATATTTATGGTAAAAAGGTTGAAATACTGGCATCCACCATGATTTTCCTCTTCCTGACAAGTGCTTTTTCATACTTCTTGTGTCTTCATCTTTTCACAAAATGCTTGATTAGGAAAATTGCTACAGAATATTTCAGAAGTGAGGAAAGAAAGAGGATAAAGGGTCTGAAAGAAGCTATTCATGAATGTGGTGGAAAAGTCATGCCTCTCTTTAATTTCAGCATGGCAAATGACAGTAATTTTTTTATCTGTCATTTCACACTGATGAGTCCAAGATAGTACTCTAGATACTTTTGTTATACACTAAACCATATTTGTTATATGTTATTTGTTGTTCTGTCAGTCTTTTTATACACTTACCTATCTGTAAAATACCTGAAGCTGGCTCTCTATAATTCTTCTAACTGGGTGCAATATTTATGGCCTCTTTTCATTTTTTCTGCAGATTTTCAGTATGGAAAAGTTTCCTTGTTTCTCAGCTTCCAACTCAGCAACTTGCTGACTAAGATCTCTAGCCAAGGTTTTTCAGGCTCAGACATCTATGATAATAAAAACACTCTCAGACAAGTTTAATTGCACTTATGTAATTACACTAAAAGCTAAAGAATATAGAAGAAACATAGAGGTTATCTGTCGACCTTACCTAGTGCCAAAGCCAACCTTTGGCATTTTGGAGCTTATCTGAGAAGAGTGAAAAATTTTTCAATGATCACTACAGATAATCAGTAGTTCTTCATAGCTTAATAAACACCCATTCAGCTGGTAAAGGTCAAGGCCTTTTTTGGTTCAGACACATAGTGATCTTTCCAATATCTTTTGTCCTTACAGAAAGATTAGTCAATTGCTCTTTTAAAATTAGTTTTCATGACACATAATACAATATATCTGAAAAGTAGCAGTTATTTATAACTGTCTCATATAAAATAAATAAGACTATTCTTAGTGCCCTTCCTTGTACCCGTGGCCTTTCCATGCTAATACTTTCTGCTTATTGAGCTGAGCTAGTGCCTTCAGTCTGGTTTAGCAGAGCTGAAGGCAGTTTCATGGCATTAGTATCAATATGACATAATGCAGAACACCACTGCTGAACATTTATATTCATTGTTTGTGGGCCATGTTGAGGTTTGAAAGGAGAGAGTCAGTTCCTCAAAATATAAACTCCAGATCAAGTTCAGCCTACAGATGTTTTGGGTCTCATTTGTGAAGTCTACTGTTCACTCAAATATCTGGCCAGTTCGGTGCATCCCTGACCGTAATGCAGTGCCATACCCCTTCTGCTTTGCAGCGCCGGGTTGCAGACAGTTGGGGATGGTTGTGTCGTCTGTGCTGCTGGCTCTGGCAGCCATCAGCAGGAGAGGGTTGCTGGTATTGCAACTTTAATTTATTTGCTTAAATGTGATATGTCTGAAGCAATGCAGCATAGAGTCCAGAAACATCATCCAAGAAATTACTGGAAGGAACTTTTCATTACTTACTTCCTTTGTCATCCATCTGCATTCTCTTATTCTCTCTTAAAATGCTGCCTAATCTGTCAGGGTATAATTCTTGCTGTTTGCACAATATGATACTGCCTTATTGTATTGCCAGTGCTCAGTTGAATGGTTTGCAAAGTCCCACAACTTGCATTGAACAGCTTTCCATTTGTAGTGTGTTTCCATGTAGACACTAAAGTTTAGGGGTGTTCATATGGAGCTGAACCTCATCTTTAACCTCTGAAAGTCTTTCTGATGCACTTTGCAATCAGCCCTTATCTGTAATAACCTCTTTATTACAAAACTAAACTGTGTCACCTTACTTTTGCCTTCTTTTCTAGATTCATATATGAATTGTAGAGCAGCCTATATCCTGCATAAAACACAGCTCAGCATGATATTAACTAAAAACAGCTTTTGCTATTAAGCAAAATTTAAAAAGCTTTCTCTATTTGCACTTGTGCAAAGTTATAGCATCTCAAATAAATATAAATAGTTTTATTACGATATAAACTTTTTCCATAAAGATGCTGAGAGATTTAAAATGACAAATTTAAACTCTGCTTCTATATAAATAATAATACGTTAACTCATCTTTTCCTTATGCCATATTGTTATTAATTGCCCTGACTAAATATATTTATACTTAACCGAATGTTGAACTTACATGATAAGAGGAAACTTACAACTCAGTATAAAACACAATCATTTGAAAAGAAAAACATTAGAGAGGAACAGGAAATTTCACTACTAGTTAGGAATTGGGAACTGGCTAATTTCACTCTGTATCTCTTGCCTTATAAATCAGTCATTTTGGACCTGTTCCCTGTTGTAGGTTTTTTTTTTTTTTTTTTCTTGTATTGACTTTCCTATGTTTATTGGCCATATTTCACTAAAAAGATGTTAAATTCACAAAATAACAGTTATATTGTTAATGCCAAAGTGTACGTTATCTTTTCTCTCTCACTAACTTAAAATACTGAGAAAGAATACCATTCATAGCTGTGCTTTATATTTTCTTACAACTTTGCTGAAGGTCATTCACTTTAAGGCATATTTCAGCTTTATCAACCACAACATGTTATCTGCATTCTAACATGAAACAAAAACTTACATCAAAGCATATTACATACTCTATCCAGCTATAGAACATATAAATAAAAATAAAAAAATAAAAATTAAAATTAAAAAGAAAAAGCTTTTGTAGTTCTTTTGAAGTCGCCACACCCAATTAATTAAATTGCAGAACTTCGATTTATAACCTTTACCTGTGGTAAACACATTTTTGACTCTTGTCACACTGCAGCTTGTAAGAGTAAAGAACTAATTGTGTTCCTTGTCTCACCATGAAAGCATAGTTGGCCTACACTACGATTTTGCTGGCTGATGCAAACAACAGTTTCCCAAAGACAAACAAAGAAGCAAAGAAAAGACAGGATCTCATTTACAGAAGGATTAAAAGTACTAGAAATATAAGGTCAGCAAAGAGAAAAGCCATGCTGTGCTTGGTTCTGCTCCAGTAATATCCTATATTGCTGCCTGGATTTCCAGGAGCCGGCTAGATGGCTTGTTAACAGATGGTTTGTTGATTAAATCAGTAGTGTTTGCTTTTGCTAGGCTAGCTTCTCAAAGATCACGTTGAAGTTATTACAGGAAGGCATAGGCTTTCATAAGGGGACACAGGAGGTAAAGTTAGTATTCTCTGTAGATGGAAACAAAACATTTACTTGCTCTGTAAATGTGATATATTCTGCCCTAAGCACCAATGTCCAGAAGCATGATCCAAAGAGAATCTCATCTCACTTCCAATGTTCTAGTAGTCTGCTTTGTGTGATTTAAGTACTTCTCTTCTACATATCTCTTATCTGCATTGGCTAATACAGGAAAATAGCATTGTAGCTGGCTACGGCATTTACTTTCATCGGATTTATTTATCACCTCCTATATTACATTGTTATATTCTGCTATTCTAAGAGTGAATTCTAAGAGTGAATTCTGAACATTAAGAGTGAATGTAATGCCATTTATTTTGATCAAGCAAACTTCTCAGTCCTGAGTTTTTGCTGCTACATTTTTGCAAAGCTAAAGTATCTCATTGGGGTTGAAAACATAAAATGTGCGGATCCACATGTTCCTAGTATTCTTGGAGTTAGATAAATGAATTTGCAACATGCATATGCCTATTACTGAGCTTTTCATTAATTGATTTAGATACTTGCTTATTTTATATATATATATATATATAAAGCATATTCCGTACAATTGCACAAGTGAGGTTCTGTAAGAGTGTTTGTATTCAAGGCAATTTTGAAAATCTGTTAGTGAGGGACTGAATTTTCAGAAGTTCGGTGGACAATTTAAAAACAGAATGATTTGGTTACACATTATAAAATTGGGGCATAAAATCAGGAAGTGGACGTGACCTGTGTAGTTAAGGTAGCCACTCAGAAGGAAGTAATGAGCAGGGAGTTGGTATGGTTATCATTTCAAAAATAAAACTGGGTTTGTTTGCTTAAACTTTTAGACCAGCTACTGGCAATAAATAACACATTTCTATAAACCCTGATATATTCATGGAAAGATTGAGAACAACACATTCTTTAAAAGCCACTGTTAAAGTGAGTGCCTTTAACAAAAACTCTCAAAGAATTACCAGCTAAAGTTGTAAGAACAGATGAGTATTCAGACTTTAAAGGAGATAGTTAAGTTTGAATGTGGGTATTGAAAGCACTTATTTCCATGAAAACATCTTGGGATAACGCTTCTATGAAAATTCCCTTGTTGCATATTTCCCTGAAAATGTGTCCCAGAATGAACTGCTAAGGATTCCTGCTTCTCTCATGACTTACAAATTCTTTCCTTACTTATCTGGCAAGTTATATGTTTCCCAGGAGGCTGAACAATACAGTTTCCCTATAAAGAAGTGTAGTTTTGGTGTAGCACAACTACCTCAGAAATATTAAATATCAGTAATATATATTCAATATCTGTATCTGTTTCCATTGTTGTTTCAAATGTTTAAAAAGATCATCATATTTGAAAGCATATTTTTCACTATAGCTTATTTGTTATATCTTAGTCATTAATAGCTTTATAGACTCTGACATACAGACTTCCTGTTCCTTGCAGGGTGTATGTGCGTTCCTAAAAGTAAAGAAGCCATTTATGCTGGCACTAACTGGTATTTATCATAACATAGCAAACTGTTTGCTGGGGGGTAGACTTTTATGTATTTTCCAAGCTTAAAATTGTACAATTTTAATATGTAAAAATTTTGAGTGGATTTGAGTGGAATGTTAAACAAAGAGAATGATTACAAAGAAGCTACTTTGAAAAGTAGAATTTTCCTTCTGACTGTAGGTAATGTTATTATTGGCAGTGCTTTACTGTTTTAATAAATTTCACATTTCTTGTAGCACTGTGATTGTAGAAGTTAAAACAGAGGCTTGCTAATAGCTGTATGAACATATGACTGATATATAGTCTTTAAAACAGGTAAAAATAGTTTAAGTTCCAATTTTGCATCTTGTCTGGAAAAAGGCTCTTTTTTTTTTTCTTTTTTTTTTTTTTTTTTTTTCCCCCATCATTAATCTTCAGACATCCTCCCCTATCAAATTTTCATGCTACTCTACATTCTTTTTATTATAATGCCTACTTAACAGTGTCTACACCGGTATCTATTGAAAAACAAATAAAAGCTGCATCAAAGCTGGTTAAAGGACATCAGTTATTGGAGAGAAAACTAGATAATGTTTTCATCATGGTTAAATAAGAGCTTTTGGAAAAATGTTAACTTTTCTGAGACTTCCATCGAGACAATGCATGCATTAGCATAGCCCTAGCATGTGGGTAAACTTGAGCAGGAACAAATAAATTGCAATAGGAAGCATTCCCCAGAGTTATTGTCGTTGGAAAGTTCTGTCAGAAGCTGTCAGAAATAGATATGAAACACAATGTCTGTTTGGACAACAGGCCAAAAAATAAAAATAAAAATTGGAAGACACTTTCCAAACACAACAAAGGGGTATGGTTTATTGTTTCAGCTGCATTAGGAGGTTGTTATTTACCTAACATTGGTTTTCAGAACGGAACAAGTTCCTACACGATTTCTTAGGCTTAGTTTTGACAAATGTAGCTAGTGTGTTTAGGGGCTTTTGCTGTGTCCAAAGTAGCCTGCTTATACCTAGTAGGCTAGCGTGCTGCTGTTTTGGTTTTGGCTTTGTTTGTTTGTTTGAATCTGATATATTTATTTAATATTTTTCAAGTTTGCACATATCTTTTGCATTTTTTCTGTGTGGCATGCTAATTCATCCTGGCACAACACACACCCTAGGCTGCCTTTTCCATGATAAAGATGACGACTGAGAATTTGAAAAGCTAACACTTTGCTCACTGCCTGGCCATGGCTGCCACCCCGTACCTGTGTGAATGAGTGAGAGGGCACAGGAAGGAAGCACCATGTCAAAACATGAACCTGCAGCTCTGCCTGTAGGGAAAACAGTGAGTCCAGCAGCAGCTACAGCTGGCTTGTGTGTGCATATGTGTGCATCATTTCTTGCAGTAGCAGTGGGAGAGGGCACCGCTTGTGTGTGTGTTTCCTGGAGGAGCCTATAGCTGCTCAGGCTGGAAGCCAGAGTGGGGATCCACCTCCAGCAGCTGTCAAAGCCATATCATCTTGTCAGCGTGTGAGTTTAGTAGGAGGAATGATAATCACACTAGCATGTTTTAAGTAAATCTTGCAACATACTAAAAAGAGTAGTGGCAGAGATTCTTAGTGGCAATAGATAAAGTACATGTAGGAGAGAGAAAAGCCAAAGCAACTGCTTTGTCACCTTATGGACTTCCCTATTCCTACAAAGAAGCCAAGTTGACCAAAGCCTCTTGAATCAAAAGGAGTTGATTTCAGTAGGCTTTTGATCAGACTCAAGAAGTTGGAAGGTAGCAATAATCAACTATTTATGTTGTGTCAGTTTTCCAGTCTGCCACTCTAAAAGTGCCAGCATTTACAGTGGTCTGTGTCTAATTCTTTCTGTCAGAGGCACCTCTGCCTTGAGGTGAAGTCCATTCCTAACTTTATGATATACAGACCCTGAAACTACAAGAGGCTGTACCTGTTAGCTCCACTAGTGAAGCAGAGAGCTATTGGAGTAAGAGTTGGTGGTGAATTATGGGAGGCTATGAGCTGAAAGGCAAATTATCTTGGGCTTTTTTTTTGTTTGCTTAATATTCTTCCAAAAGCCATGTTTTGTATATCTTGATGACCTTTGCAAGAAGTACAGCTGCAGATAAACACAGCAGAAGTGTCTCTGTCCTGGAGGGTGTCTATGCATGGAAATTTGTTTGCAGAACTTTCTTCTGAAACCTTAATACAACAGTTTTACCTGTGTAGCTCCCATAGGGATGCCTTTGCCTGGGAAGCAGTGCACACCAGCGGCACTGGACTTTGCTGGTACTGTTCGGCCAATGCACTTCTACATGCTAATGCAGGAGCTGAACTTCCACCAATGCTTAGCTAATTGTGATCTGTCAGCATTGATGAAATTCAGTAGTCAAAATTGCTATGGTTGGAAATGAAATGGATGTTTCTAAGTCACAAAAACCCTTCTGAAAATGTTGCTTGTAGTGTATATCATTTTCTAAAGAAATAAACATTTCCTTACATATTTTCTCTACTTCTTGTCTAAACAGAATCATCCCAGAAAGCCCTGAAATTCAGCTAAAGTACAGCAGTGTTAAAACAGAGAGCTTGAAAAGAGAATTAAAGAGGATGCAAATGCTAGCTTTAGTTGTATTATTCTTGGCCTTCCCTAAATTTCCTGCTGATGGGAAACGGTTAATAAAAATTCTTTTTGATCAGCTGAATCTAAAGGACAGCATGTTCAATGCTAAATTAATTCCACGGATGAGCTGGAAGTCTAGATGATGGGCCATTTGAGGAATCTTTTTATTTTATTTTATTTTTAGTGAGTTTCAAAACAGACACAGGAGATAAAAAAACAGCTATGAACAAAACAGGCCAACTGTATCCCATAGAGCATCAGGCACGGCATTGTTAGCAGGTTGAGAGAAGGGATTTTCCTCTCTACTCTGCACTGGTGTGGTCTCACCGCAAGTACTGTGTGCAGTTTTGGGTGCCACACTCTAAAACTATTAGAGAATATCCAAAGGAGGGCTACAAAGATGAAGACTCTGATCTCAGGCATTAGAGTTTGCCTAGAGATTTCCATGGGTAACGTGTCCCTCATAGCAACATAGTACATGTAGAATAGCTAAACTCACAAAGCTATTCTGCAATTTGTCACTTATGACTTAAAGCTAGTGCACCTACTCCTGCAAAAGGCAGGTTCTTAAGATATTTTCCCTCTAATTTCTCCATTATTTAGAACAATTATTTTCCCAAACTATCATATTTATAAGGAATTTTAAATAATCTTTGAATTTGCAGGTCTTCATTGTAAGTGAATATAACATACAAATATGAAGTCTTGAGGCATACTGTTGTTAAGATGAAGAGATTGAAGTATTTTGGAATTTTGTCCCAGCAATATTTCAGATTTCATCCATTTTCACTTACTATTATACCTGAGTTTCTGTCTAAACATTAAGCTTTGAAGAAATTGTTAGTATTTAGTGTTTAGTGTTCCTACATAGAAGAAACAGTAGGTGTTTAAGCACACAAGTAGGTCCACTGAGATCATGCTTAAAGACCTTTTCTATATCAGGGTCCTAGAGCAAATGCACGTAGGGGATATCACAGAATCACAGAATTTTCTAGGTTGGAAGAGACCTCAAGGTCATCGAGTCCAACCTCTGACCTAACGCTAACAGTCCCCACTAAACCATTTCCCTAAGCTCTACATCTAAATGTCTTTTGAAGACTTCCAGGGATGGTGACTCCACCACTTCCCTGGGCAGCCTGTTCCAGTGCCTCACAACCCTTTCAGTAAAGAAGTTCTTCCTAACATCTAACCTAAAACTCCCCTGGCTCAACTTAAGCCCATTCCCCCTCATCCTGTCACCAGGCACGTGGGAGAACAGGCCAACCCCCACCTCGCTACAGCCTCCCTTGAGGTACCCATAGAGAGCGATAAGGTCACCCCTGAGCCTCCTCTTCTCCAGGCTGAACAAGCCCAGCTCCCTCAGCCGCTCCTCGTAGGACTTGTTCTCCAGGCCCCTCACCAGCTTCGTCGCCCTTCTCTGCACCCGCTCAAGCACCTCCATGTCCTTCTTGTAGCGAGGGGCCCAAAACTGAACACAGTACTCGAGGTGCGGCCTCACCAGAGCCGAGTACAGGGGGACGATCACCTCCCTAGCCCTGCTGGTCACACTGTTCCTGATACAAGCCAGGATGCCATTGGCCTTCTTGGCCACCTGAGCACACTGCTGGCTCATATTCAGCCAACTATCCACCATCACTCCCAGGTCCTTCTCTGCCTGGCAGCTCTCCAACCATTCCTCTCCCAGCCTGTAGCTCTGCTTGGGGTGATTGCGCCCCAGGTGCAGGACCCGGCACTTGGCCTTGTTGAACTTCATGCAGTTGACCTCAGCCCATCGGTGCAGCCTATCCAGATCCTCCTGCAGAGCTTTCCTACCCTCAAGCAGATCGACACACGCACCTAACTTGGTGTCATCTGCGAACTTACTGAGGGTGCACTCGATGCCCTCGTCCAGATCATCGATGAAGATATTAAAGAGGACCGGCCCCAGCACCGAGCCCTGGGGGACGCCACTAGTGACTGGCCTCCAACTGGACTTGGCTCCATTCACCACGACTCTTTGGGCCCGGCTATCCAGCCAGTTTCTAACCCAACGAAGTGTGCGCCAGTCCAAGCCAAGAGCAGCCAGTTTCTTGAGGAGAATGCTGTGGGAGACGGTGTCAAAAGCCTTGCTGAAGTCAAGGTAGACCACATCCACAGCCTTTCCCTCATCCACCCAGCGCGTCACTTTGTCATAGAAGGAGATCAGGTTCGTCAGGCATGACCTGCCTTTCATAAAGCCATGCTGACTGGGCCTGATTGCCTGCTTGCCCTGCAAGTGCTGTGTGATGACTCTCAGGAGGATCTGCTCCATGAGCTTCCCTGGCACTGAGGTCAAACTGACAGGCCTGTAGTTTCCCGGGTCTGCCCTCCGGCCCTTCTATATATCATAGCAGTTGTACTGAACTTTTTAAATAGATCAAGGTGCAGACCCTATTCATCGCAGGGGTTGTATTGTGTGAAGTGCATGGATTAAATGTGTATTTGTGAATGGTTGTCTGGATTTGTTTTGATTTGGAGAACTGCCAAGCACTTAAATTTGTAATTGATTGAAAATCATTACCATATTAGCTATACAATGTTTTAATCAGAAAATTACTTAGGTTAAATTAGATCTTAATAATTTTCTGAGTCAGTGGTTTTAGAATATATCTTCCAATGTGTCAGAACTAGTATTTGTAGTATCAGTCTGTGTCAGGTTCTCCAGGCAATGAAATTCAGATCTTCAAAGGGTTTTATCTGCCTCGCTCCTGCTTATGACTCTAAATACCTGTTAATTTGGGGGATCTGATGCTTGTTTTCACTAGAACCTACATTGGCTTTGTTAGAAACATATTCAGCTAACAAGAGGAGCTGCAGTCAAAGACAGTAGTAAGAGCAACAGTTGTGATATGCAGCCTTTGCTACTGGAAAAATCTTTAGTCCTATGTATAAAGCATAAACACAGATCGATTTCCAGATACCTGTCTTTCTGGCAAGAAAAGGAGTGAAGGAAGCACATACCAAATTATTGAATAAAATCAGGACCAAAAAGATATGATGAGGAAGAAACACATTTTGAATGGCGTTATGACTTTATTATCTATCCCAGAAAATTGTATGGCCAGGATATTGGCCATGCTACTAACCAAAACATTTAGTTTTAAAACAGTTGTGTTTTGTTTTGTTTTTTGTTTGGTTGGTTGTTTGGTTGTTTTTTTTTTTTTACTTTAAATACATATTTCTATAGCCCTGAATGGTTGTGATGGAAAGATACTCTGGGAGAATTTGATTATGAAAAGAGACTATTTCTTTAATAATCTCTTTCTGTGTTTTTTTTTTTTTTTTTTTTTTTTCTCTAGGGAGAACAAGGTCCTATAGGTCCCTATGGTCCGCCAGGACTCCCTGGTGTTGGACAGCCAGGACCCAAGGTAAGTCTCAGTTATATGTCTGTTAAAGTGCTAACTGTGGTCAGTCATTTTTTGGATGAAAGTTCTCATCTGAAGTTTTATCAAACTCAAGCTCTTATAATCTTGTGTAGTACTGGTTTGTGCATTTGTATAGAATGGAGATGACAGAACTGCTTTTCCTTCAACCCCAAGTTTTGATTATGATTCCACTGAAACAATAGGCCAGAAATAATGCCATTTAAATGAGGGTTAAATACCTGAGATCAAAGTCAAGCACTAGCAGATGATTGCGTTAATGAGTAATCATTCTTCAAGGCATAGAAATACATCTCAGTCACTGTGATATACAATCAAGTGACAGATTTGCTTTACTATTTTTCACTATGGGAACTGATGTTCTTATATCCTTTGCAGTTGGCTTGAGGACTGAAATACAATGTAAGGTTCTGAATGTTAACTAAAATGTACTTTCAAATGTTTCTAAATTATCATTTATGTTTGTTTTACCTCAAGAGATATTGTTTGATTTCAGATTTTTCTAATGACATGATTAAGTCATCTATATATAAATGTTAAGCTTTTCAAAAGCATGAAGGTGAATTAAGACTGAACTTAGTAATATTCTTTTTCACAAGGGCGCTCCAGGTCGAGAAGGTAAAATTGGACTCCCGGGACCTCCTGGAATTGGTGAGCCAGGATTACCTGTAAGTCGTGGATAGATGAATTGGAAGTGAAAATAAATAAGTCTTTAATAAATAAGACTTTAATTGAATGACAGCAGCTATATAGGGTACTGATTCCATAAGCCAATCTACATAGTCTAGAGCAGCAGCTGTGCCAGCCTAATATAGCAACAGTAATTGTGCATGAATTGCTGGAGTAGGAGAATTAAGTCATGTCCAAATAAGTTTTGGTGAAATAAAAAATTGCATGGTCCATGTGAGCGAGATTACAGCATACAGTTTTCAGACAGACATGGAGTTGTATACTAATAGGCATACCCTTACTTGTTTGAATTAAGGAGATCTTTAAAAAATGTTTAAAATCAAATTTTAAGAAGGTGAAAATCCAAAGTCTGAGATGTTCCTCAACTCCAGTCTGTAATTTGAATTGCATCAGAAGCAAAAATCCAAATTATATGCTTTTAATTACACCTTTCTCTTCTGAATTACAGTAAGTTACCTTTAGCAAGCTCTTTGTAGCTCTGAGAAACAGTTTTCTTCTAATAGCCTCCTTGGAAGCTGCAAAGCAAAGGATTGTACTCCTTCTTCCATTGTTAAGTTAGTGCTTGCTGGTGGCTCTTTTTTCCTGCTGTATAAAATGTGTAGTTTTCTTACTTCATTAATAATCAAAAGATTGTTAATTAAGAAGCCACAAATGTAGATGATTGTTAGAATTCATTCTAATATTATTTTTGAAAGCCTCCTTGTGACTATAAAATATATTTTTTCACAAAAAATGTAGTAATATTTTTATTTAATCAAGATCATCCTTAAAAACTCTTCAGTAGCTTTAAATAATAAAAGCTGAATTTTCTGGAAGAACCAAAAATACTACAAAACAAAAGAATTATTTCAGTGTTCATTTAAACAAAAGTTGGAATTTTCTAATTATGTTTAGCCAGCCATTTTGTATTAAAAAAAAAAAAAAAAAGTTCAAATTAATGATTTTCATTATTTCAGGTACATGAAATTATAAGGAATAAATTACAAGGCAGTAAATATATTTATTATAAATTAACCCACAACTTCATTTGGGTTTTAAGGATAGAGTCTTTAGACATTATGACATTCAGATCATTTCAGCATTACCTTCTTCTTATCTAAATCCTCCAATTAAGGTTTACTACACTTCATTTGATTGTCTGGGCTCAGCCAGCTGTTGTGTAAGTGTTGCTACTTATCAGTGCCATAAGAGTTGCAAGGAACTATATTAGCAAACTAGACAAAATGTCAGTAAGAAATGTAATTGCTGATATAATCTGATTTTTTTTTTTTCTTTTCTTACAGGGACCACGTGGCCCTGATGGTCTGCCAGGTGAGAAAGGTCTACCAGGAGAGGGCATTCAAGGACAAAAGGTAGCTTTATGGAAACATTTTTTAAATTATTTAATCATAGGACAAATTTGCTTTAGTGCCTAAGCTATTTAAGAGCACTGATCATTTTAGTGGTACAAAATATCATACATGTATGGTAGATCTTGGTCTTCTGAATCACTGTGCTCTCTGAATACCCCTCCTAGTTCAAAAGCTCTATTAAGATAATTACAAAAGAGTTGCAGTGTCCCTCTAAATGTAAGAAGTTAATGATTCTCGTATTTATGTATTTACCAAGATACCTTTTTTCACCAGCATTAATGAGATAAGTAGTCTTCTGAAAGACTATTTAGCTATTTATGTTTTTTATTGGAAGAAAACATTCAGGAAGTATTTTTGTTCTGTCTTACCATTTTTTGGAAGCTAAAACTTGGGTTATATGAGTCTCTGTGGACAGTTACCTCATTAAGGGCACGTGGCAATTTAATATGTGTGAACATTCCTTTTCTTAAAAATAAGTATAAACAAGCAAAGATTTATGGTAGAATCATAACTGGGTTTCTCATCAAAGTGTATCCCTCTTTAAGTGGCTTCAAGATTCTCCAGAGCCTTGAGCTACCAAGCAAAGCAGATTTTTCTTCCTTTTAAGGAAAAGACGTTAGCCATGTCCTTGCACCAGAAGGTTCTGAACTACTCTATCTACTTACAAAATGAACACGTTATCGCATTCTCAAAATGTACTTTCTGACTTCATGGTATTTAATTTTCTCCTTTTGAAGTCCTGTGTTCAACGAAACAATGAATACAGATGAAGTACATTATGAATTGTAACCAAAATTGTAACTTTGTAAAATTGTAACTTTTCTGTAAAACTAATAATTTAGTTGGCTGTTTTTCTTGTTTTTTTGCAAAGGAATACTTTTCTCCTCATTACCCACATTGTGTTGACAAGTTTGTCTTGGATCGTTTCCTTCATAAATTCCCATATACAGTTACAAAACTGTTACTTATTTCTAGGGTGAAAAAGGCTCTGAAGGTGTAGCTGGTCCAACCGGACTGCCAGGTCAATCAATCAAAGGTGACAAGGTGAGACCCAGAGTATTTTCCTGATCATATTTATAGTTATATTTATAGTAAATTAATGATGAATTATTCAAACAACAACACGAGAATATGTTTTAGCTTGTATCTGAGGTACTCCTTCAATGCAGCTTCATAAACTTCATAGCATTCATCTATACAAGTTAACTGCACTATGGACGGTATTCTATGCAGCTGGGAGTTTGGGGGAAGAAATTGATTTACTTTCCTCCTAAAATTATCTCAGAAATATTGTACTTAAAATATTTTAAATTAAATATTTAAAAAAATGAAAAACCCTTTCGGTTATCTAGTCTAATGGACCTGGGACAGGCAATGAACACGTTGGCGTCTGAAATTAGTTAGCTTTTTGGCACCCAGGCCCTCAAAGAATGATCCAGAACAATTGTAATTCCCTTGGCCTGAGGAGATTCTGGCCTGTAACTTGCATGGATCTAGAGGATGACTGATGAAAAACGCTCAAATGTCATGTAGAGCAGAGACATTGATCCAAATCTTCCTTCTAATGGTTTAGTGATGTAGCCCTACTCCTACTCCCTGTTTTTTGCCTTCCCGCATGTCCCCATGACTCCTGCTCTCCTCACTATCCCACACTTCTCTTCTGTGAGAGGGGAAGATGACACTCCCATACAGAGTTACCTACAGTTTAGTCAACAGGGAGTGTTTCTCAGATGTGGGAAGTTTGATTTGAAGTTATTCATCTTACTGTTCTGTCAAATGGATCTCCAAGATCTTCAGGGAAACCTAGGTGGTCTGATGTGGCCCATCTGTAAGAGGCATGGTCAATGAACACCTTCCAGACCATCTTGCTCGAGGCTTTAGTTACAGGAAGACTGATTACCTGAGAAGAAACAAACTGTCTTATTCCCATGTCTATGTAGGAAAAATGCAGTGACAGCCAGGGCAGTAAGTGTTTGGGACCATCTCAATATGTAAGAGTGTCTGGTGTAAGTTAAATTAACTATTGCTTTGAAGGGACTGCTGTCCCACTTCCCGGACACCTTTATGGGTCTCTGCCACTTTCAATACCCAAAGGAACTCCTGTAATTCCACTATTCCAGCCTTAAGTGCTGTACAATACCGCCTGACAAAGATTTTTCAACAATACTCTCTAGCTCCTCTTTAAAAATAATACCCTCTAGCTGCTCTTTTACACTTGCAAAATTTTCTTCTGAGTGCTGTGCAAGCAACTGTATATTTCAATACAAGAAAATCTGCAAAATTAATCTCAGTCTGGAAAGATAAGCTGCAGATCCCTCTAGATGTGATTGTCTAATGTTACAAATGCAATAGAGTTTGCAGAAAGGAAGAGGTGTGTTAGATGAATTGCCATAAGCAGACTTTAAGGCATTCAAAATTCTCATTTACCTCAAACAGAAGCAGCAAACCTCAAGATCATACAGTCTGGGGACTACCGCTCTGTGTTTAATTTAAATGTACTAATCAGCTAACATAGTTTATTGCAATTTAGCTCTCTGGAATACTTTTATACAATACAGGGTGAACAAGGCCAAGTAGGACCACAGGGCCCAGCAGGACCACCAGGAATAGGCAATCCAGGAAGCCAGGTAAGTTTGAATCAGGAACAGGCAGACACTGAGCTGCAGATATGAAGAAGGCAGCTAGTATGACCTGAGTGAGGTATTTGTCTGTTCCATTGTTAAGTTAGAAGACACCCATAAACTGCCTAGCTGTAGTGTGAAATCTGTCCTGCATTTATTCTAGTCTTTTTATAAAGAATTAAACAGCAGCAACATATAATGAATTTCATCAAAAATACTGCATACTATAACTCCTATTTAAGAAGACTGTTCTTAATTCTAATCCTGTTTGTCTACTCTTGTGGCCATAGCGGATGAGAAAGATGGAAGAGCTCTGTTGCTCTTCTAAGAGCAAATGGCTTTGCTACAAACTTTATTTAAAAAAAAAAAAACAAAACAACTATCAGATCAGTCCTACACTTTGGAAATGTAATATATGTATGTATTTGTACATAGTTTTTTGTTTTATACTTCAGAGCTCTAATTTTGATTTGAAGACGTTAAAAATCTCAGTGTTTTTGCATTTTAAAAGGCATGAAGTTAGTCTTCAGCGAAAGCATCTTGACATTAATGGTTACAACTGATTTGAATTATTTTAGGATTAAGAAAATAGAAATATGGTGTAATATGCATAATAATTTGCATAGGAGATAAATCAAGTGCACTGCTTGGACAATGACATGTAGGGGCTTCATGAGGTAAGAGTCCACCACATCTGGATTTCAATCCCCGTTGAAGTTTGTCAACAGCCTTGATTAGGTGGATGCAGAACAACAGAAACATCCAAAAAGATATATTTTTTGTGTGTTTTGCTTTGTTCTGCATTTTTTGTGTGTTTGTTTGTTTGTTTTTAGGAAAGAATATTATTCATGTTTACAGCATTCCAGTAAATTGAGGTTTAGATACTGAGAAACTTCCCATTGGCTTTATCCCTGAATAGTAATTGTAGTCATTACACTTGTAATAAAGCTTGCATTTTACAAGGCTTGCAATTGTAGTCATTACACTTGGATAAGGCTGTGAAATCCACAAGATAGTGACGAAGATGAGATAAAATATTAACTGAAAGATAGACTCATGATGAATTTAAAATGTAGAAAAATATAATGCATTAACTCATTTATTTTGATTTATAGGGTGTACAGGGTCCACAAGGAAATCCTGGGGCAAAAGGATCCAAAGGTTTTGGTCTGCCAGGTCCAAAGGTAATGGTTAAGATACTAAATATATATATATATATATATATAACACTAGGAAGAAGCAGCAAGCAATGTATCCTTTGCCAGGCTTTTCAAGAGTGTGTTTTGATGATATGTTCACCGCTGAGCTTGTTAATTGGAGATAACAATTACTTCTGATTCTTCAAGGAAAAAACACTCATTTATTAAGGTGTTCCCCAGAGCATAAGGCTTTGGCTGACATCCACCCCTTTTTCAGTGTAAATTTTGGCTTCCAAATGAACACAACTTTTTAAACAAAGTGACTTTCAGACATGTTTATATCTAATCAATTTGGTGTCTTATTCACATTGTTCTTAGCATTTTACTAAGCAACTTAGCTGTAAAGCAGCAATGGTTTGGAGACTTATGGCTGATCTCATCAGGCCAATTCTTTTTTGCAATGCTTGTCTGTCCTTCAGCCTTCCATGGTGACCATGAGAGAGAGATGAAACCAAAGTTAGAAACACTAGGAGAGAAAAAAAGAACTTATTTAGAGTTTATTTAGTAGCTGATGCTGCACCATAGCAAGAGGGAAAGGAGGAAGAGAACAGGAAAGTAAGGTAAAAAATTACTGCTGCCAAACTCCAAGCCTCCAGCAATATGGTGTCAGGTGAGAACTCTATGAGGGTGAAAAGGGAATTTGACAAAATATTCAGGAGAACAAATGGAAAGAACTGATATACTGTAAAGCAGTTGTGTGCTTAGTAATCACCTTGATTGGCGGAAGAATCACAGTAGTCACTCCATTAAAAGCAGGGAGAAATACAGTCATTTTCATCTGGACATTACTTTGGCTTGTAAGTAGCAGTTACAGCAACAGTGTTTAATATCAATGCAGGGAAAATGATGTAGTTCTGCAATACGTTATGTTTGAAGACATTTTCTCTACAGTGAAAAAATACTTTAAAAAGCATAATTGAAAAATTTAATTCCAATTTCTTTAGAAATAGTTTTAGAACTACTGGAAGGAAGAATTGCAAGATCAAAACTTTCCTTTAAACTGAGGTTCTGATTTTTCTTTCTTTGGATTCATCTTTCTTACAGTGACAGCAGAATCTTTGATATACCAGTAGGAAATAGAAAATAAAAGATACTTAAATGAATTAAAACAACAAGAAGAAATATGGCATGATTCACTTACACTTTCTATAAATAAATAAAATAGATGCACTTCTACAAGTTATTGGAGTTTTGACAGAATGGAATATTACAGTCAAAAATCACTTGATTGAAAATTGGACCACCTCTATGTGTAAAACAGTTGGTGAGATAATACAAGTAATGAATGAAGCCAAACTATATTCCTGTGTCTAACAGAAGTCTTTTTGTTACTAGGGTCAACAAGGTGAACGTGGACAAAAAGGAGAACCAGGACTCCCAGCAACTGGATTACGAGGACTTAAAGTGAGCCTCTTTTTAACTGCTTCTTAGTGTCTTCTGATTCTTTCCCCTGTTGCTGATAAATGAAGTAGACTTTTTTTGCTATACATTGACTATGATCAAAATAATAAGGAATTTCAGTGAGAGATATTCCCTTAATGTCACACTTTAACCCTTTAAACTCAAAATGCTGTGCTAAGGCTCCCACCCTCTCTCCTGAAGTCATTACTGCATCCATAACTGAAAGAGTTTGCCTCCAGTTTTTCTAAGCTATCTCTACAGCCTTCTGGAAGGCTTCTACTATCTCTGTTCCTCTGCAGTGATTAAAAAAGAAAAGAAAAAAAAAGTCTGTGTGACAGCAGTGCTCATACTGCCTGTGTGTTAGAAGAGGTGGTAAACATTTACAGCTTTGACTTCAGCTGCCAGTTTGAAACCTGTATATCAGATCCTTGACATTTCAAGTAGGGCTTCCCCAAAAATTGGCTAAAATAACATGGATATTTTGATTTCAGTGATTTTTCCAAGGATCATGGAAGAAGCATGTTGCAGGAGTAGTTCATATGACATTTTCAACAATTTGTGTCAAGGTCTGTCTTAAAAGTAATGCCTAGACCAGTTTATACAACAAGAGAGGCAGTCTTTAACCAACACGATTTTGGGTACAAGCCAATCTATGAGCATCATTCACCTCATGCAATGCAATATCATTAAGTCAGGTAAACCAAAGACTGTAATGTAGATTCATGAGAGAAATGATTAGATTGGACAGGCCAGTCCAACTGACCAGTTCTTCAATCCCAAATGCTTGACTTTTCAAGTAAATTGCATTCTTATCACATTATCATTGTGCACAGAATAACAAATAGTTTTAATTCATGTTTTTACTTGCTGAAAAATGCAAGTTTATTTAATACAAAACAAAGATTTAAGAAGTAGGTGGAAGGCTTTAAGAGAAATTTAAAGTTCACATTTTTCTGGCTCTATAGAATAATTAACTGGGGATAACAACCTTTACTTGAACAAAAATATTGTATGTAATGAATTAATATTTTAGCGCATTGTTAGAAATATTTTACATAATAATAATAAAAATATGATGTGTGTAGATGCAATTATTTATTCTTCTTCAAGGGAGATATAGGTCCATCAGGAGTCCCAGGAGAGAGAGGGGTGCAGGGAGACCCTGGAAAAGCAGGGGAAAAGGTAAGGAAATATATTTTTCTGCATGTAAAAGCTATAGATGAAAGAATACCAAATTCAATCTTTATCAGTTTACAGGTATGTAGTGACAAGCAGTTCATCCTGGGGGAGGGCATGGGGCAATAGTTCTGCTAGGGAAAAGTGAGTATGCTAGTTGGAAAGTTTCCAACAGATTTTATTAACAGTGGCTGCCATCTGAATCTGTAGATGTTTTACCTGTCCTGCCTTTTGTGGGCTACTGATTTTCATTAATTTTCACAATCTTCTTGGAGAACAGATAGCTCGTGTCTTATGGCCTGCCTAGATTTTTTCCTGACACCTAGAAGTCTGGCTCCAGTTGGTGCAACCTACGGTAACCCTCCATCTAGTAGGGTTGTGAGCTGTGGCTGAAGTCCCCTAGCCTGGTACAGAAACTATAAGAAAACACTGAAACCAGGGCTCCTTTTTTCCAATCGAAATTCTGAGATTTTAAGAGAAACTCAGCCATATTGCAAAAAAATGTCCTATCATTATTTGCCTAAGTAAAAAGTTGCTCTCCAAGTAAAAAGTTGTTTTCTCTTTTAATTCCACTTTATCCAAAGAAAATGAGCTGCTGAGTGAGCAAAACTCAGTGCTTTGGCTGATTGTTGAATGGCTGCAGACAATCCAGTGGTCTCCAAACTCTGCTGCTGTACAGCTCTTAAATGAGGGTGACACCTGCCCAACATATTGAACTGATGAACTGAACATGATTCAGTGCAAGCAAATCAACAGTTTTTGACTGTCTTTAATCAGAAAGTAGCTGAATACCTCTAATAACCATCTATTAAGGATGCAACTTCACATTTTTTTCAGCTGCAAGGGCAGTGCATGTAAGAGTTCGAAAAGTGGCAGTCTGAGGCCATAAGCTTCCCACTATGGATAAATACATAACATTTCTGGTTTTACTTAATTAAAAAAAAATGAAATCACCTGCTATTAAAGTGCTTAGAAATGAACCTCTCAGTGTATCAGGAAGATACATCAGAACACAGAGTAGATGTTAAGCTAAGGTTACAGTTAGATTCTTTATTTGGGCATGCTGTGGTTTCTTTTTTCTTTCACATATTGCCATTCTCATGATCATCTTGGTACTATTGCTGTCATAATTAATTATAAGTGAAAATGTTAGAGTTGAGCAGCTACTTTGTGTATTCAGGACAATGCAAAGAACAGTTGGATGTCTGCAGTGAATAGTGGGCACAGAGATGTTATAGCAGTTTTCTGCAGGTAGGAACTGTCTCACAGAAATGGTAGCCACCAGTATCATGAGCAGGCTCTATAATAACACATCTATCAACAGCTTGTATCAGAGATAGAAGTTAAAACTTCATTTAAATCTATTTTTCATTTTCTGTATTACCTGCAGGTTTTCTGAAGCCCTAATCTGACCAATATTATTCATAAATATTTTTTCATATATTTATATGTATATAAATATACATATTTATATATAAATAATTAGCATGATGTAATATGCAGATTATTTGTGAATTATTTGAAGCAATGTTTCTGGCTAATATTTGAAGCCTGGATTGCCCTTTGGCTATATAAATGCAGAAAATTACTGCTTCTTAAAAGTTGGTTGTCTCAGAATTGGTCAGCAGACTGTTTCTAATAACTTTGCAAACATTTATCTTCCACATATGAGTATACACATGGAATTCTACTGCAAAAGGAATGTGATTGTAGGAGGTTTGGGGGTGGGAGGTAAAAAGATAGAATATTTTCTTCTTTGACCAGTTTTTTAACTGACATTTTTTGGGAAAGTACTTATGCAGACTTTGTAAGTCCAATCATTGATGGAATCAATACAATGAATTAAATAAAAACTAACCATTTAATCTCTGTTAGGGGGAAAAGGGAGATCAAGGTCCAAGAGGCCCAGAAGGACCCCCTGGCAAAGGAGATGTAGGCCAGAAGGTATGTCTTAGCATGCACACTTGAGAAGCACTATAAAGTTTAGAAGGACTTCTTTTGTAATAGTTCCAATTCTTGCATATTTTTTTCATTCGTTATATCTTAAGTTGCAATTACCTTTTAACTGATGATTTAAAGGAGACAGATATGATCCCTAGCCTGAACAAGTGCAGGAAAATCAGACTATGAACATAGACACTAAAGTTAATGAGACAGTAGAGGTTTTCTAAATGTTTGGCACAGAATTTTCATTAAAGTTAGGTTACTGAAAATTATTTCAGTATGCTGATAGGGCAAGAGGAGGAACTAAAGGAAATTAGGTGACTAATTAGATTTCTAAATATGAAATTAAAAGCCTGGAAAGGTGTATTAGTAGACAAACTAATGCTTTTATCTCCTACCTAGTTAAATTTGGGACTTTTGGGGCAGATTCTAAAAATGAGTGGGATTTCACTTGGAGCGAAGTATCTAAATACCTTTCTAATTGTGGGCATCATGCAGTTGTGAATGAACCTTTGCTGTGATTTAAACAAAAGCTTTGTTTCCATCAGGGTGACCCAGGAGAAAAAGGATCCCAAGGACTGATTGGTTATAAAGGAGTGCAAGGCCCAGCTGGACCAAAAGTAAGCTTGCTCTTTCAGGGTAACCCTTCATTTTGTACATCGTACAAGAATCTATTGGATATATTTAATGTACAGATTTCTCAAATGTCTGTTGCTTTGAGACGACACAAAAATAAAAAAAAAAAAAAAGGAAAAGCAGAAGTAATTCCATCATTTTTCCTGTTTGTCCTGAATGAAATAAGAGTCCTAAGGAGAAAAATAACAGGTAATCATATAATTATAGACCTTACAGTTATGCTCAAGCACTGAGAAGGTAAATTAGAATTTTCCAAGTGATTCTAAGGACAAGCATTTTGCAGATTTTGACTTGGAAACATTAACTTTCTATTACAGTATTTTGTGTGTAATAATAATTTTGTGTGTCTCTTAATGGAGAGGAAATTGAAAAAATCCAAGCATTCTGGTTATTCCATTGGCTTTGTAAGTGAGACACACACACATACAAATAATTACAGTTAAAAAAAAAAAATCAGATACGCAGTTCAACCAATAGTTATTTAAAGCTTGAAACTTGAACCACAAGAGAAAAAAGTTTACTGTTTTACCCCAATTATTTTCCATCTTTACCTAAAGCTTTACACATATTTTTATAATGTGAAGTGTTGAAAAAACTTTTATCTACTTGTGCAGAAAATGAAACTGTTTAAATGTAGGTGATACTGTTTTGTAACAGGGTGAACCAGGAGAGAGAGGGCCACCTGGAGTAGCTGGATCATCTATTCAGGGGCCACCTGGACCAAAGGTGATTATCTGTATGTTTGCTGGAGACCAGAGATCAGAAAATTTTTATTGCACATTTCTGTCAAAGTTAAAAGAATGTAAACTAAATGAGTTAAAATTTATTTTGGAAGTAGCAAATCTGAGTGAATTTTAAAGGTAAGGAGTACTGAAAAGTACCAAAAAATTAATGAAGTATGTCTGGAAGCCATTTAACATGGTGCTGGGCTTAGTGGGTGTCTTCCTTTGAAATTAATCATGTTGAAATCATCTTATTTCACATTTACTTATGCTTGTGGGTTTTTTTGTTTGTTTGTTTTTGTTGTTTGTTTGTTTCTTGTAAAGACTAAAGATTTCCTGAAAGCAGCTGTAAGCCCCTGCAGAAAAGTGTCTATGGACACTTCCAGGGAGTTATATGCTGATGTAGAAATTTTTTTTGGAGGTGATTGTTTGTATGTCACTTCCAAGTGAATAACTGGACTGTATTTTCTATTTAAAATGAAATATCATATGCCAGATACCTAGAGCTACATCTATCTCATTTTATCTATGGCTGAAATGTACCTGAAATGGGTGTGAATTGTCCTTCTGAGTGAAATATGCTGACTTAGCATTAAAACCATTTGAATATTCATTATTGCCCACATTTTTATTTTATGGATAGAATCAATGCTGTTTTTATAATACCCCAGTTAATTTCAGCATTAATTGTTGCTCTTCAGTTTTGGTGTAATAATCACTACTGGATATCCATCCACTTTGGAGTCACTTCATCCCCAATTTTCTTCTTCTGTAAAAATATATGTGAACCTACACACATGCACATGTAGATATTGTATACACAATGTACTTACCAGCCTGGCAACAGGACAGCCCAGGGGACTAGGATTTGTTTTGGACTTGTTTGTGTATGGAAGATGAAGAAAAGAGAGAATGGAAGAAGCTCAGGGTGCACCTGCAGTAAAAATGGAACCACAGAGAAGGAAAAAAGGAGTGAAAGGTGCTCCATTTCTCTTATATAGGTTTAAAATAATAGCCACGTGCCAAACATTATGTCAGGAAAATAAAAGTGTCATCTTGTAACACATGACTTGCATGAAGGCAGGTTTCAGAACACCCGTCTGCCTTCTTGACATGGTGCCATTTTTCTGGTTAATGTGGCATTTTTGAGAAGACATGTAAGTCAGCCTTTTGATGACATTCTTGCTGAATAATAATAACTTTGTAGACTTCATTATCTTTTTCACTCTTTTATTCAGTTCAGTACAGTTCATACCACTTTCTTAGCAGACCAGCCATGATCCAAAGTCCTCTGGAGTCTGTAAAAGTGTTTTCAGGCTCTTCACTAAATTTTATGTCAGACCTTTTGTATGCAGTGGCTAATGCATCAAAACGATTAGTTTGGGTAATTATACTATGTAAGTTGATTTTTAGAAAAATTGCCTATTTAGTTCCATAGTAATACCTATACCTTTGTTTCAATAAATATCACCTATGTTTATGCCAATTGCTCAAAAATATAAAAAGCTATGCACGTCCATACTCTCTCTGCATTGTGGAAAGTACAGTGATTAGTAGTATTTGTTTCACTACCAGGATGTTCAAAGAATACAAGGCATTATAAATTTATTGTGCAGGAAAACTGCATGTCTTTCAGTGCTGGGAGTTGTCATGGTCTGAGGTCTATTTATTACATCTCCAAGTATTTGCTGTAGTAGTGGGTGATCACTAGATGTCTAACCCCTGGACAAGGTTGTGTCAATTGGAAATTTATTTATTTTAAGCTACACCCACGTTTGGGGATTTGAGTTTCATTTCCCTTGACAACCGTTATGCTGTTACCAATACAGAGACAGTAACATTAGATAGCTGCTTTTTCTCATATTCCTCTCATGGTTACAGCTGTTCCATGGTTTTGATAGAACCTTTGATCTTCATTCCCTAGTGAAAGTCCTGAAATACTGACTTTCTCATTACTGTTAAAAAAAAAAAAAAGGAAAACTTTCATTGAAAACCATCTTTTTTATTTTTATGATCCTTAATGTAAAGTGAAACATCTGTTGCCTTAGATTAAACATCAGGAACCCAAGGGTTAACATACGAAAAGTGAAATTTAAGCCTCGTTGCTTTCTAGGAAAGTCACTGGCAGAGCTAGGACTGCCAACAGTTATTCTGGCAATATTTGAAGAAAAATGCAAGTTACTTCCTGGGTCTTCGTAGAAGTCTGTGGAGCCTGCAACTTTGAAATGGTGTGCCATTGCATCTGTAACCTTTCTGAACATATCCTGTCTGCCAGCACTTTGAATTTCTTTGCTGTCCTCTGGCAGAAACAAGGTTACACCAGCCTTACACCAGTCTGTGCTTAGCTTGTGATGTTAAAAACTTCCTCTAGAAATGCTGATTTCATATTACCTGGTTCAGCAACAGTCATGTCACTGTCAGAAGGAATGGAATATTAAGCTGAAAATAATAAAATATTATATTAAACTGATATTAAACCAAAAATAATAAAAATGTCTTTCGTTTTATTTCTTTTTGGATAGGGAGATCCAGGACCCAAGGGGCCACCAGGAGATGATGGGCTTCCTGGAAATTCAATAATGGGACCAATGGTAGGAATTTGGAGACAAAAGTTGGAAAGCAGAGAAATGTGAGACATAATGCAAAGCTCTTGTGAAAATGTATAAACTGCCTGAACAACTTTCTCAGGAAAGTAACCAACTAATTCTTCAACTTTTCTATCATCCCAACTTAAGTATATGCTTTAAAATAAGCTTATATTCTTTTCAAAGAAAAAACTCAAAATATATTAAATAAATAGTACAGTGTACCTCATTCTGCAAATTTCCCTCATGAAGCCTTCGTTAAGAAGGTAGCTCTTGAAATTCATCTCCACCTTTCATTACCTCATGTTGTCTTTGGTGCCTCTGTTTGAACAATATACACTTTTTTGAGTAGGAGCGGACAGGTATTATCTGTTTTAACAGTGGTGTTTCAGAACTACCAACCCTGCAATTTCAAAAACATATGTAAAACACAAAATAATGGATTTTAAAAATTGATCTCCTAACACTTACTTGTGTATAGGTTACAGAATGGGTTTTACTTGGTCAAATCCTTTACATTTTTAACTTCAACACTGGCAAAGGGGTGCAGTAGTCTATTGCAGGTTATGCTATGCTCACTGTGCAAGCCTTTAATGGTTTACTGGCAAGATTAACCACCCTTGCTGGAGGGTGGTGGATAGCACATTTATATATTCAGTATTGATCCAGTGATGCATGCAGTAGCCTGTATTTTTGAATTTTCAACAACAGTAAAATGATTTACTTTGTCTGTAATCTGGAATGCTAATTCACTCTGTTTTTCCATAAAACGAAGTGATAAATGAGACTTAATTGTCCAGTCTAGTACTTAATCATTTAGGTTTTGATCATGCCATAACTTTTTTTTTTTCTTAATAATAACATTGTCCTGTTCTTCCTGCTGGATATGTAGAATCTCATCTACAAACTTCTTGAAACTTTTTCCTGTTTTTTACACGTGGTAATGTTTACAGACAGTCAAAGCCATGGGCACAAAATGTATGTTTATATACTGTGTTTTTGTTTGTTTGTTTGTTTTTAAGAGTGAAGAAGCAACTGCTTCTACATTACTGCTTCAGGACATGACTTTACAACCTGCTCTGAAAAGGAAAGCAATGTAGATGAATTAATGTAGCATGTCATCAGTGACAACAATGGCACCTGCCTTGTTGGCAGTGCACTGACTTGCAGTGAGTCACTGGGATTATGTTATCCAGATCCCACAAAACTGTGGGAAACAGTAATCATGGAAGTTCTCCCTGTCCATCTCTATTGTGTTTTGGATGCAGCTATTAAAACAAAAACAAAAAGCACAAAAACAACTAAATAATCTGGACTAAAGAACTGTCTCGTCCAGCAGATTTGGCAGTAGATTTATGACTTAAGTAGATTTATAGCTATGCTACTAATGGCAAAACCAGCTACTTGACAAAATCCCAGTTCTGAAAGAAAATAATGTGTTAACATGTATTTGGTATTTACAGTGGTCTGGTAAGATTAAATGAAAACATCTGTTTGGCATTTTTTTACTGCACTAGAATTGGAAGTAAAAATAAAGATGAACTCATGATCCATGATTTCTATTCTTGTTAAAAAAATGTCACAAAACATTTTTAAAACATTTTTTATTTTATCCATAATGTAAGAACTATGGGTATTAAGAATGAGGAAGAGGTAAATTGGTTTTCCATTATAAAGCTATTCATGGACTAAAAGCACACTCATTGTTAAATTCTCTCAGAACTGAGTTGGAATTTCATGATTTGGAAAGTAGGAAGCATAAAGAAACATCTCCCAGGGCTCTTGCAGTTTGAAATTGGTGGTAAGATTCAAGTGTTTGCCTTTAAAATCTTTCAGTGAAATTATCCCTTTGGACTGTACAATAAGAGAGACTCATACAGACCAGTCCCTGAGGTCTGAGCTGCTTGTCAGGAATCCATCTGTAGTTTCTTGAAGTATTGTATGTTGCAGAAATTTCCAGGCACAATATGCTGATGAAATACACTGATAAAATAGCATTGTTCAGTCACTTGTAATTCCCTTCCCTTCCCTTCCCTTCCCTTCCCTTCCCTTCCCTTCCCTTCCCTTCCCTTCCCTTCCCTTCCCTTCCCTTCCCTTCCCTTCCCTTCCCTTCCCTTCCCTTCCCTTCCCTTCCCTTCCCTTCCCTTCCCTTCCCTTCCCTTCCCTTCCCTTCCCTTCCCTTCCCTTCCCTTCCCTTCCCTTCCCTTCCCTTCCCTTCCCTTCCCTTCCCTTCCCTTCCCTTCCCTTCCCTTCCCTTCCCTTCCCTTCCCTTCCCTTCCCTTCCCTTCCCTTCCCTTCCCTTCCCCTATCTATTTTTATTGGAATTATTTATCTAATTTTATCTATTTTTATTTTTATCTATTTTTATTCCTCAGGGGAGAGGAATGCTATTTGCATGTAATTGTTCTTCAGGATGTTTTATCTTTATGTATATTAACAACTGACCTTCCAAAAATCTGCAACAGAGCCCATTTACCTTTCTTGGTTCTCTGGGACTGAGTGAAGGATGCGCACTGCTCCTTGTATGGACATATGCATACTGTGCTTGGGAATGGGTTGGGTGTGTGTCTTATGAGTATCAATAAGGATTTCCAACTGGCACATACGAACATAAATACTATAGACTGTCAACATACCTTGAGGGATACCTTAAAGTAATACGTTTTCTTTCTTGGTTCTGCAAGGAACAGTCTAGTACAAGCTCGGTTAACTTACTCATTAAATGTCAGGAAAATGATTGCTGAAATGAAGGAAGAGAAGACTGCTATTGGTTTCTCTGGTAGTGAAAGGAAGCACTGAGGTTTTGCAAATGGATAAAATCTTTAGTGGGAGTCACTGGAAGAGTGAACATAAGGAGTAATTGTCTCCTAATACAAGGCATTTTAGGCTAAGCTATGAGAAAATAAATATGTCATGTTATTGATTATATTTCTTTAAATTATTTTCCTTGTAAAATGCAGCTTTAGTTTACTGCATAAGAGAACCAACGTGATTTCCCTGAAACACAAAATGTGCTACATAATATAACTTATGGTTAGCATACTGTGTTTCAGTATTGTTGATTTAATTGTTCAAAACTCAGGACTGTTACCCTCAAAGTCACAAAGGTTTAACTTTTTGATTTTTTTTTTTAATTGGCTGAAGATAAAGGTAATATTCTGAAGATTTCTCTCTGCAACTACAAATCTAGATGTTGATGATTTCATAATGAGACCTTCTATTCTTCTAAAAGCTTAATTTGATCAACTGAAACCACAATAAAAAAAAAGCACAAAAAATTCTGAGCTTTGCAAATAAATTGGAAAAGCTGGCAACTGCTATTCTATATTTCCAAAAGGATATTAAACAGTTTCCTCACATATTTGTTACTGTTACGTCATGATGATCCAGATACTGACACAATGCCTGATTTATTATTTTTGTACTTAGGGTAACCAGGGCCTGCCTGGACTACCTGGACCCCGTGGAGCAAAAGGTGATGGCCACAAAGGTGAAGCTGTAAGTATAATTTTAATTCTCTACTTTTTATTGTCTGTAATTAGATTCTGTACATTGTGTTCTTCTTCTACTACTACTACTTCTGTGTATGCTCTCTATTTAACTAATTAACTGAATGTAATTAAGTTTTTCTTTCACTCTTTAGCTTATTTAAGTATCTCACATATATTTTGAAGCCCTTCCTTCCTTCCTTCCTTCCTTCCTTCCTTCCTTCCTTCCTTCCTTCCTTCCTTCCTTCCTTCCTTCCTTCCTTCCTTCCTTCCTTCCTTCCTTCCTTCCTTCCTTCCTTCCTTCCTTCCTTCCTTCCTTCCTTTTTTGTTCAATATCTCTAGTAACATCTTCTTGGCCAAATCTTAGAGACTTCACTGCCTTGTTTTTTCAGCTGCTTCTCATACCAGGGGGAGTCAAGTTATCTTTTTTTGAAGATTCCTTCTCCCCCTCCTCTTGCTTTCCTGATGGTTAGCTACTGAAGGAGTTAACACCTGAGTGTTCCACCTGGCACATCCATCACAAGGGCCTATCATCCTAAATATCAGTCATCCAAAGCCACACAGATGTGTTTGACAAATCTTTCACTAGAAGGTGTGAATACTGTTGCCATCCTTCTTTCGCCACGTCTGTAATCCAACCTTTTTCCACACTACAACCACAAGAGCTCTCCCAAATATTCTGAGGTGGGACCTGATTGCTTCCAAATAGGTCATGGCTCAGCTCCAATTTCCTGTCATTCAAACTGATCCTGGGAAGAGATCTCAGCCCTCCTTTCCCTTTGGGATTCAGAATTAGTTCAAAGGGTACTCACTCAAAATTCCTGGAGAAATGCTATGTACCTGATACATTTCACAGCACTTGGTGACACTAGACCAGCTCGAGACTCTTTGGAAGGTCAAGGAGTGCCAGTTTTGGACCCAGGTCCATTGAACAGGCTACATACAAATAAATGAAATGAAAACCCCTATCATTATCCCAGATAAACCAAAAAGCAAATGCAAAGGTGATAATAAAAAAGACAGTGATGCAAATAGATGATTGAAAAAATATTATTTGGCCTTAAAATGCATCGTAGCAACTAAGTTTTAAACCTTACAAGATTTCTGTCTAAGCTAGGTGGGAGAAAAAAATATCAGTAGATACAGAATCAAAGAGATCAGTGAAAGACTGAAAACTTTTCGTTCCTAAATAATCAAAGAATTCAAGATCAGCCCGGTTTAGTAACCATTGATTAATAAAGCTACCCAAAGGCTGGTTGTAGTTTGCCCAGTCATCAGTCACAGGATGGCAAACTTAGGTGGATGTGTGCATGCTGCACTGCTATTGCTGACTAAATAATTTAAAAAAAAAAAAAAAAAAAGAACAGAAAAAAAAAAAAAAGCTTCAGTATTGTATACAGTATTCAGTATGCAGTAGTATTCCTGATGTTTGTTATGTTTATTATAGCTTTCCACCTTTGCGTGCCCCATGGTCTGGAAAATCCCACTCTATAAATCACTCGTGGACACGAACAAGATATATGTAGTTAAGGATCTGTAGCTCTGATAGAGCAAAGAGATCTGGCATCTGAATGCTGAAAGGGAGGGTAGGGATGCCTCCAACAGCATGAAGGACCACTGAAGGGGCTGTGAGGGACTGAATGGGAAGTTCAGCAAACAGGCTGTCAACACAAATAAATCAAAATATGTTAGTTCTGCCTGACCCCCAGGTTTAATGGATCAGCTCTGGTATCCCAGATGTGGTGTATGAATCATGGAGCAATATCTGCTTTCTGACTGGTTTCTCAGCTGAGAACAGCTCTGATATTCTTAAGTCGGGGGCAGGACTTATTTTCCTCCACTCTGGTAGTCTTTTTAGGTTTCCACCTGGGACTAACTATGATGCTCAGTACACATTGGAAATATTATGCACTCGACAAAATACAGCAGAAACAGAGATGTTAATAACTACTGCTGATTTTTTTTACTATATGGAAGAACGTAAGTACTACTTCTTTAGGACTGCTACTGACATGCTTTATTCCTCTCCTGTACCAGGGACCTCCAGGACCAGCAGGCCCTCCAGGACCAGCAGGCCCAAAAGGTGTGGGAGATCCTGGACCAAAGGTACTAGCACAGTGGTAGTACATCCATCTGACTAGTAGACAGGGTAGACAAATATGTCTCCTAAAAGTGCATTAAATTAGGATGAGAAAATGCTGAAATCTTTGTATTCCAGTCAGAAGTTTGTTGATAGGCTTCTCTGCCATGTTGGATGCATAACAGTTCTTGCTTTATCTCTGCAGATCTTTCATACACCCAAAGATCCAGGATGTTTCTAGGTATTGGAGTTTCCATGTAGAAGTTAGAATCCAATGCAAGTACAGTATTGACTGCACTTTCACATCTCCTTTTGTCTATGGCAATGAAAAGGGCAAAGGCCCCCAAGGAGTAGCGGAAATAGAGGTTACTGGAAACAATTAAATATTATTAAAGTTACTAGAAAGCGATTCCCAAGAGAAGACTGAGTCTTAGTCTAAAATGAATATCAGCTTAGAGAAAAAAAATTGATGAAAAAGAAAAAAAAAAAAAAGATATGGAGATTAGAAATACATCACTTCCTTTGTTGTTGTTGTTGTTGTTGTTGTTGTTGTTGTTGTTGTTGTTTTTTTCCATAAAACACAAAATAGATAAATGTTAAAAAGTTCTAAGCAGGGTGTAATTGACTTAAAAAGTCACATTGTAACTACTGTGTTATAAAAACTTGGAAAAAGAAGAGACTTACATGTATGACGAAAATCATAGAAGAAATTGCTTTAAAATATCCTGCAGAGTGGTTTTATTAATGATTTCCTTATTACATGTGTGAAATAGGAAACAGGGAACATGCTGCAATAGAAAGTAAAATAAATATTGCCCAAACAAAATTTTTCCCAAACAGAAAGGACTTTAAACTTTAGTTCCCAGAACATGAGAGTTCCCATTAAAAGCAAACAACAACAATAATGTCTTTAAAATATATCCACAATAAAGGAAAAACTGAATGCCACTCATCCTTAGAATGACCAATAGCCTGCAGATAGGGACCTGAAAAACCTGGCTTTATACTTCTGTTCAGAGCTACCACTTATCAATATATTGAGATATTCCACATGAAATAATGTGGTTTAGAACATGACAGAACTACTAAAGAACTAAAAGTAATTTCAGTTATGCCATTTGGTATAGATTTACAGAAAATATATACAGCTAAACTAACTAGATATTTTATGTGAGGGGAATTTTTTTCTTCTTTTTTATCTTCTTTTTTCTTTTTTTTTTTTTTTTCAAATATAGATTTTACACTTGATATAATGCAGCCTTACAAGAAATTTTTCTTGGTACCACAGAAGAACATTCCATTACAGCCTAGGATATTGTATAAAAATATGAAGTCAGATATTACATAAAAATGTAACCTCTGGCTACAAAATGTCTGGGGGCATCTTTCCATCTGGAATTCCCCTGCGCCTCCTACTGGAGAGTAGCATTTTCCCCAGAAAAAGGAATTGAAATGTCATATCAGGTCATCCAATAAGAATATCTCCCACCATGATACCATGGTTGAATGATTACAAACCCCAGAAATATACATCAACATTTCAATGGGAATATAGGGGTTTGATTTAAAGAAACTTGAGTTAAACAAATACAAAATGCAAATAATGTTTGTTTGTTTGTTTTATTTTTCTGTTTGTTTGTTTTTAAATGAAAGGAAACCACTAGAATAACTGCAGTGAAATTTCTCACAGCTGGAATTTTTTATCTCAACCATTGTGGTTGTGTTTCTGAAAAGCATCAGAAATACACGAAGTATACAGAAATAAACTTAAGAAAATCATAGTGCCTGGCTAATATAAGAGATCAAAAAGTGGGTCACAACTCACATTTGTTCTTATAGTCATGAATCCATGTAATTGCTCGATCAAGAAGTTATTTGGCTGTATAGTTATTACGAAAGTTCCAAACCAGATCATGACTGACAGAAGAACAGAACAGTATCATAAAATGCCTTAGATGGGAGGAGGTAAGAGCTGTAAAGTAGAAGGTAATATATCCAGCTTTTGCACTGGAGGATTTGTGATCTAGTCTTTTTATCACAGGCATTCTTACACCTCTGTAACTGTCATGACATAATAATATATATATATATATAAATATATATAAATAAGTCATATATTAGCTATTACAATACTTATGTTTTCACCTTCAGCTCTATGTGATGTAAATCATTGTCAATCGAAGCGAATTATGCATATTCTCTTGTAAAGACCTAATGTCCTTAGTTGTCAGTCTCTTCTCCACCTTTGAACAACCTCAGAGGTATTACCATCCTTGCAGGTCTGAGAGCTGAAGTATATTAATAGTACTAGTAAAGGAGGTTTATTGGTAATTTCTTGTTGTGGAGGAATGGGACTGAGGCTCTGTTAATTGAACATTATTGATTCATAATAAATTTATGCAAAAGAAGTGACCAAGTGAGGCTGTTATAGTTTAATAGTATTTGATTATTCCAGAAATACAGTAATGGATTATCTATGATAGGACTTGGGTGTTATATAGCCTAATGGGCAAGGCTTCAGAACCTGCAGTCCGTCTGGTTTAGGCAAGACACACACACAAACTCAGAATCTTCTTGTGTACTCTGCACGAGGCTTTTAGGTTGGATTGGAAATGTGCTGTTGAAATGAATTAGTTCCAATTTACTGTGCTTTGGGTTATGAACCAAAAAGAGGTCAGAGCAAACGGTCTCATAGCACAAGAAATGGATTCCCTTCAGATGAAACTGAGCTAGATCATCAGAGCTGGAAGCATTCTTAATGCGCTTCTGCCACTAGTGGGTGATCAGCCCACAGCTGCAGGCTAGGAGCTGCCTGCGGTCACTGCAGATGCATTGCTATTGGGCCTGTAGCACTGTTTGTTGGAGGACACGTGCTATTAGAAGCTTCCTGTAGAGCAGAGATTTCTACTCCTCATAGCCAGTCATGGTGTAGATTGGGAATGCACCACATCTGTGGGATATTGAGAGGTGGCATCTCATTCTAGGAAGAATTGTATTATAAAAAAAAAATAAAAAATAAATCTGTAGAAATAGCTGTCTTTGCAAATAACACAAATAACATAATTAGGGCAAACCATGCTCATATCAGATTTTGTTTAAAAAATCAAGCGTAGATCTACGGGTTTGATTGTGTTGCAGTGTGACATTGCCATAAAATCTGGCTGCTCAGAGCACTGCTTATCTAGCGGTCTCTGTCAGAAATTAAAAAAAAAAAAAAAAAAAATCAGAGTTAAAAACAAAAACTTAATTTGTATTTTTAACTTTAAAATAGGCAAGTTTCTTTTTTGTGATTGAACTAGATTGACGTGTTAATGCTATAGGGTGAGAATGTGTACTGATTCTCTAAGTGGTGAACAGCTGTTGCTTTTGCAATGTGGGACTGTTGTTCCAAAGCATTCATTATCTAGGTAAATAGCCACACCTGTGATGTAGTTCTGTGCATCCACGCTAAACATGGTGGAGAGTACACTGGAAAAAAAGAAACAAAGAATATAAACAGCTTTTCTCCTTTCAATTTTGTACTCCTGCTTGCTTATACAAAGTTTGGAATCTTCAGTCTCTACAGAACTTCCTGGTAGCAAAGGTGCTGCAAGGGAAAACAGTTCACCTGAATTGCAAAAATTCCCCTAGAACTTAGTTCCTAAAGTGCATAATCTTCCATGGTTTTTGTTTTTTTTTATATATTTGTTTGAATTTTAATTAAAATATAAGTACACTGGCTATCTCTTATCCTTTCCACACTTAAAAACAACCAACCAAACAAACAAGTAAACAAAAAATCCAGCAATCTCAGCATATAAAAAGAACATTTATTTGATAAAAGTGACTCATAAATTTACATGGTAGTTAATGTAAAATTCCTTTGACTGTCACTACATAAGAATGTTCCATTCAGCTGAATCAGAGTTCTGTTCTCCCCCCCTTTCAGAAATGGCTCACATATGTGCACACTGCAAGATAGGAATTTTGTGTATCAGAGGTCAAATTCACATGAAAACACAATTGGAACATGTGGGATGCATTCAATCCTGGCAGCACCCTATTTTCTCTAGCATTAAAACAGAGGCACATAATGTCAGAGGATTAAAAAAAGATATAAAAGCACTATTGCCAACTAGGGGGTGGGTTGCAGACATTCAAGAGCAAGAGCACATCACTAGAAATAAAGGTTCATTCTCAGTAATTGCACAACAGAAAGATTATTAATCTCACCAGCATAGCCCCTAGTGTATGAACGCTTGGGCTGGATCCATTTGCAATATGCCTTCTGCAGCTTGGGGCCTGTCTATTTGAACTAAAATAGGGAAGGTGGAGATGCAGTTACTCTTTTCTTAGATGTTCTTCTTATAAATACCCTTCTATCAACTAGTTCTCACTAAAGAGAGCACTGCAATGTCTCCTGTGTGTTTCAATACCAAATATACATGCCTCGCAGTAAATGAGATGTATATGATGAGAAGCCAAAATTTATTTCCCAGGTGAGCATTAGCTCGTTAAACAAGTTTTCTTGATCCAGTGATAAGGAATAGGCATTGGAGTACCACACTTTCATTGTCTTGATGCAGCTCTTTCTTTCTTGTTTCAGTGGTGTTTTTCTAGTTCACTGCAGATGGTGACAAGCTTGTCTACAAGCACAGTGCAGAAAATAAATTAGAGCTCATCAAAGAGCAGTACTAATCCTTCTTGAAATGAATTCCCTGGAGGACAGCTTAGTGTCACATCTTAGAAAAAAGAACTGCTCCACTTCACAACTCATAAAGCAAAATAGAAGTATTTTTCCTAAGCCAAGAAATACAGAAACTTTGAGAATTACTATAAAGCTCTACAAAAGAGCTTTTCAGTCAGACATCTGGTATTAACTAAGCATGTGAAGCTAAAATTCAATCCTTCACCTGCAATGACCCTGTGTAAGAATGTGTTACCCATGGGAGGAAGAGAGACACAACTTCAAGTCCCTCATGTGCTCTTTTTGGTCAGGACTGATCCAAGAGCAGGTTGCAGGTATATTCAATACTGGAACACATGGAATTGTTTCCCTGCTGAGTTACTTCCCTTCACAGTGGCTTACAGGCTGCTTCACAATCGACAGCAGCCCAGAATCTCCAAAAAGCAATGCATACTGTAAAACCATATCTAAATAACCACCTCTTAGCTTTGGTACCTCTGGCGTGTTTCAGAGGCTTAGGCAGAGAAACCTTTGTCTGCTCTGTGCAACATCTGCTTAGGTTTGTTTCATGGTTTATGAGGACACTGAAGACTAATAGTTTTTCCCTTAATAACAGATGGAACTAAATAAGAAGATGGCTGCATTTACCTAGACTCTGAGTATTTGCTAGTAATATGACAATCTGAAGCTAATGAAAATACTTTGCAGGAGGAACTGATAAATCAGGAAGGTTTTAATCGATGAGGAATATCTACCCTTCATCTCACTGCAGAAGGGCATTTCCCAGCACTGTGTGTCAGACTCGAGTGCTACAATCTTGAAGTGCTTAAGATTGTAATCTCTAAATGTTTACAGCTAGAATCTGCCACAAAATGAAAACAAAACAAAACAAAAGGTTTAAGGGCATTTCCAATGTCCTTTCTGTTTGCATTAGTAGGGAAGGTGTGATATAAAAGTCTCAGATCACAGTAAGAACACCTTTCATACGTGAGAAAAAAGTAGCCATCTTTTTTGCTTCCTTTTCCAAACCTGTCTAGACCAAACCAAACCAACCAACAAACTCTCCTCTCTGATCACATCTGAAGGAGAAATTTCCCCCTAACTGTATCCGACAGTTGACTTATCCCACAGACTGTGAGCTTGACACACCAATTTAAAGCTAAGAGCATCCCTGTACCATGCCTGTGTCCTGACTCAAGCTGGCCAATGTCCATTGTTTTGGAAGAAAAAGGGTTTGAAAATAAATTTGGAAGCCAAATGTTACATGAAGAAGGAAAGCATTATAAGCTAAATTTAAGCCTCAGCCTTTGGATTCAGGGTTCCCACCTCTCCAAATCCATCAAACCTGAGCATAGTTTAGGCTGTGATATATTTACATAAACAGTACAAGTCAGGACTTGGCATGGGAGCTTCATAACCACGTACAAAAACCACAGATTGGAGTGATCTCTCACTAGAGGCTGAATCTCGGGCATTTCACCTAAAAAGCAGTCATTATAATGTGAAAGCTGCACAATTCTTCACTGAAAGTAAAAGAAGTCATTAAAAGATTCTGTACTTTTCTTTCGTTCCATTTTAACCAGTACAATATATTATTTCTTTTCACCTACCACAAAGTCTCATCTGAGATCTGCATGATTCATGCTTGTGCCTCTCTTCTGGTTAGAATGCTCCCTCTGCAGGCACATCCATTATTAGAGCTTTTCCTACTGCAAAAACTAATAGAATGAAGGGTTTTATCAATAAAAATATTTATTTTGTCAAGAAATACCATCTCTTAGTGGCTCTGTTGTTAATATATTGGATGATCAATAGCTTATCAGAACATTTTTTCTTGCCAGCACATGCACAGATTTACAGACATTTACTGAACCTGGTTCAGAAATTTCTGCATCTATAACGTACTTTTTTTTTTCTTTTCTTTTTGAAGTGATGAGCATTTTCTAGTGAAAATATGCTGCATGTGTGCCTATTGACTTGCACAGTTACAGACTGTGGAAAATAAAGCCTCCTCTATGTCTCTGTGCCTTTTCTTGTCGATAAGGAGCCCTTGTGCCTACCTGTTCCTAGTGGGCATCTTGTCCATTCTGGCAAGCACTTACAGAACATGATAGAAAAAAATGTCATTTTCAATTGATTTTTTTTTTTTTCTGTAGCTGGTAAGATAAATCAGAGTGTTACTCTGCTGGTGGTTTATACCATGTGGATCTTTGCTTGAGGAATAGAGTGTTCTTACTTGGAGCTTAAATGATGTGGGTGCCTACATTTTGGGCTTTTTTTAGTTGTTGTTTAATTTATAGTGCAACTGTTTATAACATTTTTGTATTTTGATTTTAAAACTCAGAAGTTTGACAAAATGCTTTGCAAGTGGGTAAAAGGCCTAACAGTTAATAAATGTAAAACTACTGATGATACCATGACTCTTTTCAGGGAGACCGTGGAATGAAAGGCTATCCTGGGCCCCCCGGGCCACGGGGGAGTGGAATGATTGGTCCCAAGGTTGGTGTGGCACTGCCTTGAAGCTTTCTGCACATTTATGCTGCCAGACTCTGATCTCTCTGACACCAGAATAGCTTCCTCAGTTATTGATTTGTATTGGTGCAATTGCAGCAGGCATCACGCATAAAAACATGGGCACCAGACATGCGCTTCTACTGCCTGGGTTAGGAAGGAATACTGACTGGATGAAAATTGCATTTGCAGCCAAATTTTATGAGATTACAGCTGGAAATTACACAGAACTGTCAAGCTAATAAATGAGTTAAATGTCACATTTCTTCTGTTTGTATTGATTATGTTTCCAAGAGATTCTTTTGTGGATGAAAACATGTCAAATATGAATTCTATGTTTTGTTCAATGAGATTGAATCCATTTAATCTCATTAGTAAAACCATTAGGAAGGAAACATAAAAACAAGAAGTTAATTCTATAAGGAGCCAGCATGCAACATCTAGACAATTCTTTCCTCCCTCAACTATAATGACTGATAATTCAGAAAGAAAAAAAAATGCTGGTAAAAAAGGCAATTCAGTGCATGCCTGTATTACTTTATCATGGATGTGTCCATCAATTATTTTTACAAAGTCAATGGGGAGAAACATTGGATTTGTGTATCTTTCTCCACATTAATTTAAGGTAATCATAGATACATCTTTGTAACTTTTACTTCTGTAGCAGAAGCTAACAGATGTCTCCATTTTAAACAAACTGGTATCTGAATGGAGAAATGTTGCTATTACCAGCCTGATACAGGAATGTAGTGAGGAGTAGAGTGTGAATATTTCTGCAGGATATATGTCTGACTTTGCTTTGCTTTCTGGAAGCTAAAAAAATTTCACTTCCTCAGTAAATCATATGGACACAGTCAGTTTAAAAAGTTTGGTAAGTTTAAACTGAGTGTCAAAATCCCGCAAAATGTGTGACCCTATATACTGCTTCCCCAGAGCCTTCAAGAATGAAAAATATGTTATTCGTGGGGAAACAATATCTTGTTTGCAAGGGTGAGGGCCTGCTTGCAGCATCTAGTTCTTGAGATAAGATTTTTAGAACAACAATATTTTGGGTGAACCCCTGTTTATACTTACACAGATTAACAATATTTTTCACAAGACATTCTCTCAAAGTTTGTGGCAAAATCTTTTGTCACACAGATGAGCGCAAAGTTTTTACCTGTCTTTTACTGTAGCTACACAAACCAGAGGGTGTTCCTTTGGCTTTTGTTTCCTCCTCTCCCACTTAGGATTTTCTGACCTGGTGCTCCCAGACACTGTGGCACCACAGTGGTTTGAAATATATGTGTACGTGGTGCACAAGAGCTAACGTGCCTGGCAGGTTAACTTACACTGGGTTTTACTGCTCTGGCCTTTTGTGCATCTACTGTCAGTTGCCTTTGTGATTTGGAGTGATTGCACAAAGCTGTTGCATAAAGTCGGTTTCTGCCCCGGAAAAACTGTGAAAAGTATCACACTGTTTCATGGGAATATCTTAGCCTTTAATTACTTTGAGCTTAATTGTTCCTTTATTTTCCTGGGAATTTGTCAGGGATAATTACTAAAGCCTACAGTGTGAAAACATAAACCAAAGAAAGATCAGAACCAGAGTCTTTAAAAAGGTTTTACTTTTGCTTGCAGCAAATTTGAGATTACTTATTACCCAGAATAGTGTTTATCTCCTAATTCTTTTTTTTTTTCCCGACTGACTGTCATAGGGTATTATGGGACAGAAAGGCTTGCCTGGTCCACCTGGCCCCCCTGGCGAGAGCATACAAGGAAACAAGGTAATCCAGTTCTGTATGATAATGAGTCCAATTTCTTCTCAAAACTGTCTCTTCAAGGAGTTTCAAGGAGTCTGTTTTTCTTCCTGCATAAATTCTGTTGTGTCACTGAGTCAGTGAACTCCTGCAAATATTCAGTGTAATTTAAGTTTCTTGTACATAAGGTGTGCAAAATTTAGTTGCTGACTTCCAGTATTTTGGGTAAGTGATTGATTGCTCTCTAATTATTCTTGTTGCTACAGATATATTTAATGTGGAAAAAGTCTCATCTCTGTCACATTTTATTGATTTACTTGGATTTAAAGCACTGTCCACAGAAGACATCTACAGCTTTCTCTAGGTTCTGTTATATAAAGACAGTAACAGAGCTACCATGTTTGCTAAGAGAAGTCAAACAACACATAGGTATAGAAATATGAAAGAAATTAGCCAGTCTTCCACATCCTCTTAAGCAGATTTTTACTTACCTAGTTCCAGCCATAACCATAACATCTCTCCTTACAAGGAGAATCACAAACATGGCACGTTGTCAGTATTCAATGTTAATAAAATGTCTTTTCATAAGCAAGTGGAAAAATTAAAACTAAAACTGGAGGCTCTAGTGAAGAAAAACCCAAGTACCTCCTATTCTCTTAAATGAATGCTTAAAGTTGAACATATGATTGAATATTTCCCTGGATTGGGAGAGTTGAGCTCCACTCTTCAATTACAGGTTATTAAACCACTCATGACTCAGTAAAAGGAGCACTATTTCAACTGGGTTGAGAAAGATGCCTCACGGTACTTCAGTAGGTTGCAGAAACTGAAGCCACAGTAGAATTTGATGACAAAATAGGTTTTAATTGGAAAATACTGGCATGCTATAACAAGTAAATAAAAATCATAAAAACATACTTTGTTGGCAAAATATTTCACAGGAGAACCTTTCTTTGGTTCAAGGTGGAATTATCCCATACAAGCTTTACCAAGAAAGTACCTACTGCTTCTTTGTTTTACTCAGTACTCGCTCTGATTCCAACTTCAATGTCCTCCAGCTGTCTACCCATTTTTATACTTCTGTTAAATCATTTCCCTTTTTATACAGCAAAAAGCTCTTTCATTTTTTTCATTGTGAAGTGTTTTATAGCACAGAAACTTACCTTACCATGTTCTTTCTTTTCTCATTCCTATATGTCTCTTCAACTGATTCTGATTTATCATGTCTCAGGACTTTTCTAGACAGAGATCTGTGCGTGGTTAGAATCATATGGCAAAAACTTTGGTCTTGATCTGTTTGCATTTTTCTTCTAATCATTATCTGTAGCCGCAAAGATACTAGGTATTCTAATGTGACAATATACAGATTTTTTTTTTCCTTTCCTTTCCTTTCCTTTCCTTTCCTTTCCTTTCCTTTCCTTTCCTTTCCTTTCCTTTCCTTTCCTTTCCTTTCCTTTCCTTTCCTTTCCTTTCCTTTCCTTTCCTTTCCTTTCCTTTCCTTTCCTTTCCTTTCCTTTCCTTTCCTTTCCTTTCCTTTCCTTTCCTTTCCTTTCCTTTCCTTTCCTTTCCTTTCCTTTCCTTTCCTTTCCTTTCCTTTCCTTTCCTTTCCTCCCCTCCCCTCCCCTCCCCTCCCCTCCCCTCCCCTCCCCTCCCCTCCCCTCCCCTCCCCTCCCCTCCCCTCCCCTCCCCTCCCCTCCCCTCCCCTCCCCTCCTCTCCCCTTCCACTCCCCTCCCCTTCCACTCCCCTCCCCTCCCCTCCCCTCCCCTCCCCTCCCCTCCCCTCCCCTCCCTCTCCTCTCCTCTCCTCTCCTCTCCTCTCCTCTCCTCTCCTCTCCTCTCCTCTCCTCTCCTCTCCTCTCCTCTCCTCTCCTCTCCTCTCCTCTCCTCTCCTCTCCTCTCCTCTCCTCTCCTCTCCTCTCCTCTCCTCTCCTCTCCTCTCCTCTCCTCTCCTCTCCTCTCCTCTCCTCTCCTCTCCTCTCCTCTCCTCTCCTCTCCTCTCCTCTCCTCTCCTCTCCTCTCCTCTCATCTCATCTCATTTTCCTTTTCTGAATCTCTAAAGCCTGCTTACACTATTCTTGTGGCAAATAGAAAAATTTCTGCTATTTCTATATGTTTGATGGTATAGGAAAACAATTTCCTGTGTGGCTTTAACAGAAATTTCTGTCGTGTTCCCAGAATCTAATACTTGGGATATATTTTTTTTAAGTTCATGAATATGTGCGGTTTGTTATAAAAGCAATTTGCTATTCTGGGCAGAAATGTTTCATCAGTCAAATGCATCTGATCATGTTACATTATACAGATCATATACTACTTTTTCCATTCCTGAGGAAGGATAAAAGTTAGTCAAAATATGCTCTGTGTCTATAGATAGATAAACAGATACACGTACAGTTTTGGATGTTAACATTGGTACTGCTATGGTATCAGTGCCTGTTTCTTCCGTACACTGATGCTTGTTGAGCATCTATCATCTGTCCTTCTATCTCTTCACAGCCATGTCAAGCTTCATTCTTTTTTGTCCCCTCTTCATCATCTTAGAGTTACTGTGCTACTGAATTTGAATTATCAATATCATTGCAAGTATTTTTTATATATATGTAGAGCTCTGCCTGAGTAAGAATGGAATGTTAGAAATGAGATGGATTTCAAGTAACTTTATGTTGATATCAGCATCCACAGGTCTTCTTTTTTATGTTTGGTTTCCTTTTAAAACCACAGTCTAGACATTCCGAGATTTACACTCAGTTTGGAGAATGACATTTTAACATAAAAGTCTGCTTATTGATCAGCGATCTGGCATGATAGCAGGGTCAGGGATCCAAGGGTACATTTTTACATGCATACTGCTTTAGCTTTTAGAACAAGACTGATGGTCAAATTTAAATTCAATTATTTACATAAATTGAACTGGCAAAGTATAAAGTATTTAATGCAGTATACTTCTTGTTTTGTCTCTAAACATTTAATTGTGGTATCTATGATAAATCTTTTCTATATTGATGATTGATTACACAAGTAGGGGAAGCAGGATTTGGTTCTGGGGTTGACATTTTGAAGGATAAAAGCCACTTATGTGTCTGTGAGAAAGGTATGATTTTTTTTTAGAAGTGTAGGTTTCATTCAATTTTCATTGTCTAAACACCATCCTAACAGTGTCAAGTGACTTCAATAAATCTATAGTTTTGTTAGATCTGACGTTTATTGTTAGTGAAGGACCACTGGAATACAAAGCAGATACTAATTCTGGTTCATGTGTGTGTGCTCTGTAGATCTGCAAAGAGGTTGATCAGGCAGTTCTGTGATGAGTAGTTAGGAAAGATAGTCAGTCCCAGCTAGCATTGACACAGGCTGTTTGTTTTTTTTTTGTTTGTTTTTCTTTTATTTTTTTTCACTGTATTTAAAAGTCATTTTCATTAGCAACCTAGGAAGTATAATCCTGCTAAAATGTGCCTTAAAGTAAATTAGATTAAATAGTCACTGTATGTTCCTACAACAATGCCAGCTAAACTGTCTTGGGCATCCCACTGCCTTAGTAACATTTCCTCTTTGCAGGAAATTCCTTTCTTCTTCCTTAGTGAATCAGCTGTGTAGTTTGCTGTAGTGCAGTTTCCTGCCCAGTATGCAGAGTCCACACAGCAGTGTCTGAATTTTTGCTTTTGTAAGAAATTGTGGAGTGGGGAAATGGGAGAGTTGTGCTTCCAGAAGCAAGAGGCTGATGATTAGTAGATGAGTGATATATAGGGCTGATGAGGAGCAGAGGTTTTTAGCTCCCGGAGCTGGGGCTAGTCAACCAAAGAGGCTCCCACAGGACAGAGCTCTATGGGTTTTGTGGAGAGGCACATCCCAGTGGAGATGTGAAAGGTGGCGCATGGCAGGTGCCTTCACCTAGCACAGGGCAAGGCCACAACTCACCTGTGTGCAAGCACAAGCTCTTATTTCAGCAGGATCTTTGTGGAATTCAGGATTTGACCAGGGAAAACCACCCACTGCCTGTGACTTCTGGTATGCTGCCTCTTCTGGGAAGCTGTGTCTCATGTCTGACTCCAGATAAACTCCCAGCTCATGAGAGCCGGGACCTTGAGCCATGGGAAGAGAAAGTGTCTGCCTGGGTGGTGCACCATGTAGCTGCTTCTCCACCTGCAGAAGCCCCCAAGTCCCTGTCTAGCCCCTGTCCAGCCCAGCAGAAATGATCAGTGATCAGTCCATCTGTCCATCAAAGGCACTAGTGTGCCTATGGTAAAGGCTGGAGTCTTGATAAATTTGGAAATATATTTTTATATTTCTCTGCCTGGGCAGTATAGCCACTCTAAGACTAGTTGTGAACAGCTATCCTAATATTAGGCTAATAATAATGTTTTAGAGAGACTCTCTGAGAGCTCTTGACTGAAAAATACTGAAAAATAACTAGCCTTGTACTGGGCTGCGCAGAAGCTTCAGCTAATATCTCACGTGCTACGTTTGGTACAGGTGATAGCTGATCTCATTGATACTCTTTGGTACCTGCACAGGGCACTGCTGTTATGCTGCAAACATGAATTTTAATGAAGCTTGTGTATATCAGGGAATATAATCCCTTCTAGCTGTGGTTGAAATGTATACAGTATTTGATCTGAAAAGATAGTTGTTAAAGAAAACAGGACAGTTTCTGGAACCCTTATGATGTGAAGGATTTTCTGTACATATTTCCTAACAACTGTGTTTTATAACATGGTGTATGCCCACATTGCTGGCATGTGCATGCTTTTCAGGTCTGTGCGTACAGCAGGACATACAGAACAATCCTTATAAACAAATTTGAACTTTGTAGCCGGATTGATAGTGTGTTTAGAAGTATCATCAGAAAGCTGTTCTCTCCACACTGAGATCAGAGATCTCAAACAAAAATCTCTTTTCATTTACTTAAGATCAGAAAAAGTAAGTCAACCCTGAAGAGATTCTGGGGGCTATGATGAAAGAACTTTTGTGTTGGACCTGGTTTCACTACTTGTAGACTGGATGAGTGAACCTCATTGTGGTTACTTTTGTCTTCCACCTCTGTCAGTGAAATGACATCTTGTTTTAATTAAATTAGAATAAATTGTTGTATACTTCATGAAGGCTTCACGTACATTATGAAACATACTCAACTGCCTATCTCTCCAGCTGCACACTGCTCCTGTCTTGAAAATTACATTTAATTTCGTAATACAAGTATCTGGCTTTCTCTGTGATGCAGAATGTTACAAAGTGAATAGATAATGCATGGAATTTATTTCTATTTTCCATTAAAATTTCTTTCCATATTCTGTTTAGGGAGAAAAAGGAAATCAAGGTTTTCCTGGACCAAAGGGTTCATTAGGAATTGGTATTCCTGGACCAAAGGTAAATTCTAAGCTTGCAGTAGGAAAAAAAGAAAAAAGTGGTTTTTTTTTTTTGTTTTTTTTTTTTGTTTTTTTTTTTTTTCCTTCCTTTATTGGAGACATTGTTTTGTATAGTTGGCAAGGTAAATGCTTGGTACTTATTGTCAGCTTTGGAGTCTGTGAATATCCCAAATGTCATGAAGGATCAGGCTCTGAAGTAATACCTGGAATGAGATCATACCTGTTAGTAGGAGAATAATATTATTCAAATTATGTATTCAGTTATCTTCAGATATTTTTCAGGTATTACAAAATGTCATTTTATTTGCCAGGCTTTGACGGAAAAAAAAAGGGGGGGGGGGGGGGGGAGGGGAGGGTCCAGTGTCAGTGTCTCCAAATGTTCAGTTTTGCTGTTTGCTATTAATAAAGCAGAGTTGTCACAGATGAAAAGGAATAGATGAGTTCTGTAGTAATTTCATCTACATATTTTCCACTGGATATGCCAATTACCAAATCAATTTATATGTAAGAGAATACCAGCATCACCACGGCCAGTAGATCATATTTGCTGTCCCTTATGCTGACATTAGCTTTGATGAGGTTAAATATAGCTCACAGACAAATAATGGAAAGAAATATTGTTTGCTGGATATTATCATTTTATGAAAATAGAACAGAAAGTGACCTACAAGAGCTTACTTAGTGGAGTCTGATTTCCTTTACACTATGGAGGACCTATAGACAATTTTCAGGTTTATATAAGTTTGAATAAGATCAGAATCAGACTCAGAGAACCAAAAGAGGTCCATACAATTGATGGCAATCACCATGGCAAATGCTGTAACAGAGGAAATATCTGTGTGATGCCATTCTCTAGTAGTAATGAGGAATAATATAAAAATGGATAGTATTCTAGTTAAAAGTCCCTAAAATTTAAAATTTCAAGTGAAATGTAAGGTGGTTAGTAACTTTCAGAGAGAAGTAAAAAACTGTCCTGCACAATCACCTTCTTGAAGAAGTATCAAATTTAGATCCTGAATGTTTTGATGTTATATTTAATTCCTGCATTATCTGAAAACTATATCTCAAAATGAAGTAAAGTTGAACTTGCAAATCAAAAGGTCTAGTTACTTGAAGAAAAAAGTGCAGAATTTGCTTCTAAATGTGAAACTATGTATTTTCCAATGTATGTAACAGTCTAGGCATATCTCTTGCTCTCATCTTTGCAAGCTCCCAATATTTCATGGGGGTTCTGAGCGAAACTGGTCTAAATTTCAATACATTGGCAGATTGGAAGCAGTTAAGTCTCTCCATAGGTTTGTATTAACATAGGTCTAATAGTTTAGAATTCTAGAATTTAGAATCTAGGTCTAATTAGTTTAGAATTCAAGAAAATCAAAGAAAAGGAAAAAATATATAATCTCAGCATCATTGTAAAGGTGTCTTTACTTCTCACTCCTAAATTAAGGTAATTTTTCATGGAAATCTCTTGAAAATGTTTATATTGCCAGTGTTGCTTTCCCTAAGATTCTGTAGTTCATGCCTACATGATAAACCAGTCACAGGACAAAATTCAGAAGATTAATATTGAAGACTATTTGAACCACAGCAGCAGCTCTTACTATTACCAATACTGGAATTGTGGATGTATTTAATAAGACTGTTTTCAATTAGGGAGACTATGGAGATAAAGGTGATCCGGGAAGCAAAGGTGCCAAAGGAGAGATGGGAGATCCAGGACCTCCAGGACCAAAAGTAAAATATATTTCACATTATTTAATTTTTTACAATAGATATTAGACAAACTTGTATTGTGTTAATTATCTCACTCTACATATTTTCAGGGAATTTGGGGAAGAAAAGGTGAACCTGGTCTTTCGGTAAGTATGTACATGAAGTAATTTAAAAGTTTTTTTTTGTTGTTGTTGTTGTTTTGTTTGTTTGTTTGTTTTTTTAAATACTCATAGTTTATGTGATATTAAGGTTGATCGGGGGGTGTTACATTGTCTTACACTTTCATAAGTAAATAAATTAATAAATTTAATCATTCTTAAAACTACAACAAACATCAAGTTAATTAATACTCTTTTTCAGAGAGAAGAAGTTATCAGACTTATCAGTGAAATATGTGGTAAGCATTCGAGTTTGAAAAAAAAATCTAATAAAACACACTGAATTTATATTGCCTGAATTGATTAATCTTCTGCATGCTTGTGTGTGAGAATACCATTTATGTGAAAAATACTCACTGTTTCCAGAGCAATAATGGAAGTAGTTTAGTCCAACTCTGTTTCTATTTCTCAGTACCACCGACTATAAAATCTGTTTCTAAGTATTATATAATTTTATTAGCTGAGTTTTAACTGACTGTAAATCAGATATTCAACTTAAATTCATTTTTATAATCAGAAGATATTTTCTCATTAAATACCTGAAACTGTTATTCTTTTAGGTTGTGGTATCAGATGCAGAGTAACACCACTGGAACTAGTATTTGTCATTGACAGTTCAGAAAGTGTTGGACCAGATAACTTCAATATTATCAAAACTTTTATGAAAACAGTCATTGACAAGGTTTCAGCCAACCATGCTACAACCCGCATTGGGATTATCAACTTCAGCCATAAAGTGGAGTTGGTGTCTTCTCTGAAGCAGTACACAACCAAAGAACAGCTGAAATCTGCTGTTGATAAAATGCCCTACTTAGGAGAAGGCACATACACAGCTTCTGCCATCAGAGAAACTATTAAGTTATTTCAGGCAGCACGCCCAGCAGTGAGGAAAGTTGCTGTGGTAATAACGGATGGACAAGCAGACACTCGTGACAAAGTACGACTGGATGTGGTGGTAAGGGAGGCCCACACTACAAATATTGAGATATTTGTCATTGGGGTTGTTCAAAAGACTGATCCCCACTATGGTGATTTTCTGAAAGAAATGGACCTCATTGCAACAGATCCTAATGAAGAACATGTTTACGAGATAGATGACTTCATGACACTTTCAGGTAAAAGAAACTATGTTTGTAAGAGAAAATTTTAAATAAGCAATTAACAGGGTTTGTCCTTTCCTGTAGCAAGGCAAGACAGCCAGTAGAGGCTCATTGAATGGCAGCTTATGTCTGTCTTTTGGATGCAGCTCGTTTTTCAGTTTCCCTTGTTCTTTGGGCAAATGAAACCTTTGCCAAGCTCTTACCTCTCGCAGAAGCAATAAAGCACAATGTACAGCAATTTCACAGCAAAAGCCTTCTTTGGGGCACTCTTTACTGAGAGCCAGCACCAGCTTTCTCTCACAGTGCTTTTGTGCTGGGCCACACACAGATTCATCCCTGAGAGAGGTGCAGATTTCTTTCCACCTTGGTGCAATAGCTCTGTCTCTCTCTCTGTCTTTCCTATGGCTGTTGTACTCCGCTGGTGATTTGTCAGTCTTGTAGTCCCTTTACCATCTCTTGTATTCTTCTGAAAGCCATAGGAAAAGCTATGCTTTCATCCTGATTCTAGGGAAGAGATGGTGGAGGAATACCAACAAGGGATCTGCTTTATTCTCCATTATTCATTTCAAACCAAGGCTTGAAAAATTATCTGGCCACAACTGGAATCACATCAAAAAACACACGAAACCTATAATGACCAATGGAAAAAAAAATATACTTTGGTCTAGACTAACCACAGACTAACCCTATAAACTGTATTTATCCTGAGCATAAACTCATTTTGCTACATTGAGCCTGTGGATGGACTTAGGTCTGTATTTAAGGCTGATGTCTTAAAAAGTGAGAACAGAATCCGAGCTACAGTTCTGGTCCCAGCTAGCATTAAAATTAGGGCTCTGGTTCTGGCTTCAGAATTCAACATAAAAGATATCCCAGTTGCTGATTATTTATTTATTTATTTATTTAGTGTGTGTGCATAAGTAGAAAGTATAACCCAGTTTTTCCTTCTTAGAAATAAACTCTTTTTTTTTTTTTTAATGCTTTTTTTTTTTTTTTTTTTTTTCTGTAGACCATGGAGTTATGATTTAGGCTTAAAAAGGGATTTTGGTACTTTTATCTGTTGTTTCATAGAAGAACTAGAGGTTCTTAAAATCAAATAACTTTGAGAGTGTGTTACTTTATTATTTCTCATTTGAGTTTTGACATAACTTCAGAAGGCAGTGTTTCATTGTCATTGAAGATTTAAGGTTAATACTGCACTAAAAGCTTGTGGAGAATCACTGTGACTTTTCTTTATTACCCCTAATACATTTCATTATTTTGTTAATCTTTTCAGCTCTTGAAAATAAACTCTTCACAAAAATTTGTGATAATGTATCTGAAGTCTACACCAGAAAAGATGTTCTATCTCCGTCTCCAAGCCCAGGATCTGAAATACCCACTGAAGTTAGTCAGTTACCTACAATGACGACTTCAGAGACTTATATGCCCCCTACAGAAGGAATTGGTTACCCAGTAAGTTATCAAATATTTATTTAAATTCATACACTATTTAATGCACCATTATCAATCTTGTAATATGTAAAGAATGTGTCATTTGGCTGTACCAAAAGATCTGAAGAAAACTTTTAAAGTTAGATTGAAATTATTTGTTTAGAACAGTTTGCAGAAGAGGGTAATACTGTTTCTTAGTTGCAATAAATGATAGCAGTCCTCACTTTTTTGGAATTCTGATGCACCTTAAAAATGATTTGGAAATCCTGCAGATATATTCCCTGTTCAGGAAGATAGTATGTAAGCATTTATTTATGTAAAAGTTGATTGTTGGTGCAATGTTGCTCGTCATGGCTACATGTGATAGGAATTTTCAGCCCTTCGGTATTGTTTCGCTTTTTGCATTGGACTGTAATTCTAGGATTCTAAAATCATGGCCCCATACTGAGTAATCACTAAAACAAGGTCTGAATCCACCTGCCATTATTGCTAGATAACATGTGTGAGAAAGACCCTTACTTTCCTACTTAATTTTCTCATTTTTTTCTTCGTAACATCTGAGACAGTATTTTAAGTTACCAGATTTTTGATTCCTTTTGCAGCTTAGTCCACCGCAGACCAGATACACTGAGGTGCTGCCATCTGCTCAGGATCACACTGTGACCACTTCTGTTCATAGAGAATCAAAATTCCCCCCACTTTATGACATAGTTGAATCCAGACCCCACAGTCCCGTTGCCAATCCTTTGCTCAATGTAACCATTACTGAAGATCGCAGCCTAGCAGTGTTGCAACCACAGATAGCATCATCTCAAAAAGGTAAGCAATATTTAACCTGACTATGGGGTAGCAAGTCTGTACCAAAAACAAGCAACCAACAAACCCTACCCAATGCAGTCACTGTAATCATAATTTTGTTTTTCTGGGTGCTCTGGCTGCAGACAGCGCACACACTGAGAGCCAGAGTTTCAAACCTAGATGACAACCTTGTGTATCATTGTGCTTACCTATTTAAATACCCATCTGAGTCTTGCATCTGAATTTAAGCAGTCTCATTTCAAACCGATCCTGTATTCTTTTCAGACCTGTTCATGTACTTTGTTAATTGAAACAGAATTTGGCTACAAATTTCATATGCAAATATATTCTGGGCACTACAAGAAAGAAAAAGAAAAAAAGGATGCTTTAACTACAAAATGAACTCTTAGGATAATGTAACTTATCCCCGGAATCCAAGCTAACTTTTAATAATATACTTTCAGATCCAAGGTGCTTGGAACCTATGAAACCAGGGGATTGTCGAGACTATGTGGTAAAATGGTATTATGACAAAAATGGCAATTCTTGTGGTCGGTTCTGGTACGGAGGTTGTAATGGTAACAACAATAGATTTGAAACAGATGAAGAATGTCGAAAAACCTGCATTGATGAATAAGTAAGTTGTCTTAACCAGGTCCTTCTTCAAGCACCTCTTTTCCAGGATAAAACAATCTATTTAAGTGTCTCCTATAATATGTGATACATACATATTTTCTACCTTTGATCAGTCTTGATGCTTTTCTGAGATGGTGGGAACAAAAGTGCACTTTGCAGTCATGGATTAATACAGTAACACAGTGAGGTTTTCTACTTTGCTCTTTATTCCTTATCATACAGTTTCTAACATTGTATTTGATTTTTTGATCATTACGGTCAGAGAAGTTGAAAATCCATCATATTATATGTGAATTTAAGATCATTTTTCTCGTGTGTATTATTTCACATTCATCAGCATTGACAGCACTTTCACAAAATTTGTCACCCCACTTTTTACTCCTTTCTCTAGATCACTTATGACCATATTGAGTACGACAGGCCATAGCATGCATCCTCCAGTGACTTCTTTCCATTGGCCATTTATTCCCTTTCCTTTTTCTTCTCCTCATGACTTATTTATAAATTAGTAAACTTTACCTCTTAATCCAATATAACTTTCCTTTGGTGAGGTACCTTTCTGGAAGCCCAGGAAGACTGTACTAACTGCCTTAGGTGCACATGCTCAGTGAGTGAGGCATGGGCTCCAAAGAGCTTTGTTATCAGTGGTGCACAACTTCCTTTACAAAAGCCATATAGCTCCTCCCCAGTAAATCGTTTTGAATTCTATATTTCCTCTTTCAGTACAGGAAAATTCAGTACAGGGAACTAGCAGCATATTTTCTTTCTGAACATTTCAAGAAAATTAATCAATTCCTTATTTCTTCTAGAAATGACTGCCATTTGAAGTTTTTAAAGCTGGGAGTTCACATGTATTGAGAAAGAAATGGCTGAGAAGAATCCAAAACCCATGTGAACATGAATATATTACTGCCACTCTCCACTGCTCTTCCCATTATGGTATTCACATTAACTAGATTCCTGTATAGCATGTTATCTACAACACCATAGCAACAACTTTATTACACACACACACACACACACACACACACAGAGGAGCATAACTTTTCCATCCATGTTTATATTAAATTGGTAATATTACATGTGGCAAGGATGAGATTTTACTTTTAGGATTAAAATACCCAAACTGCTTACACTCAGCATTTAATGACAGAGGTGTCTTGTTCTCTTGGAAGAATAAAATGTGCTCTCATTTTAAACAAGAGTAAGTGGCTCCTGAAATTAGTGCTCTTATTACAGCATTTAGTGCCATAAATTAAGACAAATTATCACCTCATTTGAATGTAAATTCCACAGCTATAAGTAATTAGTATTTTTGTTGTTGTTGTTTTCCTCATTAAAGCACATTTGGATTAACACCAGTACAATCTTTTCACTTGTCAGGGTAGGACTTTCATTGGGAATTACATAAAACACAGGATTCTTCATGTCCTTTATGTCAAGTCTGCAAATTTCTTTTCTCAGGGCCTCTGTGTTTAATTAAAAAAAAAAAAAAAAAAAAAAAAAAGTTATTTTATGCTTTAATATATGCTACTAAGTTAAAAAGAGAAAAGCACTGAGAGATGTATATAAATATTTGCTAATATCCTTTCTACTTTTAACCATAACCCTAATAACCCTATTATTAAAACTGAAAAATATTATCATGTGATTAAAATAGAAAGCAACATCTGATAAAGTGTGGCATTCTTACTCTTTTGCAGACAGAAAAAAAAAACAACCAACAACAACAAAAAAAACACCTTAGTAGATACTAAGACATAGGCATTCTGGACAGTTCTTGAGTTCTTGATACATTTAAACAATGCTTGTACAACTGCTACCCCTCCCCAGATAACCAAAAGATGGCATATGCCATACAAAATGAACTTGTTTACAGCAGATTAAAAGTTTGTTTTTTTTTTTCCAAGAATCTGGCTTTGTTAGTTATAAATTAGAAAATAAAAAACGGACAGCAGCCCAAAACAAGAAATCCTGCTATTTTTATACTCAGAACTAATATAATGACACTCCAAAAATAAAACAAAACAAAACAAACAAACAACAACAACAAACAGCCCTGAGGGCACAATTAATTTTGTTTTGCCAAGGAACACTAGAACACAAGGACAGGACCTTGAAAATGAAGGGATTCAGTGGTGTAGAACAAAAGCTGAACAAAAAGCTGATGAAATCAAGAATTATTTGCCTTTTACAGAAAGAAGTCTGAACTAAAATTTGACACTACTTTAAATAAATCTGGTTTTGGTTGCTTTCCTTTTTTTTTTTTTTTTTTTTTTTTTTTTTTTTTTTTTAAATCAGAAGAATAAATATCTTCAAAGTATATTATAAATGATCTGGATCTTTTCTTGTGATAAATAATATTAGCTATGTATAGAGCTGGAAATAACCAAAGGGTCAAATAAAAGGTTTCAAGCAAATAAACTGCCTACTCATGGTGCAAAAAGATCATGGGAAGAATCAAGCTACTGCTCTGTAAAAAAGCCTGTGCTATCATACAAAAATATCTATGCACTGGAGACCTTTAATAGTGAACAGATGTGCAAATATAGTCAGCAAGAGAGGAATAAACACAAAGTCTAGGGGAACAGAAGAGCAAGAGGGATAGATCACAGTATTGTTTGCAGTTTTGCTGGAAATGGTACATTCAAAACTTAAAAAATACTAATACATAACATTAATATACTGTCAAACTTTGAAGATGTATTGAGAGACTTTTTTCTAGGCTAGGTCTCAAATCCAGTATTTGTCTTTTATTTCAGTTAGATCACGAAGACAATGTAAGAAATCCTAAAACAAAGAGACAGTGACAATCCTTTTAAGAACAAGATTAGCACAAAATATGACCTTCATGAGAAAAAAAAAAAAAAAAAAAAAAGTCATCTGAAGGGAAAAAAAGACACATGTCCCCATCCCAAAAAGACCCTCACCCCAAAGTAGCCTGGAGTCAGGAAGTCAGTATAATATCCTACACTTCATTAGGAATAACTTGTTACATTGATATAGGCAAGCAAGTTATTGAAGTTGGAGACAGAGAGAGATTTAGATAACCAGAGAAACAAATAGGTCCCTATATATTTATATATAGGAATTGAGATATGTATCCAGATGAGTATACAGAGAAGAGAACTTTCCATCCAGAAAAGATGAACATTTTGTGTAGTTAAATTCTACCGTAGCTTACCATACACCTCCCAGAAATATTTTAGGACTAGCTGCTCCTGAAAAACAAAAACAAAAACAAAAAACACCCTACAGTGGCAACGTCCATTTGAATTTATAGAATCACACTGTCATTAAGGTAGGAAGAGACCTTCAAGATTGTCTGGTCCAACCATCCCCCTACCACCGATGTCACCCACTGTAAACCATGTCCCTAAGAACCACCTCCAACTTTTCCTTGAACATACCCAGGGATGGTGACTCCAATACCACCCTGGGCAACCTGTCCCAGTGCCCGATTGCTCTTTCTGAGCAGAAATGTCTCCTCATTTCCTACCTGAACCTCCCCTGGTGCAACTTGAGGCCATTCTTCCCTCTAGTCCTGTCACTAGTTACCTGTGAGAAGAGGCCAACCCCCAGCTCCCCACACCTTCAGGCAGTTGCAGAGAGCAATGAGGTCTCCCCTGAGCCTCCTCTTCCCCAGACTAACAAACCCAGCTCCCTTAGCTGCTCCTCACAGGACTTGTGCTCCAGGCCCTTCACCAGCTTCGTAAACCTTCTTTGCACACGCTACAGGGCTAAACTAAAGTTTAAAACCATTCTCCCTTGTCCTGTCATCATCTGGTTATGTGAAGAGTCACTTTCCATCTTTTTTTTTTTTTTTTTATAAGCCCCCTTTAAGTATTGAAAGGCAACAATGAGGGTTTTCTTGAACACAATGAAGTTTCGTTGAACTTCATCCCATTGGCCTCAGCTCAGTTGAAAAACTCCATGCCTAAATACAGATAGTGATAACTGGACCTCCTGTTGTTTGGACCAAGATTATCCAAAAGTAAGCAAGAAGCTGTCTCATCATTACTTGGACAAAGACCAAATTTGCCCTCTTTTAACAGGAGGATCTTCTTAGGGTGGTTTTTGTATGTTCATTTAAATACAGTAAGCTGTCACTGCTTACTGGGGGGAAAAAAATAAAATGAAGTACCCCCCCAACCATTAATTCCTTCAAGCCACTAAAGAGAGTCCCCATGGCTCCACTGAACTTCACCCAGCAGACTTTTTCTCCATATCACACCCCAAAACTATGCACACTGAGGAGTGATGATCTCAAAGGATTGTTTCTTCCTCTGCAAGCCATGACTCCTCAGGTAAAAAAAGCAGAAACAAAGGTTATAAAGGTTTATTATTATTGTTAATATTATTATTATTAATAATAATAATAATATTAACAATAATAATAATTATATGCTGCTTAAGTCAGATTAGCCTGAAATAAATGTCCTTTACCTGCCCCTTCACCCAGCTGCACATCCTCCAGGTTGTTTGGGATCAGTAGACCAGGAGAGGGCACTCTTTGCCAAATGCCCACTGATTATTCCCGAGTTGTGAATACTCTAGAACATCATTACTAGTTGAAAGTATTACTTTTTCCATTGGGAAACAAACAAAAAGTTTATTAACATTATAGGTAAATTTTAAAGCAAGAAGAGTTTAATCATGACATCTTTAAATCTTGTTAAAGACCATGCCCAATGCTATAAGCCCTAACAGCTAAAAATGGTTGAGAATAACACTTTTTTTTTTCACCCCGTGTATAACTGATCATTGTAATCTGAATTCTATTTCAGACATCTGTGCTTGTAACCATGGAAAAAGGCTCAGAAAAGAAAATTCATTAAAAGAAAATAGCAACCTATCTACTCACAGTAGAGCAGCAGCAGCTTTTTACTCTGAGCAACTCTGCAATTCTCTTGCTAACCACCATCAAAATGAATTCGTCTCTGCCTTAATCCAGTTTAGTTGCTGCCTGTCCCCAGGGCCCATTCAAAGTGGTTAATAACCTTGTCTGTTTACTGAGTGTCCTGCTGCACTCCTCAGTTTCTCCCACATCTTCAAATTTCCTCTGCGTTACTCTAAATTGACTAAACATAGGCAGCGTTCCTTGAACTGCAGTTTTGAGCAGGAAAATGATTACCACGTTTCCTCGTCTGGACGTGGCTGTAAAAAAAGCTCCAAACACCCACTTTTTTTTTTTCTTAACTTTATTTTATATTATTTTTAATTTTGTTTCTGACAGGAAACTTTTATGAACAGTATAGATTTAGGGCAGCATTCCTGCACTTTTCCTCCTTAGCATCTTTTTTAGCTGTCTCAGTGCCAACTGTACAAGCAGCACACCCTCCTCAGAGTTTGCAGAAACGCCCAGCACACAGTTCAAATCAAGTTCCCTCAGATGACAAGTACAGCCATACACAGAAATGTCCTCATGTACACGTGGCTCCATTTGGTAAACACATCCTAAAACTGCATTGACTTTTTTTTTCAGCTCTGCATACAACATATAACCAGCTCCTGTTATAGACTGCCCCAAACCATCATGGTTATGACAGAATTATAATTTCCCCTTCTGTCCCTCAGCTAACCTGTCTGCACAGGGAGCTGTAATTAGGTTTAGCACTGAGAGGTACAAGGACTAAAAATGAACCCATGAACATGGTTCTTTTCAACAAAGCACATGCTAAAATAAAGATCACGAGAACCTCACTATCTTCTCAGAAACTTCTGCTCCAAAAAATAAAAATAGTAAGAGCTATGGACTAAATTTACTTTGTTGTTTCTTGCATTACCTACTGCTGTTTGCTTTCATAGGATGATTCTTTTTACATTATTGGTAGCCTTTTGCAGAAGAATAGGCAAAAAAATATATATATATATATGTATGTATATACATATATTATTTAAAAAAAAAAAGGTAAAGTGATCAGACCTAGTTTTTTCTCTATTTGAGATATTTGGATAGCAAATTATAAACAGAACTACTAGCAAAGCATTGGGAAACTTGGCCCCTCACTTGATAAAATTGTCTGCTAAGCATTTCTGTCACTAACATGGAACCGTTTTGAAAAAGCATAGAAACACTGAAAAATTAGATTATCTGGTTCAGTTTATGTTAGATATGCTTTTCATGTGCAAATTGAGGGAGGAAGAAGCATTGGGAGAAGTGAGCATTGCATGAGCAGCAGCATGCAATGATTTGCAATGATCAATATCTTTAATTTCCTCTTTTAATACATAGCATAGAGAAGTGACATGACAAGATGCAGGTCAGTCTTAAAAGAAGGCTTTCTATTTAACTGTTTATTACCATCTCTAAAACAACATGGATATAGCAGCCAAGCAATCTGGCCAAAAAAAAAAAAAAAGCCAAACAGAAAATTTGTCTTAATTCTTACAGAGAATAGCAAAGGAATAAAAAATGGCATCTACAATAGAAAGATATAATACATGCTTGCTTTAAGTTCCTGAAAAGGCCATTAGCCTATAGCTACACAATGAATTCTCAGAAGAAAAAAAAAAATATTAAAAAATGTGTGTTTGCAGAGAAGTAATGAGTGCTGGAAAATAGTTTCAGTTTGAAAAAAGAATACTTAAATGTCAAATCATAAACTCAACAAGTCAAATCACTCAGAATAACCCCAAAATTTGTCAAAGACCCAACCCGTATTCTTGAGCAAGAATCAATTCATTGTGTTCCATAATCATGTGTAGCTGTTATCATTTACAGACCATAACATTTTTTCATAAGATTCAAATAAAGGAATAAAATACGTCCCCAAATGATCAAGAGGTGAATCTGAGATTAAACAGAAAAAAAAAAAAAAAGAAAAAAAAAAGGAAAAAAAAAAAAAAGAGAAATATAAGTTATATCAATAATAGTAGGTTATTACTTGAGGTACCCTTCAATATAAATGTCTTTACTTCCAGGAGTTTTATCACTTCTTTTAGGAGGGAGGGAATCAGGTCTAAGTTTCATGGACACATGAAACCAAAATTTTGAGCCAAGTTCTGTTTAAACCCATTTTGTGTTTTTTGTTTGTTTGTATTGTTGTTATTGTTGTTGTTTTTTCTTCCTAACAAGGAATATGTAGAAATTCAGCCAAAGGGATAAGGCACTAAACTGGGATCCATGAAGACTTTTGTTTTGGTTTTCTAACAGTATGTAATGCCTATTTGAGAGCAATTTCTAAGAATAAAGGAAGAACACTGACCCATTGTCTCACAGTCTCTGCTTCCCACAACTGTAACCTTCCTATGTGCGGACAGGGAGAGGGAGAAGGGCCACATTTATGTTTTATTGGCATGGCCAAAGGGATTTCTCCAGCATTTGGCATACATTTATTTGACCGTGAGACACAAACAAAACAATCTGTTAGTGTAAAAATAACAAGAGATAAGAGTTTTGACAAGAATAAATAGGTGAGTAAACCTGCAGAATAAACCCATTTTGGAATAGCTATAAGGTTGCTGCAAACACAGCTAATAATCTCTCATCCAAATCTCAGCGAAGGGGAGGAAAAGCTGCTTTTCCATTAACTTTATTGCCCCTGGGCTCTGACTCCCTGGCAGAATGAAAACCATTTGCACACAAAAACAACTTTTAAATTATCCAGCAAAAGTTCCCTTAAATAAGTTAAAGCTCACTTTGGTAACTCAGGGTAACACGAAGCAGGAGGCTGTACTGGTTCCCAAACTGAGCATTACAGAATTTTTCACATCAGGGAAAAGAAATCCCAGCACCTTACGTGATGCAGCCCAGGGCCCCAACAACCATAGCTTTATCCTGTAGTGCCACCAGGAGGAAAACAACAAAATAAAGCAATCACAGCAACATCTCAAGAGGTTTTTGCAAAATCAGATTGGAGTAACAACTCCCAGAACAACTGGCTCAGCAGTAGCTGGTTGAGGACTTCTGGTTTGCCTCATAACTCATCCCACAAAATTACATTCACTTCTCACCACTGTAGCTACTCCATATTCCTCAGTCTAATTTATAACTTTACAAATTTATAAATTGTCTCATGACTGATGTTTAAACTGGGTATTGTGTAAGTAGGAGGCGAAGCCAGATACTGAGTACTGCAGGGACAAATGTTCTAGGGTATTTCTGCCGAAGCAGGAACACAGCTATAAAAAGGGTGTTTAAGCACCATATCACTGTTATAAAGCCAATGAGCAACACTTCCCATAATCACACAATGAAAAGGAGAGAAATTATTAACTGCAGATATTATAAATGGTTAACTGCAGATATCAATTTCTCCTTGCAGCACGCGACTTTATCTGTGACCATGCCACGACCTGCTGCATCTAACAAATTTCAGGCAACTAAGGTCAAGCCTAGGAGCACCTTCTGGAAACCCAAGCACCAGGGAAACCTGGGCTCAGCATAACAGCAGCATCAGTGAATGAGAGTCCCCGGTCCCAGGCTGTCTCCAACACAAAGCTGGGTGGAGAACTGGCTGTGCAGGAAATGAAGGCGTTGCACAGGAACAGCTTTTTCTCACCGGGGTGATCTGAGGGTAAGGGCTCAGGAGCCCGTAAGGAGCTCAGGAGCTTAAGGAGCTCAGAAGGAAGTGTGCAGAGAGGTGAAGGAGGATGATGGCAGGATTAGATTTTGATCTCTGCTTTTGGTACATCAGTGTGCCAAGAATGACCCCTTCCTGGATACAACGTGGGACAGAAGCTGAACAACCTTCCTTCCTCCCCATTCAGGTCGAACGAGCAACGCCCCAAAATATCCATTCTCTAGAGCTTTCCAATGTTACAGCCCCAGGAACCAGGCTTCACTCCAGGAACATCATTTCATTAAATTCCTCCCCCATCTTTTTCCCTTTTATGCATCTTACACTGTTTTTTTTTGTTTGTTTGTTTGTTTGTTTGTTTTTTACCTTCTTATTCTGTAATGAGATCCCTTTTCTGCTTTCCAAAGAACAGTGGCTATTAGTCAAGCAGCAGCAATGGGAAGGGGCAGCATTAACACCAGATCTAGAAGTTATTTGTGGTATAAAAATAAGCCCAACCATCATATCAGGATCATTAGGTGTATGCAGATATGTAGGTGTACGTAGAGCTTTCACTGTCCCCGTACATGGCAGCAGCACACTGTGGTCTCCATCCCCACCTGTCCTCAGGTGCTCTCCTCAGAACAGGTTACTCCACGGTGTGGCAAGCCCTAGTTTGGACATTTTCCTTCATGGATCTTTGAGTAAAGTTTTTGGATACTGCCTGTGTTTCTTTAACTGTGCTTTCTTTAACCAGTTTGCTTCCTCCCTCTAACAAGGAACAGATGTATTTCTGAAACAGTAATGGCATGCTAAATATCAGCATAATGCTGAGCTGAACATCAAGGGACTGCGTTTTCTACCTTGTTGCATTTGTTTCCTGTTCTTTATGTACTCACTTTTTAAGAATTACAAAAAGTAATTCTTAAAGATTGGCACAGGTGCTGCAGGCAGCAAGCCTGTGTGACACTTCATTACGTTCATGCATGAAAAAAATGTCTTGGATTATGTTCTCACCTTGTCCTTAATTGTTTTTATGGGGATTTCAATAGCAGCTGCCTGCTGATTGTCAGATACTAGCAGCCTTTGTTACACAAAAGACCTGTGTCATTACCAGGGATAACCTGCTAGCTCTGTATACCAAGGAAATGTGATCTCAGTTCAGCAGTCAATAGGCACAATTACTGAACAGGAAGACAGAGAGAGGATCTTACACCCGTAAAAGTAACTGTGTGCTAACCAGGATACAACACCGAAAGGAGGAAGGCAAACAACCTACAGTTAGTCACTTACATCACGCTGTATAAATGTCACAAACGACACAGAAGGGAACAGTCCCTTCCCCACCTGATGGAAATAATATGCTTTACCATTGAGATAAAACAGCCATCTAACTACCCTTATAGTGAAATGGGTCGTGAAAGTCAGACTTCGTGTTGTGTTAGTCAAAAAGATGTACAGAATTCCTGCCTTGGTATCTCCTTTCCTCTGGAAAGAAAGGGGGTAAGTGAAAAGCAGGATGGGATCACAGGAATGATGAGGTGGGCAGGTTGCAGCCCACAGAGGTCCAGCAGGGTCTCTGCAGGCTGTGGATGGAGCTGGCTACAAAGCTGGGACCAGCAGGACCCAGAGGAGTTCAGGAGAAAACATGCAGCTGCCAAAACATGTCCCTGCAAAGCTGACAAAACATTTTAGGGTTGTAGGAGATAACTCAGGTAGGAAGGGACCACAGAAGTCATCCGGTCCATCCAGAAGTCCCTCTCAAAAGAGTCAGCTGCATGCTTGAACCAGATCATTCAAGCCTCTACACTCCAGCAGACAGGCAAATACCCCACAAAAGTGAGCCTCATCCCCCAAAACCTGACCATCTTGAACAGCTCAAAACTCTTCAGGAGTGTCAGGGCATTTTGGGTGGAAAAGCCTGGGCTGTTATTAAATGGAGAATGTGCTGCCAGACAGCAGGGAGTACAAAGCTTTCCAGCTGTACATGGAAACCCCGTCATTAAGGCGTTCCCCTGAGGAAATGCTCCAGCTGAAACAGATGTGGGAATTCAGAGACCCAGGCAGTCAGGCATAATGCAAAAAGTGCAAAATCAAAAGTTTCTGTCCTCTCTTCAGTCCTGTTAGAATTCCTCTACTGCTACTACCGACTGATATATTAGCAGGGGACATCCACTTTACTTGTACTAGTATTTTCTTTCCTTACGCCCATCTTGGAGATACCTTTACAGTACACAATTACACATTTAGAAATAAAAAATGCTAGGTGGTTCAGCTAAAAAAAAAAAAAAAAAAAAAAGCATGTAATTAACTTTTGCTTAACTGCAAAATCCCACAGGAGCAACCAACATTTTTGGTTCATTTACATGTTGCAAGATCTTTCTCACTTGGGACCAGACTTAGCACACGAACATATTTAGCTAAAAGGACCACACCTTCTTTTTTTCCACATGCTGCTAAACATTTGTAACAGTTTCCTTATTTTACAATGATGTCAGGAGTAAAATTCCTGGGTGCTATGAGAGTAGCTCATGGTCTCTTCACTTCTTTAAGACTGACGAGCGTCTTATGGACTCACACTGAGTATCCAGCACAACTGCTTGCCACCAGTACACATGGATCTTCTAAAAAGCATTGCTGAAAATACCTGTGAAATCCAGACCAAGATTCAAATGCTGGAGGGTTGATCAGTACAGCAAAGACCAGCACAAACCAGAAAGCCACCAGTTTTTCAGTCAACATTGCTGAAAGCTCTTTGAACAAGCACTGGCCAGACTGTGGACTGGCATAACTGCATTTACAACTGGGTTTTTCTAAAGATGAAATACAAAAAGGTCTGCCAGATCTTCAGCACAATCTCCTGGAGAAAGTACTAGTAATTGTACAATGCAGTAATAGGACTGAAATGCTATCATTGTAATGATGGTTTGAAAACATGAAAACATTTCTTCCACTGGAATTGGCTTGAATTTGTGAACATTCAAATCTAAGTTTGGTAAGGCAACTTCTACATTTAAAGATTGTGAATGTCTACATTTAAAGACTGTGAAACTTACCTAGAATGGAATATGGCCAGTGCACTTTAGTAATATTTACTTTAAGTAATCTGAACACGGTGCTTGAAATGCAGTTTTTGATGCTGATAAAGCCCATAAAACCCAAGCTAGCTGGTATGGAATTGTTTTAAAATCAGGATGCTCTCAATTAGTTCGACAACCAATGTTCTAATCTGTGTAAACAGACTCTACTTATTCTCCACTAATATTGACCAACAGGAACAATGACTTCATTGTTCACATTGAACTTCCGCCAGCTGCTAAACAGGAGAGGTTTACCTTTCTAAATATTTGAAATTTGATTTCAAATACGATTACCCTTCCTGTCCTTGAAACACCAGTAGATTTGGTTCCAAGAGAGTCTACAGTGGAGTTTGTGAAACTTGCCATTTCGGATGGGAAACACTTGAGCTGCTGGTGAAGTACTGTTCTGTGCTGGGAAGATTTCAGAGCCTCAGGTGTGATCTTCCTATGATTTATGCTTAATCCCTGCAGGCTGCTCACCTGGGCTACAAATCTAGGAAGGATACGGACTCAAGTTTACAGCCACCTCCTCTACTTGGGATAGATGAGCCAGAGAACAGATGTTCAACAGTGTTGTTGTACTCCCAAATTTAGTAGAACTGCGAGTTTGGAGAAAAAAACATACATAAAAAAATATACAGACATCTATTTGTTTTGATTTCTACCAAGTACTCAGCATTTGGCCCCAAGTTAATTTTTATCATTAATCTTACACTACAACCCTTAACAGCCTAACGTTGCTGTGATTGCTAGATAAGAATTCAAGTGTGACAATGAAACAAAAAAATCATTGTTTAAATTCTTAAAGGTGCAGGGTACTAACACACATCAATTTCTAAGTCCTTCTAATCAATTCTGAGATGAGGAAGAGTCGAGACCTTGACCACCTAGGAGCAAGGAGGACCTAGAGCTGTTGGGAACATTGAAACCACAGGGTGGAACAGGACAAAAGCAGCAGATTGATCCAGTTCTTCAGGGGGGTGAAGTTGCTGACAAAGCTTCTCCCCTTTCAGCTCACGAGGATTTTATCCTAGAAGTAGAAAGAAATCGAAAGAGGGCAAGGTGTTGCTGGCAGCCAAAATAGAAATTCAGAAAAATAAACCAGCCTTGTTGACTTTGAGATGTCAAAGTGATGTGTTCACACAGGCTGCAGATTGGTTTTGTAAACCTGAAGAGCTATATCCTGCAAACTTATCTACCTACTCACGCAAAACTTTAGTTTAAATGACAGGAAATAAGCAAGCTGTTCACAACTTGCTTTTTAACAAACATTCCTGAGAAACTCACAACTCCATCACTTCAGATCTTCTTAATTTGTAACTTTTAATTTGACTCTTGCTGCAGTAGTGACCCATTTAGACAGGGCGATTTCAAAATGTTTGGTAAATTACTAACTTCACCGATGACAGTGTAACGTTTTACAGACAGACCTGAAGTGAACCGCAGACACCTGAAGTGTGAAAATGACAACAACCCATCCACCAGCATGCGCTCCTCAAACGGCACTTCGGCACTTCGCAGAGCAGGAGCTGAAGCTATTCACAGGAGGAGAAAAAAAAAAAAAAAAAAAGTGAATCTTTTTAAAAGCCAAATCACACCTTCAAAGAAAGTAACACCTTGAGCATGCAAAAGAACTGCCGCTTTCTCATCCCAAAAGCTGCCTTACACATTGAAGTAGAAGCGGAGGCTGGAATATGAAGTTGGGGCCAGTACCACATAGCTTATAGAAAGGCATTTGGTGGAAAGGAAGGAAGGGCACATACCTCGTGGCTTGTAGTTTCACCACAAGAGTGAAGTGTTACATGTAAATGGGATGGGGCTGAGGTCATCTGGAAAGAAGAGTTAAAAGGAAAGTGCCTGGGTCACAGTGCAAAACCACATCTGAATTCCAGTGTTAACAACAGCGCACTTAGAAGTAATCTCTCCCTGCCACATGCCGCATTAAGGTGAAAAACTAGCAAAAAGGAGGAAAAAACATTTTGCAGTGAGTGCTGGAACGTGCAGGCCTATTTTCCATGCAGCTTACAACAACCTTCACAGTCCCTGGATATTTACTTAAATTTCTTTTTAACTCACGGTAGCACAGAGAAAAGAATGCCAGAAAACTCCCTTGAGCCAGTGAAGCTTTCTGTAAGTGGACTGGTTTTGAGAACTTACCTTCATTTAACGTTCTTTCACTCATATCTTTGCAACTTCTGGTAATCAAATCTGCAGTGTCTGTTACATATTAAAAAAAAAAAAAAAAAAAGGCAAAGCAAACCCAGTTACGAAACAGTTTTTCACTAGAGCAGTTTTTGTTCTGCCCCAGCAATGGCATCCTGCAATTTGCTGGATCTAGTTTCATCCTGACAGGTGAAAGTTACGGTAGCAGCAATAAGGGTGTAACGGGTACACGGAACTCCAGAGAGAAGCTTTTATCCTCTCTTCAACTGCCTGTTGTTTCTTAGCTAAAACGTGCCAGCTCTTGAGCACAGTCAAATTGGTTGTTTGACTTCCTGTACTTAGCAAGGACACACATAAAGATGCCTCCTATCTGCACACACGGAACTTTCCTTATTGCTGAACCTGACTCAGCACAGGTAGCAGAAAGTGAGGTTAGAAAACACATTTACATCTAAACAGTTTTCTTGCAGAAGAGGTTCAGTGAAAGAATAAATCCTTTAAAAAAGGCAGTGTTCCCTGTCAAATCTGGTTAATTTTGAACAGGGTTGCTCTATCTTTGAGGTACCAGCTACAGTCAAGCTCACTCAGGATGCTGTAACAACATGGAGACACTGAAAAGGAGCGAAACACAGTTACAACAGTCCGTGTATGTGAATCTAGCACTAGCACTTACAATTAATTTAATATTTGAAACAAAACTGTTTTCTACATAGCTTGCTATCTGTTAGTAATGTAACTATAACAACAGAAAACTTAGTAAGTGCAAGAAGCTTTTCAACTTTCCTGTATCCATCAAATGGCTGCAAGTTAGAGCACAGGAAATTCCGCACTGACATGCGAAAGAACTTCTTCACAGTGAGGGTGACGGAGCATGGGAACAGGCTGCCCAGGGAGGTTGTGGAGTCTCCTTCTCTGGAGACATTCAAGGCCTGTCTGGACGCCTACCTGGGCAGCCTGCTCTGAGGAACCTGCTTTGGCAGGGGGGGATTGGACCTGATGATCTTTCGAGATCCTTTCCAACCCCTACAGTTCTGTGATTCTGTGATTTTTCTTCATCAAAACTGTGCTGCTACACTACTAGTGTATGGGATGGGTAAATGAAGACAGACATGCACTGTGTATGAGATAACTTATTTTATTTATTCAATTCTCAACTTAATTTTGATGCTAAAATTTGGTCAAAGGCACTTTAAAGAAGGTATTTAAGAAACAAACCTTATGGTGATCAGTCCAGACAAGTCACCTATACCTGCCATTAAGGACACAACTACCTAGAACCGCAAAAGGAAACATTCACAGGTTTTAAGTGGAACATACTGTCCAGCAGCAATATCTTTTTTTTTTTTTAGAGGATTAACAACATTTCTGGAGTATTTTAAATACAGTATGGTAAAACAAAGCAAATTACACCTTTTGAGTTCCACAGACATTTTTTCTTGACAGAAAAAGGACAAAGCAGCCTTCCCAAGCAGACCCATATTGAGGGGTCTATTTTCATCCATGTGTGCACTGTTAGCATCAGTAGGAGGTACATCAGGGAAATAATCCACTTTTCTCTGTTGTACAAAGATAAAAAACCCTTCTCAGACAGCAAACTGCATGTAACAGGTCTATCAGCTACTTACTGAAAGGTACACTTCTGGAAATGTAACAGAGCAAATGGCAACATGTGAACAAAAAGTGATTGTAGTATCTACCCACAACAAAGCAAACCAAAGCGGTCTAAAAGGCAAAATGCATCAGCAAAGATCTTCCACAAAACAAGAGACTGTGTCTAATCTCTTATATAAGACCAATAGAAATTGCAAAACTGAACTGGGAGTGAAGATTAAAATTGGTCTTTTTCTGCAAGCCAAGATTACCTCTGTCCTTCAGCTAGGGACTTTGATCAGAAGGCAGCTACTTTGCCTTCTTGTTCCTTCTGATCTAAAACTGACTTAACACAAGGTAAAAATGGTGCTGTTACACTAAGTGACATCCCACATCCAAGCACAAGCAACTGCTTAAGAAAACCCTGCTGCTCTGTAATTTCAAGAAAACTCATTCAAAATTTTTGAGATGAGACATTTTAAATCACTACTATGGTGATGGAAGCTTTTAGGTTTTATAAAGTGAAGAAATCTCAGAGAAAGTGAGCACAGTAATCTGAATAGCCTGAAAGAGCCTGTTCCTGTGCTTCAGAATGGGGACCCCACCTGTAACGTAGCCTCCTTGGGCTGCTGAAATACTCAAACTCATTAAATATTTTGTCAAAGCACGAAGCCCTGAGAGTGAAATAATAAACTACTAATAGTTGTGTAATATTGTATGTGAAAATTAAGCTGCTCACATTCCGATCTTCCCTCCCTAAGCTTTTGAAGAGTGAGATGCAAACCAATTGTTCTGGGAGGTATCAGCTCATGGTTACAACCATACAATTCAACAAAGAGCCCTCTGTGAGAACCACAGAATGAAAAAATCAATACTTTTTTCCAGCCTGTCTGGATATTGAAAGGAAAAAATAAATACTGTGCAGTGCTGCCAAAAAGGCAAAGAAAATCATTTCAGAGGCCCAAGAGCAAGGACACTTTAAAACAGAGCAAGAACAAACATTTGAAGAGCAGGCGACTCTTGCTCCTCCAGATAGGGTGCTGGCTTATCACAAGGTTGGATGTTCTTTGCCTCGTTCCCTAAAGAGATGCAACTTGCACATACACGCTGCTTGCTTGTTCCTCTATTTCCTCGTTCCCTGTAGGGTGCTGCATGTTTCTTGGAGGGACACTCCTGCCCTGCCCTGCTAAACCCACAAGACAGTTGGGTAGCAGACAAGTATTACAACTGCTGCTGAGGAAAGGCAGAGAGATTAAAGTTGGGATATTGATTACGTTTTATGGTTTCCTTACATATTGCAGAATCTTTTAATTGCAGCTTTGAACAATGCCACTGGATTTATCAATAGCATATGGATTTCACAATATTATTGTTTTGTGTTGCACATGGGATAAACATTTAGCTCACAGAAGGAAGCATCTATCTAAAATAAAGTATCGTACATTCTCCTCTGGACAAGTGTCCCTCTGACTACAGCTAACTGGAGACTTTTTCCTTTTTCTAAACAAATATATTTATAATTTTCTACATAAGTCAGTTAACTTAAAATAAAGCTCTTGTCTCTTTCAGTATTTCAGAGAGGATCTTTCTCACGATCAACAGATTTAACCCAACAGGAACTATTCATTTAACTAATACTTTGTATATAAACCCAACCTGCATTCAGGCAGAGAAGTTGTACATAGCATTTCAATTCCTTAAGTTATTTCAGTAATTGCCATTATACTGCAGAGTAATGACCAGAAAGGAAGTCATGAACTTTACTGCTGGACCACAGAGAGAACCCCAATCTGTGTGCGAGAGCTATCTTTGGAAAAAAAAATTCCAGTACTTTATGGTAACGTCCTCTTCAAGGAACACCCTGAAGGACAGCAGCAGTCCCCAAGGCTGTCTGCTACCAGTATGTGCCCTCTCCAAAGCAATGACTGGAGGTAATCAGGTTATGTCCAAATTCATCAATATGATGAAGGTGAAAAATGATAAAAAAGAAAGAAATTTTGTCGACGTGTGGAATAAAGGCATGTCAAGCTTAACCCCATCCCCTGAACTTTGCTATCAATTGAATTTGATGAAGAGAAAGCCAGAAGGTTTGGGTACATAAAACACAGGCTTGGCCTTTGAAAATTCTTAAGTTATTAACACAATTTTGTCTCACACCAAGAAAGTGTTTTCAGTTAAGAGGCAGTTAAGAGGCAGAGATACTCATAAAGTAGTGGAGAGAGTTAATGCACTTTGAAAGATTCCTGCATTCAGGCTGGTGCACCTGAACAACTACATACTTCAGCTTCACAAGAGTGAAGCAGGGATCATGTAACACTTCGTTTGGAAAAATACAACAAGAAACAAATACAGAACAAATGTTAAGAATGGATGAAAAAAAGTTCAGAAAAGTGAAATTAAGTACTTTGGCCAAGCAGTCAAATCAGCTTTGCTGTAGTTTTAAAATAGGACTTGCTTGTATCTGCAGAATTTTAATGAATAAGATAATTTCACAAAGTAGAGTAATGTAAGAATCAGAGAGAGATGAAGTAATTCTAACACAGGATGAAACCAAATTATTATATGCCGTTGTAGCTCTGTTAAGATACTAACCTTTCTGATTTACAGAGGAGGTATGAAGGAGGAGAGACTTTTGTAAGACAAAGCATCTAGCTTATCTTATGAAGTTCTCAGATGAGTCATCCATTCTACCAGGTGGCAACTTGATTTAAAAACAAACAAAAAAAAGCCATGGCCAAGTATGCAAGCTCCTCACATCACCTCAGCAATCTGAATTGTAACTGCTCCTGGCTACTAGTAGTAATCCAACTTCATATTGTTTTGTAGAATAGAGACTTATAGTAAAAAAAAAAATTAATTCACAGCAGTGAATTTCATTTCTGAAATAATTCAGAAGTTATTCACTGAGGTGTGTCTCTGTCTATTCATATCGACTGGTCTGTCGTTAAGGCAAAGCAGATTTGAGGCTGTATTTTTACCCCTCTCCCTTCCTTGTAGGGCAAAATACCCAAAGTAATTTCTAAATATTAAGAACACAAGATAAATATTTCCATCACGAAATATTTGACTGTGCAATATCAGATTTCTAGTATTAGACCTCACCTAACAGAACATTTGGAAGGAAATAAAGAAACAAAGAAAAGAAATACTGTATGATTATCTTCGAACTTGTTCACTATGTTTTTAATACAAGTTCTTCCAGAGATTAATGTACCAGAACCACCTCCTATTTCACAGCTTTAGGGCCCCAAATCTTCATGAGTAGGGCTGCAAGATCATACTATCCCAAAGAGTCAGAGCCCACGCTGGACTCTGTTGTGCACAGACACTGGCTGGAAGTACTGCCAACGTGATTTTTGAAATAAGAATCCACGAATAATCCTAGTCCACAAGCTTCATGCAGGAGATGGGGAAGACCCTTTTTCTCTGTACTGGCTTCATTCAGTTTCCTTCAAAGTCCACTTAATTCTCAGAAATTGTTTGCTTTAGCTTTTGATTATCCTCTAGTGCTTCATTTTTGTTCTGCTCTTCTAGATTCTTTGCCGAATCAGGATTGTACCGATACAAATAGCCATACGGACGGAGATGATAAATCAAATATTCCAAATGATACATAGTCATGGAGTCAACATAGTGGAATGAAACGGCCAGGTCGGAGCAGCAGCCGGGACCCTAAAATGCAAAACAAGTCAAAATAATCAGGAAGAATTCCAGAGCATGCCCTGCATACTGTAGGAAGAATTCAAACACACACTTGACTTCATGGGAAGAAACTCACCATCATCATTCATGTATTTCAAAGCTTAATCCATTTTGCTTGCTTAATATTAATCAGACACATTTGCCAACTCATCTTTCCAAAAGCACAGTTGGACAAAATCTTTTGCCTCTGTAGCCATGCCAGTGAAGAAACCAGCTGCTCTCATAAATGTCAGAGGGTGTTCTTTCTTTTCCATATTTCACTTTTTATGTCAGTGTTTAAACAAAATTAAGCAGCATCAAGCAGGTATAAGTATATTGTATTTATAAATGAAACAATACACTTGCATTTATATATGACACAATACACGCTTGTTATCATGCTATCAGTTATCCAGAATAAAGGCCAAACGTGCTCACGTATACCTCTGTGTGCTCGAGCACTGCCTGGTTTGCCAGTATCTAACTTTCTACATAGAGGCAGCTGCTGTAATGAATCAGTTTGGAGGTATTATATTTATTTATTTAAATTTATTAATTTAATTGACATTACTAAGCATTTTGAAGAGCTAAAAGATGGCTGTTAACACATTTTTTTACAAATTGCTTTTGACTAGCTCTGATTCAGCTTTGAGACAATGTCTTTGATTCAGGTATTTTTTACACTTGGAAATTTCTTATCAACGCTAATCTTAGGGCAAAAAATCCTGTAACTGAGCATATGGCATACAAAGATATGCAAAAATCTAAATGAAAAATGACTATTCTTTTCCATGAAAACAGTTGAAAGTGAAAGTTCAAACGGTTGAGCTGAACAAATAAATACTCAAGTTGGAAACTTAATTTAAGCAAAGCCAGCCAAAATTAAAACTGTAAGATAAAATGAAGAAAAACACCCTGAAGGATGAGGAAGCATATAAAAACATAAGAAACAAATATTAGTTTTAACACACAGCTTGTAATGAACCTCACTGGACTCCCTTCTCATTGCACTCTGGTAGGTGGGTGGCTGGAAGAGAAGCTACTACATGGGACATGAAGGTACAAAACAGAGCGGTAACTTTGCAAGGAAGGCAGTGGTGATGACACCAGATAAACCTATTGGAAAGATTTAATCATTTCTTGTTGTCCACAGAACATAGGAAGACAGCAATAATAATTCCAGATTCATTACTTCTTCCAGGATCTTAAGTTCTTAGCATCAAGTTTTAGTTGATGACTACTGTGTTTAATGAGTCTGCTCAGAGGTATTTCTCAGGAAGTCACAACAAAATCTTCTTTTCTAGAATACATTTAGCTGCCATTAATATGCCAATACACACATCATACCATCATAAGATGAATTTCATAAAACAGTTGTCAGGTTCCTAAAGGCTTACCTCTACAGCAGGGTAATAATTGTAATTCCAGTACCAGAATGTTTTTGGTAGGTATCCTCTGATTAGGAGATGTTCTGGAACGAAGGGATGAAAGGTTTCCCTGCCATTTGTATCCCTAGAATCTCCTGCTTCTACATTGATGATCTCCATGCACTTTCCTAGTGCTAGGTCTTCAATAGAGGAACTGTGAGAGCATTTGTTTGTTTTAAATGCAGTAACAAATCTCTTCAGAGCTTCTTTGCTTAGAACATACCCTGCTCCTCCACTCATGTAGCCCTGTTTCACGTAAGGCTTAAACCTTCTTCCAAAGTATATCGGTTGTTCAGGACTGTATTTTGAAAGAAGCCATCTCAAATTGTCCAGTATAACATATGTATCATCATCTGCTTTCATGAACCAATCTGCAGCATCAAAATAATGGTCATACACGTATTGAAAAGCTTTAATAGTCTTCCAGTACAGTTGGTCCCTGCCTTCTTTGGTTTCTAGGCCCACAGCTGGGAAGTCTTTATTTTCCTCAGAGCTCATAAAAAGTATTTTATTACAACGTTGGGCCCAAGTGGCCTTAACATGCCTGGCTTTCTTTTCTAGATTTTGAGGTCCAGTCATGACCCAACAAAGTATTTTCACCTTCTGATACAGTCCATCTGCAACATTTTTATTCTCATCTAAAAAAAAAAAAAAAAAAAAAAAGAGGAAAATTTGAAAGCATTAGACTTCACTGAGTGGTAAAATAAATCCAAGAACAACGTCTCCCCAAACGTTCCATTCCTAAATCAGAAAAGACAGAGAAGAGGTCTTTGTTTCCAAATGAAATTAACTTCACATTTAGAAAAACAAAACTCCCCAAACCAAGAAATTAAAATTCTTCAAGCTACTTTGACATCGAAAGATAAATTTTGATTTGACATCAAAATGGGAATCTGTTTGAGAAAGTGTGACTTTAGAATGTCTTCATTTGTACACAAAAACTATCAGAAGCCATCCTTTTTATGGCACTGGAAAACGAATGACAATTTAAAAACTGAGTATTTTTACCATTCACAGTGAACATGACTGCAACAAAAAGGTCAAAAAACTTCTCAGCTTTGTTATGTAATTTTATGCTAACAAACAGAATCTAATAAATATTTCTAAAAAAGCAATGTGGTTTTGAAGGGAAAAAGCAGATGGTAAGCCAGAACAAAAGAACTTATCATAATATCATGATAAATCTTATTTATAAGATGTCAGAAGTAGTAAAATGGCATAGTATGAACCTTCTATTGCTGTGCTGAACAAAAGGTATGCAATATAATGTTTTCCATGGTGCCAAAGTGTTCATTTCCCTCAAAGAAACCTATCAACTGACACACACAGAGTGATGCTAACTCATAGAACAGAACGTTCCATGGAGAGGGAGATCTGCACCATAGGTCCTAAAATATTCCCGTATAACCTTTTCAAGGTTTTCTTTGCAACAGTTTTCTGTGATTACATGCAAAGCACTCACAAATTTATCTTACAGAGTTTGCAATTTAAATAACTTGAAATAACAAATTACTTACTAATGTCTTTGTTCAGCAAACGCATTATAGCGCAAGCATTTTTTCTAATCTGAACTGCCCCAGTTCAGATACTGCCCGCTTTTAGGATTTAGAATGAACTCATATAATGAGATGTGTCAAATGTAAAAGTATACCTGAAATATTAGATGGGTCTACCATCTTTAAAAAAAAAAAGTGTAAACAAATTTCTCTGGTTTTGACTGAGAACACCAATTTGTCTTTGGATTGCCACATAATCAGCCTAGTAAGGAGGGCCCAGTGACACATTGCTGCTTTTCTTCCTTCTTCTTTTTTTTTTTTCCCCTCTTTTTAGCTTCATCTGAGAGGTTAGATCATATGTTAGAAATGGTCCAAAATTACCTTCTAAAAGCTAAAAAGCAATTCAACCACATCTACAGCACTAGCAAATATATCTCCTTAATAAATCACATTTGATGTCAATGGTTCGTCTGAGAAGTTCCTACAGAGAAATTCTAAACTTCCTAAAGAAACTGCCAAGTCTGGACACAGTACTTGGACAAACAGGCTCCAAGGGGAAAGGGAAAAATCACTGCCGTGATGTAATTGAAGACAACCACCATTCAGCAGACCTTGGGAGATCAAAATTATTTAGGTGTAACCTGAACATTGGCAAGTGAAAGAAAATGACTCATACAAAATTTTGGCAGTGAAGAAAACAACATTTTGCAATACATGAAAAGGGAACACCCTATATCATTAGTCAGGTGTAACAAGATACCTTTGTGCTGTCCCGAGTCTGCATTGAAATTCATTTGTCCTTGCAACTGATCGTTATCTGTATCTGCTGCGTGTTGGCCATGTGGATCATTGTGAAGAATATGAGGTTGGATTTCAACCTTTTCTTCCAGTATCATGCTAAACAGAAGATAGCATAGGAAAAATCCTATTGCAGATCCAAAACTGAAGGTTAGAACGTTCATCAAGGACTTAGAAGAGGCCATTTCCTGAAGATAATGCACTGTCCAAAACAAATGAAAAATATATTAAGCCTAAAAGTTTAACACAGAACTCGAATCAAAAAAAATATGAAAAAATCAAGGACCAAATCTTTAAAAGTAGAAATCTTAACACTACCTCAGATCCAGCTCCCCGGGGCTTGCACGGAAGTTTAAGTACAAGAGCAATGCAAATATTTACATAAAACTGTACAGACTTATATCTAGTAAAAGGCCAGCTGTGTACTATGTAGCTTAGAATTGTAAAGGACAGTCAGAATACACAACGGAAAACATTCATTTACTTAATTATACTGGTACAATATTAATAAAAGAATGTACACATTTAAAGTGCAAGATCTTAATTATAAAAAGGTGGTTTACATTCACTTCTTTATTCTCTTGGTCTTCAGAAAATTGTGCTTAAAAAAAGTAATAGCTCAATCTTACAAAACTAAAAGATGATAATCAAAGGCAATCTACTTGTCAGGATCCCATGTCACCATGAGATGTACTTAAACCCGAGGAGTTAGTTTATTACAGGAATTCTTTCACAGATGTCAAATACAAGCAGATATTGAAGACTTATACAGCAAATCTACTCTCATCTCAAAGCAGGGCAGCTTTTCTTCCACTTTTAAAAGTGCTGAGGATAGATGTTCAGAAGAAAGAGTAGGACAACATCTGAATTTTCATGAAGAAACACTCTCTTTTGAAGGCATTTGGCAGAAGAGGCAAATGAGACATATCAGCCTTAAAGCCTCTTCTACACATTAAAAAAGTGTGTATTCCAGTCATGTAAACCTCCACTTCAGCCACACCCTTGTTTCTCAAAACCAAAAGGTCTTGGCTTAGCATTTTTATAAAATTAATCGCAGCCAACATCTATGCCTATGTAAAGTGTGCTTTACACATTCAAATCAATTTTGAATTTATAATATATTAAGCGCTTGCAGGCCAATTTCAGGCCATTAAGGCCTAAGGCCTTTTCATCTTTGGAAAGGGCTGAGATATTTTTTAATAGTCCATGACTAAGCTACAAAACCACAGGCAGTGAAATCCTCGCTGGAGTCAAGCCAGGACCTTACAAACGAGTTGATGGCGTTCCCTCCGCTAGCATCACTCTTAGCATCACCAACGGTGAACCCAACTGTGTTAGGTAGCAAGCCAAAAAAAGTTCGGGATTACACAGACCATCCGGATTAGCTTTAAAGAACTAGTGCTGTCTGCACAATCTGCTGCTCTCTGCAGATCAGCAAGGCGGGCAGGAGCAAGTGTTCAGACACTCCATGACAACATCCTTCAGCTCTGTGGTGACACTGACAGCGCTGCAGGAAAAACAACTGCAAGGAAGGAGAAGAATTACTAGTGTGGGAGAAGAATGGGGCCCTCCTACACAAGAACGAGGGAAGGAGATCTCAGAACGGGGTCCAGACTGCAAAGGTATGTCTGAGGCACACAGACATAAAAGGGAGAAACTATTTAGGGAACAGGAATGTTACTGTGCTCCCTGACACGTAGCGAACCAGGCTAATAGAGTACCATCTCCTAACATCTTTTAACCCGTGCAATTTAGGTTGTTCTGAATTCATCTCCAAGTTTCCTAATACCCAAAATGAGCACATATTAAAGTATAAAGGTGGGACACTGCTCAAAAAGTTGTTGCATCCCCTCCTTGTTAATATTAGAGCAGCAATTATATTTGATGTCCTGCTGTCTGCAATACATTCAATCTGCAGAAGTGTATCTCATTACTACCACTGAAAAGAAACAAGAGTAGAGAAAAGCACTGGGATGACCCCAGGCTCTACATCTTACACGGTCCCGGTGCTGCCAAGTCTTGCATCTGAGCAGAAGCAAAGGCCCAATGCACACAGCTGACTCCAAGCAAGGTGTCAATCTTTGCCAAACGCTGCTCTCCTGCTGAAAACCCCTGGTCAGAGACAAGCTGCAACCACCAACACAATTTATTTAGCCTGCACCCACTTCTCCTGCTGGCTACGAAGAGTCCATGGCAAAAAGACTGCCCCCAAGCCAGCCCCACAGCAAGAACCTGCTCTGAACACCAGCTCTCATCCCTCCCACCTCTCTCCTGATCAGAAAGCAGAGCAGGCAGAGAGCAGGTGTGCCTACTGCTAGGCTGGCATTTTCGGAGATCATCGGGTTGACTGCACGCGTATGCACCTAGATCATCTGAGAGGGGAGAAGCTGTAACATGTGGTAGGGCTTTCCTTCTGTGCTGCCACAAAAATGAAATGAAACTGGAAACACAACTTGAAGCACAAAAGAAAAATTAGGAAACTTAAAGGCTGTACCAAATTCACGTAATTACAGCTACAGGTCTTAAGGAACTCCAGTCCTTTAATATGAAAATGCATAGTATACAATTTTTAATCATATATTGTCATACATCACGTGTCTAGCTTTATTTCTGATGTCTTACATGCCACTAACTTGGAAAGAAGACACAAAGGCTTACACCATGTACACTCCAACCCTGCCCCCGCCACAATTTAAGGAACAGCCTGTATGCAGAAGCAGCCCATGACACTGAGAAGCATTCACTGTACTAAAAATATGTTTTGTCGTTGTTACTTATCTCACCTATCACCACAAAGGTCCCCTCAAAATTAGCAATACAGAAAGGGAGAGCATCAGGATAAAACAATGCCTCCTTCAGCATATTTTAAAGGGGGAAAAAAAACATCCATGGATGCACACAGCATACCTACAGCACTTTCTGGAAGTCCCCATTGTTCCACTTTGCAATCCCGTGTCTCTCTGCCATGCACTTTCGGTTATCTGCCCTAACAGCTGCTAAAATTACTGTTGCTTGGAGAAAGCAAAATAAAGTCATTTGAAATAACGACAGGTTATTAAATTATGGCGTTGTGTTAAATTAAAACTGCATTACATTCTTAAACAACAATGAAATAATTTAAAAAAAATAAGTGTATGGAAAATGTTAAAGCAGAAGAAAGTACATCCAGCCCATTCGGCAATCTGAAGCTTACTTGTGGTATTCCACAGGCAAGCAGGATTTCTGGGGCAAGAAGGGACAGATGCTGAAGCAGCCCTTCAGATTCCCTATGAAATGCCTCCAGTCACAGTTTCCAGTCTAAAAGAATCTGCTCCTCTGCCTACCAGTTTCATGTCACCAGACTGGACCATTACACCCATGAGTGCATATCCACATCTTCATAAGCTCCAACAGCAAGCAGGATGGCAATTTTTGGTTTTACTTTTTTTAATAGGATGTTGATATTTGATACAAGCAGAGTCCTTTAATTTGCCGGCAACGATAACTGACAGTTACAGCATTGGACTAAAACCAGAAAGTGTCTGAAAGGAAGGTCAATTCTTACGATGATAAGCACCCCCGTTCTGGCTCTGTGTTACCATTCTTCTCCACAACCAGATTTATTCAAGATTGAGAAATATAGAGAGGGAAAAGGAAAGTGCAAAACGTACCACAACACTAAAAGTTCCCCATTTTTATTCCTATTTCTATCTTCACTTCTATTGACTTCAACACCAGATCCCATTTAAAAAGAAAAAGAAAAAAAAAAAAACCTACAAAGCCTAAATTTGTGTTTAATCTGTGCTCCATTACTACACCGCGGCAGCTTAAACAAATCTATTTACACACCCGTGCAAGTAGCCTTATTTGCATTAGCCAGAATGACAAATGTTTTACAACTCTATTGCAACTTAACAGCCATTGCAGATTTCGCTCCAAATTTCAGTTTTGAGAGCCAAAGACTTTGGCGTCCTCAACGTACAGCGGAGGTCCTGTACGCACATTAGGTGTTGCTGGACCTGGCAGCCCAGTGTCACAGCCCGAGGTGCAGCCAGGGGCCGGGCAGGGGCTGCGTTTCCCTAGCTACACACACACCTGCACAGGGAGACTGCCCCAGCTAAACTGAGAGCTCGTGCAAACACAGATGGCACCAGTGGTCTGGCCTTGTGCCACCCAATCAAGTAGTCTCTGAAGTGGCCCCCAGATCTTACAGTCTCTCCAGAAGCTGGCCTGGACATCCTGATCTCTCCTGTTGTCCGCCCAAGGACCCTCTGATCTCACGAGTGCCGTGCCCACACTCACAGCTCGGTCCCTGGCTCCCCGGCCTCTCACTCTGCTGACCGTGCGCCAGCCCAGCCCGATGTTCTCCACCCACAGCACCACAATGGGCTCACGCATACCACGTGTGTGCACTCCAGACCCTCTGCTACCAGCACTGTGGACTTGTGCTCCCAGTCCACCACGGGTACTTAGACCATCTGACTCCAGACACGGAGGTCTTACAGGACCGACTGCTCCTGTTGCTGGAGCTCCAACCTCACTATGCACAGGTGAACACAGAATAAAGAGTCCTCCCATGCAGGAAAGCAGTTAGAAATGAAGCTTAATGAGAAAAGGGAACAGGCTGTGGTAATCTGGCACAGAGCATGGCCCTTTTATCCTCTTACCCATCTATTTGCTCATACTTATTCCCCTGCAAACCACCTGGTCACCTTCCTTTGGTCCCTATCCTACGCATCCTGTAAGTTCTATACAACCACAAGACGCTCTTCTGCATCCCATAACATGACCCCATACCTTGTAGGCAGTTACCCACCTCAACCCTGTAAGATGATCTAAAGACCCTTTCTGCTGACTTCTCTTGACATCTCACACCTGGAAGACAGGGTGCTGGCTCTCCTGTGACAGGGCAGGGAGCTTCCTGCCTAAATGATGTTAATGGTTCTTCCCTTCTTCACCGTTGTGCCTCTCTGCTCCTTTGTGTTCCTGGAGATGAGGCTTTTATCCCATCTTCTAAAATACTGTTCTCAGTCTGCTGGCTGTGCTGAGAAGGGTTAGGGTCCTTCCTTAGGGGGATTCGCAAGGAATAGGAATATATGACACTGGAGCTCACCCCCCAAAACCACCTTTCGTATTTTTAAGCCAACTCAGACCATAAAACCTTCTGGAGTTGTTTCAGAGGAAACGCATTCAACAGCGGATAATGAATCTGGGGTTTCGCAGTTCACAGCATGCAGCACAGAATGCAGATACTTCTGCACCTGTTTAATCCCAGCGCCGCCCCGCCATCGCTTTAGACTAAGATCCCGTAATTTCACCGTGACAAACACGAGTGGCAGACACACGCGGCCGGCTCTGCCTTGTACCCCTGGCTTGGCGGCGAGTGCTGGGGCCCAGCGCGCCGCAGCCGTGCCCTGAGGCTGCAGCGAGCAGCCAGCCGATCCGTGCCACCATGCCCCCGGCAGCCACACCGGGCACCACAACGCCCCGAGCCGAACCCCCGGCGGCACCGCTGGCTGCCCAGCGCCCAAGCAAGCAGCACCAAAGCCCTCCCCCAGCAGCCCTGCGTGCCAATACCGGCCGCCCCGCTCCAGGAAGTCCCCGGCAGCGGCACCGCGGGGCCGCCCGCCCCGCTCCGTCCCCCCCCGCCGCCCGCCGCCGCCCCCCGGCCCCGCTGCCGTCCCCTCACCTCACCGGCGGGGGCCCGGCTCGCCCTCAGCCGCTGGCCCCCGCAAGGCGCCGCGCTCCGCCGCCGCCCCCATGGCGCTGCCCCGCGCGTCACCCGGCCCGCCCCGGCCCTGCCCCTCCGCTGCGCTCCGCTCCGCCCCGGCCCGGCGGCTGCGGGCCCGGCCGCACTACCGGCCCCTCTCCGGCCCGCTCGCCCCCGGGAGCGGCCCTCAGGCCGGGCGGCTGGCGGCCGGCAGCCCCCGCCGTGCCCGTGCCATGCTGCGGGCGGTTGCTAGGGAACGGCCGCGGAAATGGCGCCTGGTGGCCGCGGGCGAGCGCGGCCTGCCTCCGAGCGCAGGCGGGCAACGCGCCCCCGGTGTGTTTCCTGAGGGGAATTGACTAAGCACGGAGACGGATTGTGGATTTGAAAGGGGCTTTGCGTTGCTGTATAGCCGTCCTGCAAGCAGCAGGGAGTTAATGGGGTTTTGTAGTTCCCACATAGAGAACGTAGAATCATTAAAGTTGGAAAAGACCTCCGAGATCATCTGGTCCGACCATCCCCCTGTCACCACTGTCACCCACTAAACCACATCCCTAAGCACCAGGTCCAACCTTAAAACCCCCAGGAACGGTGACTCCACCACTGGGACGTGTTTGTAAGAGGACTGGGGTGCAGAGAAGTGAGGACAAGAACCGGTCCTTGGTGAGGGCCACCAGTTCCTGTCAGCGGAGCCCACTGGACACACTGCTCTTGGTGTCTTGCCATAGCCCCCTCCCCGTGACTCTTGCTTCTCCCTCCAGACCATCCAGAGGTCTGGTTCAAACTATAGCATCACCCCTCATGGCAAGAGATGTGTCCTTGTTCTTTGTCTCTCCTCTTTCTGAAAAAAAATGGGACACTGTGGCATGTGTCCTCTCCTTTGTTTTCAGTTCTTTTTCTCTGGAAGATGAGGCATTCGCGATAGGTACACAAGATTCTGGCTTTTGTATGGGTCAAAGAAACTCTTGTGTGGCTTCAGGTCACTGTTTCCATTCCTGTCCCATCTCATGGTTTGCTGCACCCTCAAAATAATAATTAAAAGCAACTTAGGAAATGGTATCTCCATGAGCTAGTTCAATCAGAGAAGAAAGGACAAAAGTGTGGTGAATACAGTTGTTGTTGTAGAGGAAAAGTTTGAGGGTTTGGCATTAATAAATCTGACTATAAACTATTAAAAGGCAATGGAAATTGCAAAGGCTGCAAAATAGAGAGAGTTGTTTTTACTCATTTCCTCCTTTTTTCCCCTGGCTAATTCTGACTGGAGTTCTGTCCACCCATGCCCAGGGCATGCCTTAAAATTCTGAAATAAAATGAAGTTTTCAAAATGTCTCATCTTATGGATGATGTAATAGGATTTAGTTGAATGTAAGACTTCGTTTTGCTTGGCACCTGTGTTATGGGTGTGGCACTGTCAAGGATCGTGGTCCATGTATATATACATATGCTACACATTTTCATATGGACACGTTTACTGAGCCATCTTATTCTTTGTTAGCTTAATTTGAAAGGAAAATTTCAAAGAGAAGGTGGAATGTACCGTAATTTAACGAAGGTCAATTATGGTCTGCCAATATTGGTGTACACACAGTGTTTGCTTTAACAAATGTGGCTGGTTTGGCCACTGTATAATTGCTGTTTCATGTTTTATGGAGAAACTTGCATAGCAAACATACAAGCTGTTTGTTTGTTTGTTTGTTTGTTTTTCACTTGGGGATGGATAAGCAGTCTGCGGGTTCAGAGCGACAGAGCATGCAGAGCTGGACTTCCTCTAAAGGGCTGCCCAGCATGAGCTGCGGTAGCAAACACTTCTGCAAACCTTCTGTAGTGCTGCTCTGCTCCGCACAACAAGGCATGCCTCTGGGTGGCTCTGCAGAAGGAAAAGCCATCCACTTGTTCTGGGTAGGAAAGGGGAGCAGCCTGGTGCTCTCTCTTGCTTGTAGGGCCTGCAGATCTGCTTGACCACAGTCCTTTCTAGAAATGCACTACTTCTGTGAGAGACTTTATCCTCTGCTCATGTCACTTACCTTCTCGGGTATGTGTGGCCGGGAATGAATGAGAGGGAAATTAACATTTCAGTCATTTAATTTACAAGGAAATTGGTCATTTTGGTCTTCATGGCAGTATGTAAGAAAGGAAGGAAAGACAGATCTTTCCCTACCTAGACAGGCTAGCTGTAGTCAACAGAAGGACTTTTTAATGCATGCTTTCAAAAGGCGACATGGTAGAGGCAGGGAAAGAGGCCCTCAGCCACTTTACACACCCTCATGAGCTGCCTGGCTGGGCATCTTTACCTGTGAGCCCTCTGGAGAGCACTCCAGAGTACACATCTACTCTAACAGCTACAGATCAGCTACTTAACCCTGCTCATTGCCATGTACAGGAGGCTGAGAATGCTGGTTTCTAAATAAGAGAAAGGACAAAGTTCAGGTGGAAGAGGAAGAGGTGTTGTCATTTGGCAAGTCATTGGTGGCATACATAATACACTTAAATATTTAATTAGATATCCAAGGTGAAACTGACTTCCTTTCACAAGTCGCTTTCTACATGCTGATGGCTGGCAAGAAAACAGCTTTTCTAGGTCAAATAGGAGGATCTGGATAGGCTGGACCAATGGGCTGAGGTCAACTGCATGAAGTTCAACAAGGCCAAGTGTTGGGTCCTGCACCTGGGGCACAATAACCCCAAGCAGAGCTACAGGCTGGGAGAGGAATGGTTGGAGAGCTGCCAGGCAGAGAAGGACCTGGGAGTATTGGTTGATAGTCGGCTGAATATGAGCCAGCAGTGTGCTCAGGTGGGCAAGAAGACCAACAGCATCCTGGCTTGTATCAGAAACAGTGTGACCAGCAGGGCTAGGGAAGTGATCGTCCCCCTGTACTCAGCTCTGGTGAGGCCGCACCTCGAGTACTGTGTTCAGTTTTGGGCCCCTGGCTACAAGAAGGACATCGAGGTGCTCGAGCGAGTCCAGAGAAGGGCAGCAAAGCTGGTGAGGGGCCTGGAGAACAAGTCCTGTGAGGAGCAGCTGAGGGAGCTGGGTTTGTTCAGCCTGGAGAAAAGGAGGCTCAGGGGCGACCTTATCGCTCTTTATAAGTACATTAAAGGAGGCTGTAGAGAGGTGGGGGGTTCCCCCATGTGCCTGGTGACAGGACGAGGGGGAACAGGCTAAAGTTGTGCCAGGGTTGTTTTAGGTTGGATATTAGGAAGAACTTCTTTACTGAGAGGGTTGTGAGGCATTGAAATGGGCTGCCCAGGGAAGTGGTGGAGTCACCATCCCTGGAGATCTTTAAAAGACGTTTAGATGTAGAGCTTAGTGATATGGTTTAGTGGAGGACTTGTTAGTGTTAGGTCAGAGGTTGGACTCGATGATCTTGAGGTCTCTTCCAACCTAGACAATTCTGTGATTCTGTCATTCTGTGAAATTCTACATACTCTCATGGATAGCTGTTTTGTTTTCTTAACGATTTATTCAATTATGAATGGTCTTATCTTGACTTTATCTTGACTTCCTTTATACCATTACTTTTATGAATAATCATCAAAGACCATGAAAATATATATTAATGAGTAATTTCCATGTGTTTTAATTGAAAGCTGCTTCTGTGTTCTCCATTCTCACTCATTTTTGATCAAAGAGATGACCAGATTAAATGTTTTATTTTATTTGCTTTATAGTATTTATTAAAAAAATTCTATTATCTTGGCCTTTCAGACTAAGGGAGACCGTTCTGTAAGGAGCCTATTCTGTGTCACCTTGTGAACCCACAAAGTGTAGCTGTAGGCACGCTGGCCTAGATAAGGTACTAGTATAATTCATGCCTACACTAACTGCAAGAGCAAAACAAAGGCCTTTAGGAAAGCATGCAAAGTTTCAACTTACCACCTGACCTTTGCCCACTTGTGAAGGCACACACTATTTTGGTGCTTGGTCCTTCCTTTGGCTGTCTTGGGACAATTAGAACCATATAAAAAGCTGTAATTCTAATTTATTTACTGTCATCTATTTGAGAAAATGGGATTTTAATATAATAAAGAAGAGGGTTCTCTGTGCTGAAGTGTGTCACCCCGCTTTCCCTTTATTCATAAACACACCAGCTGCCTCCCAGTCTGACCACCTATTATGGTAAGGAACTTCACTCCCTGCATTGCTTGCACAAACAACAATGGAATTGCCATGCGATAATACACACCACTGATCTGTAAAGTTAGAAGTACTCTCTGCATTTAAACAATGTACAATATCTGCATTGGTATTCACGTTAATTAGATCTACTTGCAACAAATAATTGACTTAAAACAATCCGCTGTGAATTTATAGATTAGTATTCGGTACCTGCCAAAAACTTAAACGGTACACCTCGAGTGGCAGAATAAAAAATTAATCACTGGATCTTGCTGAACATGTGTTATTTAAAGAGCACTTTAAGAGAGTGTGAAGTGAAGGAATTTTGTTCGCTACCAAAATTAAAGAGTGTGAAATGTCTTTGTATTTTTATTAGAAATATTGGACAAAATGCAATATGATATTGTCCTGGAAATTCTGCAAGAAGAGCACATCCCACAGTGCTCACAGACAGTGTTTCTGTCCGGCTTACAGACCTGCCCCAAAAAGGACTTACAAATGCTTGGGGCTACACCCCTATTTCTAAGTAAGACAGAGCTAGGGATCATTCTTTGGCATAATTATTTTAGTATTTTTCAGTTCAAACTAAGTTGAGGGCTGTTTGGCAGCCTGCCAGAATGACATTTTTGTATCACAAAACTGAGAAAATGACGCACACTGTCAATACTGGGCAATGTGGAGAGGAGGCATGCAGGGGTACTGAAGAGTTATGAAGTCTGCTGGGATTCCCCTGGCGGACTGCACTGTGGATGGGGGGAAACCTCGGTCCTGCCCATAGCACTCCTTAGAACTAGCTCTTGGTGGGTGTTATTCTGTAAACCATGCCCAGGGATTTTCTCAAGGAATGCTGCTTGGCATGGGCATAAATCACACTGACAAGTGTGGTAATAATTACTCAGCCTACTGTACTGAAATGTACTTGCTGGCCCTGCTTTATTTATAGAAATAGCATTGAAAAAATGATTTAGGCACCTAAGAAAAATGCACCTCTTTTTATTCTTACTGATATATTTCTATATAGATAAGTAAATTTCCGTTTATTCTACAGCTACAAGCAATTTAGAAGGTAGCAATCGCAAGAGCAAATACTTTCTCTGTCAAAGCCTACGAAAATGTCACATAAAAGGTCCCAACCAAAAGAAGTACATTTCAGAATGGATTGAAGAGTAGCCAACACTTGTGGATATATTCTTTTGTTTGCCTATCTTGGACTTGTTTCTGGCAAAAGTGAAAAGGTTTAATGGATCGTTGTGAGCTAAAATGAAATTCGAGCATCAACATCATATATTTGTATTTCTGTGAGAGTCAATAGAAAATTTTAGTTGGCTCTTATTTCCTTATTTTTCTTTGGAAAAAAAAAAAAAAAAGGATTAATAAAAATGTTGGAATTAATATTGGAAATTAACCTGTTTAATTAGTAGAATTATCCACATTGTTATCTGACATCTATGATGAGAAATGAGGTATTGTTCAGTACAATACCTCATACACGCAGAACAAAGTTTTCTCCTACTTTCCAGTGCTTCAATTGTTCAATTCTTTTAATCCTTTTGAACTGTTACTGCATTTTGAGTTTCACTAGAATTGGTTTTCTTCTCTTTAGGTTTTTGTCTCCTTTTAGTTTTCTTCTCTTTTTCCAATTACAAAATTACTTTTCTTCTCTTTTACCTTCTTCTAATATGTAAGGAAACAATTTTTACAAAGCCTGTTGTTAGAGTTTCTAGCTAGGGAAGAATAAAAGGGAGAGACATTCTATTTTACCGTTTATACAATAGAAATAGCAGCAAAAAAAGTTTACTCCTGTACAGATTTCAGAATTAATTCCTAGGAAAAAAAGCAGACTAAATAGCTATAATAAAGGAGCAAGACAATCATTTGAAGGGTTCAATACTGTTTGATTTAACAGATTAGTAAAAAGGCATTATACACTGACTGTGCAGCAAGCTATATTTTAGTATGTACTTTGGTGAGAAAACTGGAAAAAAACATTTTTTTTTCTTTTAACGAAAATAATTGTCTCAGTGTATGTGCTATTGCAGCTGTTTATTTTCCACACTGCAAAGTGTTACATTTGCTAGTCTAATTATTTTATTGCCGATCTTAGTTGTATTTGTTCTCCACCCATATTTGATAGCTGCAAACACTGAGACGATTTCTCATTTTGAGGCAATAGCTCTACCTAGTGATGGGAAAGAGCAGCTGCACTCATACGTTTTAGAATAGTTTCTCAGTCCTCTGCCGAAGACCATTTTACTTTATTTGAAAAAATTATCCACATGTAGTATTCAATAATTGTCATTCTTCCTCTGTTGTTGTTCTTAATTGTATTTAGGAGGACACGTACGTGCATCCAAGCATATTTCCTGGGACACTGTTGATGATGTCTTCCAGATACACCACAAAATGAAATACAATGCTTTAAAAGACGAAAGCAGCACTAATGATGTGTGTGAAAATGACTTTGTTAGAATCGAGTCCAGTTATTCCAAATGAAAAATACATTCCAACGTGTTTAAGACTGTTATATACATTCAAGCATGGATTTTGCTGCAACAACTTTACATCAGCTAGCCACATCTCTTACAGTGGAATTTAGCTCTACTCTAGATGAAAAGGACCTTGTTTGTATTAAAACATCTACTGAATTGGGCAAAATATCACAATGGGTCAATCACAATGAAGAAGTGAACTGAAGATTGTAATTTTTAGTTAATCCTGCCACATTGACTCTATCTGTTAGTTTAAATGCTAATTCAGCTGACACAGTCTTTCTTACTGTATGAAGAAGAACCAGAATTTAAATTAGTTCTACTAGTATGACTAAAAACTCTAGAGAATTATTCTGCTTTATGTTATATTATTAGCATCAGACAAGTAATTTTTCTGTCTCGTTTTACAAGTGGTTAAAAAAACATATGTAATAGTTCTTTGGTTTGGGGGTTTGTTCACCGACCCCCAGGGAAGAGAGCATAAATTACACCGGATTTCTTCTCATTAGCCAAGACCACTATTCAGTTAAAGTCAGCAGTGTTTCATTCCTCTGTGGTCCTGGGCCTGCTTACAAAAGAGCCATTGGTATGCCATATGCCATGCCTCCAATGTGCGCTGTATGGCCAACAGCTCTTTCAACAACCTTTTCTTGTATGTGCTAATACACATGGGGGACAATGGAAGGACTTGGGACATTAAAAAAGGATGCTGCAGTAGTGCAAAATGCCAAGGCTTTTGTGCGGGTGGTAACAAATCACCTTACTTTGTTTTTTCTCCCACTGCTGCACTAGACATGCCTTTCTAGTGCTTTACTGAAGATCTGAATGCCCAGCTCTAGAAAAGATATTCTTTTAACACTTCAGTGCTGTGACCTCTCAACTCTGAGGTCAGAGCAAGCCTTATTTGTTTTGAAGCTTAACATAATTAAGTAGAAAGAAAAGAAAAAGGATTAAATAAGAGAGACGACAGCAATAGAAACTCCCAGGGGGAGAGACGACTACTTTTTATAGCAAGAGAGGATTTTGTCTGGAGGAGAGGCAAACAGTCTGCATGTCCTTTAAATGTCTCCAAAGGATAAAAAAAACGAACACAGAGGAATAAAAGAAAAATAGATATATTCAAAATTATAGGAATAAGCAGCTCTGCAATAGGTCGATAAGGTTTTTAAAAGCTGTAAACTCAAAGCTCTCTGACATGCGGTGCAATCCCCCTGGGTAAAAGGTAGACTAAGGCTCATACAAATGTGAGCCTATCTTGCTTTGAGCTACAGACCTGCAAACAGTTTTGAATTTGATAGTTTCTGTTTTCAGTTTTTTTCCCCACTCAAATATGGGTATGAAAGCATGGTGCTGCCTGAGATCTTGAGTGCAATCGCTCAAACTTTCACCTAGTTAGCTCATCGTGTAACTATTCCCCTGGGGAAGAAAAACCAAGATAGGAAAAGGGCTTTGCTCTCTGCATATGCATATCTCTGACACATAGCTGTATGTCATATTACCAGAACACCTAGCGTTGCAAATATTTCCTGGTAAGTGTACATATATCCAACTGCATGTCTTCATATTTGTAAAGATAGCCAGAGTATACATTATCTTTGTCAATCCATGCAGCTGGGGAGGAGAAACTGATCTCCAGCTTCCACTGGGTCCTGCCCGCCACTAATATCTCCCAGTGTATAATGGGCTGCCAAAGCTATCATATTCCCGTGGGGCTCCAGGAGAAGCAGCCTTCTGTCTTCAAGTACAGTTCCTACCCTAGAAAATATTCCAGGCTGCTGCCAGAACAAGTGTTTGCTGTTTGCCACTTGATTCTCCCTGCCCCAAGAATGCCATTATATTCTTGTTACAGTGTGCATTCAGGAAGAGAAGATGGAAGCACATAAAGTGTAGTACACAGTCTTCAACACCAAAGTAATTTGTGGATGCTGGCAACCACAAATCCTAGTAGCATATCCTGTTCAGTTGGGCCTATGACGATATGTGGCAAAGTGCTGTGTAGTGAATACAACAAGGAAAAACTTCAAGCTGGCAAATGCAGGATTCTTGGTGATCAGTGACGAGTTTACATCATGAGCATCCAGTCACTAAGAGTTGAAAAAAGGATAGCATGAGGCATCTGGAATCCAGAAACCGCCTATTCCCGTGACTGTATTACTACACCAGTTGGGACTGGAGACAGAAAAAAAAATTGCTGTTGTAATTCAGGATGTGTTCAAGGCTAAATGGAGAGTAGTTGGCTCAAGCTAGAAATGGATACATGATGCAAAGGAAGTCATAAGGGCGTGGACAAGACATATATCACTCTCCTCGCCCCTCCCCAAATCTCCCATTTTTTAAAAACTGAAAATGTTTCAGAATTATCCTTATCAACCTTCACATTTTTGGTGACAAAGCGTCTTTAACAATCCCTTATGCAGATGTTCAGACGGGGTGCAGAATGCCTGTGTTCCCCAGCTATTCACTACTAGTTGCCATGCAGAGGGGTGGTACAAAGGCTGAGCCGAGGCAGATTACTAGATGTTTTGCAGTCTTACCCTACCTAATGACCTGGCCTGTAAATCCACTCATTGTGATCTTCGTTGTCAACATAGGGCCTTCAATTCCTGTTGGAGAAACTTTGGAGTATGTGCATTTGATGCTGACATAAAAGGGAAAGGATTTCTGTAGCATTCTGTCGGTTGTCTTCTACTTAAGATCTTGTTTTCTTGAACAAAAACTCTTATTTCTCCTGGTGAGAGCACGGAATGGAAACAGAGAGGTTGGAGAGCTATGGTCACAAAAACAGCTGAAACTTGTTCTCATGCAAAAAGCCAGAAAGTCATGAGGGACACTTCAGAATGCTACTTTCTGTAAAACCTCCAGGTACTGCAGTGATCGCTTTGAAACCAAAAGACTTTCACTGCATGTCTCTTTATATCACAACCTCTGACTTCTCCGCTGTCCCCTTGGTTCTACCTGCCCTACAAGCAGATTTCATGGATCTCACAGAACTCATACATTTCCAGTCTTCCAGGCATGCTGGTGGCACTACATCTGATGGATGAAGAAAAAGTATTAATCTTTAGGGAAAAAACTGAGCACGGACTTCAATGACGAGCAGTGCTCAACTTCTGACCACCTCAGTGCAATAGCTAACATAGCTGCAACAGTTCAATGACATACAGCCTTCCAAAAACTGAGTGTGAAAGCAAGCCAGCTGACCAAGAGGAAACAGTGGACTTGAGTGTTATTCGTAAGTCAGTGCTCATTAATTATTGCTTGCAAATTGTCAAAGGGGCAGCATCTTCAAAGGGAGCAGATGCAAATTCTCTAATGGTAGTAGTATGTTAGCCAAGCAGAAAAAGTGTGAGTTTGTTGAAGGGCAGGGTCAGAAAGGAAGGCAGATGACATTTACTCATACTTGTCCATTCCAAAGGATATCTTTCCCAACCTTAGTTTCTCTACAAATTGTCTACAAATATCCAGTAACTCCCACTAATGCCTTTCTGGGGCTTGCTCCTCTGCTGCTACATTATACTTACTTACCTGGTCTCTTCCACTCAATTAATTAAATACTCAATTACCTGTTGCCTCCAGTGAAAGCTCTCTGCCCTTCATTTCAGGTGTCCCATACCTCCAACAAAGCCATTTTGTCAGCTACAATACAGCTGTGCCCTTCATTGCCTGGTATCACCCATGAGCACCAGAATTCTTAAGACTTAAAAAAGAAAATAAAGAACAGAAGCACTTCTGGTCCCTTCGTGAACAAGTAAGACAGAAGCTACCATTTTAACGTTAATGACTGCATTACTCACCCCTCTTCATCATTATTTGTGAGTCATCACCCATGGTGCAACACTCTGAAAAGTTCTTTCTAGGCTTATGACTAGGGAGATGACTCATTTCTGAGGGACTGGAACTCAGCCACTGCTCTAGTACAGAGTCACATTAAGGCTAAGAAGAGCAGGGGACACGGGAGGAAAAAAATGACCTGGCTCTTCCCTAACTATATATTCCTGCATGCTCTAGCTGGTGGTCCTGGAATGCCACACTGGGAGGGTGCCAAAAGGTCAACAAAACCTTCCTCTTCTACTAGTGACAGCCAGACTTTTCTCTAGCTTTTCTCTGAGTAGCCAGAGGAGAGATTCTGGACATTGGGATATGTAGAACCTTGACCAAAAGTCAATCTAAGCCTGGAATTTATCAAAATAAGAAGGAATACAGATCTGAGTCTTCTTGCAAAGAGTCTGATTTACAAAGATGGCTGTGATCCTGGCATACAGAAATGGGAAAGCTGGAATGCTTCCACAAGTTGCTCTAAGGAAATAGTGGAGAAGACAATGCTATGGAGAAACTAACTACGTGTGACAATGTCTGCAGAAGGGGGAAAACTGAGAGGAAAAATGACTGAGGAATGGAGCTGGGAGACTCTGGGGCATAATTACATGCGGTGCTGTATAGAGACATGATAAAAGCAAAGGCTGGACATGCAAATACAACACTTAATGTAAATGGACAGTAAAGGGCTACTTGGCCATAGTAAAGAAAAGGCTAGAAAAGGACAGAGACATATCAGTTATTACCTGTGCTATTGTAGCTAGAGAATAGTAAAACTGCCAATGTCTGAAAATAGACTTTGTCTGGTATTTCTCCCATTTGTCCTATATTTAACACCATAAACTTTGTTAAAATGGAAGATAAACCATGCAAGACATACTAAAATGTAGCAGTTATTTCCAGTTTTTACAAGAGGGTAGTAAAAGGGAGGGAAATATGTGGCTGTTATCCAGTGTGCCCCAGGGATGCAGACATTAGTGATGACTTCAGCAGTTTTTTAGGCTGTGCTTGCCCGGCCTTTCTGGGTGACTTCCTGCAATTTGTTTCTCACCGCTCTCCTTCACTTTCTCCATGAAAGGACCTTCATTTTCCCAAATGCTTTTGCATTTGCTATTGTAAAGTACTGCATGAGATCCAGTTATGAACCAGGAGCTGCCCATAAAATAAAAACACCAAGACAGCAACCTAAGCCTGAGCAGACCCTTCCAAAAATCTTTTCTGTGTGTCTTTGCGGGTAGGAAAGAAGCAAAAGAAAAAAACAAAAACACCATTCTGTGAGCTGTGTCTTGATGTGCCACTGCTCTCGCTCTCACTCTGCTCGTCCAGGTTGTGTAAAGCCTCTGCGAACTACACACCTGGCACCGCAGCTGCTCGAAGTCTCAGCGCTGTTTGGTTTAGGTGTAGGTGAAGCAGTGCTGAAAGGAAGCTTCCATATGTTCACGGCCAGCTCAGGAGCCTGCTTCTTATGCATGCAATACCTTAACACGCTTTTCTTTCTCAAATATTTCATTTTAAAGGGTTCTTAAAGATCCTTTTAAAATTCCACATGCAGATCCCCTGCCTGCTGAGTCTCCATAACCTGAGGAATTTTATGCACTGCAGCTTTAAACCACGTGCACTAAAGCAAGCCATGAAACCGCAGAGCATGTAAATGACTTCTAATGGCACCCCTGAAGCTGTGTGGAGGATAAAGCCCCTTAATGAAGCTCAGGTCCTGTGAGATCAGGACCAAAACGCCTTTACCCATAGCACCTTTTATTCAAGACCGAGTTCCCCCCTCAGCGAACGCTTCTGACGGGATCAGCTTTGTAAGCGCTCCCTCTTCCGAGCGAAATAAAGCGGCTTTCGGGCAACCACGCGGCGATCTCCGATGGCTGCACACCGCCAGTATCAACCTAAGGGCCCCGGCACCGCCCGCAGGGCCGTGTTTTAACACAGGAGAAAGCAAAACGCCGCACGCTCAGGCCGGAGGCTCAGCTCCGGGCAGCGGGTGCCTGAGGGAAGCCTCGCCCCGCGCCGGGCGGCTCCGGGGCGCACGAGGGCCGCCGGGCTGGAGGCAGGGAGCCGCATGATGAAACCCGGCGGCGGATTTCAGCAGCAGGCGGCGGGGGAGGAGCCCGGCAGCCGGCTCTGGCTGCCTGGCACGGCGCGGAGCCGCCTCTTCCTCCCCACGCCGCAGCGAGGACGAGCGGCTCTCCCCGGCACACCGTAAGCGCCCGGGGGGCGGTGGCGGCTGCTGGTGGGCGGACGGGCACCGGCGGCGCCGCTGCTGCCCCGCATCGCGGCTCGGGAGCGAGGGGAGCCGGGCTGTGCCCGCGGCGGCTGCAGCCGGCCGGGGAAGGAGGGAGGGGGCGGCCGCGGCCCGGGCCCGCTGCCGCGTGGTGCCTGGGGAGCCGGGCGTGCTCGGCGGGGGCCGCGGGGTGGCACGGGCACGGCCGCGGGGTCCGTGCTGCCGGGGTTCAGGGGGGAGCCGGGGGGAATGGGCTCCCCTCAGCCAGCCGAGCGGGGCAGGAGCGGTTTGTTTCCCTCGTGCTGGCTGCTCTTAGCTGCCCCGAGGCACCCGGCAGGGCCGGAGGCACTCTCTGATGGCGCAAATTTTCCCCTCTCCCCGGTTATTAAAGCTGCCTCTCGCAGGCTGTGGGCATCCCGCCCCGCGGCTGGCTCTGCGGGGCATCTCCCCCAGCCTGGCATCGTGCCCTGACATCTCCCCGGGCTGAGAGCCCGGCGTGCCCAGGTGGGACCCGGTGTGTTGTATGGCCAAATGTCAGCCCCTGCCCAGCTAAAGGGGAGAAGGGGCTGGAGAGGGGGTCCCAAGCCCGCGGGGGGGAGTGCCCGGTGGGTCCCAGCCCCGGGGGAAGCACTTGGGGCATCCCGAGGCCCAGGGAAGCGCTTGGGACATCCCAACTCCCTGAGGAGCACCTGGGGCCTTCAGCTGCTGTTTGGCTTCTGCAGCTGGTGTAAATGCTGGGTCTGTGCCTGTTCTGTTGGCTGAGAGCATGGAAAGAGTTGTTGCCCAGGTAGCGTAACTGGGTGAACAGCTTTTTACCTCAGTACCTAAATGCGAGGGGAAGTGCTTGGACTTGTTTGATTTCTGACCGTGGGCTTACTTACTTCATGCCTTGGTAAGCTGCAGCATGGGAGGGCATTTCTCTTCTGAAAGAGTTGAAGGGATCTGCTGCTGTGATGTTACTTCAGCGGGTCATACCCAATGCCCAGAAATAAGTTGTTTTGTTTGTGCTCCATGAAGAAAAACAAAAAACCAAAACAAAACAAGCAAACAAACAAACAAACAAAAAATAAAAGCAGGTTTAAACTGAATTTCTTGAGTTGGACGAAGATTGCTTATCACGTTGTGGGAAACTGTTTTACCTTATGTTAATAAAGTCTGCTACCTTTTTCATCAGTTCTCTTTATAGTCCAACATCCGATAGTCTACGTTTGGTACCTGGGTTCTGTATCTCTGCTTTCTAGGTGTCATCTATTGCATATAGATCAGGTTGATGGTTAGACTTGATCTTGGAGGTCTTTTCTAACCTAAATAACACTGTGATGCTGTTTTCTTTAATTGAACACATTCTTCATTTTTAGGTAACTCAACAGCTTCACAATGTGTGGTATCTGGGCCCTGTTTGGAAGCGATGAGTGCCTTTCTGTCCAGTGTCTAAGTGCCATGAAGATTGCACACAGAGGTCCCGATGCATTTCGTTTTGAGAACGTCAATGGATTCACCAACTGTTGTTTTGGTTTCCATCGCCTCGCGGTTGTTGATCAGCTGTATGGCATGCAGCCTATCCGGGTGAAGAAGTTCCCCTATCTGTGGCTGTGTTACAATGGAGAAATCTACAATTTCAAACAGGTAAGTGTTGTAGGGATCATACGTTTCTTTCTTTTTTTATTTCAAAACTGGTAGGTATTCAGAAATTGTTTAAAACGTGGTAGACTAAAATATCAGGAAAAAAAAAAAAAAGCTATCAGATGAAGGAAGAAAAAAGGAAGAAAAATTTCTGGATAAGCTGTCAATCTTTGGTGGTTTAGATTGTGACAAACAGTCTTCAATATTGAAAAATCCTTTTTAATTGGCAAGAAAGGAAATAGTATTTGTATCTATAGGTTTGAACATAAAACAAAGGTTCATTCTTCGTTAATCCTTCAGGAGGGAAATTCCAAGCCCCCTTTCTCACCCGCATTCCTCTTCATAATGCAAATGATTTTAGAGTGTCTTGCACATCAGTTATTTTGGATCTTTCTCCAGTCTGTCAGGTATTTCGTTTTTACTTCTGCATGTCAACCTAGATGTGACTTGTCAGTTATTAACTTAAAACAGGAATGCATATGTGTTTCTGTAACAACAACAAACACTAGGGAGAAGTTTCCAGTAGGCCACCAAAGTCCTTAGGTGTCTGCAGCTTAAGGCAGAAGCTTTGTGGAGTTTTTGAGAGTCACCTAAACAAGTCTCTAAGGCACAAAACAAGCTGCAACTCTGTCCTGTGTCAGAATATCCCTGATAGGTGTGATATTGCTGCTGAGCATTGTCTGTGTCTCTCTCCCAGTGCTGAGATGTCTACACTGCCTGTGTTGCTCATAAAGGGAAGTGATTTAATTCATCTCAATATAGCATATAGTATGGCTTGCGGTTTTTGAATGATCCTGAATCATGCTGAAACTAAATGCCTAAAATGGATCATAAATTGAGCATGGTAGTATCAGAAATCTACAAATACTTTGAAGTGTCAGTACTTCTAATACGATGCGTTTTTGCAGTCAGGTTACCGTCAATGGTGTCATTGGGACTTTGACTGAAAAGAAAGGAGATTATTATTATTATTTAATCTTGTAAGTATCTGGCTCTACAGTGGTCTCAAAGGAAGTTGTAGCAGAGTGGGGGCTGGTCTCTTCTCCCAAGCAATAGGACAAGAGAAAATGGCCTCAAGTTGTACCAGGGGAGGTTTAGCTTGGGTATTAGGAAAAAAATTCTTCACTGAAAGGGTTGTGAGGCGTTGGAACAGGATGCCCAGGGAAGTGGTTGAGTCACCATCCCTGGAGGTACTCAAAAGATAGATGTAGATGTGGTGCTTAGGGACATGGCTTAGTGGTAGACTTGGCAGTGCTAGGTTAACGGTTGGACTTGATGATCTTGGAGGTCTTTTCCAACCTAAGTGCTTCTATGATTTTGTGTATGGCAGGGCAAAACGTATGTGAAATGTGTTGTGTCAGCAGGCTACGGTATTTACTGTGTTTTGTGTTGTGTTTTGTCTTGTTTGTTTTTTGTTTTTTTCTGCTGCTGAAAGGAGTAAGAATCACTCCCAGTTGTGTCACACACAGAAACCTAGGGGGAATTTAATTGTATAAAACTTGCATTACCATCAGCAGGAATTTGTTCAGTTGTTTTCGCTACCTTGGTTAGGTGCCTTCTTTCTTTATAAATAAATTTTTGTTTCAGGCTTTCAACTGCAAATATATATCTGAAACCTACCTAGGGAAAACATCATTGAAGAAAACAGCCATCTTGTTTAGGGCAATGGCTTAGTGATTTTAATACTGAGTCAGTCTGAGCCAACTCTATGTTCCATGAATACCAAGTGAAACCAAAGAACATAAGTTAAAGTGCAAAATCATTGGTTATGTGGGGTTTCTTCAGTATTATTTATTTTTTTTAGTGTTTTATTGAACCTGTCATCCCTATCTTCACCCCAGGTGCCTGGAAGATGTTGAAGGGCCTTTAAAAGTAGCACCACAAGAACACAAAATACATAGTTGGTCTGACTTAGTCTGACAACTCATTTCTTCCTCCCCTACTTCACCTGCACAGGCAAAGTGAAAAGGTTAGATTGAAGAATGGAGGAAGATTATGCAGAAGGAAATACTCTGTGCGTAAAACACACTGAAGAATTGCAGTAACTGCACAAATCAAACACAGTTTGTTTCTGAAGTACTTTACTCTGCAAAGATGTTAACTGTGTCAGTGTGTTGGAGGGCAGAGAGTCTTAAGTAAATGTTGCTATCTCTATCTCTATTATCTGACAAGAAAGTGGTATCTTGAGAGATCTGAGACTACATGAAATGCTGTTGTCTTTTGTTCCTGGTCCTATTTTGAGTTGGATTTTTAGAACCAGTGCTTGTCTCCTCCTGCCATTTGTCTGTGGAGATGGGGAGGCTAAACTAGTGTTGTGTTTTTGCACTTTGACATCCCCAAATATGCTTCTCTGAAAACCTGCTATAATGAACGTTGCTTAAGACTACAGAGTCAATCGATGTTGGGTGAGAGATGATCTTGGATGGTAATTTGAACACAAAAGTCTAATTTCCTTCACTGGCAGAAATGTTTGTGTAACTTTGAACTGTATTTTAAACAACTTTGTTGTCATCTTAAACAATTACATGGGTGGTTTTTTTTGTTTGTTTGTTTTGTTTTGTTTTTTTTCCCAGTTAATAAGAAATGTTTGCAAATACTTATTTGCATTTTTCTTTTTACCTTTTCTTAGTTGCAGAAGCAGTTTGGATTTGAATATCAAACACTGGTGGATGGTGAGGTTATCCTTCATCTTTACAACAAAGGAGGAATAGAACAAACGGCATCCATGCTGGATGGTGTATTTGCTTTCATCCTTCTGGACACAGCAAACAGAAAAGTGTTTCTGGCGAGAGATACCTATGGAGTCAGACCACTGTTTAAGGTGCTGACCGATGATGGATTTTTGGGTGTCTGTTCTGAGGCAAAAGGTAAAAACAGTTGTGTTTAGTGCCTAAATAAACTTAGGTGTTGTTATTGGAGACAACTTCTTTGTCAGGCTCTCCTAAGTGTGAAGAGAAAGTGAACTGTAAGTTCAGTGATAAATGAATTATATTTAGTAGTATAAAATCTATGCATTGGTAAAACAAAAAGCTACAGAGAATAATATTTGAAGACATTTAATTATCCTTAATATCCACAAAATAACTTGCAGATTGGGTTAACTTAAGACCCCTTAGGCTCAAAGTTGAATATAGTCTATATAGTTGGGCTAGATTTATGCCACAGTAAATGATACTAGTATTTGTTCCTGGTATTCTGTAGTGAACTGGGAAATAATGCCATAAGAACCGCTAATCTGTAAAAGCCACGAATTTTAAAACCCTACTAAAATTTCCTGCATCCTTGGATATTTTTTTTACTGATGCTTATGTTATTTGATGAACTCCTTTAAAGTTTGAGATGACACCTTTACTGTTCCTTTTTTTTTTTTTTTTTAACCTAATTCTCTCCAGTCTACATAAATAATGCCAAAAGTGAATTTCTTGCCTAAAATGACCTCTGACTAAAATGGACTTTCATGGTTGTTGTATATCACTTTTATTATCAGACTCTGAAGTAAGTTGACTCCTCTACTAGTAATGCTCAGTGGTACCACAGCTGTACCATCTCTGGTTCTTGGAGAGGAAGAAAGGAAGTGAATATTTTAGGAACTGTATCCTGTAACACTCACTGTGGATTGGCAGTCTGTCTATAACAGTAACTTAGGAACATTTTGTAGAATTCTTCAAGTAGCATCTGGGTGACGAACAGGTGCAAAACATCCTCTTTCATAAGAGGAGTGGACATAAGTTTTGGCCACAAGTCTGATTCTTGGCTTCTGTTAAGCAACATTGTAGAAGAGGCTGAAACTGATGAATTATGAAATCAGTAAATCAGTGTTAATTAAGCAATCACTTCAGTGATATAGCTTTATTACAACCCCATTATTAGCTTGACTACACTTAATTTTTAACATAAAATCAGTTATTAACTCTTTTGAATTGTCATAAGCATCTTAGATCTTGACCTGGACATCATGTATTCAGTCAGAGAAATGCTCACAGGAGTCAAGTGCTTCTTATCAATTAGTAGAATCACACTTCCTTTGTATGCTGTCAGCCTCAGCTTGAAATGGCTCAGATCTGGGCGTGTAACCTGCCAGAAGCAGAATCGTACTCCATAGTGGCAAGCTGGGCATACCACTTCCTGGATGAGAGGTCTCTAATCTCTAGGTATTTTACAAATAGGAGAGGCGGTGTTTTCTCACCATGCTCTCTAAAGGAGAGGTTATACCTGCGTCTCTTCAAAAGACTAACTGTTTAGAGACTCAAGGTGTTCTTGTCTCTAAACGCTAAAGGAGATGAAATTTCAGGCCTCTACGTGTCCTAACTGTTTTATTCCACTGATTGCAGTGGAATACAATTCTGGATTGTATACATCTAACTGTCCCACATGTAGGGGCCTAACAATTTTTTCTAATCTCTAAGTACCTGTAAGTGAAGTGTTGTGTTTACTGTCACGCCAACATTGCTTTCTCCAGCCATGCTGCAGCTGAGGAACCTAAGGACACTGCATTTTTCCCTCTACCTTTCCATAAACCAGGGCAGACTTGACTCAGAAGTATATTTTTATACCAAATTTAAGATCTGGAGAAAATGGTTTTATATAGTTCTAGTAGTGGGGTTGTTGAGTGAGATGTGCCTTAGCCAATCTAGGTTAAAAACTCTGTAACACTTTTTGTAACTTTCTTTTGTTGTTGTTCCCATTTTATCTATAGGACTTATCAACTTAAAGCATTCAGAATCCTTATTTCCTAAAGTGGAACCATTTCTTCCGGGACATTATGAAGTGCTGGATTTGAAGCCTTCTGGCAAGGTTGCATCAGTAGAATTAGTAAAGTTTCATAGTTATAAAGATGAACCACTCCATGCTGCTTGTGATACAGTGGAAAATCTGCCTTCAGGTAGTACAATAAAACACTTGCCTGTTAATTTTGATTAAAATTTTGATTAAAAAGTGGAGGAAAATCATAATCTTTCAATATGAAACTTGAACCAATTGTTTTTTAAAATGTTCTATTTGAAAGAACTGAAACAGTGTTTATGATGTAGGAAGTTGAGAATCATTTTTGAAGATATTTATATACAAAGATGTATGAACTTGCATGCCCTTATTATCAAAGGAGATTCAGACAAATTATATTTTTTCCTAATCACATAATGCAGCTAATTTTAAGCAGAACTGTTAATGTTTCTTTTGTTTGTTTTTGTTCTTTCCTGGACAGGCTTTGATCTTGAAACAGTGAAAAGTAACATCCGTATTCTGTTTGAAAATGCTGTTAGAAAGCGTTTGATGGCTCACAGAAGGATTGGTTGTCTTTTGTCAGGTAAGTAGCAAGAATTCCAATGATTCCGTCTTTTCTCTCTTCCACACATCATCTACCAGTTAGAAGAAAGTAAACTGACTGTTCTGCTGTGAGGTATCTGAAGTGATCTGAATCTTCATTTGCTTTCTTGGTTACAGAGAACTTGGTGGTTTGTGACAAAAAAAAAAAAAAAAAAAAAAAAATCCAGTTTACAGATATCTTGAAAGTCTTATGCTTTTAAGGTTTAGAGCTGGGATGTTGTCATGTTGAAACACTGACCATTTTTGACGAAGAAAAACCAAAGATAAAAGAAAAAAGAAAAAGTAGTCTTGTTACCGCCTACTTTGCTTTAGCTTCCATCCCAGACTGCCTTTGATTTACCAAATGGCAGTGGAGCATCTGGACCATAATTATTTAGTACACTCTTTTTCAGGTGAGGTAATAGCTTGTGGTTCAAGAACTTGTTCTCTGACTTAGCTGATCAATGTTGTGATTTGGTGGCTCAGTCTTGCAGAGGTAAGGCTTGGTAGCCATGGGACTGACACCTTATTCACTGTGTTTTTGTAGCACTTTGTACTTGTGGCTAGAGTTCTAGTATGCTATTCATTCATGCACTGAGCATCAGTAATTACATTCATTTATCACATACTCTATTAAGTGTGCATCTGAATGAGAGAGAACTGAACAGGAAATACTGTTGGAGTATTTCCTTACAATCATAAAAAGTAGGAGGGAAATAAACGAAACAGAGACACGCAGAGCTAGAACTTCCCAGCCTCAGTCAAAAAGCTCGTTTCAAAACCAAATTTCAGATATTAAATCAGAGGACAGTCAGCTCCTCAAATCCACATGCACACTGTGTATCTGTGGTGTATCTAATGTCCTGGGCTGATATAATAACAGAGTATCTTCATGCTTCACAATTTTGAGTATGCTTGGAGCATCACAGTTAGAGAAATGCTTGCACTTCAATCACAAAGGGAGTTCCTCAAGTTCACAGTGGAAACTCAGGTGTTCATTTCCCTGATTTTCACATCCCAAGCACTTGGTTTGATTTCTACACTCATTATTTCTTCAGACTTTGCATGTCTTTTTCTAGAGAAGACGTTTTTTGTCAGGGAAGCATTCCTACAAAGGGAATCAGGGTGGGAACAGATGCAGATGCACTCAGCTGAAAAAACACATGCAGAGTGTAGGAAGCAGAGAAGAGGATTTTGCCTTCTGCTTGTTAGAACTGCAGGCAGGTGTGGGAGAAGAGGTACTGTGCTTTGATCAGTACTTCAGAGAGTGGAGCAACAAGTAGAAGTGGTCAAGAAGTAATAGAACTAGCTAGTGAACCTTTTAATTTTGATGTTACAAAGGTTAATTTCACTAAAAAAAGTTAGAGGTGCTTTTGAAAAATGATTGGGGAAGAGTGGAATCCTTTGACTGAATGTTCTGTTGTAGGTCAGACAAAATATTTTGCTTGGCTTTTACTTAATTCTGTTTGATTCAAGCAACAAAACAAAAAATGTAAATAGTTTTATTATTTCAGTATCAAATGTGTAGGTAAGAAGAGGATGGAGAGCAGTTTTGGAATGAAGAGTAAAGCCAATTGTAGCAGAGTTGAGAAGGGACATCTCTAGTGATACAGTGACTTTAGAATACTTTTTGTCTTAATGCAGAATTTCCATTGATGCTTTTGATATCAAAAGTACTAGTAACTTACTGAAGATGTTCCAATAAAGTCACGTGATTATCTTGTTAAGCAGAGGTAAAGTTTTAGAAGAACTACCTTAGATTCATGTTGCTTAAAAATGAAACCTGTTCATAAGATTCAGCTTTCTAGAGTTGGTTCCCTTAGAGGGAAACAAAACACAGTCAAACACCTAACCAGAAATGTGGTTGATCAGGGTGGCTTTTTGTGTGTTTTTTTTTAAAGGGGGCTTAGATTCCAGTTTGGTTGCAGCCATTCTTCTGAAACTGATGAAAGAAATGAACATCAATTATCCATTACAAACCTTCGCAATTGGAATGGAAAACAGCCCTGATTTACTGGCTGCCAGAAAGGTACAGTAAATGTGGCTTCCACTTTGCAGCTGCTGAATGTTAAACCATGTAAATTAATGGTGGTAACTTCACGATATGGTATTGATTATAATGCTGATTAGTATTCATTTATTGCTATGATGCAAATCAGTTTGCAGTAAATCATTTAGTACGACATCTGCTGCTTAGTTAAATCTTAAGAAAGAGATATCTTGAGTCTTAGCCGTTTTTTCTTCTTTTTGGAAGACTTTTTTGTGATTATTACTGTGTTGTTACCAACAGGACAATCCTTCAGAGTTGTCCCAATTCTGCCTCTAGGTTTTACAGTCTATCACCATGCTATTGCTCCTATGCTATGACATTTGTATGTATATTAAATATTGCAATTTAATTGTTATTTTATTTAATTTAGAGCCATGTACAAACTGTACACTGGAAAGGATAACTGTGGATATACTTTGGGTATCCAGCCTGTTAAGGCTTTTAAGCTGCTTTTTCTCTTCAGAGCAAATTTCAAAGTACTTAGATTCTCTGCAGATTTTGTTAGGCCTTGGACAAGCAGCTGGATGTTCTGTTGCAGTCACGATTGAACACTGTGTAATTAGGGAGACTGTGTTCTCTTCGGCAAACATACCACTGCAAGTCAGAGTGGTTGCTCCAGTGTCACCTTTTCTTGGCCTTATGTCATCTCATCCTCACTGTGGCAGAAGGAAGTTAGCTGATGCTTCCAGTTTGTGTGTAAAATGGGTGTGTAAAACACAAGGTGTGTTTAAAACAATGTTTTAACTGAAATGCAATACATTATTATAACCTTTTGCAAACAGGTGGCAGCACATATAGGCAGCGAACATCATGAAGTAATATTTAATTCTGAAGAGGGAATTCAGGCAATTGAGGAGGTTATTTTCTCCTTGGAAACCTACGACATAACAACAGTAAGAGCTTCAATCGGTAAGATTTTTAGTAACAATTTTTGCTTTATGCTGCTTGAATAAATTTTATGCAAAACCTTGTAGTCATCTACTAGATCCTTCCTTCAGCTGTTGTAGAACTTGGGAAATGAGACTCCCTAGTCTTGTCTGTGACCTCACAATGAGGCAAAATGAGTTATTAGTTTCAAAGTCACAGACTGTATAAATGTTGTCCAGAGCTGTTCCTGAAGTTTTGGGATTAAAAAGAAACATGATTTTAAAAAAAATAGTTCTATAGGTCTTAGTTTTCTATTGTGATAAATATGAACCTTGGAGGAAAGGAGAAAATTTGCTGGCTGTCTGAGGCATAACCTGTATTTGAGGCTCAGTATCTGGGTCACTGAATGTTATGATAGCCAAACAGTTATGGTTACCCCATTTCTTGAATAATACTAAAGTGAAGTATTTCTTGTGACCCTCTAGTAGTAATACGTATACACTGAAGTCAGGTAGACTTCTAATGTACATTTGATTCTGAGAAATTACAAGCCATCAGCAGGTCCTTAAAAAAGGTTGCCAACATGATAAGAATGAAAAACCCTTATCTAATGAGGCCTTCTGTGTAATGCCCTTACAGCATTTTACTCAGTTACTCTTGTGTCAGTGCAAAGCATTGTAAACAAGCTAATATACCAAACAGGCAAGACAGTTTTGAAAACTGCATGGGATAAGAAGCTAGAATTTTGCTAAGTGAAATACTGAAAATGTTAGTTTAAGAATGAAAGCAACTTTTCATTTGCCATCCTTCTTTCTTTGCAATTCTTGCTTAATATGAAATACAGCAAAATAAGTCCTTTTCAACAGATCTCTAATACTTATGTTATAAAAGTTAATTGTTTAGTAAGATGCAATGAGGGTAAGACATACTTCTGGTTAATAAACATTTTTTTAAAAAAAAGGGAAAAAAAAAATGCCCTCGTCTAGTTCAATCCATAGTGGTAGAGAGCTAAGCAGCAGCTTTTGCTGGTATTTTTGTTCTCCAAAACTAAAAAGTTTGTTCAGGACTGTGCTGGAATTAATCTTATGCTTAATTTCTAATTGAGACAGAACAACTCCGATATGTGTTCCTACGGGAATCCTCCAGCATTCCCAGGATCATGAACACACACAAACACACGTCTCAAGTGATATTTTGAGGGCCAAGTATAAGTACACAGTTTAGATCTATTTGCAGCACTTGGTTTGTGTGGCTAGTGGTGGCTTTGAGTATCAACGACATGTTATGTTAGTGTATTGAATCTGTTTGCTACAGAAGAACATATGGTTGGAGAGAAACTTCCAAAATGCTAAATTAAATCTGTACTGTATATAATGTATCTATAGCTCTATTTTAATAACTCTCTCCTTCTTTTAAGGTATGTATCTTGTCTCCAAGTACATACGCAAGAAAACAGACAGTGTGGTCATCTTTTCAGGAGAAGGCTCAGATGAGCTGACACAAGGATATATATATTTCCATAAGGTAAATACATTTACTGTTCAACAGGCCCTTGCACTTGTTTTTCTCCCCTGCAACAGAAAACTTCTACTGAGATTTAAAGGTGCGAAGTTTGAGAGTTGGTACAGCTGTATGTTTATTGAGACTTTCTCCTGAAGTGGCATAAAATCCAAGGGATTTGATTTAATCACTTCAAAAATAACTTTTAAACTTCAAACTTGCTGAGACTATTTCTTGTGCATATTCTTTGCTAGTTCTGAGATCCTAAATAATCTCCTGAAAGCCTGAAAATGAAGATAATCAAAACTATAGCTTCTATGTAGACAACAATGTATTTGCAAAGGCATGTATTATACCTTGTAATGTGCTTGAAGAGAGATTATTTTTATAAGTAAGTAGAAGGGAATCACAGTGTGTAAGTTGCATACATTTTTGCTTGCTGTCAAGGATTAGCTTGGCATGTTTAAATTCTCACTCAGGTATGTCACAGGTCTGTGTGTGGTGATCACTGCAGTGCAAATGCAGGACAGCAAGTAATGGTTCCCTTGCTGCAGCTGTATTAGATCTGCGTGCTACATACATGTGTCTGGTTACAGGCGCCGTCTCCTGAAGAAGCTGCAGAAGAGAGTGAGAGGCTTCTGAAGGAGCTCTACATGTTTGATGTACTTCGTGCAGACAGAACTACTGCAGCACATGGGTAAAGTACAGTCTCTTGCATGATGACCAAGCATGATTTAAGAGCCTAAGTGGATCATAGAATCACAGAATGCTTTGGGTTGGAAGGGGCCTTGAATATCATCCATTTCCAACCCCCTGTCAGGGGCAGGAACACCTTCTACCAGACCAGGTTGCCCAGGGCCTCATTCAGCCTAGCCTTGAACACTTTCAGGGATGGGGCATCCACAGCTTCTCTGGGCAGCCTGCGCCAGTGCCTCACCACCCTCAGAGTCAAGAATTTCTTACGAATATCTAATCTAAAACCTACCCTCTTTTAGTTTAAAACCATTACTCCTTGTCCTATCACTCCACTCCCTGACAAAGAGTCCCTCCCCACCTTTTCTGTAGGCTCCCTTCAGGTACTGGAAGGCTGCTACAAAGTCTCCCTGGAACCTTCTCCAGGCTGAACAACCCCAGCTCCCTCAGGCTGTCTTCATAGGAGATGTGCTTGAGCCTCTGAGCATCATTGTGGCCTTCCTCTGGACTTGTTCTAACAGGTCCATGCCCGTCCTGTGCTGGTGCCTCAGAGCTGAATGCAGCACTCCAGCTGGGGTCTTAGGAGAATAGAGCAGAGGGGGAGAATCCCCTCCCTTGCCCTGCTGGCCATGCTGCTTTTGATGTAGCACAGGATACAGTTGACTTTCTGGGCTGCAAGTGCACATCGCCAGATCATATTTAACTTTTTTTTGTCCACCCGTACCCCCAGGTCCTTCTCCTCAGGGCTGCTCTCTATCCAGTCATCACCCACATATTCATGCTTGGGATTGCCCCAACCTAGGTGCAGGATTTTGAGCTTGGGCCTGTTGAACTTCATGAAGTTCGCACAGGCCTACCTCTCAAGCTTGTCAAAAAAGTTCCTAAAAAAGAAGTTCATAAAGTATCATAAAAGTTCTTCCACCATTGAGGAAATTGTATAATTTAATTGTTGCTGTTTGAATTACTAAATGGTGCAGAATATTGTGATGCAGGATGACATTATTCTTAGTGTCTAGGTCTAAACTACTCTCGGAAGAACATCAGTCTTCAGAGCCATAGTAGCAAATTGCTTGCAGCCTGTACACTGCTTCAGCTCTGTGTCTAGTATAAAATCTCCATGTGACTTTGAGGCTAGGTAGCTTAATGTCTCTTAAGGGAAAATACTGAGAAGGGTTCTTTCTACCAAATACTTTTATTTGTAATTTTATTTGTTGCCTCCATTACTCTAATTTCAGTGTCTTTAAAAGCCATGTTATATATAAGAGAATATAAGTACGAAGGCTTTGTACTCTTATAGTTGCTACTGACATAGGAGAGAACTTAGTGTGCAAATGCTGCAGGATCAGTAGGCAGTAGCTTAATAACCATACAGGCTCCTTTTAATTGTCTTTTGAAAATACAAACAAATGTAGATTGTAGAAATGACTGTGGGAATCTTTGCTTGGTTCTGTGACATCTTTACAAATGCTGATGCAAATCCCAGTCAGCAACTTGAAGGTTCTTGGTAGTTCTCTGGGAACAACAGCATTGTTCAGTGTGGGTTTTGTATTTATTTTTTACATGAAACCACAGATGTTGCAAATCCTGTAAGATTGTAGTCTGGAAATCATTGTACTAGAAGCCGTCCAGCAGATGGCATCATAAATCATCTGAGATCTGTAGTTAATCCATTCAGACAATAAATGTAACTTTCTAGATCGATTAATTAAATTAGATAGTCATGAATATGCAAGTGAAATGTCTTTCATGTGAAAGCAGGTAACCTTGTATTTATGTGAAAGACAAAGAAAGCTTATGTGGTAGGGAATTTGTAAGAGGATGATGTGTTGGGTTAACTCAGTGTCATTTCTGTTTTTTTTCCCCTGTTTAGTCTTGAACTGAGAGTCCCATTTTTGGATCATCGTTTTACTTCTTATTATTTATCTCTACCAGCAGAAATGCGAACCCCAAAGGTATGTAAAACTAGGGTTGGATCCAAATGTAAGCTTAGAACACGTATCCACTAATTTGTAAGCATGACTGAATAGCTGAATTCAGTCTTTGAGACCAATGCCAAGTATGCTCTTAAATGTTTTTTGCTGGATTGTTGGACTCTTGGGAACCCTTTTCTGAGCAGACGTTCTGAAAGGAACCCATTTCTTAGTCAAGTATTTAAATCATTGTACTGCAGTTCTGCATTGTACTGATGCTCATGGCATTGTTTGTTGTTCTGAAAACAGAATGGAATCGAAAAATACCTTTTAAGACAGTCCTTTGAAGACTCCAACTTACTTCCCAAAGAAATACTCTGGAGACCCAAAGAGGCTTTCAGTGATGGTATAACATCAGTAAAGAAATCGTGGTTTTCTATTCTTCAGGACTATATTGATCAACAGGTATAGTACCACTTGTTTGTTTGTTTGTTTGTTTTTCACATTTAAGTCTGTTGAGATATTGCTGCCAAGGAGAGGCAGGACACAGGCTTAGTTGGGAGAATAAATCTGGGTATGATAGTAACTTGAGTTTCACAGTGGAGGAGCAAGATAAATTTTAATCAACAGTCTTCCAGCTACCTGTGTTGCGTAAAGGCATTTGAAACCGTAGATTCAAAGTAATGCTAGAGCCTGACAGAAATGACTATGTAAGGAAATGAGCATCATGTAAGTATCTGGATTGCAAATTAGATTATGTGTTGGCAAACACAATTTCTGGGCTAAATTTCTGAAGCAGCTGCTTCAGCTGAAGACACTTGCATGAACTTATTCTGAGGCTGAATAGTATAATGACTTCATAATGCCCTTTCTTCTTTATTTCATTTGCTTTTTCCAAGATAATGCCCAGCTAAGTCCTTTTGCTTTTTAATGCATCTCCTTGAGTTGCTATCCACTGAATATTTACAGCATTTTTGCATTGGACAAAGCATAATCTCTAGTGTATGAAGGCAGTTTGATCACTGAGAGTGATCAAGATCACTAAGAATTCATTTTACACTGCAGCTCTGTTACCCATCCATAGGCCCAACTACACATATTTCTGTGTATTTGTCTGTCCTATCATCAACTGCTTGTATCCCACTTTCCTTCTCTACTGTATCTGCAGACAAGAAAGTCGTTGGGTAACGCAGCAGTGTTGTGCTGCCCCTACTGAGCCTGTACAATTGTGGTAGGGACAAATTTCATTCAAGGCTGTGGGGAGTTAGATAGCACGTTGGCAGGGAAAGCTGCTGTAGAAATTACTTAAACTGGTGCAACTTTTCATCCTTCCTTTCTTAGCCAGCTTACAGCTGCAGGTGTCTTTTGGCTCTGCATCACAGGTCTTTTGTTGCTGAGAAGCCTGGTTATACAAGCAGAGTCAACAGCTCTGTCCGAGCTGAAAAAAAAAACAGGATACCACTTATATGGCAAAAGACTGCTTTAAGTTGTGCCAGTTGATTGACAATGAAGAGAAGGATAGAAAAGAAGGTTATTGGGGATTTTTTTGAGCTAACAAAGGTGATTCTAACCCAAAGGAAATTACATGTAATCACATGTAATACACAGAGAAATATTAACAGCACTGGAAATGTATAGTCTATTTATAGTCCATAAAGATCAAAGGAGCCTATGGCAAAAATGCACCTGTGAGAAACCTATGCCTCTAAAATAAATCTGTTTGTGTGTATATGTATATATATTAAACTTATAGGCATTCAGTGGTGAATCCTTGCATGACTCTGATTTGCAGCAAATTGGCTTGTATAAATTTGAAATGTATTTGCATTTTAATTTGAATGTTGCTGTTTTTGTAGGTTGATGACCTTCTGCTTGAAAAGGCAGCGGAGAAATACCCTTTTAATCCTCCTAAAACAAAAGAAAGTTATTATTACCGTCAGATCTTTGAGAAGCACTACCCAGGACGAAGCAGCTGGCTGCCCCACTACTGGATGCCAAGATGGGTTAAAACTGCTGATCCTTCTGCTCGCACATTGAAACATTACAAGTCAGCTGCCCAAGAATAGGCTGTTGAAATAATCCCCCAAATAGAAGTACTGCAAGCAATTTGCATACACTCCGCTTTAAAAATAAAATAAAAATAATAAAAAAAAGGAATATGCAAACCTAAATCTTAAATGGTCTTTAAGATGTGTTTTGACAATGCTACTGGAAATGAGAGCTTTCTGTGGTTAGTATGCTATAAAATATACTATAAAATTCACCCTGCTGTACCTAAATTTGGGGATTTATGGGAAAATACTTTATGGACAAGGAACTACTTTATTCAGCAGCACTGTTTCCTATGTGGTGGCCTCAATTGTATTTTTTTGCCTTGCAGTCATTTAATATATTTTAATGTGAACTCTGATTTTAGGACTTGAATAAGGCAAAGTGATGCGAACTGGTGAAGGTCCTTTGAGCATATGGCAACTTCACTGTAGCTGTTTAGTGATTTGTGTATCTGGCTGTGGGATTTGGATAGGTTGTGTCTATATTGTTCTGTTCTGAGTGTCTTTGTAATAATTCCCAAGAACCTTGGCCTAGTGTTCAAAAGATACACGTAGCTATGGAGAGGTGCTAACTATAGTTTATAATCATGGTGGTGCTGGTACTTAATGAAATTAAAGGAAATCTTACTCCTTACTGTAAAGCCACCAGTTGGCCATTTTGAATCGTTTAAATGTACCACAAGTTTAAAGGTACTGTGACTGTTATCAAAGAGCAGAACAGACAAGAAGCTGAGTTATGTCTTTTGTTTCTAACTCAAAGGCTTCAGTTTTTAAATGTATTTGTTATTCTTGAAAACAGAGTGTTAACCGGGTGATTTGTATCTGTCTGATGGAAGTTGCCTGACATAATATTTCAAGAAGTTTTTCACTTATTGTGATAATGTTTCCACCTGTATGTTGGAGAGGTGGACTGTGTTGCTGTTCAGTTGCATGTGATGGACTGTGTGGTGAACCAGCCCTGTTAACCATAGATTTTAGTCAGACAAAGCACCTACAAAGACAATGGGATTGGATTCCTTGCTTGGAAAAAGGAAAAGGAGAAAAAACAAAACAAACACCTTGTTCAGTAAGCATAAAACTTTTAATTCAAACAACTTACTTTTTATTGGGGACAACTTTTTATTAATTAGTTTGGTATAGGGGCCTGCTTTTTTAAAGGTAACATAAATGTGATGTTGGTCAAAAATATACATAAGTGCTACAGATCGCCTTGATTAACATCGTGCTTTTGATGAAGTAGTCTAGTTCAATGCCCCTCTCAACAAGGAAACCAAAGCAGCTGTTATTTAAAAGATAAAATATAAGCAATTCTTTTTTAAAGATCTTTGTAAAATGGTTGTCTATTTATTACTTTTTTTCCTCCCCCTTCCTAATCCTGAATTTGAGTCTGTTCTGGAAGCTTTACTGAAACGTCTCAGTGGTGCCATGGAGCCCATGAGCTGTCCAGCTTTACTAGTAGTGGCCGTATTTTGATTTGCATGTACTTGTTTTATGAACATGGGATGAGTAAGATAGTAAGTTCCTGCAGACTTCTTTACTTAAGGGCCACATGCTTTGCCTTCTTGGATTTTCGTTAAAACAGTAAAGTATATTTTGACTTGGCTACTGGTGTGTAAAGGTTTAATACTTACTGTAAACTTCCCAAGGCGCAGATGATAGGAAAAATGATAGTAAAAAAAAATATGCACAACTCTGTAAGTAATGTACTTTCTGCTGCAACACTGTTCAAATGTTGCTCTTTATTTCGGATGTAGTGCTAGGCTCTAGCAGGGATAAGTAATATTGTGGAGCAGCCAGGTATTCAAGGAAATCCACCGTAATAATATATATATATATATATTATTATTATTTTTTAAATTTCTAATGAATTGGGCATTTACATAGCAAGGCAAGACTGCAGACCGGTGATCCTAATTATTTTTAGCTTTTCACTGAAGTGCAGAGGATAAATACTGCTTGCTGTTTTATTCTTGTTAGAGGTATATATATGAGGGGTCTTAGGAGTAAAAAGTTCATTCCCCATGTACGGGCTTGACTTTTACAGACTTTCTGACTTCTGTGAAGCTCTGTAGTTTCTTCTTTCTCTGTTTTAAGACCACAGCTACTTGGGATCATCTGATAGGAAGGAATGAGGAATGGGATGCAGGTCCAGAATGCCATGCTCTCCTGTCTTGTTTTACTTTTTTTTTTTTTTTTTTTTGTTGTTGTCGTTGCCTCCTTTTCTCACTACATTTCATTTGTAGAAAATTAAGCTAGACTGTTTTGACAGCTTGAGGCAGCTAGTTAGACTAGCGAGTCTGAGGCAGAGTGGAGAAGTCAAGTCAGTGGTCCACCTGGGAGGAAGGAGAAGGAGACAGGTAACTCCCTGGCTTACAGGACTGCTGGGGGAGAACCTGTAAGGTTCTTGCAAAGTGAATAAAAGTGGGACTCTTTATTTTTGTTGTTTGTGCTTTTTTTTTTTTTTTTTTTTTTTTTTTTTGCTTTGGATGTTTGCACTGCAGTCACTCCCTGTTTTGATAAAGGAGAAGTAAACAATGTATGTGTTAGAAGCATGTGGGCCATACTAATTGCTTAAGGCTGCTCCGTGATGCCCATGCCTCACTTTAATAAAAAATCTGCCTGCTATTTAAACCCCCTGTTGATTGGCTTCTGTGGGGCTTCCCTGACTGTCTCCACATCCAAGTATCCCTAAAAGAGTCTGTATAGAGAAGCTTTCCTATACAAACAAATACATAAGAAATGAGGAACAGCTGATGGGACTCTGGGAACCCTTAATCCATCAGGCAGGGATTTCTAGGTGGGATGGTTTGAAATTATACCACAATGTTTGAAGCAGTCTCTTTTTTAAATCACAATAATGTGTAAAAGCAGCCTATCTGAGCTTAAGAGAATATGGAGAGCCCTTTAGTGTGGGAAATGTCTTCTGATGGACCTCTATAAAGTGATGCTTATTTAACTGATTTCATCAAGATAAAAAAAAAATGCTTTTGGAAAGTTAGGTTGCAGGAACCAGTGTTTATGTCTACTCTGGAGTCTAATTACTTAGAGAATTTTATTCAAAGTTAGTGTCAATCAAAGCTGTCAGGTTTCTGTACTCAGAACTGAGAAAATGTCGTAAATTGGAGTTAAAAATAAAATACTGAAAAATTATTCTGAGACTCTGGAGGACTGGACTTAGTCTTTTATTCTGACACAGACCTAATACATGACAAGTAAATAAAAAAAATTAGTAATGTAAGGGGGATTAATACAAGGTAAACCTGTGTTTGAACTGGCTGTTGAGCAGTGAACCCCAAAGACTGGAGCTGAGGTACAGGAGAGCCTGTGTGCTATTCTAGTTAGGTAAATCTCATATTCCTCAGGTGTTTCCTAAGGGCAGCAGGCATGCACATGAAGCACCTGGATGATGCTGGTGAGGTGTGGAAGGTTAGGGGTTCCCATTTTGTTGGAATTCTTTATTTACATATGAACTGATACATTATAGTTGGCATAGGGGCTGCAGTTAGGAAGCTTTCAAAAGGGTATGAATGAACCTGACTGCGGTAGAAGTAATGGCTCATATTTTTACAAAGCTCGAAGAAGGAGAGAAGGAACTGAAGAAGAAGCAAAGGTGGTTTGTGCTGCTCTGGTATTTTGTAGGTTGGTAGGGTAATGTATGCTTGTGTTTGGATCTTTCGAAATGCCCAAGGAGCTACAACAGAAGATGCCAATGGTACCCTAAGATCCACTCAATGCTACTGTTCCACCTGTACTTGGGGGTCATAAGAAGAGTTTGCCACTGCAGAGCATCAGACTTTTGCCCCTTGCTCTGCATGCATGCTGTGGGGCATGAGCCTCTGTCTGAGGAGGGCAAGATATAACTCCAGCAGGCCAAAAACAGTCTGTCAAAGTCTGAATTTGGATTGAAAGTTATTTTTTCTAGTGGCTTTCTATCCAGCAGATGGCAGCCGTTGTTAACGTGTCAGGGCAAACAGACTCCGTGCATGGTGAAAACTGCTTTCCATCCTGTTTCAGTTGTGCTTGTAGCCTGTTTTTTCACACGTGCTTGTTGCTGACTTTTTTTTTTTTTTTTATGAGATTCATGGAAGTGAATTTAATAAACAGTAAATTAGAATAGGAGTGAAGATGATGAGGGGAAAAGTAGGTTTAATTAATCTTGCTCACAAGATACTGTGCAGAGCTTCTTATTCTGGTGCTGCAGGTGAGAAGGCAGCAGAGTTGAATACATTAATATTGAGTGCATTCAATATTAAATTTTAAAATAATTTAAAACTGCTTACAATATTATAAATTGTAAATGTGAGTTAGAACAGGTATAGAATGCCAATTCTAAGGAATATGGTAGGTAATGCAGCTGGGGAACGGGAGATGTTGATTTTACCTCTGAAGTCTGCCCTTCCACCCCATTTTTTGTCACAGTTAACATATGGATCATGGGATTTCAGATTGTGTATGACTCTGTATGCCTATGAATCCTCTTAGGAAGTTTTACAGATGTGCATAGGGGCCATACCTCTGCTTTTTTTTTTTTTTTTTTTTTTTTTTTTTTTTTTCTTCCCTCAAAATAATTAGTTTGGCTTTTGAATAAACATTGTAAAATGCAGCACATCATATGCATTTAGATTTCCTATTTCTATACATGGAGCAATCCATGTGTTCTGTGAGCTTTATGTGATGACATAATGGTGCAGAGACTGTACCTCAGAAAGCAGAATAAAATCCTGTCAGGAAACAACATCTCCCAGCAACTCTGGTGATACAAAGGCAGCATGCAGCTGGTTGTCCAGTTTGACCAGCACAGCCTTTCACCTGCTCTGGGAGGACCCTGGGAAGAAGCATCGTGCACTACTGGGTGCTTAGTTGTGGAATTTGCATTGAGAGGATGGAATAATGGATCCAAATTAGTCCTTTAGGGAATTGTAATCCTGGGTAAAGAAAATTGAAACTGACCTCAATTTCTACATTATAATCATCTTACAGAAGCCAAAGAGAGAGGCAGAACGACCTGGTTGCAAAAGCAGCCTCCATTTCTGCTACTGTCGTGGCTATAAAGAGTTGTCTATATTAATAAACTGTATTATTTAACATCTCTCACCACTGCTCTTGAAGATTGCTCTTAACACCTGGGGCAAAATGTATATTAATACAAATTACTTTTGATTAAAACCATTATTATTTTAGCACAAAAAGGAAGGGGGTGGTAGAAAGGAATGTTCTCTTTTTAAATATTTAAATACTCATTATACCAAAGTGATACAAATTACTGGCTGACTGACAACTTGCTAATAATAGCTTAAAAATGCAAATAGAGCTATTATCCCAATTGACACTAATTGGAACTCTTTTGGCAGCCTCTGAGGGCAGGGCAGGAAGATTTGATTGTTTCCTCCAGCTTAAATCATGGTGGTGAGGAAGTGTAGGGAAGCTCCGCTGTGGATGCACAGGTTGCCATTGCCTGGCCTGATAATTGGCTACCATCTGCGGACGTTGCAGTTCATTATGGTGTATTTCATATTTCCATATTTCAGGAATATGCTGAAGTTGGGATTTCTGTGCACAATTTCGGTGAATTTCATGCTATGGACTGGCCCCATGTGGCTCAGGCTCTACTGGAGCCGAGTTGGTGCCATCTGTGGGAATCCAAGCTTCAAATGCCCATTTCCTGTGAAAGCCCTTTGTTGTATTTTCTATATTATAAGGAGGATTTTTTTTTCACTGCCTGTAACTGAAAAGTCTGCTGACATAGAGGCATTCAATACTGTTTTCCCACAGCCTTTTCCTGCAGAAACTGGCTGCTCATGGCTTGGAAGGATGAACTCTTTGCTGGGTAAAAATGTGGCTGGATGGCTAGGCCCAAGGGGTCATTGTGAAAGGAGTTAAATACAGTTACTGGACGGTCACAAATGGTGTTCCCCAAATGGGCCCAGTATTGGGACCAGCTTTGTTTCATATTTTTATTAATGACATTGATGAGGGGATTGAGTGCACTGAGTTTGAAGATGACACCAAGTTGGATACGAGTGTTGATCTGCCTGAGGGTAGGAGGGCTCTGCAGAAGGATTTGGATAGGCAGGACCAATGGGCCAAGGCCAGTCTCATGGCATTCAACAAGCCGAAACACGGGGTACTGCATTTGGGGTACAACAACCCCGTGCAGTGGTACAGGCCTGGGGAGGAGTGACTGGAAAGGTGCCCAGCAGACAAGGAGCTAGGGGTGCTGGCTGACAGACAGCTGAATGTGAACCAGCAGCATGCCAGGTGGCCAAGAAGGCCAACAGCATCCTGGCCTGCATCAGAAATGGTGTGGTCAGGAGGACCAGGGAGATGATCGTCCCCCTGTACTTGGCTCTGGTGAGGCCGCACCTCGAGTATGGTGTTCAGTTTTGGGCCTCTCACTACAAGAAGGACATGGAGGTGCTTGAGCATGTGTGGTAAAGTGCAACAAAGCTGGTGAAGGGACTGGAAAACCAGACATATGAGGAGCAGCTGAAGGAGCCGGGGCCGTTTAGTCTGGGGAAAAGGAGGCTGAGGGGAGACCTCATTGCTCTCTGAAACTGACAGAAATGAGGTTGCAGCAATGAGGGTGTTGGTCTCTTTACTCAGGTGACAGGTGATAGGATGCAAGGAAAAGGCCTTGCATTGTGCCAAGATTGGATATCAGAAAGAATTTCTTCACAGAAAGGGCAGTTAGACATTGGAACAGGCTGCCCAGGGAAGTGGTCCGGTTGCCATCCCTGGTGGTATTTTAAGAGATGTGTGGATGTGGTGCTTAGGAACATGATTTAGTGGTGGACTTAAGTGTTAGGGGATGTTTGGACTTAATCTTGAAGGTCTTTTCCAACCTAAATTATCCTATGATTCTAAATCAGTATGATTTGAGTGTATGCAGAATCTGGCATAGAAGATGACAGAGGTGCCTGCTGGAAGAAAGAACTAAGTCCTTCCTATGCATTGCATAGCAAAGAGGTCAGTATGTCAGGTGTTATTGGTGACATTCAAAATATGAGACAGCCTCCTGGATTAAGGCGAGACATCTGTAGTGACACCCCTGTGATGCTCTGCTGGATGACAAGCTGATATGTCTCTATTAGTTACTCTCACTGTACTTCCTATTTTCTAGCGACCATTGTCTTGCTGTCTGTGGTTCTCCACCCTGGACAATTCTGCCTGCCTCCTCTCCCCTTACACTGAAATCCATATATTAAGTTGCAATAGCACCAGTGTTAGGAATTGTATTGAGGTCAGGGATATGGTGTGGGGCACCCCTGTGCTTCCCTGTGAGCACCCTCAGACTCTGTATCTAGAGTCACATATTTTCCAGCTGTGTTTGTCATCATTTCATACAGACTCTTCCCTGTTGCTGTCACTGCACTTGAGTGTATTGTACAATGAAATGTAGTGTGACAGCCTGCTCTTTGCAGTAGATGAGTTACTTACAGAAAAGATGTGTTAACAAATCGACGGTCACTGGGAAAAGGGATATGTGCATATGAGGGTACTGTGACACCCAGCTCTGTTTTCTGAAATAATGCATTTTATGTCATGTTTTGAGGCACAGTGAAATGCCACTCTCAGCACAGTTCTTGAACCATCTGGTTTCCTAGGAGGATAGGAAACTTGGACTTGATTTTTCACTCCAACATAGACTTGCTTCGTGAACTGGAGAAAACCTCACTGCCCTCTTCTGTGGAGCTATTTTCTGCTCTCAAAAGAATGCTGTGAAAGTAAATTCGGGAATAACCAGCTGAGATTCATGTTTTTTTCACTTCTGTCTGCATATGCTTTCCTTGATACAATAATCTTGATTTGAAGTTTTCATCAGGAAGGTGTTATTTATTTATTTATGTATCTTTCCTCTCCTACAGGGGAAAAAAAAAGGCATGGGGACCTTGGACTTAAACATGGTGTTTGGAGACAGTGAGACAGGCTTCCCTCTCTTTGCACTGTAACTCTGAGTTGACCACATAGGTTGAGTGAGTCCATGCTTTGATACTAAATGTGAGATGGTGATGTTTGATAGCTTCTTTCTTACTGAATTATGTGTTCTGCCCAGTCATGTCTGGGCATCACCAAAGATATATGGCTGAGAGCAATATGTCATAGTGTCAGTGAGCCCAGCCAGAGCTTTGAGCTCAGGATCTGGCCAGACCAGAGAAGTCAAGGAAAGAAATGCTACTACGGTGTTACTCAGGTGAATGAGAGCTTGTGGGTGCTGGCTTGAGAGAAAGAGGAATGCTGGTTTGAGTGCACATTGGCAGGGTGTGGTTGTAAAGTGGATATCATAAAAGCAAAAGTCTGGACCCCATCTGTGTAGGTGTCAGGTGAGAAAGGGGATGGAGCCATAGCTGTTCTCCCAGAAACCTGCAGCCTTGCATAGAGACACCACCAATGGTGGTGGTATCTGAGCAAATTAATATGGGATCCCCTGTGGTAGGATAAGCTGACATCAAATGAGTTGGGCCTTTCCAATGCTTGGGCTCAAAGACAACTTGTTAGTCTTCTTCCCTGCGTGTGCCCCCTGCCCTCATTTTTTTATTTAAATCGACATCCTTTATCTCAATGGCGACTTGGAGATGAGTTTTCCTGTTTGAGCTATAAAAATGCAAACCAAAATCAGCTGCACTACATGCTGGGTGAATAATAGAAATGTTTTGCAAAATCCATCTGGTTTAGGTCATCTCTGCTTAAGCGAGACGCCTGTTAAATAGTGAAGCGGAGGACTGCGAAACACTGTGACATTCTTTGGGGGATTGAAATCCTCAGCTCTGCTGAGCGGGCGATGCGTCTGAGAGAAAAACAACACCTTGGAGGGCTCTGGATGTAAACAAATTTTGCTTGGGGAATTGGGCAGAGCCACAACCCAGATACGTAAGTTAGCTGAGTGACGGCACCACTTGTCTCCATCACCACCTATCCTGAGGGATGTGGCAGAGTGGGATGTGAAGACCTGCAAGCCCAAGGTGCCCTAGAAGTAGAACAGAGAAGACAAATCTTCTCACTCTTAAAGTGATGGCACCTGAACTACCTGTCTTGCCTTCTGGTCTGTAGAAACATCCCAAAGCAGACATGCTGCTGTATCCTGAGCTTGCAGTTCCTATTTCTGAGAAGGATTTTTCATAGATTCATAGAATCACAGAACAGTTCAGGTTGTAAGGGACCTTTAAGCACCACCTAGTTCCAACCCCCTGCCCAAAGTCCCATCCAGCCTGGCTTTGAACACGTCCAGGGATGGGGCATCCACAGCTTCTCTGGGCAACCTGTTCCCGTGCCTCACCACCCTCAGAGTTAACTTGTTCCTTGTAGCTAACCTAAATCTTCTCTCTTTTAGTTTAAAGCCATTATGCCTTGTCCTGTTACTCCCTGACAATGAGTCCTTCCTCATCTTTCCTGTACGCCCCTTTTAAGTACTAGAAGGACACTACAAGGTCTCCCTGGAGCCTTCTCTTCTCCAGGCTAAATAACACCAACTTTCTCAGCCTGTCTTCACAGGAGAGGTGCTCCAGCCCTCTGATCATCCTTGTGGCCCTCCTCTGGACTTATTCTAACAGGCCCATGCCTTTCCTGTGCTGGTGCCCTAGAGCTGAATCAGCATTCCAGGTGGGGTGTCACGAGAGCAGAGCAGAGGGGGAGAATCCCCTCCCTTGACCTGCTGGCCACGCCACTTTTGATGCAGCCCAGGATACAACTGGCTTTCTGGGCTTCAAGTGCATGTTGCCAGCTCATATTTATTTTTTTATCCACCCATACTTGCAAGTCCATCTCTAAAGGACTGCTCTCTATCCAGTCATCTCCCACCCTATATTCATGCTTGGGATTGTCCCAAAGCAGGTGCAGGATCTTGAGCTTGGGCTTGTTGAACTTCATGAAGTTTACACAGGCCTACCTCTCGAGCCTGTCAAGGTTCCTCTGGATGGCATCCCTTCCCTTCAGCATGTCATCCTCACCACACATCTTGGTGTCATCTACAGAATCCCTCTCCTTATCCTGCAGCCTCAGGAAAATAAGAACAGTACCTAAACTGGAGTAGCAGAACTTCCCTGTCCTGAACGGACACTGGGACACTCCTTTCCTGGGCTTGATCACCAAGCTGGGGGCAGCAAGGTAGTTCTGAGCCTTTCCAGACTTGAGTCTTTGTAAATGCCAGGCTTGACTACAGATGCCAGCTGATTTTTTAATTATTATTTAAATTTTAGGTTTTCTTGAAACCAGTCTAGCGTTGTTTCAACAATGTGTTGTATCTTTTGGTAAATCCAGATAGAAGTTCCCAGAAAGCAATGGCTGGTTGGGTAATGTTTGCTTGGTGTTTTTGTGTTTGTTTCAGAAGCACATTGGATTAATTTAGAGTGATTGTAACTATTTTAATACCTTCCTGAGTTCAGTGTGCTTAGTCTGGTGGAAAAATTCACTTTTTCTCCTGATTTGTGCTCAGGGCCTGGTGGCTCACACTCGCCACATGCTGACCGCGTCCAGGCAAATGTGTTTCTCTTGGTTAAGCTGTCCATCCTAGTGCAGGACTGCCAGGCCTGATCTGTGCCATGAAATTGTTTTCAAGAAAAAAAACAAACACAAACATACACAAACATGAAATACAAAACACTTAATTCAAAGGAAAACTTATTTTCTCTTTTTTTTTTGGTTTTGCCATGGTCTAATATAAAAACATTTATATTTTATTTTCAGAAAGGTATTTACCCTAAAACTATACGTAGGTCTAATGAAACAAAACATGATCTAGTGAAAGATATCCCTACCCACAACAGGAGGGTTGGACTAGATGATCTTTAAAGGTCCTTTCCAACCCAACCCAACATGTGGTTCTATAAAAATGGAATTAAGTAGCCCCTTGAAAGCTTCATTGACACGGCTAAAAATCCTGTTTAGTCCAGCCTGAAAACCACTAGTTTCTACTGATTCCTTCCCGCTGGGAAGTAAGGTTTCTCCATGTCTGATGATCTCAGCAGCTTCTAGTGATGCTCAGGACCTTGAAGAAGGGACTCAGCAACATCCAAAGAGCAGGACACCAAAGAGGCCAGTCACCTACTAGACAGGGTCTATATTGGGAAACAGGACCTGAAGTAAAGGTGAAATGATTAAATGGTTTATATTGATGCATATGTTATCAGTAAGACAATTAGCTGCCCCAAGTAAGTTAAAATGCATCTGACTTTGGTTCACATAGATAAATATAAATAAATAAATATTTATATTATATAATATGTATTATATATTTATGTTATATATATATATAAATGATCTAGAGATCTCTTTTCCCCCCACCCCTTGTCTCACTTTATCTTTCAACTAGTACTTGTGGTGGATGCCAGGCTACAGGAATTTCGTTCAGACATCTCAGCATGATTTATTTATTTTTAAATCACACCTCCTTCACTGTTAAAGAATTAAATGATTTCAAAATAGCTCAGGGTGATTAATGTAGGGGTTTGTGCAGATATTTCTGCTCTGGTGCAGAAGAACACAAGCCGAAACAGCTGGAGCTGTCAGACGGCTCTCCTGTCAAGTTTAAAATTAAGCATGGCTTACTGCCCCAGCTTGAAATAGAAAAGAAGATAAATGTAATGACTAAAGCTCTGTAGAAATGTGCCCTCTATGCAAATGTCTTATTGAAGTAGTCTATTAAAGAAATAATTACTGTGATGTAATATTTTTTCATCGTGGACTTTTTTTTTTTTGTATTTTTTTTCATTTCTTTCCTTCCCAAATACACTTTCCCCCCCCCCCCTTTTTTTTTAAATCTTTTGCTCTGTAAGATTGTGAAGAGGTATTTGCGTTGATTTCCTCTGTCTCTTCCTTTTTGTTAACATTCTTCTTCTCTTAGCATGCAAATGACCAATTAGAGACTTTTATGAGATAATGAAACAGTTTAAATATGCAAATACTTTCCAGAGATGACCTGGCTCCATCAAAGTTTCTAGGAGGGAATGAGAGATTCCTACATTATTCCTGTGGATAAAAATTGCCCTTGTTTCATAGAAAATTGATATTACAGGGAGATCAGAAGTTTTTAACTACTGGGTAAGAAATGTGATGTGCACTCAGCACAGGTTTAGGATAAATATTGTTATCATCAGAGTGCTGATGAAAGGACAGTATTTACATTCTGTGCTCTAATTACCAGCTGATCCCAGGAGTCACAAAGCCACTTCCGAGGTGACACCTGTCTCAAGGCTGGAAGTGGAGTGATTTTGTCCCTGGGGACTCCCCGAGAGGAGGAGAAGCTCAGCTCCATGTAACACTGCATTTTAGCAGGTGGAGAAGTGCCTTTGTGTGAGAGATGAAACAAAAAGTGGAACAAGCTAAATTGTTTTTGCTTCAAACACAAGGAAAGGGATAAGTATATTAGCAAATTTAATGTTCTCTGAAGTGATAGCATTACTTGTCAAACAGATCAGATGGCTCCATCCAGGGTACTCTGTGAAATATTCCCTTTTACTTAAGGATTATCTTTACTTTAAATCTCTGGATGTTTATTTGCTTCTTTAATTGTTTCTGTTTTAGATGTCTCTGAAGGAATCGATATCAAAAAACAAGGTATAGGAGACATCACTCATGCTTTTCAATTAAGTTACCTGAAAAAGTGTTGCAGCCACTCAGGAGCCATTTGTGTTTCTATTACAACTTTTGATCTCCTTTGCTCTGAGTAGACAAAACCAGAAAGATACATGAGCACTTCAGTAGATCAGGTCTTTGAAGAAATATTGAGCTCTAGCAATTTGACATAATCACCCTTAAATGCTGCAATAGCTGCCTCAGCTGGATCGAATGCTTGAAGTGTGCGTTTGGGGTGCTGTGATTGTTGTATCTTTCGAGGTGTATTTAAAAGTGAAGCAAGTGAAGCAAAGGACTATGGTCATACTGCTGCTCTGAACTCCTGAGCACCCTTGTCTGTCTACAGTACCCTGGGTTTTGAATTGTGGTTTTCTCTGTCAGTGAAGCTGGTTGAAAGAGAGGATTCTGGCTGCTGGACAGTGTTGCTGGTCCCTGCGTGGTTCGTGGTTTTCTTTCAGAAGGAGCTTGTATAGATCTTTTCAAGAAAATATTTCATGATATGATGTTACACCCTGGTTTTAACTTTGGTCTTTTTTTTTTTTTTTTCTTTTTCTTTTTCTCTTTTATTTATTTCCTTATTTATTTATTTATTTATTTATTTATTTTATTTTTTAAATTTTTTTGGATAACCAAAGAACATCTGACTTGCTTGCTCTGAATCTCAGATCACTGAAATATGCTATTCAGATAAGGTTGCTAACCTCTTGTATAAATAGAAATACTTTTTTTTTTCCCTATAGTGTCTATTCCTGAACATCACAATGTGAATTAAAAGCCAAATATTAATAAAGAAATGACATTGCATGGCAGTTCCTGCATACACTTGCTGTGTCAGGAAGTTGAAAGCTCTCTTTACAATTCTAATGGTTGGCCAAACAGTGAAAGTTCAAAGCAAAAGTTCTGCTGAGGAGCATGGAGAAAATCTTTAGAAATACCTTTTGCAACAAAGCTCTCTCTCTATATAAGTTTTAAAAATTGCCATGTGAAATGTGTTTGTCCTTCAGCTAGGACTTCTCTCTGCATGCTCAGATGGTATGGCTGTGACCAACAGGGAGTTCCTAGATGTCTTCTGCCCTTCTGCCCTACTCATGGGCTTGTTGGACTCCTCTAAACCAAGGTGATGTGCAGCCCTTCTGGGCTTTTATGTGTATATATATATATATACACATAAATACACATATATATATAAAATATTCTGCTTTCTGAATCATTTTAAAAATTTCTGCTTAACATGGTGCCTAGAAACTTTATTTCTCTTTCAGCATGAAGTTTGAGAATCTCATATAACTCGTGACTCCAGTGCATGGTTTCTGTTGAAAACATCAGAGGAAATGAGACGTAACAGCACTTCATTGGCATGGGTCATCTTTCTCAAGGGGCATCTTGAACAAGTTTTTGTAAGAACTAGCATTAAAAACTATGAAACACCAGTTCTGTTTGCCAAAGGAAAAAGTAAAAATTCTCTCTTAGCTCCATAGTTCACCTATAAAATCTAATACCATCAAATAAAGGTCTTTGAAATATGCAAATAATGTATTCATGTTATGGTTCAAGCTGACTTCCTTTAACATTTCCCCTGTTTTATAATATGTAGCAGGCTCATCGGTTTCTATTCAACACAAACACTTCCTAATGGGAGACAAAGTAAATTCATTGCTTTGAGAGAGACTTAAAAATCTGGTATTTTTTGGTTTGTAAGTTTTATATTTGTGCTCTGCAGTAAAGCTTTTTTGTTTTTGTTTTGTTTTGTTTTGTTTTGTTTTGTTTGCAAATAGTTGTAAGTTGTCTGAGCTGGAAAGTGCTCCAGCCCATATTGTTTTAGCCATTGTAATGGTAAATGCTGGTTGAGATTCACTTTTTATATTCAGTACAATAAATCATCTCCTCTTCAATGCACGTAGCTGTGTTCTTTAAATGCATCAATACCAGCAGCGATGGTAAAACAAATGTTTCCCTGGAAAACAATTGAAAAAAATAAGCAAATAAACTCTTCTCAGACTCTCAGCTCTGAATAGAGGTAGGCAATTTACAAAAGTAGAGGGGGGAATATTTTGTACCGTTCTATCTTCTTTTCCAGGTGATTTCCATAATCCTTAGAGGGGATATCTGTAAAACAAGCTCACCCCATCCAGGCTCCAGTGTGGCATCAGGACGTGCATGAGGTCTCGTGGCCCTGGGCTGCTTGGGCTGCAGGTAGCACCATGGCACAGGGGTGAGCTGAGCACGGGGCTGCTTATGCCAGGCTGCCCCGCAGGGTTTCACGGTAATGAATGCAGCAGCTCCATTTCTAAGCAGAGTCCCAGTGCCCCGTAATGCACCACATGGTGCATCTCAAATACAAAAGCTGTGAAAGAAATGAAACAGTGAGCAGAATTATTTCTTCAGCTGTGTGGTGTACTGCTGTTAAAATAAACTCAAGTACATGGGTACGTCCTGTGAGCAATAAAAAAGAAACAAATAAGTGTGTATGCAACATTTTTCATCTGCAAACAAATAACTATAGGTACATGCAAAATGTCTCTTAAAATCTCTTTTCTATCACCTTGAAAAGTTCATTTCTGAGTTGTGCTCATCATATAATTTAACAGACATAACCATAGCCTATTTTTCACTCAGAAGACCTGTCACCATTGCTTGATTACCTGTCCAGCAGGATTTAATGTTTAACTTCTGCTTTTAAAAGCAGTCTTAATGTAGACATATATTCCTGTACACATATATTCCTTCAGTAACTAACGAATATCTTCTCCAAGCAAGTTTTGCTTTCAAAGGAAATTGCTTGAATTTTAGTGCTTTGATACACTGTGCTTATTGTTTTCTGAGAATAACAACAATGAAACTAAAAAGCATTTCTGTGCCAAAATTGGTTGTTTTTGATTAAAAGTGTTCATCTCTTGTTCAGTTAGATGTTTTCAGTTCCAACTACTTCCTGTATAAAGAAATGACAGAAGTATAATGACTTGTTGGTACAGGTATATCTTTTAACTCTTTTGTAGCTGTGGTTCTTAAATAGCAGTATAAGAAATGGTTTAATTGATTTTGTTTTCTTGTTTGTGTTTTATTTTATTTTATTTTATTTTATTTTATTTTATTTTATTTTATTTTATTTTATTTTATTTTATTTTATTTTATTTATTTTTTCCAAGTAAAACTGTTAATTTGCTAGAACTTTTTCTTAACATTCTGCCTTGTCTTTTATCATTCTTCATAAGTTTCTTTGCACTTAGGCAGCTGTAGTGCTCTCTGTTTACTTCTCTTTCTTTCTGAGCCCTGAGCTGCGGAGTTGCTGTTATATTCTGACAGAAACCAGATATCTATCAGGGATGGAGCAGTGGTCATTTTTAATGAATAACATAATGAATTTCATAGAGCCTAGACATCCTTCCTGTTGACAAATGTCTCAGTCTATGGTATTCCAAAAATATTGAGAGAATAATGTGAAGAGAATCTGCTTGTCATCTCTGAAGGATGTAGATAAGGCTGTAGACTGGTAGCATGGATTTGTATGCTTGCTCCCAGCAAAAACAAAGCAAAATAAAACCTACAGTTCCAGTAACAACTCTTTTCTGTACCTGGAAGCAAGCTGTTTTGGAGGTAGCATGAGGACACGGAGCTGTACGTGAACTCGCAGGCGGCTGCATGGCAGAGCAGCACAGCATCACCTCAGGGAAGGAGCCACCGCGTGCTCCTGTCCCGGAGCTCTGGGAGAAGTTCATTAACAAAGTCTGCAATATTATGGCTGAGGGAACTGTTCAGGCTCGTTGTGGAAAAATTTGATCATTAGCAAGGTTTGCACTGGGACTTGTGCAATATCTCTTTGTGCTAAAGCAGTTATCTGAGCTAGAGTTTAAGAAAGTACAGGGACAAAGTCTGCATATAAATAATGGCTCTTGGTAGCTCTGAAGGAGCTGTTACTGGCTTACAGTGAAAAAAAAAATGGAATAACTTCAATAATTTGAAAAATGAAAATAAATAATGAAAATTAAAACTCTTGGTATCATTCTGCTCCAGCTAACAATGGCTGGGGGCTGGGCTCCTTCACAGAGTTTTCCCCACTCAGACATTTCCAGAGTCTTCCTTTCCTTTTGCTTAGGATCACACTGAAAAGAAGGGCCTGGCATGGCCACAGCAAAGGACTTGCTCATGGCAGCTGGGTGGGCAAGCGCTGCAGAGCCCAGGCTCCCCTGGCAAAGTGTGCAGAGAAGCCAGACCCTTCCCAGTCCCCAGGGGTAAATTTTGTTGCATCTTCACATTGGGGACTCGTCTCCATGCCATGGCAAAGAGATGAGTGTGATGGACTGAACTGATGTTCCTCTGGGTCACGCTTGGCTGAGACAGGTTGCTGTCAGCCTGACTTCAGCATCTCCTGGGATTTGGGACCTAAGCCTGAGCTGGTGGGCAGCAGGTGAGTGGCCACCAGCCATGAGGCACATAAATGACCTATTTTTGGGGAAGAAAGAAGCAAAAAAGGGGGCAGAGCATGTAGCGAGCTGTGCTATTGAACCGCCTGCATCACCTCCCCAGTGGGACAATTACCCTGAGCATCACCCTGGGCTTGCTTTCCGTGCTGACTTCCTAGAAAGATTTTTAATATTTAGTTTTTAAAGCTCACTCACATTTCACTGATTGATGCCCTTGCTGCAGCTTTATCGATCGGATGATGCAGCTCAAGGGATGTCAGGCTGTTACATCAAACACGACTCAGTCTGTGTCATGGATGTGGCTGGCTGTGGCTGAGGCAGCAGGGGACTCACTGACAGCCTCCTGAAACCTTGCAATGGAGCTGCAGAGCTGAAGACGCACATGGCCTGGGGCTGCAAGCAATGCCTTCCATCACACACACACACACACACACGCGTGCGCGCGCACACAAACAAAGCATTTAAATGCTAAAGGAGACAACCATCTCAAAAGGGAGGGTAAAGACAACAGAAATTATTAAAAAGTCCCTCTGATGTTTAAGCACTCAATAATGTATGAACTATATTGCTTTCTAATAAAGGCAAAAAAAGGGTGTGAGAATAAGGCTGTGAATTCCCACCTGAGCCTTGAGACATCAGGAGGAGCCTGATGAGAGCAAGACAGACTTAGGCAGAATACCAAAAAAAAAAAAAAACCAGAACTCCTCTTTCCTTCTCCTTCTCCTTCTCCTTCTCCTTCTCCTTCTCCTTCTCCTTCTCCTTCTCCTTCTCCTTCTCCTTCTCCTTCTCCTTCTCCTTCTCCTTCTCCTTCTCCTTCTCCTTCTCCTTCTCCTTCTCCTTCTCCTTCTCCTTCTCCTTCTCCTTCTCCTTCTCCTTCCTTCTCCTTCTCCTTCTCCTTCTCCTTCTCCTTCTCCTTCTCCTTCTCCTTCTCCTTCTCCTTCTCCTTCTCCTTCTCCTTCTCCTTCTCCTTCTCCTTCTCCTTCTCCTTCTCCTCCTTCCTCTTTCTCCTCTGGAGCATTGTTGATCTAAAGCATGTTCTCCCTTCACACTGAAGGGACAAGCTGCTGCTCCAAATGTCATCCTAAATATAGCTTTTGGAAAACTGCCCTGATACATACTGCCCTGATTATATACTTTTTGTGTGTGTGCTGTAGGTGGAGATAGTTGGAGTTAGTTAATCCGTACCTCTTGGTGTGTTTTATTTGTATCTGGGAATGTGTGACTGTGCAAGCATATCCTCAATGCCAATTGTAATCTTATTGTTGAAAACATGGACTAGCACATGTACCATCAGATGTGGAGATGAATCTTTTCAAAGGTCAAATTAAAGGCATTGTTCAGAAAGCCATGTAACAGGAGAGTATTTGAAGCTGGAGGGTTATCTTCTATTCTAGGGAAAATCATTTTAATGGAAGTTTCAGGGCCCAGTCCTTTGCTGGATGCTGTTAATGAATGCCTGGGCTGTCCTCTGAACATGTGAGACCCGCTCTGGGGTTGTTATTTTTCCACCCCTCGCTGAGCATCACCCAGTGCACATCTGCACATTTCTGCACTCCCTTTGTCATGCCGCAGCCCAGCAGTCAGCTTCCTCCTCACCGAGCTCAGTGGGAGCTGACAGTGGGGTTCATTGCTCTGAAAACAAGCCCTGGCAGAGCACTAGTACCTCCATGTCTCACACTTGTGAGGTGCCTGTCACAGATCTGCCTCATGTTTTGTGCTGTGCAGCCCCTGCCTCCTCCCTGCAGGCACTAAAATGATGGGGGTGAGGATGCAGTGTCCAGCCTGAAGCTGCTGCCACTGGCCTGTGCTCCCCATCTCAGCTGATCGTCCCTGGTTTCTGAAGCCACACCTGCAAGGGCTGAGCTCTGCTGTTACAGGTGTTCCTCAGTGATCTGGAAGATGAGGCAGCACATACCCTCGGCAAGTTTGCAGATGGCATGAAACTGGACAGAGTGGCTGATGCACTAGAGGGTCCTGCTGCCATCCAGAGAGGCCTGGACAGGCTGAAGGAACATTGTGCAGTTCAACCAGGAGAAGTGCAGAGTCCTGCACCTGGGGAGGAACAACCCCAGGCATCAGGACGTGCTGGGGGCTGCCTGGCTGGAAAGCAGCTTTGCAAGAAAGGACCGAAGGGTCCTGGTGGACACTGAGTTGAATATCAGCCAGCAGCATGTCCTTGCTGCATAGAAGATTAATTGTATCCTGGGCTTAATTAGGCAAAGCACTGCCAGCAGATCAAGGGAGGTGATTCTGCCCCTCAGCTGAGCATTGGTGAGGCCACACCTGGAGCGCTCTGTCCAGTTCGGGGCTCCTTGGTATGAGACATGGAGCTGCTGGTATGAGGAGGGCCATAAAGATGATGAAGGGACTGGAGCTCCCCTTCAATGAGGAGAGCTCCATCGAAGCTCTCAGCCTGGAGAACAAAGGGGACAGAGCTAGGCTCTGTTCAGTGGTGCTCAGTGCCAGGACAAGAGGCAATGGGCAAAATCACAAGCACAGGAGGTTCCCCTAAGCATCAGGAAGCATGTCTTCACTGTTCAGGTGACCACACACTGGCACAGGCTGCCCAGAGAGGCTGCGGGGTCTCCTCCTTGGAGACCTTCAGAAGCTGCCTGGACATGGGCCTGGGCACCCTGCTCTGGGTGGCCCTGCTGGAGAAGGGGTGGGACCAGGTGGCCTCCAGAGGTCCCTGCCAACCTCAGCCATTCTGTGATGCTGTGGAGCGGGATCTCTTTTAAGCATGGGCAGGCCTAGATGATGCCCATAACTGAGCAGGGGAAGGTCCTATGTCCACCAGCACTTGTAATGGGTGCAATTGTGGGGAGGCCTCAGTTAAACTTGAAAATGGAGTTTGCCAAGTTCACTTCAAAAATGCAAACCAACAACCCGTTAATTGTATTGCTTATTTTGAAATTTGGCTTGTGTATTCTGGCTGTTTTTACTGCTGATTAATCTGTGATGAAAGGTTGTACAAAAGCATCAGAGAACTCTAGATTTTAGCAGGTGGAGAGCAAATAGACAGATGCTTTGGCATCTGGTGAGATGTATGTAGCATTTTGGGACTGTCCTGGAAATATAGTAAGCAGACATTTTAATTAAAAAGGTGATTACATTCTTTTTTTTTTTTTTCTCACATTCAATTGGTTTGAGTCAACAGGTGTTTTTATTGTGAATCTGAGGGCAAGAATTTATTAAAAGCTTGGCTTTCAAATAACAAACCTACAATATTGGATGAAATCCCTAGAAAATTGTTCCACTTGGAGCCGGGGGATAGAGCAAGCCCTTCTCATTCAGTCAGTGCATGTCTTGGATCCCATAGTGGCGAGAACAAATGGCACCTCGTGTGACCCCGATCAGCCCTGGGAACTCCTGTCTCCAGCAGCAGCTCTCCCAGAGCTTCCCCCAAACCCACAGGAGGAGGATCATAGCAAAAGGAAGCCATTACACTGATATGTCCTTCTAGTCTGAGATCCCTGCTACTTGGATCCGTATCTCACACTGGAAATAACGCCATCACTATCACCAGAGGAAGTATGTTGCAAAATCCCCAGAGTGGTTTTTATTTAAAATGTTACTATCATAAAATTCCAGACTATGAAATGAAGACCTCAGATTCACATTCAAGCCTTACCCCCCTCCCTCCCCTTTTTAAAATATATAGATACGTAGTCACAAAACATAAAACATGCTGCAATGATACAAATATATTTTTTGATACGGAAATTACAGTACATTATAAACCATGAAAACAAATTGAGGCACTAGACTGTACATCAGCTCTGTTCTGCACTGGTTGTCAAGCTGATATAGACTCACTTTTGATGAACAAAAGAATCTTTTCTCTGTTTAGTGAACGTAACTTTACAGGTCATATCAAACGATGTGCTTTGTTGTGAGACATCACCAGGGTTGCTGGTCTTGAAGGAGCTGTCCTTCCAGAACCGCAATGTACCAACACAACGTGTATCGCTGCCACAATATGAAAAATAATCATTTTATTGAATGTCTAACTCAAAACAACAACAACAAAAAATCCCATTGATTATTGTTAAATAAATAATTATTCCATACAATGGTTAGTTTATATTACACTGCATTGGCCATTGGAACAAATGAAGTTTAATAAATAATGCACGGGAATGTCTCATTTACGCCTCCTCTCGTAATTCTGTGCTATGCTCCTTTCAGAGGATCCTGCAAAAAAGAAAAAAAAAGCACAAAATGGCATGAAGCACATCATGCAGCCCTGCATAGACCCCAGCAGGTACAAGGAAGCCTCTGTGACCTCAGCATCCGGAGCATGGGGTGGCTGCAGCTCCCATGGGGATGCATCCTACCCTGTCCCCAACAGCCCATGGGTGGGTGCATGGGGAAAGCACCATTTGGAGGCTGCTGCCCCTGCTCACCTTCCAGGCAGTGATGTGGGGTCCTGGCACAGCCCTGAGCTCCTTGGGCTGCTCTTGCCCCTTAGACTGTGGGATTCTTTGGGTTGCCCAAGGTCTGAGCAGTGCTTTCTGCCTGTGGAGCTGCCCGCAGTAGCGTTAGCTCAGAGCCCCTTCACCTCCCAGTACTGCATTGAACAGGCGGGACCTGAACGCTTGGTCAATCTGTGAGCAGAGGCTTTCAGCACTGCCATTCCCACCTTCTGTCCTGCGCTGGCAGCTCTCTGCTGGGTTTAAAGCTTCCCTGTCTCCAGCCCATACACACAGTGATACCTTTTATTAAAGTCTGAAGCAGGAGCTAGGCCAGACCTAACCCAGACTACCCTGTGGGCCAACTGCCACTTAAATAGTCTTCAGGAACAAATTTGGTGCTTAGCAGCTTTCCTTCTTGCTCTTTTAACACGAGAGGGGACACCAGAGCCTGACCTCTGTGGGACGTGGCTGGTCACCAGAGTCACCTTTGCTTCAAACCCGAGGGATCCTGGCTTTGGCAGAGTGTGTGCATGCAAGCAAATGCACGTCTCTCCAGGGGCATTCTGCACTGTGTTGGATCAGTGACAGATTTACATTCAGAAGGCTTCAATTTTCATCAGGCTAATGAAAAAAAATGAATTGAGCTTCCTTTCTCAATACAGATTATTACGGCATCTTTACTGTACTCGGCACTTTCCACCTGGGGTGGCATCCTGGCATCACCAGAGCAGGGACAAGGATGCTGGCATTATGGAGTCCTGCTGTCACACCAGCCTTTGCCAGGGTAGTACAAACACCTGCACACTGCCAGGAGGCACAGCGCTTCTGCACAAGAAGAAAACCACGGCATGGTGCCACAGAAAGGTCTAAATCCTGCCCAGTTAAACATCACTCAGTGGGGAGGGTTAGCTAGAAGTGACAGCTACCCTTGCACCTATTCCTGATCAGCCCTTGGCACCTTTCTTCTCAAGAGGATGAGAAGAAATTTCCTACCATTTCCCTCTCGGGGAATCAGGCAGGAAAGCAGTGAATTGTATTTTTACCTGTCAGGCAGTATTACATAGTCCAATGGGGTAAAACTTCATTATTCCCCTTTGTTACTGATAAATACTTAAATACCACACAACAGTATCCTAACTATACCAGCAATTTTGAAATTAGAGCAGTCAAATCTTTGCCTTTTAAAAATATTTGCTGTATATTATATCCTCATATTCATGTAAATGTAATCCCCATGGAAAGCAAACCTGGTCTGTTACTTCCAGGCTATTTACTTTTATGATAGCAGATATATTTACAGGTATTATGCATTTAATAGCTATTGCCACCACAGATAAAATTGTACGAAATTATTCATGATACATAGCAATTTGCAAAATGATGCAGAGAGCAATATTACTAGTCTGAACAGGGTTTAATTGAAAATAAAAGTTACTGACAACCATAATTGCAGAATATAGATCACAGCATGTATCCAAGTAATATAAAGGTGTCAGCTAGTAATTTAACTTTTATCATCCATTTAACAAAAACAGCGAGAACTATTTCAGAGACATGAAATAGGCATTAGTTTTTTTTTTCTTTTCTTTTTTCCTTTTTTTTTTTTTTTAATTCCTGTTCTAGGGAATTAACTGACACTTTATGGTTCACAGCGAGGGATTTCCTCACTGCAACCCTGTAGCAGAGGGAAGCTGGAGCTCCTGGCAGCCTGGAACTACCCTCAGGGATCGTGCAAGAGAGAGGAGAATTCTGCCCCACATGGATGCCATGGGAAAACAATAGAAATTCATTGTATCTATTCAAAGCTTAAAATGCTTTTTGCTATTTTTAGGTAAAGCTGGAAGAGGCTGGGAATGTTTAGCAGCTTGACCTGCAAACTGAGGTGGTGTTAATGGCTGGTCTCTGCTCTTTCACCTCCTGCTCCAAGTTTATGAGGAATAATGATCTGCAGAGATGACGAGAGTATCCCTTCATCTGAGGAGATCAGTATTTCAATTACAAGTTTAAATGAGGTTTATGTTTTCAGTATCTGGATTTTTTTCCAGATACTGAAAAAGGTACAGGTGCATCAATAACATTTCTTGTTTTCTGCCTTAGCACCTTGGGGACCAGAAGCACATGCTGCCAGCCAGGACAGGGGGAGCGAGGCAAGTGCCCTCGGGACCTTCACCTGACCTCATGTGCACCATGACAGTGCTTGGCCACCCCAAGTGTTGGAGTGAAGGGCACTCTGACATATTTTGGTTCAGAAAGAAAAACCAGGCCCCTTCTCAGAGAACTCCGTGTCTCCACTAAAGACTGCTTCTGCCATCCAGTGGGGGGGAACAAAGAGGCAACAGAGTTAAGCAGCTGTATAGCAGAGTACCAGACTTAGTCATATACATACCAGAATTTAAAGATCTTTTGCCCATGAGTCCAACAAAGGAGTCTGTTTTATGCCCTGAAAAACATATATTTGGGGCTGTTTTAATACATTTTAAATAAGCAGGATTTTAAGAAAATGTGCTCTCCCAACAAAGACACTGGCTCCCAAACTGTTCATCTCACACACTAATTTTTCATGCCACTCTCAGAACATGTAGAATGAATATCAATCATTTACTTGGATGGACTTTATTATTTTTTTTTTTTTTAAATACAGCAGAAAAACGATGGCCAATAACTGATTCTTATTCCTCCCCTAGTACAATTCTGATTAATTTGGACAGACACATGAGAAAGCAGTATCTCGGCATAGCTTGCATCTCTGTGATGCATCTATTTTACCTACTGGTGCTTTTTTTTCCTGTAATGTGGAAGAAAATCTTCCCCACAGACAAGGCAGTGCCCTCACACTGGAGATGAAGCCAATGGGGCTCAATGTCTGTACATGTCTGAGCTAGACAGTCTGGCTCTATTTCTGGAATATTTATGAGTTCTGATATTGTCTCCCTGTCCCATTAGTACTCCTCGAGGCACTGGATGTGTAGAGGATAAATTAGTCCAACTTCTGACCTACAGCAAATATTGGATATAGTGATAGCTGAAGTTTCAGGTAAGGACTGAGAAGGAGCCATTCTTCTTTCTCTAAGCTGACTTTGAGGCAAACTTAGAAATTTCTCTTTGGAAATAATTTTGCTTGTCTGATTTATGTACAAGCCAAGACAAATGATCTTCAGACATCACAGGTATTAATTTTAGCCGAAGCAGTTTCAGAAGGCTGTAATTTTTTTACTTTAGTCAGCAGGCTGTTTGGCATGAGCTTTGTATCAGACTCTTTAATTCGTCTTCCAATAAATAACCCCAGTTATAAAACCTAACTAACAGAACGCTGGGGCAGTTATTGACCTCTGTGGACAGAGGAGGTCTTCCAAAGTAAAAAAAAAAAAAAAAAAAAAAAAAAATGATATTTTTCCCTTGTTAAGTCTTCCAGAGCTTGCCTAAGCATCTTCACATATATATTTAGAGAGTAAACTGTCACCATGCACAACTGGGTAGCACTGCACTACTGACACCATCTCCCATGCGGTGTTGCACAGAAACAAAGCAAGGCACGCTTATTAACAGTGCAAGATGTGTTTGTAGGGCAGAACATGGCCAGCCAGGCTGTGCGGTGAGTGGGGGCTGATTCATGCCCGGACAGCATGGGCAGCACCCACCCGGCATCTCACATCCCATCCTTTGGGCTCGCCCCTGGAATCATTCGCAGGGACTCGGGAGCTTGCTATTGTAATCTTCCAGATTTTGCTGTCTTAATTGTTCCTCTCCAAGTCTGGCAGTAAGCCTGCCTTGCCGATGAGAAAGGCTACAGAAAGCCCCCAGAGAAATAAAAGAGAACTGCAGCATCCACACATTAATGTGGCTTGAAATCCCTAAGCTCGTGGCAGCTCAGACTAGGTAAGGTTTGAGACTTGACTGTGGGGTATTCTGCCTTTAGCAGAACAGTTCTCCACCTCTGCGCTGCCATTCCTCAGCTAAACTCAACTACCTTCTACTTAATTCCCTGAAAAACGCTATTATCTACCTGAATATCTTCTCATAATTACTGAAAATATTTGCATTTTAACTTACTTTTGTGAGAGATCTGGCCGTATCCTGGTTAGAGGAGGAGAGGAAAGAGGAAAAAAAAAAGGATAAAGTTATAAAAGGAATAGCCATACACATACGATGCTACTGTAACACTTTGAAGCATCAAATCCAGAAACCACCCTATAGGGAAAATTAAGGTGATGTTTACAACCGTGCTTCCTTTTGAATAGACTACAAAACCTTGTTTCAGATAAGCCTGCACAAGTTAGATCTGCTGGCCCCGAGTGGCATTGACCAGTTCCCACTTCATGCAGGGGACATGTTACAGACCATACACACGCCCAGTCCTGCATGGCACCAGGGTTACACCGTGCTGCTAGGTGTGGAGTGTTTGTCTTATATGACACTTAAAAACATGCAAGCAACCGAAATGAAATCTTTGGAGGGAGATGCAAGGGGTTAGGGAGGCACGGTGCAAGGCATGCCACAATACCCCCACCCCACTCACCAGCATCCCGCTTGCCCATGAGGCCGAAGAACTGCTGGGGCCGGGGTCTCCGCGCCATCCTCTGCAAGAAGTGCTCCAGGGGCAGTGGCAGCTCCTCCTGTGGGGTGACAGCGGGCAGCCATCAGTGGGGACCCTGGACCCACAGCCCCCGAGGGGTTGCACCGGCACTGAGCCTCACAGCATGCACACAGACACACAGAGCCAGCTCGGTCCCCCCGAGGTGTCCATACATCCCGTCGGGGCTCACCTTCGCCTGCTCGCCGTCGGCCCAGTCTGCCCAGTAGCTGAGATCGTCGGGGGCTCCCATTTCGTCGGCCAGTGCCCGCGCCGAGGCCAGGAGGAGCACGGCGAAAGCCAGCGGGAGTCTCATCGCCGCCTCGACGTCCTGGGGGGGCAGAGGGTGAGGCCCCGGAGTGCCCAGGGGCACCTCGCACGTACAGCCCTGAAACCCCCCACACCCGGGACTTGCATTCCTACAACCCCACACACCTCGCACATACAGCCCTACACCCCAACAACCCACCCCCGACGGCCGCCTGCTCCTCGGGGGGCACAGGGCCAAGGCAGGCACAGAGCCGTGCGTGTGGGCACCCCGCACGTCGGGCCGGGCACACGCACACCCACCGGCAGGCTCCCCACCCCAAAAAAACAAACCCCACACAGCATCCAGACTCGCGGGGTCAGACGTGCAGGCGGGGGAGAGGCACCCACTCCCCCTTGGCACCCCGGGGTGCGGCCGGACAGACGGCGGGGGGACACACGGACACAAGCAGCCACCCTCCCACCCCTCACCCCGCACGCAGAGGGGACGCGCACGGAGCCCCGCACACACCGCACGCACACACCCTCCCAGCGCAGCCCCACGCGTCCAGGCGCACACGGACGGACGGACGGACAGACGGACGGATGGACGGACAGACGGACGGACAGACGGACGGACAGGCTCCCGAGGCTCACGCACCGGTGGCAGCGGCAGGGCGGGCGCTCCGTGCGCATTGGCCGTCGGCGGGCGCCGCTCCCCGTTTTATAGACCCGGGGACGGGGAGGGCCGAGGCAGCCTCATTTGCCTAAATGCAATTACCCCCGCTTTTATCGTCCCAGCCCCGTGACGGCCCCCGCCCCGGCGAGCAGCCCCCGCCCCCAGCTCTCTGAGGGGCCGCTCCGGCTCCCCCCAAACTCCCCCAAAACCCCGCTGCCGCTGCGGGGACCCCGGCTATAGGGTGCGGCTATAGGTTGCGGCTATAGGGTGCGGGTGAGGCGAGCAGCAGGCATGGGGTTGCAGGGAGCCCCCCGAGCTCCGCCAGGTCTGGGGACCCCCGTGCCGCCTCCTGAGGCAGCATTGAGCGCGGGTCTGAGGGGGCAAAGGGGGAACCTTGCTCCCCCGGAACAATGTCCCTACCTTCGCCCATCCCATAGAGCAGCTTTGCATTTCCCTAGGGGCTCGGACAGCTCCTCCTGCTCCTCTCCGTTGCACGGCTGTTCCCATTTCCCTGAGGCCAGTGGTGTTTCAGGCAGCCCTGGTGGATCCCCAGCACCCAGGCTGTGCTGCAGCCTCCGTAAGGCACTTTGTGCAGAGTTTGGCAGGAGCTAGCAGTGTTTGTTCTGAGAAAGGCAAGATTGCTGGAATCAGCTCCCTTGTACCATCCCTCGGTTTGTTCCAGGGTTCTGGGACACCTAGGTGTCTTGCTGACAGCCGTAACCCTCCTCTCTGAGGACAGGGCGTTAGGATACAGCTGTGGATGCAGCCGGTCCCTGTGGGGACCCAGCATCTTGGTTGCTAAATAGAGGCACAGCTAATTCCAGGCCTCCCCAACAAACAAATGCTCCCTAGCCCCCAAAGTATCCCCCAAAGCATAGCCAGGGGCCAAGCCTCTTCCCAGCTCCCTGCAGGACTCAGAAGGTAAAGGAGGAAGGATGTGACCTGGGTACCTAAGGGACCCTCCATGGCCAACAGGGGCTGTCAGAGGTGGTGGCTGAGGAAGATGGGGTTTGGGGACACCTGCCTGGGGATGGCACGGAGTCTGGCACCTGCTGGAGTACCTCTGCTGACACTTCTACCATGAGTGCTGTGCACGCTCCTCGTCATGCCTAGCAGCGAGCAAGCAAAAATCGCACCGTTCAGCAGCCCTGGGGAACCCAAGCTGTCAGATTTTCGTGCTGCAGCTTTGCAGTGTTCCCTTTGATACGTGAACTTTGAAGAGTCCCTAAGGAAAACTGTTTTCTTGTCTTATTTCATCGTGCTGCCTCTGTTCACTGTAACAACAGACCGAGAGGTCAGAGATATGGCTCCAGGCAAGGCAATCCTAGGCATGTCGATGAAGCTTATGTTTTACAGAAACACTGAGAGCTTCCTCTGAAGTCAGTTTTGTCACTGAGGAGTCTAAGCTGTGATAAGTATGATAGGTTTGAACTGAAAAGTCTTCTCTCTTCTGTAATTCAGAGCCCAATGAAAATGGATGTAATCATAGCCTGACCTGTGGAATTACAGGGATTTTCTTTCTTAAGAGAGTGCAAGAGATGAAAAATGAAAAGATGTGTATTTTGGTCCTCTCCATTCCTTAGAAACTTTAATGAATTCAAGCACGTTATCTCAGACTTACTTAATAGTTTGGGTGGGAGTGAAAAAATGACTAATAGGTCAAGCTTACTTTTGTCTTTCTCTGTTTCTGAAACAAATCGACGGCTTGATCTTTCTTTGACCTGAGATACCCAGACAGTACACTTATGGACTTGTCAGGAAGTTAGTGGATTTCATGGCTAATTAGCAAAACTGCTTCCTAGCAAGGATTTCTGAGTTGATTTTTCACATGAAGGCAAGGTAGAAGGCTCAAGTAGGGGAGGAAGAGCCACATCTCAACCTGGAAGCAGTTACAGATCTTGCCCTTGTGCGGCCTGGTCCTTGCCCTCTGGCTGCATCAGGGCAAAGTAAAATGTCCTTGCTTTTGCCAAAATCTTCCTCTGCCTCAGGCACAAGAGCAGAAGTATTTGCATAGTATTAGTGGGTTACATTGTGAATTATTACGTGAGAGTGTGTAGGCACAAGGTGTCTGCATTGAATGTCCACCCTGTACATGTCTAATGCAGAGATCCCACCCTCCCGGTACACTGAGACTGCATGAATTGTATCAGCTAGCACAAAGACTTTTGTTCATGAATCAAGAGATCATTAGACCCACGGTAAACCAAACAGTGGTCAACATTTCCCACGGAAGTGGCAGAAAAAAGCGCTATTGGAGTTATTATCCAGACATCTCCCTAATCGAGCTTAGGAACCAGATTAGAGGCGCTTGTTGTGGCTTCAATCTCGACACTAATGGAAAACTATTTGGGAAGCAATTGCCTATGAAACACACCTCAGAGAACTGCTTTTCAGATGGGCTTAATATGATACATCCTGTGTGATGATCCTTGTGAAATGTTTATTTGAATTTTATGATGATGCTTTGGTTTCCAGTAAAAAGTCCAACAGTTTAATGATAAAAGACAATCGCTGCTATGCTATTATCTAGTGATCCTTGTCCATCAACAAACAGCTAATGTGCCCTGTGAAAACAGCAAATTAAATGTAGCCATGTAAGATTTGGGGCAGAATGCAAATCTGAATTATTTGAATATATAACATTTCAGAGACATTAATTGAATGCACCTGACATTGTTCTTCAGTGGTTTTATGCTATATAATCATATGCCAGATACTTAAACCTAGAGCCTAAGTCTCATGTATTCTGAGATCCCTTTCATCCTTTCACCAGATATCTGAAAATAACAGAGATTCAGCCCTAGAACAGATATTTTATATAACTTCAAAAAATTGGGATGAAACATGGTTTACCTAAGCATAGTGATCCTGTCTGTGAATAGCCCAGATTTCAGCTCTGATTTCTGTTGTGACAAGAATTCTGGGAATGTTCTTATCCAGAGCTATAACTTTATAAATATTGGAAAGAGACTGTGACTGATGACCTCTTAAATTTTTCATAGGTATGGATCTCCAGGGGAAATAGAATGATTTTGATCACAGATGAGGTGTCTTTGTAACACAGTGATGGATTTTGACACTGTAAGAGTATTTATTGACAAAGCATCCAAGTGGCATTGGAAAAATTAGCAGAGCTCACAACAGCAACCTCATTTTATAATTAAATGTGACTGGGTTAGTGAATTACTTTCACCTGTATTTTAAATTTTACATTACAAATTTGTTGGCTTTAATTTCTTTCTTTTAACAAAGGTTTACATTTCCAGAGCATATGCCTGTACATATTAATGCATGAAGCATATGTGATAATTATGCATCTCTCTTTCTCGCTCTGTCTCTCTCTCTCCATCCATGAAGTGCACGAGAGAGATTATTGTTCTACTTGTGAAATCAGACATTATAGGGTCAATCATATTGTGCTCACAGGCAGGCAAGAAGTGCAGCAGTGAGATCTCTATGCCACAGGAATGCCATTTCCTGGGCAGGTACAGGAGGAAGAAAGGCTGATCTCACACTTAATTTTCTGTTAAGAGCTGGAAATGCAATGTTGGTCTTTTGTTCTAGCTTTGAAAAGGAAAGTTAATGGTGTTCCCCACTCTTCTGATCCCTGTGACCTTTCACACAACCATCATTGCTCTCTGTCCTGCCAAGCCATTGGTATCATTTGCACAGAGTTATCTAGAGTGAACTTCCTACACCACGATCCAAGGCCCATTTTTGTCCACACTAAGTTAGGCATACAGCTGAAATGAAAATAAATGGTGGGGTATTAAGATGCCGACTATAAACACATAATGTAGATACCACAATCAAGGCTGACCTCCCAGTCTGGTAGCTCTATAGGTGATCAGCTGAGCAAGGAATAAATGAAGTCCTGCCAGGATCCTTATGGGAGACAGAGTGCATGTCCTTGGAGGAGAAAAAACATTTATCCTCAGCCATTTGGAGGTCTCAGAGGGAGAGAAGCAAAGCCCTGCAAAACCACCTCTACATCTGCAGGAGATGTGGGGAACTGGTGGAGAGGAGCAGGGAGGTGGCTGCCTGATTGCCCAGCGGTGCCTGGCTGCAGGGGCTCAGCCTTTGCCAAAGCCTCTGGGGTGTTTCTGTGCCTGCTTTCTTTCAGCCTGAACAAAAGCAAGATCTGGACATGCAGATACTCAGAGATACCTTACCATACTTCTTCAAATATTTTGATTTGAGGCATGGAAGATGCAGTATTTGCGGGGATTTGTTCATAGCCAACCTTGAGCACCATTCTGACGACACATGTTAATAGCAAATGCAGAACAGTATTCACCTCACAGAGACAGTGTTTGTCTCTGTAAATCTTTTTTTTTTTTTTTCCACATTTGCCATAACCAACAGAATGATCAGGGACAACCATGAAATGTGGCACAAAATATTCCTGGAAGTTCAGGCAGACTGTGAGCATCTCTGGTCTGAGCTCAGCCAGAAAATCTGCAACGTGACCTCTCCTTGCAACGCAGAGGGCTTGGAGCAGCTGACAGGCAGGCTCTTCAGATTAACCAAGTTCATCACTCTTGGCAGAAAACTGCTGACATTGCTTTGTTCTGATGCAAACAGAGACCCTGTTTGTCTCCCGAACACTTATTAGATTACAAATATATTTATAAATAAGTTGATTTGATTCAAACTGAACCTTCCGAGTCTGGAGCTCTCACTCTAAGGCTTTCTGCTTTGGTTGTCCAAGCCTATTTGAAAACTACCTCACAGTGACTTGTGAGGATAAAGGGAAGGTTTAAGCTTACTTCATCAATGGATGAAAGCAAAAAGTAGTTTTTTAATCAAGTCCTAGCACACCTTCAGCAAAGCTTTTCTGCAGGAAGGACAATCTTTTCTCAGAGAGCACTCAAAAAATAGCTTCGGTCTTAGGAAATTTTGCAGATGGATCATCAAAGCCAGTCCCTCTGGCCTGTATTCAACAGTGAATATCTATCTGATATCTATCCTGCCACCAAAGACTGCCATCATCATGCTGAGTACCTGGCTTATTTGGCATTGGGTCTTTCTGCCAGTGCCTGTAGCCTCCAGGTGCTCGTTGCAACAGCAGAAAGGGATGAACACTGCTCATCCCTGGTACAATCTGCAAGTCACTGAAATGGTCTCTTTTCTACTTTGTTTTAAAAACAAAATAATTTATATGTCTTTATCTTCATTCAATATTACTCTTTTATTTATTTTTATTTATTTTTTATTTTTTTTCTCAATAGTGCAGTACATTTGAAAAAGATTCAGAAGTCATCAGGATAAAAGGCTGTAGTTTCAGTTAAAATTTAAATTAATTCTCATTTTCCTACAACTGCCTCGTTTAGGTAGTTGTTACTACAACCTACCAGTTTTGTCACGTTAAACAGCTTTCACAAATTCTTAATAGCAAAATCTTCCTTATTTGTATTTGTTGCATCTCTATCTTTTTCCTTCCTCATATACCTTAAGCAGAAGTTCACCGCATCTCCAGAAGAGTTTGAAGTCCTCCATCATTTTGTTGACTTTTCTGCTTTTTTTTACTCTACATTTTTGATGAGACTTCCTTCTAAATCCTTAATTCATATATGAAGGCCCATGCAACAACTTGTTGGCAAGTTGTTGCAGTGCAAGTTGGTGCTCCTGGAGCAAACGTCTGTGAACTTAGTCTTAGATATAGCATTGTGCATGGTGAGATAAAAGTAAAGTAAAGGAAAAGAAATTGCCTGAGGAGGAAATATGTGGAAGATTTAAGAAGTTCAGATGCTCAAATAAAGCAGACAAAAAGTAGAGAAAGGGAGAAAATAGCAAGGATAGTCTTTCATGCTGCTTTGATAATCACTTGAAGTAAAATATCTTTCCGTGGCTCGTCTGTCTTCTCTTCCAGTTTTGAACCGTATAATACATTCATTTTTTTTGAACTCTTAAGTTCTAAACTTGTGTCAGTGACAAGTTCATTTTTAAGTAGGTCACTTCCTGACAAACCATTCAGCTGGAAAGATTTTAAAACATGTGAAATGGATTTATAGTCATCATTTATTACACAGAAGCTTTACAAAAGTAGCTGCCTGACCACAGCAGGGCTATTTGTGCGAGAATTCAAAAGTGTGGCCTAAGGAGGTAGGTGACTGAGATGCCGGAGGATGCTATGGAAACCTGAGTTTTTTTCATGGGGTTTCACATGAAGATATTTATCTGTTTGGCTTCATTGTCTTGCTGTGCTTCTTCCCCACTCACTCCATGCTGACTTCTGAGTGATTTTAAAGCCTTGCCACATCTGACATGGGTACTTTAACAAGCTGGGAGCCCAGCCTTCATTGGCAGAAAGAGGAGGAGGGGGGACTGCCTCACAGTAAATCCCGGGGGACACCTCCATGCTCAGGAAATCAAAGAAACTTCCTCTGCCCCCGCCACCCCCGCTGCTTGATGCCACGTCCCTGATACAGCGAGAACTCTGTTTAGGTTATTTTCATCTATTTCTGCTAGAATTCCTTTTGATGTGCGTGATGAAAGGCCTGAGAGCATTTGCAAAGGGCTGGAGGACGAGCTGGAGGAGCGGGCAGCCTTGGCTGGGGCTCAGAAGGAAGGATGTCCTGTCGTGTGTCTGGGCTGGTGAGAGGCAGCAACGTGCCCAGGGCTGGGCTCCTGCTGCCACCAGGGGATGGTCTTTCAGAGCACTGTGGGCACTGTGGGGTGGGATGGGAGAAGGAAGCTGAACCCCACCCCAGGAAAGGTCCCAGGAGGTGTGAGGTCCCCTCACACTCAGGGCTGTTTCTCCTTGGAGGAGATGAACATCTTGTACCTGCTGAAGAGCATTTTTCTCCTCCAAGATGGCAACTGGTGCCAAGGGCTGCAAAAGGTGATGTACTTGCTAGAGGTGGACTGTCTGGAGAAGATAAAGCATGGTCTGCATGGCTGAAAGCTCTAAGTACTCTGCATAAGAACTGTCACAGGACCAACCTCCCCCATTCGTACACAAGGCACCACCTGGAGCCTGTTCTGCTCTTGCTGTCACGGTGCTGGAGGCACAGTTACAGGATGCTGTTCCTCCCAGCCCAAGTTTGGGGGGCATTAGCCAAACCCAAGGTGTGAGGCTCAAGACAGGAGGATCACACGTTATCCTGGAGGTCAGAAAACATCACTGAACAGTCCCTTCTGACCTAAAACCGGTATGATGCTGTTGTCCTGAGGGTCAGAGCTCTCCAAGAGCCCTTTCCCTCACCCTTCATTTCCATGCATTCACGTCACATTTACTAGAGTGATTTTGCTTCCTCATTTACTCCTCTGGATACTAATGAACAAGGGTAAATACAGTGTTGATCTGGAAGCACCTGTGTTTTTGGGAGAGCCTTCAGTTCCAATGGGCTTGTGTTCATCTGAAATGAGATCACTGCACCAGCCTGGGAGTCTCACCAATCCACACTTCAGCCAGTTGTCTTTGGTATGCTTGAGGTAAAAAATAAGGAGTATTAACTAAGAAGGTGCCACAATCAAGTATCCTATGTATACACAAGGGAAAAACATTATGGGGTCATCACTCAGCTAGAAGCTGAAGCTTTCATCACGTTCACATTTCATATAGCAGAGGAATGGAGTTTCCAGGTCCGAGCCCTGCCTCACTCACAAAGGGGTGCACACATGTGAGCAGGCAGCTCCCTTTGTGCTGAATTCCTTCCCTTTTTGCTCGGTTGCAGCAACAAGAGGTGGCTTTCATTTAGATTCATAGCATTATCAGTTAAGGCAAAATTATTGTATTTTAGCTAGTAAGAAGATGCATCAGGACTTATATCAGAATGATAATTAAGGGCTGGCCATTAAGGTCTGTGCTCTGCCTCAGTGCCAGTGCCCTCACAGATGCACTGTAGTGCGTGCATACAGATATTTTCTGGTAGTTCATATTGATCATCAATATACTCTGACTGGTTTCCCAGAAAGCTGATTTTCCCAGGACATCCAGAATAATGAATTCAGACAGAAATGATGAGCGAGTCTGCAGCTGTGCTAACTCCTTGCCAACCTGCAAGTCTGCCTGGCTCTCCGCTCCCACAGCCACGTGTGTAACCATGAGCATGGACTGTGTGTGCAACCATGAGCATGGGCTGTGTGTGCAACCATGAGCATGGGCTGTGTGTGTAACCATGAGCACGGGCTGTGTGTGTAACCACAAACATGGGCTGTGCGTTCCAGAAGCACCAATGCTCATCTGCAACCCAGGATGTGAGGAAGGAATGGCTATTTAGCAAAATGCATGTATTCCAAATTACAGGAGAGAAGACTTTTGATGCTTTCATGCAAAATTACTAAAATTTTTAGGTTTTATTTAAAAAGATAATTTAAGTACATTAAAAAATTAAGGATTGCAATTTTTAAATGTTAGCTGCTTACTTGAGCACCCATAGGAATGAAATTCAGGGTCCTACTTTTCCTGTCAAAGCAAGGAAGAATTAGATGCTTGAAAATGGAATTCAAACATGTAATCACAGAGAGACCACCTGGGGTTAGTCAGAAGAAAGTGTGGAGCTCTGTTATCCTGCCCATCTTCAAGTTAGACATTTCGTCAGCTGTTTTCTCTTCCCTGAAAGTAAAGATTTGCAATCCTTCTGCCATAGGGCTGAGGGGAGTTGCCGCAGTCCTTTAAAATGACTGGAAATATACTACTCATTTTATCTAACCTAAGATGTAGTTTACATGTGGATGTGCCATAATTTATGTGCATTCACTGGACAATGCATGAAAGGCAATGTATACAGCTGAGGTGTTTGTTGTTGTTGTTTGTTTGTTTGTTTGTTTTAAGTTTAGAAAAGAAGGATGAAGGTAGCAATCTTCAGGTAAAGCTCTGGTCAGTGAAACTAGATGGAAAGGTGATCTTGTTCTTTGCAGGGCTGGTAAGCTTTGCAGATGTATCCATACATCTATTGGAGTTCTTCTAATACATAGCTTAAGTGGCTTTCATTTTACATTGGTGCTGGGTCCAGATTTACTTTGTAAGGAATATAAATATCTAAGCAAAGGTTAATACCATTTAACCATGGTTAAGACCATGTGTACCGTTTTGTAATGAAATCACGGAGATCTGTACTGTCCAAGCCTCTTTCAATATCTAAGTAGCTATCTTCCGAGCATGGCTAGTACACTTCCAGAAGAAGACATTTAGGCATTTTGGGAAAGTTGACTATGGATATTTGAACATGTAGGAGTATAAATGTTTCCTTGAATAGCTGACAGACTTAGATTTCCCCATCAGGGCAGTAGAGATCTGCTTTGTGCTAAATGCTGGATAAACATATATATATATATAATTGAAATCAAAGAGAGAGGGACAGTTCTCTATCTGCAGCTGAATATTGTAAAGTTAATAACAATCAACATGTTGTACTTTTATAGTCATAGTTTCTTGTAGTGCCCACACCAAACAGAAAATGTGTATAGCTATGTTCTATATTTCAGTTAAATTCTTCATTAATAATAATATAAGATTAATTTAGACTAAAGGTGTCTACTGTAAGAAAGTATCTTGAATAAACGTGCTCCAGGTGAAAGCTGGTGTCATGGACATTTCCCTCCCCATCTTAGAATGAAAGTAATTTGTGCTTATGAAATATTCACATCCTTCCACATTAATGTGCAGATATATAATTCAGAAAAATGTTAGTTCGAGTGGCAAGTTTTGTGCAGCAAATGAAGAAAAACATGTTAAATGCATTTGGACACATCAAAGATAAAAATATTACTCATAGATCTGAGGTTTATTACCTCAGGACATATCATGTATTCTGTTTTTCATGTTCTCAAGTGTTTCATTAAACATTAGTAGTTTCCTCTACTTTTTATACTTTTTCCTTGATATTTTGCTTGAGAAAGACAGAACACAGCAGCATTTTCTTTCTGAGTCAAACTGTGTACTGTATTTTTTTTTACAAACTTTTGAAAGCAAGGGTTTGTCTCTGGCAGATTGTGACTTGATTGCAATTCTTTTATTAATGTACTGCCAAGCCCTACACAGATAGTCAAATGTATGTCATAGAAAGCAAACATCAGGTGAGCAAAGTCATTTTCTCTTAAATTACTTCTACATTCTTTATCTCCTGATCTCCTGTATACTTTATTTATTTATTTATTTATTTATTTATTTATTTATTATTGTTGTTTTATTTTCTGTTGTGACTTTTTAGAGAAGTAAGAAGAGGATTAGAAGAGTATTCCTTGTCCAGAGCAAACATATGCAACACTTAATCCCACTGATGTCAAATCATTCATAAAATTATCTGGTGCCTTCTCTCAAACAAGATAAGTCTGTAATTTTTTGCTGCAGCTGCCCATGGAGAACAGAGATTGTGGCACTGTGATCAATTCTGAGTCTTTTGTGTTCCAAGAATCCTCACCAAATGGCATATTCCCTGTGCGCTCCCAAAACCTGTAGAAAAAGAGATGACAACTGTGCCTGAGGAGCAAGAGGTGGCAAGAGTATAAAAGCATGAAGATTCTCATGAAGTAGCCACATGCAGAAAATATCTTGTGCACGCTGGAAGAAGACTTTTAAAGTATTTTTGATGGCTTTCTTGAGGAAGATGATGGTAAGGGGTTACCAAAGCGTTAAAAACCACCTAGGGATGAAACCACATCTTCAACTTGCCCCACATGGACAATCCTGAGGACCAGAACTTGAGTTAATTGGTCTCATAATGGGAAAGGGGGTCCCACCCTTTGAGAATCTGCAAGGCATTGGAGAAAAGGAGGAAACAAGTAGAGCACAGCAGGTTACAAGCTAAAGGCAGAACTGCAGGTCAGACTTGCATGTGGGAGATACTTGAATGGTGCAAACAGTAGAGTTTGGGACTTGGAGAAAAATTTTGAGAGGTGCTTCAACTTTGACTGATTCCATGACTGGAAACTCCAGCGTCGCAGTCAGCCTGTTGGGTGGATCTCTGCTGTAGGAGATGATTTCCTTGGGTGTGATGATACACAACTAACTGCTTGAGGAACATCAGTGCAAATTCTCAGTCTAACCATGGCTAAGAATTGCAGAGCACACTTGCCATCCCCTTATCTAACTTTGAAGTTATCCTCATGCTGGACTGGATGGCCTCCATGGGTACACCCCAAACTAAGTTTTTCTGTGGCAGAGGGAGGTACTTGGCAATGAATGGCACACTCGGTGACAAAAGTGGTCCCTGTTTTGGGAAACATGTCTCTAACCCCCTCTTTACTTGCTACTCAGCCACAGTCACTGTCAGTTCCTGACAGCACTGAGGTGGTCTGCTACATGTTTTCGGCTTAACACTCTACCAGATCAGCACAGCCTCAGAGTTTTTAACATTTCCAGATTCAAGAAGCTCCTCTTAAGTAAAGTTATTTTTGTGGGGGACAAACTGAAATGTGGGGTATGAGTGGTGGGCATGAAAAGAGCTCAAAAAATTGCAGATGGAGCAGTGGGGTGCAGTATTTTTGCACTTTGGGCTGAGGCCATGTAAATGTTCTGCTGGTGATCAGGGCTGCTGTGCTGTACTTTCTCAAGAGAGAGGAACTGTTGCTTGTCCAGGGCTGCTAGTACAACCAAGAGAGAAAAACAGTTATGGTGACTATTTTTTGTACTCATAAGGGAAAACAGATGATTTGTGTAATTCATTACTGCCTAGCACATAGTAATTCCACTCAAGTTGTAGATGGTCTGAATATAATATAATATAGCAGTAGGGTAATATAAAAATAACAGATACATTATATTTTTCTTCCTTTCCAAAAAGGAGCTATTATATTTATAATTGCATAGAACAGTAGTACTTTTCTGGTTTCTTCAAGATCCATTACAAAAATTTCCTGTTCTGTTCTCATCCTCTTCTTCTGAGTGGCCATATCTCACAGCTGAGCAGTTAGAACTATTTTTGCATGGAGACACTCTGTAGTCCTATCACAGGAGAGATGAGCTGCCTACTGCAGGAGCCCAAAGTCTGTGTCAATTCTTGATACACTCTGTGATATGCCACAGGACTGCCACCAATTACTCTCAACCAGCACCTATTTGCATCACTCCATGATTCCTACTCCACGTCCTCATGACAATGGGACCTGAGTTCTGCTGTAAGATAGGGTTGGTATGTTGCTAAGTTATATACCTGAACTTGGGAATCTATCTGCATCCCAAGTCCAGTAATATAGGCATTGCCTAGATAAAGGTATTTTACCATAATTAAATACTATACAGACACAGTTACACAACATTAATCCTATCACAGGGGATAATTTATGCTTTTTACTGTCTTAGCTGGGATAATTTCAGAATCTTTTGGTACAACAAAACAACAGATTTTTTTTCTTGCAAGATCAGCCATATGTAGGACTTCATAGTGAAGAATGCTCTAGAAATCCTATAGGGATCCTAATCAAGATCGTGTTACTTATGGCATTCAAAGTCCAGACGGTGACTGCATCTTCAGTTTTTTAAAGAGAAAAATTACCAATTCTCATTTTTACTCAAATCTCTAGTGCTGGACCAATTTACCCTTAGGGTTGTAAAATAGGATTTTAAGGTTTCTGGAACGAGAAGCAAGCTCTGAATTATATTTAAATCAGGAATATAGAGAACTTGATTCTAATGGTTCTGAAAACTTTATCCATCATATATTCCATTTAGTTTTGGTAGAAACTAATGCTCTTCTCTACATTCATAATTTGCCTTATTGCATCAGAAACCCCGTTTTTAATCTAAGAAGAATGTACCTTGTAAATTAACCTTACCTGGGGCAGTCTCACTAGAGATGTTTTTATATTTCTCTAAAGTGGTGACATAGGCCATCCTGGTGATCATTCATTCCGGCAGAATCTGGTGGATATTCTCACTGGGAAGGTTTTATTTGAGTAGAGAGGAGGTAAAAGATGGAAAAAAAAAAAAAAAAAAAAAAAAAAAAGGAACTATTGAAACCTTAAGTAGCTTGCCATGTTAGCTAAACTGCATATTGTTTTATTTGCTGTGGTAGGACATTATGAAATGATGCAATAGAAACACAAAATATGTTCAAGTCTTTTTTCCACTTAAACAATCTGTCTGTGTAAAGGAAGTTAACTGATCTTCAGAGCTGCCTTTTCTATTCCTAAAACAACTTGCAGCTTCTTCCCCTCGTTGATGAGCCACGCACAGTTTCGAAAATGTCAGTGTCATCACTGTGTCTCAAATAACTGCAATCACTGCTGAACGTTTTAGAGCAAAGCGGGAAAAACATCGCTCTGAAGTAAGTTCTTCGAGACTATCACAACGAAGATCAGAAGCTGATTAACAGAAATGGTGCCATGAAACAAGAAAAACAGATAGCTTCCATAGGGTCCAAAAGCAGAGAGCTGCTTTGTCATGACTGAAATAATAGGAAGGATGTGGGAACTCATTGCAAATGCACTGAGAGTATCAGGGTAATGAAGAAGGCACACAAAGACATTAAGCAAATATTTTTGGATTCAAGACATCAAATTCTATTTGGAAATAGGAAAGCAGAATGGCGTTACACTATTACAATGGCCTACAATGTGCCAGTATATTGCATAAGGTTGCTTTATCAAAGGAGGACCCAGTTTCATCAAGGGGATTTAAATTTGGGGTCAGGCCAAATTTTCTCTCCCTTTCTTTACATCTGTCACTGCCAAATAATCTGTCTCCTTTGAGTAAAGAAGACTGTCCATAAGTCCTGTCCATATTAACATTTTAGCTGTAGAATTTCCTTTTCTTTGCCTGTCTTAGATAGGTGCTGAAATTCTGAAGTAAAATAATATGCAAGAAAATTAATTTATTAGCTAACTCATTCTCTAATTAATTCATGGTTTCTCAGCTTTTGAATCACTAAAACAATAGAAAAAAGAATATAAATGCTTTCTTATTAAAGCAGTTAAAAGACTTTTCATATGTAAAATAAAAATACTTTTATGTTAGCAGGTCTGTTATCTTGTCAATGAATGAAGGATTTACCTGTCTAATATTCCTTTCTGCTCATAAAATAAGAGATAACATGAAAAATGTGATTTAGAATGAGTAAAAATTGTTTTGTCCAGTGTAGGTTTTAGCTTAGCTCCTAAAAATTAAGGCTTGTATCATGGTGTTTGTGCATTTCTTTGTCAGTCCTTCAGCCCGCTGTAAACATTTTTCAACACAGTAGTCACAGTTCCAGCCAAGTCTGACAAACCTATTGACCTCTAAAAGATTTTCCTCAAGCTTCAGGAAAACAGTTGGCTTTTTGAAACAAAAGGACTGAAACTACTCCTCTCCGTTGGAGAACAGGCCAGAGGATAATGCAGTGGGAAATTAAAAGAGGATAGATCCTAAAGAAAGAAAAAATAATTAATTCTCCTGCTCAGTGAACAACTTGTCTAATTGAAGCTAGCCGTATTTCATCTCTGGATCTCAGACTCTCCCTTGTTTTTATGCACAGCATTAATGTATACGGAGCCTTTGCAGCCTGGTTGAAAGTCATGGGGTCGACAATGATGTTTAGTGGCTCTGGGACTCCAGGTGGGTGGCAGGCAGATGATCTGGTAATTTTTTAGGCTATATGACCTACGTGAAGGGGAGATGATAATGGTCCTCTGTGGAGAGATGAATATGACCTGGTTATTCACCAGCTCTCCATGCACAAGAAGCAGGGAGCATTATTAGGCACCAGCAGGAGACATAGTGCAGAGGTGAGCTGTGGGACTCCTCTCCCACGATGATAAATACATTTCTTCATTTCTTGGGTTTATTAACAGCCAGTCATGCTACACACTCAGAGGGAAGAAAAATCTATTGAGGGCTATTAAATGCAAAGACACTCCTGGTTCAGGAAGTCTTGGAGATGTAAGTTTAGGGGGAGGGGAAGTGTTCAGAAGTGTTGCTGCTATCAGTCCTCTTCTTTTGGGTGCTCTTTACTATCCACCACTATGTTTTGGGTATCAGGTTTTGTTTCCCACAAAATGTCTTCATTCACACTGAAAATAATGACTTTACATAAAACATCTGAGGGCCCTAGGTGTAACCCCAGAGATGGCAGGTGACCCTCCTTACATGCTGGCAGCAAGACATTTATTTTTGTACCTAGCTACTCAAATGCTTTGTCCTGCCTTTCTAAGTGTCACATTGTCCACTGCATACATTTGGAGAAGAATGCCTGTGATACAGGCAACATACAGGGAGCCTGGAGCATTTTGACCTAATCCTGTTCAGATTTCAGCTCTTCAGATTTTGTGCTCAGTCTCACAGTAAGACTTCAATATTAGACTTGCAGAAGCAGTAAGTCTCCATAACAACCTCCAGCTTTGCCCAACTTTTACTACAGATACAGCAGCTAGCCCAACTGCATGGTCTGGATACAGAGTGCTAATTGCGGGACCCATCCCCACTGCTGCACTATATTCAGACTATATGTAAGATTTTGTGTTTCTTTTTATTTTTTTCAACATTAGTATTTCAGCCACAACTGGGAAATCACCCAGTTCTCCATGCATCAAGAAGCAAGCAGATACCAAACCATTAGAAATGAACAGTGCAGTTTTGACTGACATTCTTTAAAATAAAATGCCATTGTATATCTGAAAGCTTAAACCTGATCATTTAAGCAATCACTAAAAGCCATGCTATGAGGTATATTAGGGTGTGTGAAGTAGCTGTCCTCAGGGTTAGGAAAGGATAAACAGCATGGTAGTCTGTATTTGTGGAAACAGTCTTTGGCAATGATTGCAATTGCTTGAATAGTGCATATGAGAGCAGTTGGAAACACTAGGCTGAACAGTAGATTAGTTTTAATTTAACTGCATTTATGCCTCCTCACTTTCCTATGTGCAGGTAGGCTTTTGATCTCAGGGAATCACTGGGGATGGGTGTTCTGCATGTATCCTGAAGGGCTTGCATTTCTAAGTGCATATTTATGTAATACTTATACACACTTATAAGTCTGGAAGACTTATACTTCTATAAGAATAAAAATATTAGTAATTTGTCATTCACACTCTCCTTCTTAAAAATTTTCAGCCATCTAGATAAAACTGTGAGAACATCCCTAGGTCAGTTTTTATCCTAATTAAATTAGCCTAATTACTTTAGCATTAGGAAATTCTTACCATAATTACTAAATGGGTTATTGAGCTAGTCAGGTAGATAAAAATCTTCTTTTTCATTGGTAAATAGATGCTAAAAAATGCAACCACTTTTGCCTTTTATTTCCATCATACAGAAGATAGTACCTCCACAGAAATGAGCAATATGCAAATAATGATTAATGGTCATAATATGTGGAGAGCTGTATTAGTCAAAATCATATTAGGCAGTAATATAAAGATTAGGTAAAACCTAGAAGTATTTTTTCAACTCTTGAAAATGAATCTGTATAAAGGATGTAAATACCTATTGGACATGGCTTTATTTGGTGCAAGGCAACTTTGAATATGATGAAGGACAACACACTTTGTGAAATGTTTCCCTGAAACATAGAGTTGGGCAGTAAGGAGTGGAGCAAGCACATGTGTCTGTGAGGCCTCACTGTGAGGATGAACTTACTGGTGTGGAGATGGCTACTAACACTTGGAGAGGAAAAACTTAATAGGATGGAAAGGTCAATAGCAACTAAACCTTGATGGAAAAAACAATGAGAACTCATTGTTTTGGTGTTCATTGTTTGGTGTTTGGTGAAATGGTGTTCTGGGAATGACATCCTACATAGTAACAGTATGTAAAGATAAATGTTTTTGTTTGTTTGTTTGTTTTTGTTTGTTTGTTTTGTTTTGTTTAAAGTATTAGCCAGATCATGAGACTATATCACAGAGTGATGCGTAAGTGATCAGTTTTTCCCTCTCACATATATACATATACATGCAAACACACACACACATCACATGGATGATGGTGATATTGCTGATGAATATGACAAAATAAAATTAGTGAGTACAAATTGACATTTACATCTGCATAAAAAATATTTCAAGGATACCAATATAATTTAATTTCTTAGTCTATGTCCTATGTACTAAAAATAAAGTCTAGTCAAAACTTTTCAGTACTATCTGGAGCAGGCATGGAGAACCAGAACACCAGTGAACTTTTGGACATTAATCAGGATTACTTTGCCCTAATAGAGATAGAAACTCATTTACAAACCAACAGACCTTATCTGGTTTTGAAATGCCAGTTTATAGAATATCATGCAACCTAAGAGACTTTCCTCCTGGGTTCCAAAATCTTTTTCAGAAAGTTAAATATGGCTGAATTGGCACTTCTCAAACAATATTAAGACACTATTACAGTCTGGTTTCCATAGGGTCCTGAAACAGAAACCTCTCAATAATTTCATACTTATACTTCAAAGAAAACCCTCAAAAATATTAATTTTGTGTACAGGCTCTAGAAAACTAATGAGTCTGTTACCTCTCTACTTCATATCTCTGGAGGAAGGAAATAAAGAATTTGTCTTTTTTTTTTTTTCTTTTTTTTTTTTTCTTTCTTTTTTTTCTTCATTCTGCCTTTCATCTATTGAATAAAGTATATTATTGGTATTATGTTACAAACTTTATTTGGATGATACTCATTGTCAAAAGCCATTTCTTTTTAACAGCCACTCTGAAAAAATCATCACAAACTAGAAATGGAAGAAGAGGCATGGAAAAAGACACTTTCAGAATCAAAATGTAGTTTTGTGGTTGTTTGTTGCAGAAAATGTAGGTTTCACCGGAGCTGAGGTAAAGATAGTAATGTCAGGAAGACATGGACATAATAAAATGTAGTTTCAACTAATGTTCACTATCGGAGATCTAGAAATAATTATGTTAACCTAGCTTACTAAATGAAAGTCTAAAGAGGGAAATGAAATCTAAGAGAACTGATTTCTCTTTTCTGACACAAGCAGTGATACCTTTGTGCATCTGCAGCCTCTGTACTCCTTCTAATGTTTTCTGCCCTATAACCATTCCTCCCATAATTCTCTTCACAAATTGACTTCTCCTTGTGGACCTCCATTCTTAGAAGGTCTGCTAAACAAACAAACAAACAAGCAAAAAACTGTAACAAGTGTTAACATGAATATTTGCTTCCCACTTCCAGGTATTTTGGAAGCCCCTGAGCCTTGTCTGGTCATATTTTATGAGAAACATACAAGCCAAGGGAAGTTCCTGACACAGTTGTCTTGGAATATTAGTCAGTCCTATTAACTGCTCATAACAAAATTATTTTTTAACGTCTCCAGCTTCTCTAACCCCAAGCCCTGTGGTAACAGATGAAACACTGCAGTTTTCCCTGAGCACAAGCAAAGAAAGGCCCTGGGTGGGGCGAGAAAAAGTCTGAGGAAGCTCTGATGAGGTTGGCCTCTGCTGGCATGGAGGAAAAGACACTACTCCAAACGGGATTACCTCCACAAGTCCCGGCTCTGGGGGTGTGGGGACATGAGAGGAGAGCCTGTCCTTAGAAGCTGTTTGCACCGAGGACATAATCTATTATCCCCTTACCTTGAGCTCACACTCCTATGTGCTTTTCATCACTTGGTTTCTTTGTTTTATTCCTAAACTTGCTCACAGGAGGACTTCCATTGCCTTTCTCACAGCCAGGAGGGAATTGGATGGAATGAGGGAGAAGATGCAGCCTTCTTCTAGCATGCAAGGAGGCTCTGTGTCCTTGCTTTTGCTGCTGCACTGATAGGAAACAGATAAACAGAACACCTGAGCTGGGGGCAGACACATCAGAAAGCTTTGGGAAAACTTACAACAACTGAGTACAAAATTCTACAATGAGAAGTATCAGGAAAAAGTTAAACATAAGTGCTGCCATCTGCACTGCTTATCAAGTAAAGTACAAAATGTGTGTCTGGGGCTGCCAAGGGTTCAGCAGATACAGTCTCAATCTAAACGCCCTGGAAGGCAGCTCTGGTAGCAGGACTGAGACAGGCTTTGGCAAAGGGAGCTGTGTTCAAGGCTCTGAAATGGAACCACCTCGTGCATTTGGGATGGATGAGTCTGTCAAAACACCGTGCCGGTTTCACTGTAGCAGCAGCGGAGGCTGAGGCTGTTGCTTAAACCTACATCAAAACATGGAAGGGTGAAATATATATGCTTGTTTAGAAAGGAGCACAATTCACAACCAAATAGCTTGCCTTGCCCACATCATTAATATTTATAGTTTTACACTTAGTAACACCACTCACAACCAAAGCAACTGCTCGCGAGGCCTTGTTAATATTGATAGCAGCAAGCCAAGTAACACTGCGCAGAACCAGTGCCTATTCCCAATCCTTCATGAATATTTACAGCCCTGTAGGTGATTTATTTAACTTATATAAGTTCATAGTGGTAAATCATGATACTGAGGTTAACTCATAGCATAGCTTTTCAGGTTATGTACTATCTTAAAAGCTCAGGAATGAATTAATGTTCTTACATGCAATAACTTCCATTCTCATTGTATTTAGCTTGGTAAATCAGCTCGTACTGAATAAAGATTTTTCAGTTGCAGCAGGAAGACCCTTTGTAAAGTATGACTGAAGCAAAGTTGTATCCACAGCCTAGTGACACTTTTTCCAGAAATCTTCAGCACTTTCTTTATGATTTCAGGCATACTTAAGAGATGCTACAGATTGGATAGTGTTGGTATACTAGAGTAATAAATTATTCCTATGGTTAATTAATATTTTGTGCAAACATTAGTGACCTCCCAGAGGTCATCTGATGTATCTTTATTTAAGTTAGACATTTAGTCTAAACTAGTTTCCAGAGTTCCGTGGGGAAAACCTGGCACCTCCAGAATATGATTCACCCTATGCAGGTACTGTTTAATCCCTTTGTCAAAAATTAAGTGGTCCTTTTCCAAACTGTGTGAGGGAGCTGTAAGAATGCTGGGGGGATCTGGGGTGCAGATTTGGGGATAGCCATGGTTCATGGGATGGCACAGTGGGTTTTGTTATCTGCCATATATTTGCCAGTACATTTTTCTGGTCTCCTAAAAGTGGTTCCAAGCTGTCTTACATGCAGACCAGCATGATAATAAGCAGATGCCTTTGTAATTGTTTCAGACCAACTAAGTGAGTATATTCACAACCCCTGTGTTGTGTTCAAAGCTACAGACTCGATTCTTCATTCTGCATGCAGACTTTGGTCATGATCTCTGTCAATTCCAATAATTTCAAAATAATTTTCAGACCATGAAAACCTGTAACTTGATTTAAAAATTTCTTATTGCCCACCTTTTAATCTTTTGAAAGATATAGATGGAAACATGGAAAAATGCTATCTAGTTTCAAAATACTTTAAAACAAGTCTTGGAACAGAAAAGAAACCTAGCAGAAAAATGTCATGCCAGTGCCCTAAGCTACCAGACACTTTATGGTGCTGATATATTCATATGAACAAAATTAGCTGATGATGCAGAATCTGCTAATGTTCATCCTTTTATATCCTTTTTCTTTCAGACCTGTAATATAGCAGAATCCACTCTCCCACCCACAATTCTTCTTGGGCTTAGAAAACAGATTCCTTATTTTAAAAGGTAGTTTTGGGGCAATAGCTAATATTATACTAGAGTGAGTACTGTTCTAAGTGTCTGGTTCTGAACTGGGAAAACAAAAGGACTGAGGTAAGGAAAGAAGAAAAATAAGCGTATAGTTTTAAACGTGAGGAACAAATGGGGTTTCTCAGACCTATGGCTTGGTGTGGTGGAACACCACAGCATCCAACTGCGCTGGTAGTGCACCTCTGCCCTAGCCTTTAGATATGTAGACACTTATAATGTACATATGTAAACCTCAGGCAAATGTTGGGAATTATGTGGCTCTGGCCATGATCCCATGGAGAAAATCTTGGGAAGAGGAGTGAGAACTGCTTGTAATAAATAGTTATGAAGTATTTAATGAGCTAGAGAGGTTTTCTTGGTGGATGATTTATCCTCTGCCACCTCTCTTGCTTTCTTCTAAATGTTATCTTAATTGTTTTTCTCCAACTTGTCCCTCAATTAGAGGCTCTCTTCACTCTTGCCTTTGTTTACAACAAATCACTTACTTTTCCTTATTTACTTTTTAATTAATGATCTGTCACTTTTTGCCTTGTTTTGAAAACTCTGTCCTCTTCTACTGTTTATTGAGAGCAAAAAAAAATGAAACGCATTTGCCCCAGACAAAATAAATCTGACTCTTTGCTGTGTTTCCTTTCTTCTGATGAAACCAAAGTAACTGAAATCATTGAGTCCATAAATTGATTTTCTGGGGTTGGGTACCCCTTTTCCTTCTGTCATCCTTGGCAATGCAGGCACATTAAAGTGAGTTGTCTTCTGTTAACAGCGTTTTTCTGCAGGATAAATCAATACATGAAATAATAATTTGTGTATTTTAAACAATAGTTTTTCACAGATCTGCAATTTTTCCAATATATTTTCTGCAGATGGCCCCTTGGCTATGTACAGCAGATGTATATATATATATGTATATATATATTTATTGAATAGTAAAGTGAGATAAAGATGTAATATATATGCACACTGAAAAAACAACGGTATAGAAAAAAAGGGAATACATAAATTAGCATGGCTTTTAGGCAGATGCAATTTATTCCCTTCCACTTAGGTCTGAATCTTTTTTTTTTTTTTTTCCTGAGTAGCACTCTTTCTAGCTTTTAGCCACATCATCAGGTTGCAAGTAGGTGAAGGTGAATGTGTTGCTCACCACTCTTTTCTGATTGCTCTTAAAATATCATTGCACAGAGAATATCAGGTCTTGTTTTTCCCAGGAGCAGGTCCTGGCCCACCACTTTGAGGCATTGACTAAGGGCATGTCCCTCTTGGTCCTTCCATGCTACTAATTCACCCTATCCTGGCTCTTTTTGCATCACTATGAGACTACTTCTTGTTAAGTAAACAGAATGAGTTTCAGTGCCTTAGAGTGTGGCCTTGTGCCCTACCTGAGAAATATGTTGAGCTTAAACATGGAGATGCATAGGTTAGCATACAGCTAACCTTTTAATATTATTATTATTTTTTTTTAGGGGGTATAATGTTCTTCAGGAGACAGCTGATCACCACATGGAAGTGGACACCAACTTCCCAAGAGACCAGATAAGTATCAAATAATTAAGTCTGTGCTCACGTCTGTGTCACCAGCCAACCTCTTATTCACTTGCCACAGATACTGCTGAAATCTAAGACCAGAGATCAGAGGAGAGTGAGAGTGAAGGCTTTTGAGGTTTATGGAAAGGAATTTTTCTTTCCTCTCATTCAAAGTTGTTCATAGCATCTCATGATACAATAGATCATCCCATATGAATGATCTATTCTTAGTTCAGGTCAACAGTGTCTTGCTAGTCAAGATAGGGCAGTTATTTGTGTTTAGCCACACAATGCAAATTATTGTCTCTATAGTTGAATTATTTGGTGTATTTGCTAATTGACAGACAAGCCATGCAAGTATAGTACTTGAAGTACATTTTACACATTGGTCTTACCAGCTGCTTAATACCTATCAGTGTCTCCAAGTTATATGTGTGTGATTACTAAGGTGCATGTTTGTGGTATAGTTTAATTTGGTATTAATGGAACAGTAAAAAAAAAATAAAGCACTAATAGCTTTATGAGTATTCACGGTAAAGTCATGCAGCTACTATCCGTAGCATATTATTCTCTTTTGTGAGAGCTTAAGGACTTGCTGCTTTATTCATGCAAACAATTGCTACTCCTGAGTGTTTCACAAATACTAGTGTGCATATCTCACTGTCCTCCAGAATTGTAATTAGAATCATTTTCCCACACAGATTTGCCTTTAAAAAGGGAAAATTTAGAAGGCAAAAATACAAGGTTGGGACAAGTCATTAAGATGGTTTATTTAAAATACATGGAACACTAAGCAGTGAGAACTATACAACGAGCCAGTAAACTAGAACGTGGTAATTCACCTGAAATCAGGACTGCTTCTTAAAAAATAGAAACAAACAAACAAACAAAAAAAACAACAAAACAAAACAAAAACAAAACAACAACAACAACAACAACAACAAACAAGGGGAAATATAAAAATTTATTAAGTCATTTATCTATCAAGAATATGCCAGTCCCACAATGTTGAATCTTGTTGCATTGTCAGGTCTGGTCATAACCACTAAGGCCAGACTGACACCACCTCAACTACAGTTTCTACATTCTCATTGCACTTTAATTCTGGGGATCATTGAAACATTTTTTGAGAGGTAGAATAAAGGTGTTCACTAAGCTTGAAATTTGATAAATATCTTAGAAAATTTGCTAGTATTGGTGATTGTGATTTTCACAGTTCAATATTATAAATTTGTTTTACTGTAATAAAAATAATCTCTGCTAGGATAAGTTGAATTCAGGAATAAGCGTTCACAAACCCTGCTGCCTTTTCAGAAAGAACCATTAAAATATATATATGTTACTTGCCAATGATGTGCATTAATGGAAAGAAATTAAAAAAAAAATCTTAATATTTTCCAGCCAAAGTGACAATTTCTTGTCCAAGCCCATGATGCTGGAAAGTACTATGATGCTCTTTCAGTGGATAGTTAGTCTATCTGGTCCTTCTTAAAGAATAAGACACGTTTAAGAAGAGTAACAAGTGCCCAAAATACAACACTAGTTGCCATGTTAAAGAGGAGTCATATAATTCCCCAGTCAAATGCAGAATATTGTGAATTATCCCATTCTGCAACTTTATGCAGTTTTTTAGCTCCATCGGCTGTGTTTAGTAGGGAACTATGATTTTTAGTCAGCTTCCTGTTGTGATGCATTAGGAAAAACTGTTGGATCATTGCATTGCTCCAGAGCAGATAAAATTGCTATGGCTTATGGAATACAGTATATGATTCATCTGATTAAACAGCCAGCTGATCAACTGGGAAAATAAATAAAATAGAATAAAGTATACCATTAGGCTGAACCATGCATTGTTATTATCGTTCTTTACTTTTACTGAAGGAGAGCATATGAGCATCAATAAAAGATTTTTTCCATGGCTATTGTACTGGGAGAAGCTGTGATATATCACTTAGGAGTCAACTCCTGCATGGAAGGATTCAGCGAGCATCTGTAGCTGCCCGTGTGTACCAGCTGGAGCATCTGGAGCATTCCTCTGCTACAGCCATCACATACCCTTCCTGAGATGACTTTTTTTTTTTTTTTTTTTTTTTTTTTTTTTTTCTGACAGAGTAGATTTACTGTAGCTTGGAGTTTTCTGCTGCTGATAGAGAGGGTCCCATGGTCTTACACAGAGAATTTCCTTCCTGTAGCTTAATAAAAGTGAAAAAGGGAGCTTTGTCCACCATGAAAATAAGGGGAGACAGCAAGAAGTCAGAAATCCTGCTTAAATGGAAGAGCCTGGCAGTTTCATGAATAAATCTGTTGTAGCTCTGAGAGTAGATTGCAGAATGGACTTGTCATCTTCCTTCACTTTTCATTGTGCTACCCCAGCCCTGACACCAATGCTGGTAAAAAAACTAGGGCTAACATGATCTCATGGTATACTATGGATATTACTATTTAAGACAAATGGTGGTGAATGTTTGCAAACTTGTCCTTGTATATACTATGAGCAAAAAAATACTGATTTGGAGTGAGCCTCCCACTCAAGATGATAGACATGGATTGAGAGGCAGATCCTCACCTGTAAAAATCCCTGGCTGTACCCTGTAATGAACTTGTGCCCTTGTATGAAGAAATTATTTTCAGACTTAATGTGGCTTTATCCTTCCAGCAGAGAGAGAGGCAGGCCTGCAGTGATGGGTACAATGTTTGCACTTTAGGAAACAACGGGTGAGAAATGAAGCTAGGCCTAAGAAGGTTTTAAGAACCACAACAAGGAAATAGACTGCGTGTGGACTCAGCAAGTAGAGCAAATAAAGAAACCTTCACAGCTAAAACCTCTTGCCTAAAGCAGTCCTTCTCCTGGGCTCCTTAACTCAGTATTTCCCAGCTGGGCCATTTAGCTACTTTCAAGAAATTTCAGCTTTAGGTGAGAAACTAATACCTACCTTGTAGCTTCTTTCTTGCTTTTATAAAGTTTGCAATAGCAGAACAGGGAGGAGGGCTAACAAAGCACTAGTTGGGACAGAAATCCTTCCAGAGCCAGTCTCTGCAAAGGGGGCAGACAGGAGATGCTGGGGATAAAGGTGTGATCAATCTGGTTAAATCTATGGAAGGAAAAGGAGTAGAAAGTCTTCTTTCTGGGACTGGTGGTCAGAGCTTTCTTTTGGCCCTCTTTCTGCCTTTTTTTCTCACAGGTCCAGCTGCCTGGGGGAGCTCTGAGAGAGGTACCCAGGGGTGCAGTGCAGCTTCCACCTTGGAAAAGCACAGGGAGTGGGCATGAGGACATCTGCACCCATGACACCACATAGCAGTGCCATCTTTGAGGTGTAGTTACAGCTAGGGAGCATCCTAGGAGAATCCAGTTCCTTTCTGTCAGTGTTCACAGCCTTACACGTGAGAGCTTGGACTAATTCTGGTACAGATAACTTTGGTCCCTTAGGCTCTGAAGACACAGGAAGAGGACTTAATGATCTGTACGCTCTTGTTTACAAGCAGCAGTATACCTTCACTTGGGCTTTTGGTTCCACTTGGGTGCGTTCACACACCCCTTTTTAAGGATATGTACAGTCCTCAGCCTCACTGTAATTGCTATATTCTGTGCGGTATACGCTGTTCTAGAAAGAAGATGTGTTCAGTAATCATTGGCATAATGAAGCCTTCATTCTCCGTTTGTCCACTGGGGAAGGAGAAGTAGAGCTTGGAGGATTGAAGCAACTTTATATCAGAAAGCTTTTTAAAAGCATTTTTTATTTCATGAAAACTGGTTTCTCTGTAGATCAGAAGAGGAGATTCTTGCCATATGCTGCTGGTGCTGAGAATTTTGCTTGCTCATTCTGAAGGTGATATTATGAAACTAAGGCAAAAAATATTTTGTTTTTCGTCTTTTGAGTGGCATTTTTTTACCACTTTTACCACCAAAACATTATGGTACCAAGTGAGATAGCACCTTGAGACAAAAGCTGCTGCTGACAAAGAAAGCAGGAAAAGTAAGATTGCTGGGAAAGGATTTTAATTTTAATTTTGCGAACTCATAATGAAACACAGATGAAATGAGTTGTTGGAAAATGAACGCAGGTTTGTGAGCTGAAAGTCTCAGAGGTTTGATTTTTATCATTTAAATGGCCTAGATTTAAGATTAGTGAAACTTTTTTCAGTACATCAGTGCTAGAAGGTACTTATGTGACAAGATTTGTTAAACTAGTCTTTAGAAACCAAAGGAAAACAAGCAGTGGGTCTAATTTATGACAATTTACATTTGCACAACCCTGTCAACTTGAGCAGAGTATTCTCTTCAGTTGCCTCAGAACTGCATCAGAGATCTCAGTTTACTCTAAATGTATAAGTTCAGAAAAACAATTAAACAGAAGATTGAATTGAGAATTTCTGGATTACAGCTGTACGTGATATGAAAAAATTAGAAAGAAATTCCCCAAGACAAATAGGCTTGAATAACTGTGAGAGCTTCCTTCAAAGAATCATTTTATGGGTTTCTGGAGAGATTTTATTGGGCATTATCTCCGTGTTCTGAAAGAAATGATGGTGCCTTAAATAGCATGACTTCAGTAGTGTGATGTGCAATGACGTGCAGTTGTTCATTGAATGGTAGAGGACCACGAAATCTCCTTTTGTTCACTTTAATGCAAAAAAGTATTTAATCAATTTGGAAGACAGAAATCTGCTCAGGGCCATGAGATGCCTCTCTTCTGCTCCAAGTGAGATGTCTCTACTTTTGAAAGAGGTGGGTCTTACAGCTATATCCATGGGCAATTCTAATGAGCTAGCTGATATGACTTCCATCTCAAGGTCCTGGCTTCTCACTGCCACACACCTGTGCTCTCTTTACAAGGAGAGCATGAGGCACTTCCATCAAGGGTGAGACTGCTCTAGCAAGATGAAAGCCAGGTCTATATAACAGAACCTAGGAGAGTTTATGTTACATGTCAGACCTAGTCCCCTATCTAGAATCATTTTCATCCTCACAACCTATTACTTGTGAGATATTCCCAGAAGCAATTTTGTTTATAGAGGTTACTTTACCTACAGAAGAACTTCATTGTAGAGATCTTATTTAGAGAAGTCAGTCTCTGCAGAGAGGTTTTTAGTTTTAGTTTATATTAAGTTTGTTATTTTTGTATAACTTGCAATTTATTTCCCCCCAAATAGACATAGAAATGTAAAGATCTCTGCCCTCTCTAAAACATGTCATGAAAGTCTTCTAACAGTGTACAAAGTGCTTTATGCACTATAGACAGGAATCACTTTGCTTCATTCATAATACCAGATATAACAGCGTTGAGCAATGACTATTTAAAATTACTTATTTCACTACTTTATAAGTATTATTTAGTGCATGTAGTCCCATTTTGAAAGAAACAATATTTATGGATTTGAGGCAGAAAAACCTTTTGGATGGGGAAACGTGTAGTCTTGAGAGGGAAAGTGATAACTGATGCCAGGAGTTTATAGCAGTGTGTTGATCTGTTCCAGACAAGGGATTGACATATTGAGCACCAGGCAGCACAGTAACAGAGTGTGAGCAAGATAAAGCAAGATAAGCAATATGACAAGCCATTCATAAATCCAATTTCTAGACTTAGACTGAGGGACTTGTTGAAAACTCTCCACAAAAGATGTTTTGTCTTCAGCAGGACTGAAGGCACAGACTCTTCTTGGGATGACATGAGGCATAGACCATTCCCAAGGAAGCCAGTGATATTTTGGGAAGAGGCAGGGCAGGGAGGTGATCGCCTTGTGGCTCAGGGGAGGCAGTTTATGGGAGGCCAGAGGGTAGGAGTGAAGGAGGAATAAATTCGAGGGCAGCAGCTTCTCACCACAGATGGGGCTGTCCATCAGGGACTTCAGCTGCAGGAAGGAAGGCAGGACTGAGTCTCCATGGGGATGCAAAGCTTCACACATTCATGTGAGGAGGAGCACAGTCCCAGCAAGAGATGTATTGTTCTTTCATCCCCACAGATATTCTTCCTGTAAAATGACCCTAACTGCAGACAACACTCCTCCTATTCCTGTTAATGATAAGTCTTAGAATTTGTCTTCAAAACATGACATCATCTCTGTAAGATTTTAATATGAGAATAACAGAGATAGATGAGAGTCTGATTAATCTCTGGCATGATATTGTGCAGGAATACCTTCAGGTATCTGTTCTGCATCGGAGTGATGGGGGCAGGTGGTGCAGGATTCTTTATGTGTTTTAATAAGAAAGGCACAGCAACAGATGCTGTAATAAAATAGCTGTTTTAATTAGGTAGAATAAAGAGAGGAAGCAAATCTTATATCCCTTCAGATGCAGGGAACCCTGCTTTCATGCAGCACTGGACAGATCCTGGATGCATTTCCCACAGCACGCTGCAGAGATCCTGTCCATACAGAGATTCCTCATCCCCCCGTACAGTGCTACTTTTTTTTTGTTTTGTTTTGTTTTGTTTTTCTGCTACAAACAAAGCCATATATCTTCTCCTGACAGGTAGGGATATTATCTCTTTCATAACATCTACCAGTGAGCAGTGCAGGCCAGCACAGGGCATTCCATCAGTTGCCTTGCAGCGGCTGCTCCTGCTGACATGTGGGCCTCACAAGCCCTAAACAAAAGGTCCAGTAGAGCAGAGCTGGCTTGCCCAAGGTTACCAGCTCCTTGAAAGTGATGTCTTCCACAATGCTCATAATGCAGTATCACAGTGTCTACTCAAACAGTACTTAAACAGAAAGAGGGGAAAAATAGCTATCTTTTATTGTAGTTAAGCATTATTTTGCTGTATTATATATGCCAGGAAAAAAAAAAAAAAAAGTCTTGTAAATCAGCAATTATATCATGCAGGCACTTCAGAGAGGGAGTTGAGAAGCATCTTAGTGTCTCAGAGCTACAGTGTAGACTAGCCCTGCAACAAACCGTCTGAGAGACCTTTCTGTGTACAGAAAATATAGTGCTCGCCAAGCAGCACATCCACTTTAAACTGAAGCAAAGAACAATGGGAGAAGAGCTCGTGTTTTTCCCCATGAAGATTCGAAGTTACTATCAGAGTATATTCTCACAAAGTAAAGAAGAATTAGAGCATTAGGCAGGAAACAGGCAGTGTGCCTAGGCAGAGGTGGGTGAGGGTCCGTGTCTGACATGCACAGTACAACCCGTGTAGTTGTATGGAGTATACTTTCATCAGCTCTATTACAGCATCAATTATTTAACTTGCAGAAGCTGTTTTGCAAACAGATCTTGGAGCATAAGCCTATTCCATTTTCAATACCACCAGGACAGTCCTTTGCAAAAGACGCCCCTGAGATATATGCATGCAGGTGGAAAGGGAGAAAGGGAAACAGGAGAGACCATTTGGATGCCTGTCGGTGTTTTAGTTCTTCTAAAAGACATTCCTAATTTTCCCATGCTTAATATTGTTCTAGGATACTTTGAAGAAGGGGTAGTCTGTCTCATTAGACAGGAATTGATGGGGCTGAGGAAGCTTGCTTCAAAACAGAATTAGAACAAAAAAAAAAAAAACAAAAGATAGACACTCCACTTCTATTTTCCTCTCTGTTTCCCTGTTTTCAGCATATCAACTACAGCAATTCAGACAAAAAGTGTCTCCCTGGGCTATTTTACCTGTGTCAGCTCCTTTGTACTTGTTCCCTGAAGGTAGTCTTTATGCAAAGGATCAACATCCTTAGCCACACAGTCTTTGTGACAGTGAAAAGTTTTGTCTAGGGCCACATTTAGAACTTTGGAGCTTTTAATTATTCTGTTATTTAGATAGGATGACACATTTCTGGGAAAAACACAGAGTTTGGAAACCCTGCTACAGACAGGATGGCAAAAAAATATATATAAAACACATCAGACTCACGGGGGGGTGCAAGTGTCAGTCTGGTGGGGTGGGGCTTTCCACTGCCCAGTGAGGCTTTCCCAGGGAGGGAGAGACAGAGAGGATTGTAAGAAGCAGCAGCCCTGTGAACACCAAGGTCAGAGAAGGAGAGGGAAGATGTTTTCCAGGTGCTGGCACAGATTCCCCTGCAGCCTGTGGAGGAGACTGTGCTGGGGCAGGTTTATCCTGAAGGACTGTAGCCCATGGAGAAGACCCACGCTGGAGCTGGGGAAAAGCGTGAGGAGGAGAAAGTGGCAGGGATGAACTGTTAAGGACTGACTGAAGCTGCCATTCCCTATCTCCCTGTACTGCTCAAGAAGAGGTTAGACAGAAGTGCTGGTAACAAAGGAATGAAGTCAAGCCTGTGAAAAAGGGCTTGGGGGTGTTCAAGTTTTTGTCATTTTTCTTTTCTCATAATTCTACTCTATTTTAGTTAGAAATAAATTAAATGTAACTCAAGCTGAGTCTGTTTTGCCCATGATGGTAAATGGCAAGTGATCCCTCTCTCTTTACCTCAACCTAAGAGCTTTTTCATCCTATTTTCTTCCCATGTCCAGCTGAGGAGGAGGAGTAAAAGCAGCTGGTAGGAATCTGGCAGCTTGTCAAGGTCAGCCCATCATGGTCCTTTACCAGGACTATTTTTTTATAACATCCTTTATACTAGTATAGTATGTACTAAACTAGTATATACTAAATTCACAGTGTTGATATAGGGGAAAAAAAAATAGCAATGACATAAATTCGAGGCTTCTGATCTCCCCTATTGCCTCCATACAGACCTCACCAGTTTGGATAAAACACATAGCTGGGGTACAGAGAGCCAGGACTGCAGATTACCAGAGCAGGCAATTTTGGATTTGCAAGGGCCCCTAGCCCAGGAGAAAGTGCTTCATTCAGCCATAACTTTTTGAAGGTTGATGTATTCTTCACTGCTTGCTACCCCTTCCCCTTGCTTCCTGCAGACAGCTCATTTTGATCGTTGCTAGAAGCTTTTTGTGGTGTCAGGTAATGTCCCACCTGCCAGCCTCTGCTGTCAACCAATATTGTGCTCCAGGCTGGAGCACAGACTTCAGTTTGACTGAACTTGTTAAACATCTGCTGGGAGTCTTGAAAGCTTAAATGTTCTGTTTTCTGAGACCTGTAAATGGGAACAAAACCTGCAAGACAACCCTGTAGCATGAGGGAAAGAACAAAAGGGTGCTAAAAAAGGGGGCCTTGTTTTCTTCCTAGTAAATACTGCATGAGGTGATGTTTTCTTTAATGCAACCTTTAGTTCCTGTGTGCAAAGATGCTTTTACTCAGCTAGCAGCTTTTAAAGTTTTCGGTTATGCTTTGTAAGTGGCAGGGACAGTTTTGACGGGTGATGGGAGACTTTTGCATTAGCTTTGGTCTGGAGAAGAGAGATTGGTTTTCCTGGGAGAGATGCTCCAAGGTATAGTGTGCTACTACTTAGGCAAGGCGTCTGTCACATCGTCGTTTCGACAATTACAAGGGGGTACTAAAACACAAACAGAAAAGTGTGACTGTTGCTTTTTGGTGTGACACACCAACACCTATTTAAGGTTTCATGTGGTCATGTTACAGAGATGTTGGGGACAAAAGTATTTGCTGAATGCCAGTATCTTGACAAAACCATCAGGCTGAACAGACAAACTCATACTAACAACTTTGTGTAGTCCCTCAGGTGTTTCACTGGGAATTGGGCTGTAGGGGCAGACTGGAGATAAATGGGGCACCATTCAAACGATCTTGCCACTGGGCATGCCCCAGCTCACTTGTGATCTTGGTGCCTCTGATTTCATCAGGGTTTTCTTGAAAGACATTCAACAATATCTGAATACTTTCTCAGAGGGGTTCCATTCATCTAGAGATAATGTCTAACACCTTATTTCTTAATTAATTTCATCTAGTTTTCCAGAGAGCAATAATATATAACCCTAGGCTGAGAAAGAAAGCTATAATTAAATAATCTGCTGATGTCATAGGCTGTCATGAGTGGAAAGCTATGATTCAATTATAACCATTGGCTCTCAATGCAATCTGGAATTAATGGCTTTTCCATATGTAATTAAAATGTTTATTCTCATTTAGAAACCCTGGGCCAGGCCCTTGGCAGCTATAAATTGGTGTTTCCTTGCGGACTTCAAAGGATCACAGTAACTTAAATCAACTAAAGATCTGGCTGGTAAGACTTCAGAGATTTATTCTAGAAAGGGTGATGAAAATATTATCCTCACAAAACGGAGACCTAAGCACTATGGGGCACAACAAGGCAGGTGCACTTGCCAAATCACCTTAGTGCAGTTTGATATTGCACTCACTGTACCATGTACACATTTGTGTCTGCTTGTTGCTCTCATCCCATTCAACGGTGACATTGAGTCCACATCTAAAGATTTTAGAAAAGAGGAACACAAATGGAGACTTGTCTCTTCCTGCCCAACCAAAGGTGCAATCCCTACACAACTTGATTTTTTTTTTCAGTAATTTCTCCTTTTTAAATTTAGTGTGTGATGCTTCTTCAAACAGCCATGCTGGGTAGCTGTTCATTTCATTTCATATTCATCATCAATAAATGAGGAAAAACACTTTTCTTTTTAATCAAGATTTGAGGGACAGCGAGCACTTACCACTCTTACCAGAGCTCAGTGGAGGCCACAAATACATAGGACCAATTCTGGAATCTTTTTCCCACCTATTCCTTCTGACTGGTCACAGGCTGTAATTTCTGTCTTTGGATTCCCCAGCAGACCTGGGCTCTTGGCCATGCTCTGCCAGACTACCAGTGCTTTACACCTGATGGTTTCTTAAACAGGTGCAGAAGATATGGAGAAAAGAGGCTGCAGCCAAAGACAGTTACATGAGAGAAAAAGTTGAGAAGACTCCTGGCCTCTTTCATTCTCCTCCAGTACATTAACATTCCTCCAGCAGCCCATCCTATTGCACCATGTCATGGATAATTTTCCCTAGTGTCATATTTCCTCATTGTAAAAAATACTATAACACTATTTAGTCAAAGATGAACATTCATGCAGAGAAGAATTTAATTTTATTAATGTGATGGTTTAAACTCTTTTTTTTTTTTTTTTTGAAATGACTGTCATTTCTCAATATGATGAATCTCACATGGGAGGGGGGAAGAGAAGAAAAATTGGACCATTTTATTTGAGCTGCCTTCCACCCAGTCTTTTCCTCAGTTATTTTTCATGGAAACTTCCCTGTGCTGTTTTGCTCCACTTCAAAATGAAAATATTGAAACAGTGAAATTTTCTATAAAATGAAAATTCTAGTCACCACTTTGTGGTAATATTTATCTGTCTCAAAGAAATGCTAAATAAAGCCTTTGAAATTCCCAGGGCTGCAGAAGTGTGGAAGAGAGGTTGTGGTTAAAATGGGTTTCTGTCCTTTGTTAGTCCTTTCACATAGTGAATCTGGTTTTTCTTCCAAAAAAGAGAGAAGTCAGCAATCAGCATCATGCAGCGTTATTGGCATTTAATTGATGAGATGAAGGAGTGGTGCATCTGTCTTCATGCGGATTTCTGAGTTTCTTGTAGGGCTGGCAGAGGAAAGGGACATTTATGAGCCAATGTGTGCTGGACACAACTGATGTTTCTATCATATGTCTTTCCCCTGATGATATGAGGTATAAATGATCTGAAATGTCTCCCTAGGTAATTTTGGTGAAAGACGTTTGTTCATACAGGCAATACATATACCAAAAAAAGTAGCAAATGGAGGGCACAGTGTCATCAAGCAGTTTGCATATTAGCATTATGGGGAATTTGTAACAGGATCTAAACAAGGCCATTAGTCACTGATGGAACCATTAGTAGAAATAATATCACAAAGTCCTTTTAGCATTTTTTACACAGCTAATAAGAGAATTCAAAATGAACTTTAAAGGTTCATTTCCAGTCAAATAATCTCTCCTACAACTGGCTAATTCTCTCAATAGCAGAATCTTTCAATTTCCAGACTTGGAACTGAAGCCAATACCTGCTGAATCAAAACTGAGCTCAGCAAAGGCAGGGAGCTGGTAGACACAGATATACTGCAGATGTACAAACATCTCATTGTCTTGAAGTTTCACCAGCTTTCCTTTGGATTTACTTTGACTTATTAAAAGAACTTCAAATCACAGAATAAAATGATCTTCAACCATACATATCTTTATATTATGCTCAGATTTTTTTTTAATTGATATATTTTAAGTTAAAGGCATGAGCTGGTTAAGAGAAGACTTTTTCTTCAGTCCTGAAGATCTTGGTTTACTTTATATCCTTTCACATTTTAAAATCACCTACAATTTGAAGTAGTGCTTTTACTGGAGAAAAGTGTCTTTTTTTATTTCTTTCTAACTCAGATCAAAGCTAAAATCTGTCATTGATTACCAAATGATAAAACAAGCAGATAAAAGCAGCCAAGCAGCTGCTCATCAAATAGATTTATAGCTGTTTCTGCCAAGGGCTTATATGTCCTCCATGACTCAACAGGACTGGTTGGAAAAAAGATAACATAACATTGGGCTGACTGCATGTTCTCTTACTTCTTGTTCTGTTTATTTTATGAGTCAAAGAGATAAGAAAAATAGCATAACTAATGGAGAACACAATGCTGTCAACAGACCGGGACCTTTTGAGTTGTACCACAACATAACCACAACTGCAACCAAAAGGGAGGCTCTCACCTTCTCTGACACCAAGGAGGAAACTTCTGAATGTGTTTTAGGAAGCATCCCTCATGCCTGACAAAGAGATCAGAATATGGATTGGAAAAGGGGTAAAATGTACAAAAAGTTAGCTTTAGCAGACCCAGACATTCTCTGCCATTTCCTACATGATATTGAAAGATAAAAGGAAGTCACAGTTTTTAAAATTAAGTCCTTCATCTCTCCCTTTTCTGAAATTTTGCAATGATTTTGCTCTAGCTGTCTGCTCTCAGGAGTTTCTTGGTGCTTACTAGCCCTCACTTGGGGTTTGGGTCTCTGCCTGCTGCTGGTCTAGTCTGTGGCACATCACCCTCAGTGCAACCACCACAATGCCCTTTGGAGGCCTCTTGGGTCAAAGCAATGACCATGACCGATGTGCCACACCACAGATAGTCTCTATAGTTTGAGCAGACATCACAACTTCTTATCCTGTTCTGGCAGCAGATAATGTGCAGGGGTCTGATTTGCTTCAGTTGGGTTTTATGAGCTTTGCATAAGTCATGCTTCTTTTAGAGTGTGAAATGATTGTCTTCCACGCTCTTGCTCTAGCTCACATCTGCATTTAAATAACCTTAATGAAACTAATAATTGAGTTGCTGAAGACTGAATACGTCAGTAAATGAATATTTGAATGGAAGTTTCCACCAAGCTGATTGCAGAGGTCTGTCATTTGATTATCAGATCACACTGTTACCATCCAAAATGAAGGAGCATGAACTTGAAGCAGCAACAGACAGACAGATGGGGGGGGGAAAGATCATTAAACAGCATCACAAATCAAAGTTTTGCACTAAGATAGCTATGGCTGTTCGTGCAATGCATGGACTTAAAGTGTTATTTGTTGCTGTATAGAGTCAGACTGGCCACAGTTTGCAACATGACGATTGCGTATATAATAGTTATAGGTCGTGTATTATATACGCAAGTAAGAGAGATGGGTTTTAAACCAAGGACAGCTAGAGCCTGAATACTCATTTAGCTCTTATTGTTGAGCAGGTTTGAGCTGTGTTCTGCTCTCAGAGCACTCACACTTTCACACTTTGCATGACTTCAGGCAGAGCGTTGAGGTCCTCAGCTTTCCTATGGTGAGCATAAGGATGCAGCGAGCTTCCAGGGACCTTTGCCTGGGGGCTCCTCTTCAAGTGCTACCTCTGAAGTAAGGTGACACCTTGTTGCAGTGCCAACAGTTTTGATGACAAATAGACTTTCTTCCTTTTAATTTGTCTGTCAGGGTGACAAAACAGTGCTGAAAACTTAGTGAAGATTATCACAGATTACAGTGCAGGGTCAATAAAGATGACGTGACTGGGTTTGGTGAGGTGAGCACTCATTTTGCTGAAGCAAGCCTTCAGAACAGCATTAATGTTTTGCAGTGTAGGGCAGCTCATGCACATCTCTGGGTAGGCACCAGGATCAGTGCAGAAAGGTAGCAGCAGAAAAGGCAATCTGCTTTGGAGAGCCCTCAAGAGTCTGGAGGTGGACTGAACTCTCAAGAAGTTCAGCAAAGACAGAAGCAAAATCCTTCACCAAGGATGGAAAGGTCCCATCCAGCTGCAGAGGCTGAGGCTGGCTGGACAGCATGCAGCCTTGCAGAGAGGACATGGTGGTAAATACACTGCAAGTGCTCACTGTGGTCTCTTATTCAGCAATGAAAGCCAACCACACTGTGGACCACCTTCTAAGGCAGCGTGTAGCCACCAGGTCCAGGGGAGTGATTCTTCCTCTTTCTTCCCCTGAGACCAAGTGTGTGGCACCAGGTCCAGTTTTGGGATCCCCAGTGTGAGACAGACATTGCCAAAATGGAAAAAGTGCAGTGAAGGGCATCAGGACAGGTGTGGGCTGCAGCACACAAAGGGCAAGGAGAGGTGAGGAGGCCAGGTTTTGTAAGGGCTTGTTATGATGGGGCCTTACTCTTCTCTTCAGTTACAGAAGAGGGAGATATAGAAGAGGGAGCCAGACTCTTCCTGGAAGTACACATGATCTTGAAGGTGTTTTCCTACCTAGATGAGTTTATGATTCTCTGACATGATGAGAAGTGAGAAACACAAGCTGTAACATCCAAAATTTGTGTTTCCCACACACTCCAGGCACTGCTGTTTTGCACTCCAAATAGAAATAGTAGCAAATGCCTCTGTAACCACAGGGCCTAAGCCAAGGTATAAAAAGGAAATGATGAATGAGCAGGTATTCTGTTTGTTGTCCTACTTGGAAAACAAAACCGAGTGATGAGAAAATGGGATACAGTGCTTAGCTGTAGTATAAATATCAACTCCCTGGCTTTTCTTCCTCTCATGACAATGCACTGGAAGCCATGCCAAAGTATTAGCAATTAAAATAGCATTAACATTGCAAAAACGAGGTTTGTTGAAAACCACTCACAGGCATCCCAGATGTACAGTGCAAGCCAAATCTATAACTTGTTGGTAATGTAAAACATGCTGTGGGTAATGGGAAGTGACATGTCGAGCAAGACATGCTACCTGTCTGTGGAAACCTGGATCTGCAGGTGGGTGTCTCTCCTTTACTCCCCCAGCAGCATGTAAGAGTGCAGAAGACACAGGGGTGAGAAGTGCAGAACTAGAAAGCTGTAGGAGGGCTGAGGAAAGCTATCAAACCCATCCAGACTGCAGAAAGCTACTTGGGAACTGGTGTTTAGGTAAAAACTGTGCTGCAGGCTACCCCTTCAGCCCAGTAAATCAGGACTGTGAGTGTACAAGTCCAATTCAGAGCGCATGTCTGTGACAGAGAGATGCTGATCTACAACAGTGCTGTGTCTGAGTTTGCACTCACCTTGAGGCAGTGGGCAGATGCACCCTCAGGAGACTTTTGGAAACAGAGAGATTTGATCTCTTTCCCTGAGTGCTGTGTAGGATGCAGCAGCATGGATCGCTTGACAGAAGCAGACTGGTTACCAATCCCATACACAGCTTCTCTGACAACTTTGCTGCGCAAGCAGGAGACGAATCATCTCCCCTCAACACAAACTCCTCTGTTTGGCAAGCCTGGTGGTTAGGAAAGGTACCAACAGCATTAGGTTTTGTTGTTGTTGATTTTTTTTCCTAGGCTTTCATGCTCAATTATTAAAATGGCTCAAGCTGCAATGAATAATTAACTCAGACTTTGTATTGGGAGGGAGGGCAGTTGTTGCCTTGGAGGCTGTGGATAACTTCCAAAGTGCAGGGTCTAAGCCCTGTAGGCTGCACAGAGCAGCCAGAGGTGGCTGCGGTTTCTGCCCGTGTTCCTGTTCACATCCACTTACAGCAGGACTGACATGATGAAGAAAAAGGTTCTGGCAATGGCCAAATAATTCCTCCTGTCCGAACAAAAAGTAACCTCAGGTGACCCTTCACAGTCAGTAGACTCTGTTGCACAGCAGTTTTTTTTCCCCTTTCTTAACTCTGCTCTCACAGAGGCTCACCCAGCATCGCTCCCTGGCTCAGCTCTGGCTAGCAGCAGGTCCCTTTGGAGTCGGCTGGAGCTGGCCCTGATCTGACATGGGGCAGCTGCTGGGCTCTGCTCACAGAGACCCCCCTGCAGCCCTCCTGCTACCAACACCTTGCCACATAAACCCAAAACACCTCAGAAATAGGCCAACAGGGCTTGAAAAATTCCCTCAGCAAAGCATTGCCCTCTTCTGCCTTCCAGAGAACCTCCATCTTCTGCCTGCACTTCCCTGCCCTGTCCTCTTGTTGGTCTTCCAACATGCATTCACAGCGGCACAGCAGGTTCCAGCTGCTGATTCCTCACAGATGCTCTCCACCACCCTTTCAAGTCAATCTTTGCAAAGGAGGCAAACTGCTTTTTTCCCCACAGGCATTGTATCTTTCTCTGTGGTGTGACCATGGCACCTCTGTTTGCCAGGAGGTATCTCTGAGGTGTCCTACAGCTCTGCAGGGCAGGGTAACTGACCAAACACAAAGAGAAACATTAAATGTGATGTGACCCTGGTGTGCATGCAGTGAAGCTCAGGACCAGCCAATTTGAAGGCCAACACCAAAAACACTTGTGCAAGGAGGGAAGGTAATTTCTGAACAATAGCACTGCTGAAGAACACCTCAAAAAATCATAAATGGCCACCTGCTACAAGAGCAGTGGACAAGTCACATACCCTGAGTGAGCATCATCATCATACATTGCAACAGGAGGGAGTTATTTCCTCCCATTGAGCGCTGATGAGATTGCACGTAATTGCCTTTTGGCTCAGGCCTTGAGCAGAGGGCTCAGGAACAGGATGCTCAGATGCTGAAAGGCTTGAGAAATCAATCATGTACGGATCTCTCCACTCAGCTTAGCATCTACAAGGCCAGATACTCATTCAGGCAACACTTTCATTGATTTAACAGAGGTGTATTGCTAGGAAAAGGTTCTTAGCATGCAGGACAGACAGCCTACTGGAGCAAAGAGACACCCCAGTGCTTCATGAGGACTTGACAATGAAGAGAGAAAGAGCTCCTGGGACTATTTTTTTTTTCAGTCAGAAATGAGAAAATGATGATACCTTCTTCCATCAAGGAAAGTGTTTGTCAGCAACTGCTGGTCTGAAATCTGATTTCAGAGCTGAAGGCCTTGATAAAAGCCCTCTTTCCACCTGTCTGTCTGTGGTGCTATTAGTTTTGCAGCTGTAAGAGGCATCAGTCAAGATTAGTCAAGCTGTCAAGCAGAATGCAAGTTCTTCCCATTGGAGAAGTTTTTTTTAGCCCACATTGCCATTGGGAAACTCTCCAGGTATGGGGTTTTATTTTTGGAAAGTGAGTTTCACTGAAAAGTTTGAAGTTGAGTCTCACTGGTGCTTAGAAGCTGGGTAAGTATTCCTTGTTCTTTGCAAAATGTCTCCTGCAGGATGTTGAAACCAATACTCAGAAGACTTCTCACTGAGACCTAAATACTTTTCCAGCAGTGGGAAGTGACTGGAAATGATTTAAAGGAGGACAGGAGAGCTCTGCACTGTCTTTCTGTCCGTGGTGTTGCTGCAGGTAGCAAATGCCTGACCTGGAGCTGATGTCCCCTGAGCATGGGAGTGCTAAAAGCTGTGAGCATCCACCAGCTGTGCTTTTTTGTGTTAGAAGGGGCTTACTGGGGTGAGGAGTCAGAATACAGCCTTTGAGCCCAGGTTGAAGTTTTTCAGGCCTGGTGGTGAAGAAGAGTGGTGAGGCACTGGCACAGATTGCCCAGAGCTGTGGGTGCCCCATCCCTGGAGGTGTTCAAGGCCAGGCTGGATGGGGCGTTGGCCAACCTGACCCAGTGGGTGGCATCCCTGCTTATGGCAGCAGGTTGGATTAAGGTGATCTTCAATGTCCCTTCCAACCCAATCTGGTCTGTGATTTTATGAAAGGTTAAAGCCCTTATGCATCAAACAGTGCATGTTGACCAGGGTGGTAGGATTTTTGCTTTTTAAACTATTTTCTGGAGTTGGTTGTGCTGATTTTTCCAACCCAACCACTACATTCTCTTCTGAGGTATTCTCTTGTAATGGCTGGTGAACCTCTCTAGACACTTGAGAAATGTTCACCCAAAGTCTTTTGTTTTCTCTCACATATAAGCATCAACACACACTGGACAGCTTGTAGTGGATAAAAAAGAAAATGTAAGATGTTAAAATAATTTTTTTTTCTTAATTTACAAATATTATGCAGTGGTTATAACCAGATTCCTCAAATGTCCCCACAGCTAATCTGTGTTTAGTGTGGCAAAGGAGGTGGACACCGCTGAAATAGTCTGATCCCTGCAGTGCCACGCTTCAGCAAAAGGAAAGCTTCCTTGGGCTTAGAGATGAAGGTAAACTGTTCCCCTCTTTCCCCTCTTCCTTTTTTTTTTTTTTTTTAATTATTATTTTTGTTTGTTTGTTTTCTATGTCTCTGTGGATCAGAACAAGGGATGTCCTCTCAGCATTTTGAACTAGACACAAAATATCACAGCAGCTCTGTACTTTGCACATGGTAATGGCGGAATAAAACTGGATTGCCACAAAAGGGAAATGGCAGGCTTGGTTTTACAGAGCAATTATTCTCAATTAGATAGAGCATTCTGCTTAAACATAGCGTGCAGATTCACAGAGGGGAAAAAGGTACAAGGGATCTTTCCTTTTCCACTTTAACACTAGTCAATCCTAATGGGGAATGAAATTCTGCAGAACCCTGTAATTTACCTAAAAGCTCCCAGACTGAAAATGCATCTCATACTGATGTCTTGATGTTTTCTTTGTGTACTCGGCACAGCAGGCAGACACAGAAATGACAGGGGAGATTTGTCCCTAACTCATTGCTTAATCATTTAAATAGATATGCCAGCCAGCGTATTTTATTCAAAGCTTGAGGTCATTTGTACCACCGTGGGCACGACAACATAATATGTTGGAATCTGCTGCAGGCACAAAATGCTCCATCAGGCCGAGGCTGTTGCTGCTGCAGAGGTAAGACTCTTTCGTAGTCAGAAACTATTTCCAGCTCTGCCACCAAGAACCTTTAGGCGGGGAGAGTCACAGGCCGATCTGGCTCACCCTTCTTTTCATCTGACTTTGTAAACAGTTTTTAATTATTATAATTAAGAGGCTGTCAAAAACGTGTTTCATAAAGACAACATTTGCAGTGTTTACACAGCCAGTGAAGGGTATTTGAAGTGAAAGGGAAACAATTACTCCCGCATTTTAATAACAGTAGCAGAAGTTCAGATCACTTCATCTGGAGAGTTGTCTCACAAAAATGCCATCAGAGGGACTTGATTTTAACCTATTTGAACCTTCCAAGCTTCTACTCCAGTGCTCTTCCTGAAGGTCCTGTTATTTGTGAGCAACGTTGTCTCTGCTGACTTCGGCAGCAAACACAGGCTTGTGCTCTCTTGCAAACGCCTGTGCAGCAGCTAACTCCCCGCAGGAAGAAGCCTTTTAAAAATGAATATTTTTAATATTGCAAAACACTTTTATGTTATAAAATAATCCCCTTCCTCTTGCTGTATGATTATAGTTAGCAATTTTATTATTAGCTGACGGCTCTCTGGAGGCTCTTGTGCTTTATTTTGCAGCATGTTGGCGATGGGGATAAAGCACTCCCTGAAGCTATCTGATAAAGGGGACTCTACAGCCATCAGATATGTCCTTAGGCCCCCTCAAATTGTTCTTGTTTGTACTCCATTTTATGCTTTTTTTTTTTTTTTTCCTTTTTTTCCTCTGTTTCCTGAACCAAGCCAGAGCACACAAGGGTACAAGGTGTGAGATTCTGCGCTCCACTCCTTACACGAGAGCAGTGCTTCTCACACCCTGTTTTTTTGGTGCAAAAAGTGCCATTTATTGCATGCTGCTCTGGGCAGTCCTGCTTCTCCTGCAGTCATGCAGTGGGCACAGCACTGACAAGGAGAGAGATGTTGTGCCAGCTAATGGGTCCGCTGAGGATGTAGATGGAGAGGATTTCTCGCCATTCAGTGCTAACCATCCAGAGCTGGAATTTAATTTTGTGCAGTGGACATATGGGAGTCAGGACAGTGTTTGCCTTATTGCTGTTTGCTCTCTGGCAGCTTGATTGCTACAACCTTAATCCAGGAATAGCTGCAGCCAAACAATGAGGTACTTATTTTGCTTTTCAAGGTGGTCCCTGCAGCTTTCTAACTGGAATTTAAGGATTTACCAAAGTGTTTCTGATGTCTTTTAATGAGGGAGGCTCAGCAAGAAGGTACCCTCTTTTTCTGGGTATGTGTCTATTTAAAACCATGGAGTAAGAGGTGTTGTTTATAATGTACCTATTGTTGGGTAACATCCTTGATCTGTCCTCAGGCAAGAATAGGGACAATAGTAAATATTGCAGTGAAAATACACAGGGAAAACACACAGCTTGCCACAGGCATAATTTTGGGAAAGTAATAGATGAGAAGCTGAATGAAGAGTTTTCTCTCCCCATGGGTGAAAGAAAGAACATTTGCAGGGGAGACTGGGAATCCATGTTGTGTGCTGTTGTCACCTCAAGACATTGCTGTGAAGCAAACACTCACTTAGGAAAAAGCAGCACTGGGAAGAAAAGAGTAGAGTAGAAAACAACAAACCTACAGGCCTCCACCCCACGTGCAGAGCAGAAAATGATCCATTTGTCTTCTGCAAGGTGCCTCACAGGATGCTGCTCATTCTGGAGGAGCTGCTCAGTGATCTTGCAAATTCAAGCTAAAGTGTTTTCACGATGGTCTCGATTTTAAGTTACCTAATATCTTCCAGACCTCCTTGCTTCATGTAATCATAGCAAGGCCTTGAAACCCTGCTGAGTGGTTCAATCAAGGCCTGGAAATAGTGTTATCATCAAGTCAGCCAAGTCTTCTGAAATATTCTGTCAAGCATTACATTGTCTCGTGGGGACAAAGCTTAAGTCGTCTTGCTGTAGGTCTTACTGGTTTGCTGATATTTTGCCTTCACTGCATTTTAGTTTCTTCCATTTAAGTCTATTAAATTGGGATTTATTTTTTTTAACCTGAAGGGATGTAATTTCTAAATTAGGAAAAGACACATTTCTGCTAATTGAAAAAAAAATCTTCTTAAGAAAGAGTAAAATCAATTAAAATTATTTGGCAGAAGTTTCATGTGTATTAATGCACATTGCAGTTATATTAGAAATTTAATCATCTTCACTAAAGGTGAAACAAAAAGCATGTAATTTTCCATTTCATTTTGGGGCATTTCAGCAAGATGTGGCTGATGCGATACAAGTTGGTATCACACAGACATCTTCTGGTATCTATGCTACCAACAAATAAATATAAATTACTTCTATAGTAATGCATAAATGCAGAAAGCACTATTTAAATTACTTGATGCAGTGGAGTTGGGGAGGGAAAGTAAATGCAAAGAAATAAAATATTGGAAAAAAAAAATATTTGTAAGACAATATTTTACAGTTTGGAAGAAAAAAAGAAATCCAATAAAAAGGTCCCAGATGCTGAAATATCAATGAGTAGTAGCCTCTCTGGTAACAAAAGTCCAATAAAGCTAATAAATCTGCCATATAATAATTTATTACAAAAGTGGTTTATGGCAGATTGAATGTGAACAAAGACAAGCATAGGTTAGAATATAGCTGACCAGAGGAAAAAGATATTTACTGTCTGCTTAATTTATGAATTTTAGAAATATTTATTATGTTTAAATGGTTAGTTTTGTACTTTAGAAAATGAAAGTGAGGGGAGATCAATAAACTTGGCATCAGCTCCTAGTGATACACTGAATTTTGTAGGTGTGGATGCCCATATGATTTCCCAGGTGCTTATTTAAATCTTACTTAAAAATTCTAAATTCACAAGTCTGTGAAACTAATCTGAAAATTTTGTAATTTCCTGCAAGATGCCCCATGGTTCCTGCATCTATTTAGCATGGAACTAGGAATGCAAATGGTGTTGGCATTTGCCCCTTGGCCTAACCAGCACAGGTCACACACACCCCTATATGTCTTCAGTAGTTCTCACACCTAGTTGAAAAACTGTTACAGAGTTTTCAACTACAAATGGATATTTTTTGTCTTTTAATGAAATTGGGGAAGACTTCCCAGCTGTGCTGGCCTTGGTATGGGTAGTGATGCTGCTGTAAGGAGCAATCCTCCTCTGCTATGCATATCTCAGGGAGACCTTTTGTACTACTGAGGATGAGTACAGAGGTCAAGCAAGGACCTAAATGTCCTACTGGCATTAATTGCTACCGATGAAGGTGGGATCCATATCATACAGCTACATTTCTAAAAACTTTAACAGCTTGTGAGAGAGCTGTCTGGTCTTCCTCTCTCATCAGCAAAGACATACATACACAGGAAGACCAGATCAGTCCTGCTCCTGTTAACAAGCAATTGGTTCCCCTTTTTCCTTTACTGATGACAGTGAGTGGTGCCTGTGTGCTTGGCTCAGACTGGATCCCTAGCCTTTAGACAAGCGATGTTAAAGATGTTAAAGGAGACAAGCCCATCTGGGCTGATTCATACAGCCACATTTTGCACCTCCTCCTCCCACCTCGTGTAGGGTGAAGCAGTAACCAAAGTCCCATCTGATGCCACTGGGACACAACACCCCCACATGAGCCATGCAGAGATTTACGAGTGTGGTAACTGGGTGTTAAGCAATTAGGAGGGAAGGACTCGCTGGCAGTCATGGGGTGCCCCCAGAAACCAGAGAGGAGGGGATGAAGATCCTTTGCACCCACACAGTTCTTCCAGGAATTTGTCCTCAGGAAATTGCCTCATGGCCAGGGTGGGCACTGCCTGCACATCCACCCCCAGGGGATGTGTTTAAATTGCAGAGCCTCGACTTGGTAAGAAGAGCCAGAAATCTCTACTACAATTCAGCAGGTACTGAAGTGCTAGATGCTCCTGGCAGTCATTAAATTGGAGTGGTAAGGCATAAACTGCTCGTTCTGTACTGACATCAGTTCAAAACTTAGGCAATTTTCTGAGATCGTGGAGCTTCTTTTTCCCTCAGTGTTTTGTTTTGCTTCGTTTTGTTTTCATAAGCACTAACCACATCCACTTTTTGGCCATTTTTCACCATTCGCAATAGCTCCCAGTGCAACTTCTTTGACGAGCTTATGCAGTTATATTACAGGGAAACTTTGAGGCTACTCAGTGCCAAAACATCTGTAATGAGACTTATACCTAGTATGGCTCAGCTCCAGTCCCCAGTGTTAAGATTCATATCAATGCCAATATTTTAGTGGCAAAGCATTAAAATTTTAGAAAATATTCAGACATTTAAATGTTAGGCAAAGTCTCTTCAAGTACATAGACTTGCAGAAGTACAATGACTGGAAAGCTAAACTCATTCTCAGTCCATGATAGCTTTTTGTAACCTGAGTAGTTTTGTTACAACTTTTACTTTTCATACTAGATCAACTCACTGTCATGCCTCCCTAAGTGTCACAGCCTGTAAACTTGCTTTTGCAGGTGAAAGGAGCACATTTGGTTCTGCATCAAACAGGTTTGAAATGTTTCTCTGGGATGCAGATGAAACTTGGTGCCCAGCAGTCCAGGAGATATTTTGCTTTCCATGCTGCTGCATGGCATTAAAGCCAGGTTTATAAGTCCATTTAGGCTTCAGAAACAACAAGCAGTGGGCTACTCGAGATTTGCAAAAGGGTTTCAGTTCCTCAGTGCTTCTAAAAATCCCAGTAAGCCTCTACATGTTGTTCAAGGCAACAAAATAGCTATAAAAATTTGAGTCTTCCAATCCAGATGCAGAGATATCTGACTCTGAAGAGAGAATATCTTCATGCATGGAGAACGTATTTCATGTAAATTATGAAATCTATTCCTATTTTTTTTCTTAATAACAATATACTGCTAATTGATAAAGTTAGGCTGGAAATTAGCAGCACATTCTAGTTGGCAAGCAAAGCAGGTGATTTTAGGAACAGTGATGGGCAGCAGCCTATGAGTTTAATGGGAAGATAGACTTCCTTGGCAGACTCAGATCTCAATGAGAAGGACCTCTCCAGCCAACTGTCTCTAGGTGTATTTTCTCCCACTCTTTGTGGTACAGCTCACAATATGAAAAGATCCCATAACCACAATGGGAATGGAGAAATGCAAAGAGTAGCACAAATAACCAAGCTCTTCTTCTGCCAAAGCTTCCCAAAATCATTGCCAAGCAATCTTTCAGTCTGAGCTGGACCATTGGCAGCATGCCAATGTACTACAATGTACTACAAAGTACTACAGAGTGGTTAAGTGACATTGCTAATTGACCTCCTAGTGTCATACCACTTCCGATTTTAAACTTCTCCAGCATTTGCCCTCTTTTCCAGCTGCAGGGAGCCAGGTCCTGCAGGCAGTGGGAGCCAGGGCTGCTCCTGTTACCCCAGGAAGCCTCACCTGCTATGTGCCTCTGACCATCCCTGTGAGAAGAGAGTCCGAATGGTTTGTTCCCAATTAATGATGAAAAAGCAAAATAATGTAAAACTACAATAATCTTTTTTACTTTTTATTTTATTTTATTTTGTATTTATTGATTGATTTGCAATATCACATTTACTGTGCAAGCAGGTGATTAAATGATACAAGCCCCTTTCCAGAATGACCCATACTTAAACATTTCTCATTAAAAAGACTCTGCTGAACTACGCCAGGGCAGATTGTAGTCCAAGATGTCATGGTTTCAAAGACAGATGTGAGAGTAAGCTTGCAGCAAAGAGAATTAAAAATCAGAAGCTCCTGTGCTTCCTGTGCCCCTAGCTCAGCTTGCGGCTGGCCACACCAGTGCATGCATGCTGGCAGCCTGTTGACAGGATGTCATTTGTTCAGTTAATCCCTACCTTTAGACATTTCTAAGCTGTTAGTGCTTCCCTTGGTAATGTTCTACATAAAACATTAATCATGTTTCTGAGGTATTGCTTCTCTAGCCAATTTAGCAAAAATGTATCATATGTGGGTTTTTAACTCTCTAAACCACAGATTAAACATGTCTGTGAAATTATGCATATTTAAAAATATACATTAGATTTTGTATTACCTATCAGCTGCTAATCTTCATGGTCAATAACATTAGAGAGAAAATTACAACTAATTATTGAAAGCATTGTTAACTGATCCCAGAGAATGTGTATCAAGAACACTCACATAATTTCAGGGTCTGAACATTTAAAATGGTATTTTAACATTTTAGTCAAAATGTAATACTCTTCCTTGGCATTTATCCTTTTACAATCCAGACAAGAGCAAGGACATTAAAGAGGTCAACCACAACCCTTGAAACTACCACAAAATAGTGCAGCAGTGAACACAGGAAAAGAAACTGTATACAGAATAAAAGATTTTATTTGTTTCTTTAGAGAGAGACTCACGGAGAGGTTAATATATACTGGAAGGGAGCATCTGCTAAAACATGGACTTTCTTATTCTCCTTTGACATTATTTCTGATGGTGGCAACTAGATGAAACACACAAAAAGGAAGGGATTAAACTGGTGGCTCAGTGAATCCCTGGCAGGTCTATCTCCCAGAACCTAGCTGAGCCTTGTGGTGATCCTACAGACTCCTCTGAGCCTGAGTGATTCACCCTGTAGGATTTCATGGGGTGATGATTTACAGCCTTTGACATGTAGGTCAATTACTGATGTCCATATTTTCAATGCCTACCTCTCTACTTTGGAGACAGACAACAGGATGTTTTTTACTTTACTGCACAGTAGAAGTCAGAAGCTTGCTTGCCCACCAGTGGCTTTACTGGTACACAGACAAAAGTAAGGGATGATGCATTTCAAGCATCATGTACAGAAAGCTACTTTTGCTGCACAAGTAGATATCTGGTGGAGGAGCTAGAGAGGATTTAATCAAAGAAAGCACTGGACTTCTTTTAACCTGAAGTAGTTTCTATATCCTGTCCACCACAGTGGAGATAGCAAGAGGGATATGACTCTGGGTGTTATGGAAAAATTAGCCAATTAGCCAAGTTAGCCAATTGCTGCCTTCAGTAAGGGCTTTCAAATGAACATAACTAACAAAAAAATAAATAAATCACTCTTTTAAAGCATGCAACCAAGGCTGTCAAAAAGATAATAGATAAAAAACACTCAATGGGGTCATACTAGCAGGTAAATTGCAGTATTGCTTATAATAAAACATGAATGAAATACTGTGTAATTACTAATAATTTGAAAAAAGGTAAGAAAAGTTGGTAATTATACAGACTTAAGCACCTTGTAAGCACATGAAGAACACTACTAAAATTAATACAACATTCCTAGGAATATACCTCCTCATTTTAAATATAAATTTTACTGGTTGTGGTCTGCTTTTTCATCAAGTTTCTGCCATTGCTAGCAAATCACTTTCTAGTCTAGATCTTAGATTATTCCTCTTGGAATCTGGTAGCAACAAGGTAAGAATCTGAAGAAGTAATGATGTTTTCATTAATTTTTTACACAGATGAGAATTCAACACATGACAGTCTGGAAAACCTGTCTAAAACAGAAAGTCGGAAGACAACAAACTCAAACGGGCTGCTCAGTGAGGATGTGGTGTGAGTTCGGAGAACAGCAGCAGGGCTAGGAGAGGATAGGCCAAGGGGACCTTGAGATGAAGCCTGTTAGATACCACTGGCAGGCCTGCAGGAACTGGAAAGATAACAGTGCCTTTGCTGGGTCTTATGTTGACACTCTCAGTGCTTGTTAGGGGTTGTTCAGAAGACTTTTAACCCTTGCCAAACTACATCTCTAAAAGCCTAAAATTAGTCATCAGAATGTGTTGATGCTTGACAGTGCAGTTGCTGGTTTTCTGCAAAGAAGTAAAACACCAGGCATGTTACTGGTAATAGCAGGATTAGGCAGGTTCTTTCTCCAGCTTGGAGCTCATGAGAGTTTTCTCTCTATTAAGAGGAAATATTTTAGTCTTGATTACTTTCAATGATATTTTAAAGCACAATTCTTTCCAGTTTGGGACCTAAAAACTAAGTTGTATGGATTCCTCATATACCAGAATCACACTGAGATAAGGTGGTGTAGAAGCAGGATTTCGGACTGGTTGTTCTCCAGCTGCCCTGGGTGACTTTCATGAGCTGCATGAAGATGTGTGTGAAACATTTCCTCACTTGCTTTCCTGTAAAAATAGGCATTAAGCAAAAATGTTTTGAGGCCATCAGTATGTTTGTCTTCAGCAAGCTCCCTGTCATCCTGTACTTATTATAGCTATGTTGTATATAGCAAACTGTTACATGGACATCTGTATTGTAGCTGGATGCTACATTGTAAGATGGATAAAGCTGCTCTTATCAAGAAGGCTACAAACCCAGAAAGAGCTTTGAACGCAATCCCAGGATGAAATTTCTCCATTAGGGGTCACATAATCAGTGTCCCTGAACAGATGACCAAAGTGAAGATTGAGATTATTTCCTCCTCTGCCCCATCCCTTGCATTTTTCTCTTTTTGTTGTCAGATTTTTTTCAAGTGTAGGGACACTTATTAAGCACAACCAAAAGTGCTCAGGCAGGAGCTGCCCAGGAAGGCGTGCAGAAAATGACCAGGTTTCCGGAATAATATACATACGTCCAGGAGAGATGGAGCACACAGCAAATAGTAATTGGTACCATATCCCCACACACCTAGTAATCTGGGAAGCTCAATTAAATTACTGTGCTGTATTAAGAAAAGTATGTGACCACACAGCTAATGACACAGAACATGCACAGTGAAAGGAACAGATCTAAGGTCACATTTCCAATTCCTGGCTTTTCCTGCCTTCTGAATGATTAATGAAATCTAGGGTGCATTAACAAGTCATTTTTGCCTTGAAATTCATAGCTTTTTTTTTTTTTTTTTTTTACTTTAGAGAAAAGAGATAAAATAAGAAAAAAAACAGAAGAGTCCTGGGAGGCAGCAAATGTGAAATAAATGATTTATGAGCACCAGAATTTCTTTGCTGAAGAAGAATGGACAAAATTTTTATCTGAAATAAACTGGTTGGACTACATCCATAAAACTTGGCCAAATAAACTGCAAAATCCGCAAAAATAAAATTTTATCCCATAAACCACATGAACTAAGGAGCTACCAAAGAATATCAAAACAAACTTTCTATGTGCTAACTTTGGTGTCATGGTAGGTTGGAGTATCTGTGGCTATCAATTGCCAATGTGATAGTCCTCTACTTAACTGATGTCTTTACTTACCAGCTTCTGAAAATAGAATTTTAAAGGTATAAAAATTGTGTTCTCCTCTTTGTATGAGCAGTTTCTCATATGAGGATCCTCATATCTGTAAAATTCCATATGAGAAATTTGCTAGCCATCAGTTCAAGGAAAGGTTCTGGGGCCTACAGCAGGGACATGTACGTCTCAGTTCCTTTTACAGTCTGTGAAACTGGATGGCCTGGAAAAATTGTACAAGAGCAGCAAAAGAAATTGCCAGCTGAACAAGCCGTTATGGCAACATAAGTGTTGTTCCCTCACTGGCTTTGGCACCAAGGGAAATATCAGCAACAGCAATGGTTCTTTACTTCCACGGTATGGAAATAGTTGGGCAGTGTGCTGGTGGCACAGGAGAGTGCATGCACAGGAGATTTCCGAGATGTATCTGGATGTTGATTTTCTGAGAGACAGAAAGACAATCCCACATGATTTTTAGCATAGTGCGCATGCCCAGCATTAAAAGCCAGGCAGTTCTATTATGGCAAAATATTGTTGGTGTTTTCACCAAGTGAAAACATTAGCTGGGTTATCATCCATATAATGATGATAGACATTTAGCTGTGTCTCTTTGAGACCTCTCGCCTAAGTTTAAACTGTGGACAAGGTCAAGGTCTTGCTATATTATTTTTTTTCAATTGTGGATGACAGAAGTAGGGAGAACACCTATCTGCCACTTGTTGAAGAGTCCTTATCTGCTGAGTAAAAGGCCTATGCCTATTCATCACAGATTTACCATGCTATAAGTGCTCTTCAGTGAAGAAGACTGAGCTGCTTCACAAAGTAAAGAAAGCACAACAGAAATTCAAAGAGTGTAGACATGAGCAACAACAAGAAATCTGAGTAGTCAAAAAGAGTCATATTAAAAACCCAGAAAAAGCAGAATGGTACTGCAATGGCACTGCAGGCCAAATTACATGGTTAACAGCTGGGAAAGGAGCAAGCAACCCAGTAAGTGGGTTAGGTGAGGAGTTCATATGGTAAGGGCCTACTCTGAACACAACAAGTGGTTGCCAAATAAATTTCCAAAGACCTCCCTCAAAAATAGCAAAGTTACTGTCCTTGACAACTGCCCCAGGCAGACAGGACTTTGGATCAGCAATAAAAGACAAAGTCATAGTTAAGGTAAACAGCTTTGCATTTAAATTTCACACACAGCTTTTGAAACATGGCAATAGGAACATCTTACAAAACTGCAGAAAACAGGAATGAACATTTGAGGGATGAGGATTTACTGGCCTGTGTCTTTGTTATGCTGTCTTTATAAGTTATGCAAACAGGCCAGTATATTATCTATCACTGAAGCTTTTACTCCCCAAAAAGCTGTGTTCTATGCAGGAAAGGTGAAGAATCATATGGAAGATGGATTTGAAAAGGCTGTTGAGGCCATATTCAAGGGTACCCCAGCATCAGAGATGTTGTATGCCACTGCAGGCACAGTGCCAAAAGTTCAGCATGATAAGGCAATGTCATGTTGCGTGGCAGGTTTTTGTGCTAGCCCCCTATGAACACCTATGTCCTAAGATTAAGTTTTAGAATAATTACATAGATTAATGCAATGTTTACACCTATACTAACATATACAGAAATGTACTAACCATAAAAATATAAAGTCCAAGACGTAACATAGGCCAGCGATTTAGCCCGAGCTAAAGGAATGTTGACATCCGATTTCTTTCAACATAATTGTCTGAAAAATCAGTACCCCACTAAAATGCAAATGACTCCCTTTTATCTCTGATCATGATATAATAATTTAATATGATTTGGTATGGAATGTGACTCATTACTGTTGAAATTATTGGGTATGGCATTTGAATGAAAACTGTGAACAGGCAAAATGTTGGGTTAGCTCCTGGAATAACATAACAAAGAAGCTCAAATTCAGAAGCGGAAGCTAGACACCGTGAATTATGAAAACTGCCTTCAGTTAGTTGCAGCCAAATGTGTGTGTCCAGTGGGGGAAGGGCTGCTTCATGCAAAAAAGATAAATTTCATACTAAGTGAAAATTATTGCCATGTTTGATGACATCCAGGGATGGTCTTATCAAGTCTAGGGATCACCTGGCCAAGGATCAGGACCATGGTCAAAATTAAGATGAGAGAGGTGACACTGAAAACATGAATTTATTGCAGCTGTTGAGCTGGCAAAAGTAGGAAAATAGCTTTCTTAACACAAAAGAATCTCTTAGGAAAATATCAAATGTGATGCTGCTGGAGAAGCAGCATTTCCATGTGGCTTATCACAATTAATGAGGGATGGAAATTGGTATTAATGTTAGCTACCACCCATGTGCAGGTGCAGAATTGGACTGGCCAAGCTAGAGATGTTTAAATTGCTTTTGAGCAAGAGTTGGCACAAAAAAAAAAAAAAAAAAAAAAAAAAAAAAAAAAAGGTGTGGGGGGGCTGTTATAATGACAAATGACAGAAACATATGCAAATGTGGGAATTTGGACCACGGAACATCCCCGGCTCTGTGCTCTCACATAATACCAAAGAATACAGATGAAACATGCTTAAGTCTCAGGGAAAGAAACATTTTGGACAAAGAGGACAAATAAAATGACTCCTAATTTCCACTAAAACTGTCAAGTCTGGTTAATTAATGACTATGCATGGAAGCAGAGAGCCCTTTAGGTATTTCACACTCTAGTTTGGCTTCAAGGTGGATTCTGCACGTCTTTCAGCCAGCACATTCCCTGATCAGACTAATTCCTAGTGATTTACACTGTTCCCAAAGCTGAGAAGTCTGCAGAAGTCCATCGTTCATTATTGCCCCCAATATGAGGTGAAGTGTTCCCTTATGTGTCTCTTTCTCAACAGTATTCCTGTTTAGTGTGAGCTCACCCTTGGGACTTCCACTGACAGATGATTCAGAAATAATGCAGTTGATGTACAGTACGGTGTGTCCTGTCAGACACCGGCTCACTTCATGTTGTGAAAGGATGCTCATGGAGTGCCTCTATCCTTGTGGCACGTTGTGCCAGGCCTAACACTGAGCTGGCTATAAACAAGCCAAAAAAAACATCTTCCTGGCAGACATACAGGTAGATAAGGTTTTATGTATTGTTTTTTTTTCTTATGTGCTAAAATCATAAATAAACATGATACAATCCAAAATAAATATGCAAATGACAGGGGTGAAAAGGTTTGTGTTCAGCTTGGATACATCAAGACATGATGGAAAATGAAGGCACTGGAAGATGAGAAGGAGAATGAGAAAACTAGCTGTTAAATAATTTTTGCTGGAAGTGGGAAATAACACACAGCTTCTCTCCCTTCCTGTCACAGAAAAACTGCAGCTCCTTGTTTGGATCTTAGCTCTATTCATCAGTGCTGACTATTAGGCTATGGGATGGGAGCATCTCTCAGTCATGTTATCTTTTTGCATGGTTGATATTTTCTCCATCCCATCCATATAATCTGCTCACAAGCCAAATCCCAGCCTAAAATTCAAGGAGGGGTGTTCAATTCCTTCCTTCCTTCCTTCCTTCCTTCCTTCCTTCCTTCCTTCCTTCCTTCCTTCCTTCCTTCCTTCCTTCCTTCCTTCCTTCCTTCCTTCCTTCCTTCCTTCCTTCCTTCCTTCCTTCCTCCCTCCCTCCCTCCCTCCCTCCCTCCCTCCCTCCCTTCCTCCCTTCCTCCCTCCCTCCCTCCCTCCCTCCCTCCCTCCCTCCCTCCCTCCCTTCCCCCCTTCCTCCTTTCTCTCTTTCCTTCTCTCTGTTTCTATTTTATTTCTTTGTTGTTGTTGTTTCAATATAAGTTATTTAAATTAGCAAAATCAATTGAAAGAAAAATATAGTTATATTTAGTTATTCCAGAAAGAAAAAAAGGTTTTAGATGATATTAAAAATATATATATATATATATAAAATCCAACAATAAAACATGACAGCTTTCATCTTACTACCTGCTGACTCTAGAAACTTATAAGAAAAAAAAAAAAAGTGGTTTAGAATGAACAGGCAATGTAATCTTAGTCTGTGTGTCTCTTACTGTAAAGTTCTGAAACCATTGGCTCCAGAGAAAAGAAGCATGCAATGAAATAAAATGTCACAATGAAATATGTCAATAAAATCTTTCCTGCAAAATGAATCATTTAAAATGTCTTTAAAACAAGTTGAATTCACCTCTTGTGTAGTATTCAAACATTCTGTTCCCCAGCATATTCCCTGTAGCATAAACTGATCATATCTGCCTGTACAGGAGTGAACAATAATTGTTTTACATACTGTTTGGATTTTTTTCTTATTCTTTTTTTTTTTTTTTTTTTTGTTCCCTTTTTCAGAAAAATGCTTCAGATGCCCAACGATGGCTTGCTTCATGCAGATTATGTCCAGATGGATAGAAGCAACTGAATTGCCATGCTTTCAGAAGCTATCATCTCCCAGCTGAGTCCCTCAGACGAATTCCTTTTCCTCACACACATGCACATGTACTCATACAGTAAAAGCCATTCTGGAGGTTTAATAATGCAGGCAACAATTCTAATACTTTTTGTGGTTTTCTTTATGCATAATTTGTGCTACCTGGATTTCATTTGGATGATGTAGGGAACTTGTTTTTGTTAAATTCTATTAATTGTAAAACAGAATGTTATACTGATACACTGTTAATTAAAAATAACTAGAAAAATGCAATATGTGCTATATTGACTGGGGGATTTCTAATCCACAATTGTCATTTGTTTTATTCTAACTTAAGAAGTTTTTGTCCTGAAAATGTAATCATTATTCTTTGGAAGGAAAAGAACTCCTGTGGTAACTGATGGAACTGTTCATTTTTTTATTAAATATAAGGATCAGAAAGCTTTGCAATCATTAAGTTTGTATGTGTGTATGGAATACAATTCTCAGCATATATTTTTCAAGTAAGGAGGTGATAGATGCTTTGCCACCTGTTTCTGTGCTTAATAATGCTCCTATGACATAGACTGACAAGAAATTGTAGCTCCTGCTGAACTGCTCAATGCCCTGAATACAACAGAGACTTTCTTATCATTCCTTTCCTACATTGTCTAATTGACATTTCTGAGAACTGAGGGTATGCTCAAAAAATAAACAGCAACAAGTTACCAGTATAACCTCCCTCTCCCATTTCTTGGTGAAAATAAACAATTAGAATAAAAAACAGCAACAACAACAACCTCTCAGCAGTGTGGAACAGAATACTTGCATTTTAAAACTACATATTTTTCCAACTTCATAGCAAAGAATTTGCAGCTGTTTAGACTACTTGGTATCATAAAAGGATGAGGAGAGTTAGAAAAGTATAAGAGTTTCCTAGTTTTTCCAGCCATGATTTTACATTAGTATATGATCTGAAAAGTAATTTGTATTTGAATCAGCTTGCTCAATGTTTCTCTCCCAGGAAAGTGAGTCAGGTAACCAATATTTCACTTGCCTTTGATTGCTGTGAATGGCTGTTGTCATGCTCAAAACTATTAACATTAATTACAACAAGTTTCTACTTTGGCTAAGGATTAGTTTGCATTTGGAAAATGCTATGGTTCATATTTTATGTTTTTAGAAGTTTATTCCCTTGTCTATAATACCATATGTTTTGAATTTGCTATATGCAGTATAATATTTGCTTATCCTTTGAGGCATTATAATGATTATTTAATACCACAAATGGAAAAGTACAAGCCAAAATTGCTGTGTTGAAGTGCAAGATGGCTCTTGGAAATATGAATTGATTCAGCAGATGAGCATTATGTTAAACAAATCCATGTGGAAAGATCACTCCCCAAAAATGTTATAAATATTCCCTGAAAATGAATCAGCAAAATAACCTGAGTTTTGAAGGGGAAATAACCACATTTTCCTATTCTGGACCAACGAATTTGATGGAAATCACTGATTTAATTTAAATATGCATGGATAATACAACCTATGTGAGAGAAAAGATGCAACTCATATTAGAATAAGCACTGAATCACTATTGCCCAAGTTTGTGATTACAGCCAAAAACAGAGTAACTTGGGGAATGTAACAAAAAGGCTCTGAGTCACGCAGTCCCATGACGTATAAATGGTTTTGATGAAATTTGAGCTCCTCATTTTCATCTCTAAATCCTAAGTTACAATGTTCCTTCACATCTGCATTCATTGCCCTGTCTCTTTAATCAGTAAGTGACATTTACCTTCTTGCTTCTTTACCTCACATCCTCTTTTCCCTATGTCTCAGAGATGACTGTTTTGGAAAGGCTCTTTGGAAAGGTATTTGGAAATAGCAAAAGGCAGCTTTTGCTACTTCAAATTCCTCCTCAGGCCTCAGTTCTGCCAAATAGTAGTGTTTAGGAACCAGGGAAGATGGCAAATAACTGGATTATCAATCATTACGTCCTCCTAGCCTCTTAACATAATGCCTATTGACAGGTTCAGCATGTTCAGCATCATGCTCCATCTCACTCTGAAGTACTGTGCCCACGGTTTATAATGCAGGGGGCACAGAATGTGTGCTATCTGTACATTCAGAGGAAGCATCATTTTCCCCTCTAAGAGTCTGAGATAAATCATATCTAACTTGACTGAAGGAAAAATGAGCATGGCACTTGCAAGCAGTACATGGCAAAAACCATGTTTGTTTTTTATAAATAATATATTGCAGAAATGAATCAATTATGGTTCAAGGGAAAAGTTTTAGCACCACCATGCATTATTTCCTCTCTGATTTGGAAACAGCCTTCTTCATCTGAAAGTGAACATGGGTTATCCAGGAGTCAACATTTTACTGTGGTCATGTAGTTTTTATTCTTTCTGATTCTCTGCTCTCATGTGGTCATGGATAGCTTTTCTGCACATCCAAAGGAATCCTCCTGGGTATTAGCTAATGAAAAGTGCTGTAATTCAAGAAATGCATCTCCTTTGGCTGATGGTACTTGCTCTCCTCTGGCAGTCAAACAAATATTGATATCTGAGTGCTTCATATACTGCTTGATTTTTTTTTCCTCAGACTTTCATAGGGTTGCAGATTAGTAATGCATGTAATCCACTCCCACTCAAAAACTTTATTTAATTCTATGTTTTGTAGCAAATCATGTGTTGTGGTTTTGTTGTGGTTTTTGTTGTTGTTGTTGCTTGTTGTTTTTTATTTACTTTTTTTTTTTTTTCAGTTGACGAATAGATTCTTCTTTAACATGGGCTTAGGTTTGTCCTGATGTGCATAACAATTTCTGCTAACAAGATCATATAGACAGACACTTTTCAGTTCAGTTGGAGGTGTCTGGGAAAAAAAATGGAAATTTAAAATCTCTTAAAACTGCATGGAGATGTATTATTTTTAAAAGCTGTTAGAAAGAAAGAGAGAGAGAGAAAGCCAGCTGAAAAACAGACCATCCATTGCTCTCTGATATGTCCATCAACCTTGTGCAGCTAACACAGTGTGCTGGTCCATCAGGACATGACCCTGCCTTGCATTAACCTAGAGCCTGCTGCTTCTAACAGAGCACCAAACACATCCAAGAACTGCTCAGAGCCAATGTTTCCAGGGTGATATTGGTGATATTTAGACCAGGAAAGACCTGGAATGCTACAGGAAGCCTCAGGAGAAAGAAATTTATGGTTTGTTTTCAGACAAAGGTAGTAATGACAAGTCCAGCTGTTGTCGTTCAGGGATGTGTCTGGGCTTCCTAGGACCTACTTTTTGAACTAAATAATTAGATACTAAATCCACATCTCCTTATTTTTCTACACTGAGGAAATCAGCACTGGCTCTTGATGTCTGATTGATGTCTCTCTCTTAGCACTTCTCTTCAACTGAGCAATAATAATTAAACCAGTGCAATTGAGCAAGTAATGCAAGAATTAGAGTTTTCAAGATACCACATTAGTTTCACTCATAGAAAGTCAAGATATTCTCAAACACAGGAATTGTTGTGTAAGAACATTTCTGAAATGTAGATGGGGACAATTTCATGGCCATGGGAACTGACTTTATGCATTTACCAAGAGCCATATTTCCAGAGAGAAAACATTTGCCCCACACTGCTGTTATAATTTTGATTCAAAATGTGGGATTCTTAACCTCTGCTCCTTTGGAAACCAATTTCCAGAGAAAAACAATTAATATGAATTTGTAAAGGAACCTATATTGGAAAAATAATAGATTCAGTGTGGCTTATTTCTTCTACATCAGATAGTGACAGGGCTAGAGTGCTATGCAGACGCCCACAGTTCTTATCTGGTTCCAGCCACTGAGCTGAAAAGAGTTCTGCCTGATCAAACCTATAGCTGCATAGGCTTAAATGCAAAATAAACACATCCAAGTGTTACTAAGTAAAAGTGAAGTTTCACAATTGATACCTCAATTGATAAATTTTTAAAAAGAAATTTTGGTTCATAGAACTGAAAGGGTGACTTATGCTTATTCATAAAAATGTGGAGTATTTAGAGTTTATTTAAAATAACTATATTTTCAAAAATAATTACAAAATTATTTAGTAAACCTAAAAATAAGTGATTAAATATTTCTTATAATGTTTTCATATCTTTACTTTCAATCACTTCAGAAAATATGTGAAAACATAACATTTTTTAAAAATAATGTGTTTCACAGGACAACAGCAGATACAGATTCATGTTCTCATTTGTTTCATTTCCCCTTAAATTTGTATTAAAACCCTTTGGTTATTACTGTTTATATCCGTATACGTTGCAACAATTCTTTAGAGTAATAAGGATTGAAAATTCAAAGTTTTATATACGTTTGTACATACATAAAAAAAAAAAAAAAAAAAAAGGACAAATAAATCATAATGTAAATAGGCACAAGGGGAAATGAGTGGATTACTGCAATTATGCACGCTTGCTTGGTAGACAACAGAATGAGTAGATGGGAATAGATTTGTACCCAAAAGTTATGGCAGAGCCAAGAACTGATCTCAGATAATTCAAATAGCAAAAACACTCTATGAAGTTTTATTCATAATTATATATATTTTTTTAAAGATTGTGTTTTAGCTCTTGTACTCTGTATTAAGTATGCAAAATAAAGACATATTAAGGGTTTTAAATTATGAAAGGTGACAATGCAGAAGCACAACTTTAGCATTGTTAACTCTTGCAAACATATAGTGCTGGGCTTCATAAACAAAATATTTATCAGTACTGGAAATTAATGATGGACAATTCTGGCACACCACCAGTGTCAAACATCTAGTATATTGACATAATTTTTACTTCTTCTAACAGAGTTGGCTGGAATCTGATTTATTGCAGCAAGCTCTTGTTCCCTTGCAGCAATTGTTGACATAGTATATTATAGCAATCAATCAATATCTGATTAAATGAATGAAGCTCTTTCATTACCTTCAAGCCCGGATTGAATTGCTGCAGCCATAATGGGAAGACAATATTTTACCTTGCTTTGGGGAAACCCCCACCCTACTCCCAGGCCCTGATGCTTATTGTTCAACTTGTTTGGCAGGAGAGTAAGATTTATGTCTCTCCTTTCCCAGCAGCAGTTAGGAAAGAATGGAGAGAATTAACCAGTAATTGGGTGACTGTGTGGCTTTCACTCCGAACCAAATGTGCAGGTTAAATATTAACTGGGAGTGTGGGAGAAGGAAAGAAGGAGGCTTTCTGGGAAAGGGGATGTCTAGAAGTGGGCAGGCAGCAGTGGCAATGCTTCTTGTCATGCAGCTGTAGGAGCTGTGCTACATCACCAATGGTGCATGCCCTTACATTTTGTCTGTGTTGCCTCATTGGCGTTAAAGCTTGGCCAGCTTCTGTCCTGTTGATATTCGGAGGTGGACGAAAAATAAAGCAGGCTATGAAGTTGGTTTACCAGCAGCTACTTAGAGAAAAACCTCTGGGTGGCCCAGTGGCTGGCTGGTGGAAGTGGCAGTAGCTTCATGGCTCTCAGCGGAGGCCCAGGAGTCCCTTCTCTCTACAGCTGTGGTGCACAGTAGAGCTGCATCGCTTCCTGCTCTTCTTTTCTTTTCCCTTTCCATATCTCTACCTTCATTACCAAGAAGAAATCATTTACCAGAGCTAATAAAGTCACTCTACAGCACCAGTGCACCTAAAGGGAAAGGGATTTAATTGGTCCCTTCAAGATAGCTCGAGCAGAGCTAATGGAGGCTTACAGCCGTAGTGGTTACTAGCTGCTTGCTCCTTGACCAGAGAGAAATATTGTCCTGGTTTTAATTTTGTTAATGGATGATTAAGAAACTGTATCTCCAGCAGTCTCACAAACCTTGTTTAAGTGCATGTGTACCATAGCACTGGCTCTTACAAGTTCCTTGAAACTCTCCAAAGAGATGTTTTGAAAATATTACAAAACCAGGCTTAAATTAGTTTAGTGCTCCACAGAGCAGTTCAGTGCTAAACCAAGCTCTTGTATGTGAGATTAGCTTTTTGGTTTCTTTTTGCACAGCCAGGTCATAGCAGAGGTGTGGTGTTTCAGAGAAGGAGCCTTTTGAAGCATCTTCTTGCAACATTTCTTAGTGCTCCATCCATGCTGCAGCACTTCAACTCAGCAGCTCCAGCACCCTCAACCAGCCCCATCCATCTCCAGAGACACCAGCTGAGATTTGAGGCCAGCTGTAGCCTCAGTTTCTTGGTTGAGGTTGCAAGAAGGAACCTGCTCTCAGCCTTGTTTTACAAAAGCGTGCTCCTGGAAAACTCCAACTTTGACTTCATAGAGCCAATAGAAGACACCAAGTTGTAACAGATATCAAAAGATCATCATGTCCAACCTCACATGGGAAACAGGAGCCTAGATAAAGATTATCTAACACACTATCCAACCCCACCTTGAAAACCTCCAGTTACGGAGGTTCTACCCTGTGCCTGAGGAGGTTGTACCAGTGATTGGTTGTGTTCATTATGAAAAATTTATTTGTTATACCAGGATGAAACCTCCCCAGTGCAACTAATACCCATTGCCCCTTGTCTTTCCATGTATCTCCTTGTGAAGAGAGAGCCTTTTTGTAGCTGCCTTTTAAGTGCTGGAATATTGTGGTGCCATCCCCACTGAACCTCCTCTTCTCCAGGGTAGGAAGACAACTTCTTCAGTCTTTCCCCATAAGACTTCACTAAGAAAGGCCTTTCTTTGCTCTTGTGTTAAATACAGCTGAAAAAAAGGATTGCTCCTGCTCCTGGTCCCAAATGCAAAGGCTCCTCAGGAGGAGAGTGCTGCCCACTGTGGAGGAGGCAGGGGCTGAGGACTGCTGCAGCCTTGGTGACCACCTCTCCTCCTCCAGGAGAAAGCGGCAGCTGACACAGGCACATAAGGGGATGGGTTTCATCCTTGGGTTTCTCAGTGGAACATCTTGTCCAGGGCATTTAAAAAAATTTGCAATGACCATCTCCTGTGTGCAAGCTGGTGAATGGTGGCAGAGCCTCCCCTCATGCTGTGACTTTCCAGTGCAAGTAAAGCCTCTAAATCCACTCTGCACTCTGCAGATCCCAGGGCTAAGGCACTCTCAGTTAGAGGCACAGTCAGGATTACCTCGCCAGTGCCCTTGGCTCCCATTTCTTTAGGCGGTGCTGTCACCAGCGCTGTAATATACAGTACTCTTGGGCTGAAAGGGAGATGGGTATAGCCAACTAACACGGCCCATTTTGCTGGCTGTAGCTGAAAGCCAACATGTCTAGGGGAAAGCACAGCACTTAATCACTCACTTCGGGTGCAAATTTAGAGTGTGAGACTCTTGCCAAGTTGAATCAATTATTTTATTGGCTGGAATAAGTGATTAAGAAGCTGTCTTGGCATACAATTAGCTCTCCCTGTCTCCTTCTTCCAAGCACTGCAAAGCTTTTATAAGAAACGCTGAGACAAAATGATTCAAGGATCACAGGGCAATTGTTATATTTTAATGTTATCTGTACTACAAAAACCATGGCAGTGTCCACATTTTAAATTTAGGGAATCAAAACAAATGCTTTTAAGAATTGCCATTTATGCTAAGTAAAAGTAATAACAATGACTTGCTGTTACAAGAGTAAAGTGTCTTTCAAGTGTCAGAGATGGATCATGGGTTAAAACTTGACCCTGAGCTACTTTTTCTGAGGGTCTTTGTTCTGTAATCAGATTTAGAAAGCCTTATGCAAGACAATTGAAAGTAATTCCTATATATGCAAGACATGTCAGGGAGCAGAAGTGCACATTTTATGGATGGCCAAAGAAAATTGTAATACCTTGGAAAAAAGCAAATGTCTCCTTCCCATTATCCCTCAGCAGCCAAGGATGTACAGACAAGGATTTAGACAGGCAATTCTTCCTACTACTTGCGATGTCAGGGGAAGTAGTGGGCGCGTTGCATTCCTTAACCTACATTAACCCTTACAGAGCGATAGATCCAGGCTGTGACGGGCCTGGATAGGGACTGGGAGGCAGAGAAGGAAATACACGGAAGAGGACCCTTCACCTTCAGAGAGGTTTTGTCTTGTTCTTACAATAAGATGTGAGTGAAGTCGGGGACAGCACTGGGCTTTTCCAGGGGACAGACATGTGAATAGAGCTATTGTCTCTCTCCATGTTAAACCTCCTGTAGCTGCCTCATAATGGTACAGGGACATGGAGGGATGGCCTCTGGACATGTGGAGCAGCACCCAGTATCTTTATCAAAAGTATCTAATGCCACCTATTCCCAGGCTTTGCAACAGGTGACCTGCTTTCATACCCTGATTGCAGGCTCCTTTCTGCACTTGCTATAGCTGAGCTCCCTCTCCTCTTTCAAGAGATATAAGGCTCAGTGTGAGACCACCACAAGACAGAGCCTGGAGCAGGGGTTAGTGGGTGGTGGAGGTTAGGAGTCAATACTATCTGTGCTTGGCAGGGCTGCCTGTTTCCTTCATTCAGCACTTGAGTTGGAGAAAAAAAAATAATTAAAAAAAAAAAAAAAGAGAGAAAAAAAAGCTGCTCTGGACAGCTTAAAAATATATAATACTGCTCCAAAGCCTACAGAAAGTCTTGTGATGTTCTTTGAGGTTCTTGGATACACAACTGCTACTAATGTACACAGTTAATAGATGTCCCTGTGGGAATACTGAGTGATGTCAAGTATTATGCACAGAGCAACCAATTTATTGGAGACTTAATCCATACAATAAAATGAATATCTGTATGAGACAAAATTTACATAGAACCTATTAATGTTTAATGTTAAATGATGTTCATTATTAGTCTTTCAATATTTACAAAATTATATAGAATATGTATTTTTCTGAAAATGCTAACAAATTCTCTATATAATAAAGATTTGAAATGTTCTAAATAATTTGACTTATTTCATACTCAGAAAGCAGCAGGAGTTTGAAAAAAGAGTTGTTAATTATGTTCCAACAATGATGCTGGTGAGGTGGGTACTTGCTCATGGGAACAGTCCTGCTGAGTTGAATAGGATCAGCCATAGAAACACCACTACTTGTGAATGTACATTTGGGAAGAAGCTAGGTTTACAATACTGTGTTTGACAGGACACAGCAGTCCCTCAGTGTCACAAAAAAGAAACTAGAACAAACTTCTTCATTTGGGCTTTCTGACCTTGGTCTCTTGGTTTCTGAAAGTCTCTGTACTTTCAGCAAGTGTAGTCACAAAAAAGCACACCAGCATTGATATTTGAGTCACCTAATATAAATGATGCAGCTACTAGTTGGAAAAAAAAAAAAAAAAAAAAAAAAAAAAACGAAAATGTATGTGTAGCATAGTAATCTTTAATAACAGTTTTTGTGCTTTGTCTATTACATATCTCTGACTATATCCTTTCACAGAGAATACATATCAGTCTGTGCTTCTTTTTTAGAAATGGGAGAAATAGTATCAAAATAACATATTTTTCTGAAGGGATAAGGAGGAAGGAAAGACAGAAAAAACTGCTTTTTTTTTTTTTCTACCTGAATCTTCCTGGAAATATAGAGATACATGCTGCAGAACAGCTTTGGTGTTTCTTCCGTTAAGTTGCAAGTTTTCCTCTGTTTGAAACAGAGCAGGGAAAGGATACCTTGGTAAGGAAGAAACTGTGCTTCAGAATGGATAAATGGGTCTCAGGGCCAGCAGATCTGATTTTCATCAGCCAGCCTGATTTAATCTGGGAGCGATCTCCTGGATTTGCTTCAGCAGAGTTGCACCTAAGTGTGGAGAGAACAGCTGAAGCCACAGACCCTTTGCATTTGCAGGGCTTTTCCTATGGGAAGGAGAGCGGGAGGGAGAGCCATCCTGGTCCTTGTTTTCTGTTCACAGCAAAGCCCCTTTGCAGCAGAGGGAGTTCTGTCATATCCTATTTACGTGGGCATGTACCCATGTCAAATGTAAGGGGTGCACAGGGCACTGAAGGTCTTGGTATACTGTTCCCACGTGGCACTGCTGTTGGCATGTCAGTGCACAGTCACAACCCCTCTCCAGGACAGCTCAGCCACACTCCGAAATTATCACCTGGAGATTAAACACCACCTGCTTTTATCTCTGTGTGCCTCTTCAACACAAAAGCACCTGAACATGGAGGGAGACTGATAATGCAATAAGGATCTGTGAGCAAACCAAAGACCAGACATTGCCAGCTGTCTGGCTATCCAACATGCCAAAAATGTGCAAGGGCACGAACAAAACCTTGTGGTGGAACATGCTGACTTGGGGGTTTGCCTGTCATTGGGTTGGCATTTACTGCACAGTGTGGGGAAAATCAGCCCTGCATGATCTTGTTTGGGCAAGAAGCGGTTTCTTGTAGCCCAGAGAATTCGAAATGAGCTGTGGCTCCATTTAATGAGTCAGTCTGGCCTTCTGACTATTGAATAGCAATAGCCTGTGCTAGGAATATATTAGAGAAAAGAAAATAAATAGGAGAAAAAATCTATTTTGTCAGCAATTGCAGCTGTCAAGCTTCTCTCAGGCTCATTCTCATTTTTAGTTTTATCATTATACAAAAGATGTTTATTTCAGTCTCTCCCTCTCTGGTCTGGGCTGCCATCTCTCAGGGATTTAACTACTCAAAGCAGAGAGGAGCAGACTTTAATCCCTGGGCAGCCAGCAGCTCTGTGAAACCTGCAGTTTCCAGGGAGGACAGAAGTCAGTGCAAATGCTACAGAATGAGATTTTTGAGATGGGAGCTGTGTTGGACCCAGAGACCTTTAACATGCCCAGGAACCAACTGTTAATGGGAGGTGCAGGGAGACAAGGCTATCAGACAGAGGAGGAGATACAAAGCTAAAACAACCCAAACACTGCATTGTTCGGTCTCTAGTTAAAGTAACTATCCTTCCTATCCCCTGCCCTGCTCTGGCAGCCTGTTTGTAAGCCTGCCTGAAGTGGGGGCTAGGAGGGTAAGCAGGGCTTGGTTCTCCACTGACTCATTTGTGTAATTCTAGAAAGAAATATTTTGCCCTGGAGAAGCTGAACAGATCTTTAGATACCTCCAGGGGTAGGGTTGAGTTTACTCCCTAAATGTTCAGACATTAATGGTGCCCATATACCAAAACTAGCCCATAAAATTCTCCTAACATTTATCTCCTGCTACCAGAATAGCAGCTGTGGTACACCACAGGTATAAAAAACTCCTTCTCCACATAAACAAAATCCTTCTCTCACCCAGATTTTCTATTAGCTACAGCCAAAATCTGCTTGCTCCCATGGGAGTGGACTTACTCCCTCACCCCCCACCCCCCACCCTAAGAATGCTGGCCCCACCAGAGAGCACAGGAGGAATTTGCTATAGTGGATCTGGCTGGGATAGAGTTGACTTTCTTCACAGAGGTCCATATGGTGCTGTGTTTTGGATTTCTGACCAGAACAGTGCTGATAACACAGCAATGTTTTAGCTACTGCTGAACAGTGGTGGCACAGAGTCAAGGCGTTCTCTTGATCATACTCTGCTACCTGCCATGGTGAGTAGGATGGAGGTGGGAAAGGGTTTGGGAGGGGGCACAGCCAGGACAACAAACCCACTGGTGAAAGGGATATTCCACACCATGCAAGGGATATTCTCTTACATGTCAGAGATATTCCAGGCTTATAATGCCATGCTCTGCACCAAGTCTGCTGGTGGGAGGTGGTGAGTGGTCGCCTTGGCATCACTTGGTGATTTTTTTCTCTTCCCTTCACTTTTAAACTGTTTATATCTTAATCCACAAGTTTTTCTTGCTTTTGGTCTTCCAGTTCTCCCCTGCATCCTGCTGTGGGGGCAGTGAACAAGCAGTTGATGAGTGCTTAACTTCTGGCTGGGGCCAACCCATCACAAGTTATAACAGCCATCACTTTCCTGGAACTCTGAGTTTTCTCTAGCAGGGTTTTATAGAGGCTTTCCTGGGATTTCTTGTAAAATTTCATCAGTGAGTCAGCCACTTGTGCTACAAGATAGATGAAAGCGGTAGTTAACCAGGCTTAACTAGAATTTTTCATCAGTATGCATATATTTTAAGCATATACAGCTGGCCTGGACATGTGAACAGGTGATCAAGCAGCATCTGGAGTTATCTGCTATATAACTCCATGCTGTCAATGTGGCTTATTAACCACTGGCCATTAACCAGCTTGGAGTGTGTTTGCCTCCATACAGCAGCAAATTTTGTTCCTGAGGTGTAGCTGGTGCAGCCAGGTGTGTTGCAGAGGGCAGGGAGCTGCACTGGGTTTTCACAGGTTTTTCTGTGTCAGATGGCACAGAACATATGCTGAACCAGGCAAGGCTTAGGGGGAAGGAGAGGAAAAGTGGTCTTTGGTCTTTTTGACATCCCCAGCAAATCTGTGCCTGAGAGTCTCCATTATTCCCTATAAAGACACATCTCTGACACAAAACTGCAGTGCTAAGCAGAATGTGTGCAGTCTGGTTTTGCCCAATGACAAGTACATTTGTTTTTGTAGATAAGTTTGTAGATAGAGCACAGCTGGTGCGGAAATGAGTGGGTTTAATTTCTCATTTGTTTAGGTCTGTGATTTAATTACTGCAATCGCTATTATCAGCTTCTTTAAACTTTCATTTATTATCAGGCACCAAGAATACAATTTATTTCATTTGACAGAAAGCTACTTTCCACATAGTGACAATTCATTGGGTGAAATTTCAGTGTTTATCAGCATATTCACAAATATATCATGTGCACAAATGAGGACCACTGAAGCTAAATTGTGTTAACTAGACATCAGGTGCTTTAAGAGATTACCAATAGTTGTGGTCAAGAGTAATCACCAGGATTATGTCTGGGCTATAAAAATGCACATGATCAGAGAGAAGGTTTTCCTCACAGCTTCCATTTAACAAGATTTCATCTCTACACACCTGGCACAGGGCAAACCCCTGGCTGGGTCTGCAATGGAGAGATTAAATTAGCAAAATACTTTTTGAATACCTGGAAGCAGTCCAGTGTTCACATACAGAAAAAACCTTACAAGTTCCTGAGATGCCTTGGGCACAGGCATCGAGTTTTCCTGGTGGCCCTTTAGGCACAGGGCTGCTGAAGGGCAATTTGAGTTGTCCTCAGTCTCGTCAGTCAAATTGGAGCTTTCAATATCGTCAACCTGGATCCTCACTTCCAAAGGCAGAAATTTTCATCCTTTCTGATAAAACCATGTTGTTTACAGTTGCATAACTTTTTAATAACAGGACAATAAAAAGATAAGTCTTAACCCAACAATTCTGCAAAAAATGGCTACCGTGGGACAACCAGTCCAACAGTGTGAGAGGTGTTTATGGAGGGCATATTTCTGAAAACGGACTTGTTTTCAGAGGCTTGTTTTGGTGTTTTGCACAACAGTCAACTGATGTGATTTATATTTTTATAAATGGTTTCTGCTGCTATGCAAGTGTGTTACTGTGAAAATGTGAAGATCTTAATACATTTTAGTATGGCTCTGAATCTTCTCCTTACTATTTTGTACATGCTTGGTGAATGAGTAGTGTACTTGTGGCTCTATAGAGTTTGTTTTTATTAGCACTCACCACAGTAGTAATGCTGTATTGTCTAAGAAATATTTCCCATATTTTCCTTCAAAACAGAAGAAAATATTCTAACCTTTTAAGAACTGTTCTCTTTTTAGGAAGAAACTATGCAAGAATTAGCACACTGTTCATCTGAAGACTCAATCCCATCTGACTGACAATATGGATAAGTACAACAATTCTCTATTATTCCTCAACTCATAGAACTCTTACAGCTCGTTATGGAATGATTTCCACTAATTCCTGAAACATAAGCTGCAAGCACAGGCTGTTCACCATTGCTGTGGGATAAAGCCCTATGTGAGGGAAACTGTGTCAGAGGACCACTGTCAACATAATTATGGCTGCAGCAAGGATATCCCAGAAATCTAAAATTTATAAAGACCCTTCAGCAAAGACAGTACAGAGACAGGGGCTGCAGTAATTCCTATTTTTTTAACATATATTTGGGAATAAGAATAGTCACACACTTGAGACTGAATCTTCATATTTAAAGCCTCAGTGAATTCTCACCCTCTCCCTTAGAGAAAACAATTATGTTGGGAATTTCATCAAAACCACTTCTTCCCATAGAGTTTTCAGGTCAAAATTGTGAGGAACGTATGTCAGCAGAGGTTAGCGGTATGATATTAACTACACACAGCTCTGTAGGAGCAGGAATTTGAGTACCTGAACTAGCTGTGGAGTAGTTGAATGTGTGAGATCTGTGAACGTGCTGACTCCTTACATGGGCACAGCTCTATCACAAGTTGCACAACCCCACAAAGACTCTCTGCACACCATGCACAGCAGACAGAGGTTGAAGGGTCCCATGCCTGCTTGAAGGAAGCAAGATGAGATCTAGAAAGGCTCATGGCCTTGGAGATAGCTCAGAACTTGCTGGTGGCTTAATTTGACACGTATTTTGTGAAACATATCTGCTGCAGTCTTATCTCTGCTTCTGGTGGCATGTTAGATACTAACTGAAACTTCTGCCCTACCACTATTCCTGGACTCTTTTTTTGGTTAGGCTGAACATGAAGCAGACTTTTTCTCCCTAAATTTTCTAGGCAAATTGTGCAGAAATCGAGAGGGGAGATGCTAAGAACCCAAAGTAAAACCAGAGAAGTTACCACCCTGACTCACAGCCAGGTCAGCGAGGCTGCCCCTGCCCCTCAGGTTGCATGCATGCCTGGGTGTCTACAGTATCCCCCACTGAAATCCTTGTGGTTTTTCTCTGACAGATTTTTTCAGGCTTTTCCCACACGTCTTGAGAAGACAAGTGCTGCTATAGCAAGGTATATCACCATTATTTAGTTAATGTAGGGATCATCATTCATCTGCTTAATCCTGTGAAACAGAGGGACATAAGAATGTGATTTATGCCTTTCCTGAAGGAACAAGGAAAGGAAAAAAAAAAAAAAGAAAAAAAAAAGGAAAAAAAAGGATTACAAGTTTCAGTCAAATATTCTGAGATTAAAAATGTAAACAAAATAACATTCATAACCTGTCAACTGATTGATGCATCTATTACTTTTAATGAAATCAACCATGAATTAAGCCTACTGGAAGGCTACAGACTACCTTTAGACAAATGTATTTTGTTATTTTGAGTGCTGTAATTAATTTTGGAAGGTTGCTTGGTGGGGTCACTAAAACAAATATATTTTGCAAAACGAAAACACAGGCAGAATGGCATGTGACTGGAGGAAAAGGATCTGTTCATAAAGGATTCTTCTATTTGATTTTATATGAATAAATTAATCAGAATTCATGTAATTATTGTGCTCTTAAAGGTCTGCTGCTTGCTTGCTAACCTGTATAATGTACTGATGATTATAAATCTAATGCTGTGATGATTTTCTGAATGACTATCAGACATCTTTGCTATGAGACAGCTTATAGACAATGTTTTCCCACACTCACTCTTACAAGCAAAAAATACACAAAAAAGCACACATAAAAGAAACAAAGCAAATAAATTTTTTTAAAAATATATTTAATTCGGATTTCTTTTAAGTATAAACTTCTCAAAGGGACATAAACTCTACATTCAAAATTTTTCCAAAGCCTCTAATGATGTCAGATGTCTTATTGTCAATACTTTTTGTGTTGATGTTTTTCTGTGAAGATATTTTTTTGTTAAAAAATAATAGTATTTTCTTGTGACTATTACAATATAAAATTTGAAGTCCAGAAATAATTTTCTATACTACACTTTGCAAAGGTCCCGTACATCTGCTTGCAATATGTTCCCAACAGCTCCTCTCATCGGCATCTATCAGCAAATTCAAAGTTCTTGGCAGTAGGTTTTGATGCTTAACATTGTTTAAAAATGCAAGTTACAGGGAAACTTGGATATCCTCTTTCTGTTTCATTGATGATGACACCAGGCAGAATCAGAAACAAGAAAGAAACCAATAGATAATACCTGTATATCTCATTTCTGCAGTCTAGCTGGACTCAGCTTGGAGGATATTTTCTTGCAAAAGAGATTCCTGGAATTGTATTATTTTTTTCTTATATAAAGTCTCAATGTTTTAGAACTTTGTTCTGCAAAACACTGGGCCTTGTGAAACAACCACAAAGTGTCTATGAGTCTATGCTTGAGGACAGCTTACTTAGAACATTGACACTTTAGACTGGAATGTCTTGGATAAGCCAAGGGGAGCATTACTGCAGCAATTTTGTTACTCCTGTTACATATGATCTACATCATAGCTCTAAGTGATGGCAACTGTGAACAGCAGCTTTCTTACTTGTCTGCATTAGCCCTGCCTGCCATGTGAAATGCAGAATCTACTTCCAGAGGGACCCAAAGGCTTTATGTTGCTATGTGAGCCGATCAGAAATAAAGATTTCCAAACAAATTCTTTCTTGTCTTTTAGTAACCACTGAGGGGAAAAATAAATAAATAAAATAAAATAAAATAAAATAAAATAAAATAAAATAAAAAAAAAAAAAAAAAAAAACAAGAAAAGTGTGAGAAGGTTTTGTACTTTATCCAAAAAATATTAATAATAATAGAAAAAATCATTTGACAATGTTCCATAGCTGATGGCCTGTACAGATCCATGGCAAATTCCCATGGTGTGCCAAATCACATACTCTTCAAAGCCAGTGCCTCTGCATTTCCATAAGGAAAATATAATCAGAAGAAGACTGTGCTGTCTTCCCCAACAGTGGAAGAATGGATGGTCTCTGCTAGGATTGTCTGTGCAGGAAATTTGATTGTTAATATGCATTAAAAGGTGATGTTAAAATGGTTTGACAATGAGAACTACCAAGACCAATAAACAAACTGATGTTCTGGAAAAACAGATCCAATTAGGTGGAGTTCTTGAGGCACTGGGTACATCTGCTCCTCACCAGCAGTACATCACAGCCACAGCAAATGCACCGAGCTTACTATTCATAAACTGCCCTGTCTCCCTCTCCTGTCTGCAGTAAATTCACCAGAAGCGCCCAAGAGACCCAGGAATCCAATCACCGGAGTCCCGTAAGTGGGTGTAAGCTCTTTGGGCAAGGAAGCCAAGCAGATTGCATTGCTCCTTCCAGCCAGGAAGGAGAAACAGGTGTGAATTTAACCCTTAAAACTGGCGGAAAAGAACAATTTGGTCCCAGTGAAAATTCACTGTTCTGGAATTTCTGGAATATCCTTCACTCCCCAAAAAGGGATAGGAATACCTGTACAGTCATCTAAGAAAAAAAAAAAAAAAAGTATATATATATAAATTCACAAGATTACACTCCTTTTCAGAATTTCCATTAACTTCTTTAGATGATGTTTATGCATCTAAACGTTCTATTTCCTGCTGTATTATGTACTGTAACAATTACACAGTATTTCAGCCATTAGCAAAACAAATTTTGAAGACATAGAAGGCAGTTAGTGCACTTTTTTTTTTTTTTTTTTTTTGGCTAGAATATATGATCACATTTCTTCTATCATCAATATGGGTTGAAACTTCTTAGTCCCCTGTGCCTTAGAAGGCAGAAGATATAACTTCAGTCCGAATCATAAATTTCATAATATGAAATATATATGTTTATAATAATTATGTTAAGAGCACAGAGGAAAGAAAAAATAAAACATTAAAATATGATTTTTAGTTTATTTTAATATTCTTCGGGAGGTAGCAAAGCAATCTAACATAATCTTAATTCTAAATGTGAGGCCTGGCTTGCTGAAATATATCATACACTTTGCCAGACTAAATCTTGCCACAGCAAGGCATTAGTTAAAATGAACAAATGTAAATGTTTTATTTAACTAACAAACTGTACATTTCAAAATTTTGTTTCCAAATGTGTCATTTTTAATTTATCTGTAACACATAATTAAGCTAAGCTTGGTCTTTCTATATACACAAGGATTAGTGCAGCCTGCCTGCTCAGCTGATAACAGAAATCATATGTTAAATAATTGCAAAGAAAAAGTGGAATTTCTCTTTGTCCTGAAGCAAGTATCTATAAGTAGACACTTCTAGTTCCCAGAAAGCCCTAACTGTATGATACCTAATAGTACTGAATAAATGGGAATCTGGAAAAAAAGTTAAAAAAAGGGCGGGGGGAGGAGGGGAAGAAATTGGTGAGAAAAACAAACAAACAAAAACCATTAAAAACCATTTCTCCGCAACCTTATCACACAGAAAGAGGGCAGATAGTATGGCAAGGTGCTTGTCATGGGGCTTTTGTTTCAGGGCCAAGATGTCCCATCACTACTATGGCTCCATGAAACATTCCTAAATTCACACTTGTCAGGGTGAACAATGGAGCCTCACTTAATTCACAGGAAAAAAGAAATTGCATTCCTGCTTTCTTTACATAATTATTTCGAAAGCAGCACTGCTCTCACAGCCACCATGTCTGCATTTATATAAATTAAGCAGAAAGTCTATGTGTAAAGGTGAAGCTGTAAATCCAGCAATATTATGCAGCCGGACCTAAATGTCATGTTGTACAATTGACTGCACTAAAAATAAAATTAAAATTGCTCTCGTTGTCTTAATGCAATATCATATTTCTTTCATAAGAAAAATCCTAATGATAAGAACAGCGAGTCTGAATTAATGTCCCTTTAACTTTTTAGACAAATTCTGCAATGTCTGCTAAGACAATTTCTGTTTTTTGTTTTGTTTTGTTTTGTTTTGTTTTATTATTATTATTTTGTTCTGTTGTGGTTTTGTTGTTGTTACTTTCCTTCAGTATGACATTGCTCTGTTCTTTTTGCCATTGCTGGTTATTTTCTTCTGGCAGAACTAATAGAATGAGGTAGAACAAGATTCATAAGGAAGAGGATCCTTCGGTCCCCTGCAGGCCTGGAGGCTGGTAAAGGGATGCGTCAGCAGTGGAGATGTGGCTCCTTAGTAAAAAATGCTTTCCAGAACTCTGGAGCCTTGACTTTTATTAACTTTGGTTTTTTTTTGGAGAGAGGCGGGGGAGAATAAAGCAATGAATGAATGCTCAAGATGCCCTCAGACTGCTTCAAAATCATGTCTTACTAGCAGTAAAAATAGAAAATCCATGTCAATTTGCACTTTTATGTGACAGGGTCCTGATATATGAGTGCAAATGATTGTTCCCTCCATTTGGTATGTTGCAAACATCCAAGTGTGTAAGAAAATATGAAGAAATTAAATGAAATAAGAGAAGTCAGTTCATGCCAATGACAAATATTATGAAAATTGGGATACAGTTTAAGTGAGACTTCACCGAGGAAGTCCCACAGCTTTGTACCCTCAGAAACACACTATCCAGAGGTCATCAGACTTCAGATGTGAAGTTCCATCTACACTTGTTACAGACTTAAAAACCAGGACCTCCTTGGCATTTTAAGACTGAATCTGAAGCACTGTCTCCTGCAGACCAGTGTCCTAGAGAAGTTGTGGACTGAAGGTCCATCAGGACCAGGTCTGTGGAGTGAAAGTAAGACAAAAAAGTAGCTTTAGCTTACTTGTTATTGGATTATGATATTCTGGGGGCATCTCTAATGAAGGAGCAAGATCTCTGCTGGTTGAGTTGCCATAGGCAGCTGTGCCAGAGGAACTGTGCCCAGACTGGCATCAGTCAGGGATGACTCCAGATTGATTACCCCTAGTCTTACAGGCCTGCTGCAGCCAGAGCACAGCCATTTTGAACACAGGTGGATGCAATGCTCTGTTTTATTTAAACAACGGGCCTCTTGTTCACCTCCCAACAGAAAAAATTATGCTTCATTTCCCTGAAAGCTCTGCAGACAACAGCGACAAGGTAGCAGCCTGCTCCCAGTGTCATGTACACTCTGGTATCTCTTCAGTGTTCATTTCGTCCTTACCTCTCCTCATAACTTGGCTTACAAACTGACTCGCATTCAGTGGGACTTCTCCACTCATTATAACACTCAAGTCCTGCTGAGTGTGCTTGAGGCTGACAGCTCTCTTGCTGCCTGGAGGATGCAAGATAAACGTGGCACTCAGTATTCTGGCAGCAACCCTCAACATCATGCATCCTGAGCAGGATGGGCAGCCACGAGCCTTTGAAGGAAAAATAAAGCATCTCAGCTGATCTCCATGTCAAGAACTGCCATTTCCAGAAGTCCTAGCCATGGGCTTGAGACAAACTGCTCTTGAGCATTGCTCACCCTGGACTATGTCAGCCTGTGTACTAAGGCAGCAGTGTCAGTCATTGGAGCACTGATGAATAGCCATAACTTGTCTTTAATTTCTACTAGTAGTATTAAACTGCAGATGGTTTGAGATTCAGTGCAAAATGATGAAAACTTCAGTTTCTGTAAAACTTCTGGGCACATCAGTGAAACTGCTTGTCCCCAGCATGTTACAAGAGGTGCTCAGTAGTTTCCAGAAGTAGTCTCCTTAATACAGGCAGTCAGTCCCCAGGATCTACTTGTCCCTAAATCCCAGTCCAATTTCCCTATAGCCAAATGCTACATATTCCCTCCTTTCAAGTCCCAGAGTGCCCTCCTTCCTGGAGGAGGCAATTCCAACAACTCAGGCAATGAATGGGCCAGGAAGCAACAAATCAGCAGGAGATGTGCAGTCTGTATTTACATAGTTTCATTTGCATAGTTTAGTAAAATTGTCCTTCTCTTCTTTTGAAACGCAAAGATGTTTCAGCTTACACTGCAGGACTGAAGCTTATCAGGGACTTTCCAAGGATCCATACACCTTGCCCTTTGCCTCTCATTATTCCAGAGATGAACAATTGCAAATAACAACCAATCTCTTCTGTTCTCTCCAACATCCAAGGTTGGATGCCACAAAGTTTTAGCTGCATCCTCTGTGCTGAATCACTGTTATCTGTGATTTATCAGTATCTGTCTTTCAAAATTATGTGCTTTATGTATTCCAATGACTCTGTATTCATAATCCATTGTCACAGACTTCCTGTATAACCTTGGACAAATCCTTTATGAGCTGAACTTTGTAAAGATATTGTCGTGATTACATTTGGCAGACTAGTCACTAACTACATTGATTATTCTGCTTCTTAATATCCCTTTGTCTTCATTCCTTATTTGGAAAAAAATGAAGATAGCAATACACAGATATTAAATGCCTTTGTTTGTCTAATTTAGGTTACTTACAGTCCAGGGTAAGGCCTTTCTTTCACTGTATTTGTATAGAGCATAATTTAACAAGTCTCAGGCAGAGATATGGATGGTACCTCAGGACAAACAATTACACCTGTGATATTTTTACATATTCCACATTTCTTAAAACTGCTACAAAAGAGTACATTTATAATGTCAATTTTAGTTCAACTTTTGTCATCAAATTGCTAGTTCAGGTTTAATATCCCCCAAAGTACTTATCCTGTTCATAGCTGTAGATTACATTAATATTTTAGGCAAGTCAGCTCATATTTAAATTTGGATTGAAAAGGCATACAAACAGCATCTCTGAAGGGTGTTAAATAAATGGAACATTTTTTGTTAATTGTCTTAAAATAGTTTCCTTTTTTAGACATAAAATAAGTGGAACTTTTTTCATTGTGTTTGTATATAAAGTAGGAAGTGAATTGCCATAAAAGTAAATGTTCCCCTGTCTCACACTCTCCATCACATCAATACAGTTTATGGGCAACATCATTGCCAAAATGGGTCTGTGAATCTTTCAAAAATATTTTTAACATCAATGCGCAAAAAGCATCTTATAAAAAAGTAACAACAGAACTGGCATGCGAGCAAAGAGCAGAGCTTAGCCAAAAGTCATCAAAATTAATTTTTCCTTTTACTTCAGTAGATTTAGATCCCACCTAAAACATTTTATCATTGATTTAACACTGAAGGATATCAAGATTAATGGAGAAGAACTGAGAGACTAGAAGCTGCAGTTCTGCTTCTAAAACCATTGGACATCTGTCTGTGGGGATGGTTGCCCAAAGCAACTGAGACTTTTTTTTTTTTTTTTTTTCCTGGGGAAATCTGCCTCATTTTCCACTCAACACCATAGTGAGATATATGTGTAGGAGCTAGGTCATATATGGGCCTGTCTCAGGAACACTCTGTGACACTGGCCCTGCACATTAGGGAGAGTTGAGATAAGTGGCTGGCATGGATAAGACAGGTCCTCTTGGATATTTCTGCTCTGAAATAATCCTTATTTCAAAAGCTAGTGAAACACTGAGAAAATCCAGTTGCTTTCTTAAACGGGAATCATTTTTACCTGTGGTAGAGTTGCCTTACCTCAGAGTTTGTAATTCCTCTCCATAATTTAACAGGACACACTGTACATAGAAGTTGTCAAGTGTCCTGATAGGAGGTGGACACACAGCTTGTGGTAGGTGGGTATGTCTGGAGCTGCTTGGTGTTGTTCTTGTGAAGCTGCAAACAATTTTTGTCTTTCAGAAGTCAATTCCATGGGCAGTTTAATATCTGAGCAGGAAAAATAAAGTTACATCTTCTGCCTTTTCTTTCCTTCTCTGCAGCTAAAACCTCACAAAAATCTGTCAGTGGTTCTCAGGCACTTATTAAAACACCACTGATAAAAGGTGTGCTGATGTAGCCTGACATGGGCACCTCCGCCCACGAGCTCTTCACCTAGCCATAATCCCACCATCTTCAGGGAAATCCACAGGCCCCGACCTCCACACTCCATGGCCACAGCACCCAGGACCTGACCCATGCAACTGCCTTTCTCCCTTGGGTGCTGGTGCTCTCCCTGCCAGCCCAGGAGGTGGTTGTCCATCCCCACTAGCAAAGAGCATCTATTTGTTCTCCCGTGTCCCTTCTTCCCTCTCTTCCTGCAGTTGGTCCTGGTTTTGCCTGTTCTCTTCAGTAACTTTAGCAGTTATCAGTAACTTTAGTAGTTATCAGTGTTTGGTAACTTCCTTGCCTGCTGGGGTTATGAACACCTTGCATAAGGGCACAAATACCTCTCTGAATATCCACCCACAAAGCTATCAACACATTCAGTACAAATATGCCTGTTTTCTGAGGTACAGGCTGCACTCCCCAGTCCTGTGTGCTCAGGCTTCAAGGGACAGTCAGTGACTCCAATGTTATAAATTATTTTCTCTGACAGCCATTTTCAAGAGCTTTTTTTTTTTTTTTTTTTTTTTTTTTGCTCAACATTCACCAGTGATGTGCGCCTGCAAATATTTTATTGCAATTAAAGCCTAAAGGTGATTTTCTTCTTTTCAGAATTTACATCCTGTGCTGTTGTGATGGGACACTTGAAAGCACATTCAGTAACTCCTGCTCAACATCCAAGCTTCCATTTCAATTGAATATCAGGTCAGGTTCTAAATTTACATTGCTCTGTGTGTTGCTTTTCATTCTACTCCTTATCTTCATCCCTATGGGACAACATGACTTTTACAAAAGTTGTTCTAATGCCTTTGTTGTTCCTGCTCAGTGCACCACCACTTAGCACAAAAGCACACAGAAGAAGGATGAGGAATCAGAAAAATCCAGACATCTCTCATTTTCTTTAGTGGGCCTTTAAATGCTGCAGATTAACATAATCCATCTTGGAGATCTGGTCAGGACTTTGTATTTTAAAAATGAAGTGGCTGTAGGAGTTTTTTGTTTTTGTTTTTTTTTGTTTGTTTGTTTGTTTGTTTTGTTATTAATATTTTTGTTGTTCTCCTTTTTTTTTTTTTTTAATTGAATTTTTTATTAATGTTCCTCAACTTTTAACAAAAATGAAAACCAAAGGAGAGTTCTTTGGTTAAAAATCACATGGTGCTGACACATTTTTCCCTGCTTTGCTGTTGATAGTAGAAGTCCAAATAGTGACACCTGGTCCACCAGAGATCCACACGGACACTTCCACCCCTCCTTTGTCACCAGAGCTGCTGCCCCTCTTTTCCCAAGGCAGCTGCCAGGCAACTGGGGGTAGCAGGAGGCAGCAAGGGCTACCAGGATCCTCCTTGGTATCCCTCAGACACAGCCCCTTCTGCACACCCCTGGAGGTAGAGAGGAAAAGAGTTTAAAACCAGCAAGTGGTCTAGGGGGAGAGAAAAAAATTTGGACAAGCTGAGATGTTTTGGTGAGCAGCTTTGGCAAATCAAATTTCAGCAAAATTTTCCCTGATGTATCATTACTGTGTTCCAGCCAGCCAGTTTAACCACTTGCTTGATACCTCTCTGTAAAAGTCAAGCCTGCTCCTGGCTGCAAGTCTGTACTCTTAAAATATTACTCAAAAACATGCCTGCACTCCTTAAAGGTCACACAGAGACAGAGTGTCTGTTAGCTGTCCAGGAGAAGAAATTGTGGATGTCAGCTAGATAATCCTGAAGAAAAAAGAAACGTCAGCATCAACAGGGAAACATCAGGGTGAGTTGATCCTCCAGTCTCAGGGGAGTTGTTCATACACCCTCACACAGGGGTTTCTGTCATATGAAAACTTTCTGAGCTTGCCAGGGTACTGCTCACTGCCATCAGTGAGCTCGTATATGTGTCCACTGTTGGTCTGCTGAGGCTGCTGGAGGAAAGGCTTACCAGCAGGATCAGTCCTACAGACTTTGCAGGAGCCCACAGAGTTGTATGGGAATACGTACTGTATAGCTAAATTAAATCCGTGCAACCAGGATGGAAACACTGCTTTGTTCTCTGTAATAGTGTCACTGCTGAAACACTGACATGAACTCTGAGTTTCAAGAGGAGAGGCAACGTTTTCATAAGCTTCAAGGCCAGGGGAAGAAGGCAGTGTCTTTGATTGGTACTAAAAGCTGACTTTCTGTCTGTATCGGTGGCATTATCTACTGCAAGAAGTTGTGTGCAGATTAGCTGGCATGGAGGAGCATTGTGGCTGTGGATGTGAGTGAAGAACTCCATCAATTCTCTTATGGCTTTCCTTCTTCTTATCACAGGATCCCTGAATGCTGTCCAGCTCTGAAAGCCAGGGAGTTTAATTGTGGTCTTGTAAAAGAAAATAAAAGAAGGGGTCAGCATGATGACTGTATCTGTACAATAACATAGTGACAATGTTCAGATCAAGCGTGTGGCTCATTTGATTGCTGGAGCAAAACCAGGTCATTCAAACTGAATAAATATTTATTTTGCAGTAGAGTAAGTAGCTTAAAAGATTTATTGTCTCCTTGGTCTGCTTCTTTTGTGATTGTCTCACAGCCGCATGAGCTCTGACCAAGCAATGTCCCACTGCCAGCACATACAATTTTCTCTTCAGGTTGGATCTTCAGCTGGGTCTGTGCCCACTTGCAGCAGCTGGTAGTCGAATCCATCAGGCTCAGCCTTCTCCCACACCTCTGTGAAGACCCAAGTAAATGCCTTGGCCAGGGATGGAAAGAGACAGCTCTCAGTGAAGTCTTTAACATCCCAACAAGGAAAGGACACTTGTTGTGGACCTGAGGTGGCGGGAGCAGGTGACAGCCACATACAGGGGTGGCAGTGCCATTGGCAATGGGTAGGCTGGGAGAGACAGAGCAAAGGTAGGACAGCTTGAAGGATCCTCCCTCTGTTGCATTTTATATTTGCGTTAAGATACAGAGAAAAAGTGCTATTTCCTGCAACCTGGCTTCTGGTTGTAGATCCTTCTTGATGTATTTTGTTTCATATTGCCTTTATGTGTCTTCCATGCAATTGTAGGAGCACAGCTTGCTCCCAGGGTCACTGTTCACCAGGGGTGCTGACAGTCCCCTGCTGCTTCAAAAGACCTTATTATCCTCTGCTGCTCACACACCAAAAGCCTTTCTTTGGACCACAGAACAAGGGGTTGTCCCAGACAGCCTTGGTGTCCCTTCCAACCCAAATTGCTTTGTGAAGCCATAAAGGAGACCTTTACTCTGCAACAGGCACCTGAGAGCTGGGGGCACACTGGGGCAGCTGGAAGGCAGATGGTAGGGATGTGTCCTGTACTGGTGAGCAGCCAGATCTGAGGAGAGCAGGAGCAGCCAGAGAGATGCTTGCTGGCTGAGGGACAGGCAGGAGGGACATCTGGCCAGACACTGGCTTCTCAGCTCAGTGGGAATGGCGGTTTTGGTTTGTTTTGTATAACTTTCTGTGGACTCTCTCAGGAAAGTGCGATGGATGATTTAATGAATCATTATGAGTGTGTGGGCTCTGCCTTCCAGTGGGTGAGATCTCTTTCACTCCAGCTTTGTCTCACATTATAAAGAAGTAAAAATGTGCTCTTCTGGAACTTTTTATTTATATTTCACAATAAAAGCTCTGACAGCTGAAATAAAGCTGTTAGTGGATTTATTCTTTTCAAAAGTACAGACTCAAACTCATGGACAAGGAGAAATTGTGGGGGAAAAAAAAAGTAAATGATTTGCACTTACAAGGAAAATAAGGAAGAAGTGATAATAAAGTGGGACAAGGATGGTCAGGTGGCAGGGCTTTGAGCATCAAGGCTGGCAGACATTTCTTGCTGTCTATTTTCTGCCTCAGCTGAGCAGGAGGAAAGGCCATGCGCTCTCCCATTAGCTGCAGTTATTTGGCACTCAGGACACTGCAGGGCCCATGGCAAGCTGTGGTACCTGGCTAAGGTGTTTCTGACAGCCTGACCATGATGTGGAGGAAAGTGCTGATGAGATATGGCTTCTAGCAAGACCTGTTTATACTTTCATGCAATATTTGTCTAAGTCCTTGGTCTTTCTCTATCTTTCTTGAAAGTCACTGTGGGCTTCTGCTTGGCCCACGCAGAGGAGATGATCATGGAGAAGCCTTTCTGACGCCAAAGGAAATCTGAAGGATGAGGAGCATTTTTCCATATTGCACATGCTGGGGAAGCTTGTAACTTGGGAGGAAGGAATTAAAGCACAAAGAAAGAAGCGTGTATGTGCCATGTGTGTTTTAAAGTATTCCTAACACTCTTGATATGAGAAAGGGAAATGTTAAGAATCAGACATAAGGCTTGTGAACTTTCCTCTCTGTTGTGTTATACTCTTCTGGTATGTGTCAGACAATAATAATATGGAAAACAGGGTGTTGTAGAAAGTTAAATCTACTGGTGACAAAGCCAGTGAAGATAAATGAGAACATGGAGAAAGATGTAACCTGGAGATTAACTCCCACGTGGTCATTCTTCCAAATTCTGTCTTAATCTGTTTAATGCTGAAATTGTTTGATTTTCATGTCTTGCTGTACTGGGTCTGGCTGGGATGTTAACTTTCCCTGCAGCAGCCCATACAGTGCTGTGCTCTGCACTTGTAGCTAGAACAGCAGTGCTATCACACCAGTGTTGTGTCTGCTGCTGAGCAGTGCTGGCACAGCATTGGGCTTCTCTCTAACCCTCCTAAGGGGTGGGCAAAAAAGTGAGAAGAGAAACATCACCAGGGCAGCTGACCTAAACCAACCAAAGGGCTATTCCATACCGTGTGGTGTCACACTCAACAATAAAAGGTGGAAACAGGAAGAAGAGCAGAAGGGTGGGCTCTCATGAAAATGTCGGTTCTCCTCCCGAACACCGGCTACGTGCGTTGAGGCCCTGCTGCAAGGATGTGGTCAAGCATCGCTCATTTGTGGGAAATAGAGAGTAATTTCTTTCCTCTGCACTTCCACATAACCTTTTTATTTATTTATTTGTTTGTTTGTTTGTTTGTTTGTTTGTTTCCTCCCCCCCCCCTTTTTTTTCCCCTTCAGTTAAATTGTTTAGTTAATAATAATCTTTCCTTATTTTTTTTCCTTTAATTAAATTATCCTTATCTCAACCCATGAGTTGTTCTTTACTTCTTCCCCTCCTCATCTAAGGAGGAGGAGTGAGAGAGCGCGTGTGGTGTTTAGCTGCCTAGCATGGTAAAACCACCACATTTACTCAGACTTCCTACATAGTTCTAACAAATTAAAGAATTAAAACTTTATCAAGGATGTTCTAAGAAAAGCCTTTTTCTATTTAATGTGCTGTTCCAAGAGGCTGACTTTTGAATATTTGTGCACATCAGTTCCAGCTGAATTGCTGTGAGGTAACAGTTAAAATGTAGTAAACAAATATTGGGACAAGTCACAAAACTGCTGAAGATGGCGTCAATCATCCCATTTCTCAGCCACTAGAAACTTTCTCCTCTGTCCTTGATTCACGTTCTGCTAGGAGTTTCCCCAAACATCTGTTCTGGGCTTGGTGCCAGCCTCGGTGACAGTAGAGGCTTGCCCAGGCTGGAGGGCAGCAGAGGCGATGTGCTGGCTGGCCTCTGCAGGATTTTAACATTTTTACCATCACCCACTTGCTCTAAGCCACAGTAATAAATACATGGCAAGTTTCCCACCATCCTGTCTGTAGATGAATAACCTCCTGAATGCAGAAAGTTTCATTAGTCCCAGGGAAGAGGAGAGATTTCAGGCTGTCACACAGAAGGGTATCTTTGCGAGTAATTAAACAGGCACTGCAAACCTTGCAGTAGTCAGTCTAGAGAACTGTCCTCCTGCCCTGACACAGCGCATTGACAGTTCCCAAGCCTCCATCCTGATGGATGTAACAGCTTGGCTTGCTCCTACTGGGTTATTTCAGACAGCTTCTGGACGAGCACCTCAGCTCCAGGCAAGGCTCAGCAGTGACTCAGCAAGGGGATCAGATTATTTCAGCTGCACTTCATTATCTGACCAGGAACCCAGCGCAAGAGATACCATTGCTTCATCAAATAACTGCTGGGTTTTTGCCTGTCCCCGGTCTGTTTCTGGGAGGAATGCTAAAGGCAGTGGCACAGCAATGCAGTTTTAGCTGAGCCTGCACAGGGGGCCTGAAAAGATGAGAGGGCTTTATGGAAAGAAAAGACAAGTATAGCAAAGGTATATGTTTTTAATAAATTTCTTCTCCTAATAGTAAAAGAGTCTTTACGTGCACAAAGCTAAGCTTGATTCATTAACTTTCCTTGTTATTGATGAAAGGCTTTAATTTTTTTCCTCATCTAATATAGGTTTATTAATTCTTAAATCAAATATACATTATTTTGTTGTTTCTCAACTGAAAATGTACGTTCTGAGACCAATTAAAGTAAAGTATGGGGAGTATTTCTCATTCAGGCAAACAAACATAATAAGGTTATTGTTAATATCTTTCCTCCTAGGAGTCTGCATTTCAGTGCTGGTCTACTTTACTGAATGTCTCGATACTGACTTCTTAAGATATATGGCTATATATACTTTTTTGCCTCTGGGTATACATTTTTTTTTTTTTTGGAGGGGGGGACTTTTTAATTTAAGAAACAGAAAACTCTGAAAATCAAAAAACAGATATTTTTTCTACGTTATGAAAAATCACATTTCTTAATGGACAAATGAAGAAAAATAAAGGAAGGAAAAGTTTTCTAAAAATCAAATTTGAAACCAATAAACCCAGTAAGGTTTACTAAGAATCATTTCTTTTCTTAAAATTCTTTGAAAAAAAAATACATTTTAAAGTGTTTTTAGTAAAATTAACAATATTGATCAATTGTTACAAAACAATTGTTATTAAAGAAATGGATTTTTTATAAAATAAGAACCTTTTTTTCCCCCAAGTCTTTTATCAAAATATTAAAGTTTCACATACTTGAAACATTAAATTACAAAAAGTTCTTCTATCTTCCTTGGCACTTTCAGAAACAAAAGGGCTATGCTATCTTAAGAAAAGTTCTTAAATTACTGGTGATGCCACATTGAGGACTGACTGCAAATTGCACAACAGAGTATTTTCTGATAATGTTTCCGGACCAATTTTGATGAGTCAAGTGGTCTGGATAATATTTGAAATAAACAGATGGTCTTCTAAATGTTTCTTTTGTCCATCTCATTATTACTTAAGAATCACTTTATATGGAGTAGATTAAATTTGCCAAATGTCAGGTACATTTAATTGCTGCTATTATGGCTATTGTTATTATTAATATTCTTAATAATAATATGGGAAATATCAACAGAAATAATAGCATTGAAAACAATGCAATTATATGAATATTATGCCCAGATCTTCTGTCTCTTTCTGATCAGCTTTCTGCCAGAAAACTAATCTTAAAACAAAAAATCTTTAGAAATCAGACTTAGAAAATTTCACAATAAAAGTACGGTAAATCACTTAGCATAGCAAAAGATAAAATAAAATGCACCAACTTGCTATACAATGCTGTAAATTTTTCATTAATGCAATTTACGTAAAGATATTCTTTTTCCCTAGACAAACCCTTAACCAACTGAAAAAAGTTTAGGTTTTCCACTGGAAAAAATGCCTTCTGCTGAAAGCAAAAATTTTTGCATAAACAAGTTAGTTTTGGCCAAATTTCCCTTTAGGAACATAAGGAAATTGACAATTCTGAAGAAGTTAAAGATTTTGTTTAAAACAGCAGGACATTTTGTATCTTCAGAGTCTATTAATTTACAGTGCAGCATATAAATTGAAGCTGGAGTTAATTGTTTTCATCCTATCAAGGGAAGGATTTAGTCTGGCCTCCGCTATTGCTTGTTCAGCTCTCCACTTCACTGGGGAACATTTCTTTTTTTAGGTGTTTTTCAGAATTGCAGCATTTCCAACCCAAGGAATTATTATGAAATGAATGATCAGATTTTCATTCAGCTCTAATTTTGGACTTGTACAATTTATTGTATCAGGAATTGGACTAAATAATCCACACAGAGAAAATCCAACAATGTGACTCTAGGCTTTTTGTCCAGACAAAGCAAAAATATCACTAATTTTGAGTTGGCAGTACCTTTATTATACCTAAAGTCAGGCAATGACTGAATTATATGCTTCTTCATTTATGGCAAAATCCAAGGAAAAGGATTTATAATGCATGTTTGATGGGTTGTCCACAAATTGTCCATCCATAGCTTGTAATCTATACATCTAAGAGAGTACTGACATACTTTTTCCTTTTTCTATACATTGCTCTTTTTCATTTTGTTCCTAAGACTAACATCAAAAAGCTTTCATAAAGATTAAATCTCAGTAACATTTACTGCAGAAGATGTATAGCGAAAAATTCTTTTTAGACAGAAGCTATGTCTAAATGGCACAAATAGTAAGGAAATTCACCTTCAGTGGAGCAAGTCCTGTTTGTTTCCACATAATGACTATCCATAAATTAAGCTATTTGGTATCTTTGGCACTTTGCAACTATGTCAAGAAGTTCTACATAAATATTAATCACGTACGAGTTGTAAAATATGTTTGTATTTCTTTTTCTTTTCTTTTTTTTTTTTTTTTTTTTGGTGGGGGGGGGGGCGGATTAAAATGTAGGTCCAGGCTCCATAGAACAATAACTGTGTTTCACCTTGTTAAATTATCAGAAATGACCTAGCTCAGAGAGAGAATAATGTGAGGTACAATATTATTTTGGGGGTTGTATGGGGGTTTATTTCCAAGGAAATTTCTATTGCTTGTGGCAATACAAATGTAAAAGAATAAAAGAGCATTTGGCTGAAAGTTTGCAATGCACCTCTTGCAAATGATGGCAAGTACAGCCCCACAGGAGCAGTCCCCCCACATTGACACGTCTTTGTAACTCAAAGTCACTGCAAGCTATGGTCTGGTTCTTTCAATTATGTTACAGTGCAGAAACAGGAGAAGCTGTGCACTATTTACAACATGCTATTTCATTATGAAGCACCCCATTCATGTGAGAACTTTTAAAAGTAAGAATGGAGGCAATCTTGTATTGACAATTCAGGTGTTTTACAGTTCTTTCTCTCAAAGGCTTACAAGGTCTATAGAAAGGATTTGGCTGTACTAACCCTTACCTGTCTTCTACAAACCAGTCAGACTGACAGGTCATCTACAGATATATTTGCAAATGGTTACTTTCTTTCCAGTGGTGAGGATCATTCCTGATGGTGAGAAATAAAATAATTTGCATTTGCCCTGCATTGCCCAGCATTTGTGCTTGTTGAATTCCATGCCACTGATTATTGCCCTGTACCTGAAGTGTGTCAAAGGGGTGAAGAGTAGAGTAGAGTAGAGTATAGTGCAGTGCCAATGTAGGCTTAACTTTTCTTCAAGATTAGCTGCTGCAGGAACTATTCCATAACCAATGTGAGAAGCAGCTCTGAGCTGTAAATAAGAGGATCTGCTTCAGGGGGTTTAATTATCTCTTACAAGATTCAAATCTGTTGTAAGAAGAAGGAGAGATAACTACTACAATGAATGCACTGCAGTCCAAGAATGTACCAATGAAATGTCCTCCACTTCAAACGGCCACACACTAGAAATGTGCTGTGAGATAATGGACAGACTTTCCACTCTGCCCTAAAAAAGAGAAACCCAAGCAGGAGGATCCCATGGGACTCACATTCTCTAGGTCTTGGTGTTCTCATTATATACCATAGAAGTAATAAAAAAGGCCATGAATGTCACTCTGAGTCACCATCTGCAAAGTATTGCATCTCCTGGATGTGATTGCAGGTGGTTGGACTGGGGGTCATTCAGCTGATGTATCCCTGGGGAACTTTACCGGTAAGGAATTCCTTCTCTATCAAAATATGGTTGGTAGGATTAGAGTAAATGTACAGTTTATTGTAATATTTTTTATTGTTAAATACTTGTAACTAGTAAGCAAAATAAACATTTTTTTTCTTTTTTTTTTTTCTTTTTTTTTTTTTTCTGTAGATACATACAATGTTTGTATATATACACCGGTGAATTAGAGACAATAACTAATTATCAGCTCACTTGTTTGCCACTCACCCAGAACACTAAACAAACTGAAATAGTTGTGAAAAGTGAAAAAGCCCTGCATACTGTTCTATACCTGCATGGTGTAGAACTAGAACTGATCTGTCTTAATTCTCTCCTAAAATCTGATTTTAAATAAATTGTTCTTCATTCTTTTAAGACACTTCAATTATGTCCATTCAGGCCAAGACTAAGTTTGGCTCTGGAAATTCAATGAGGTAAATTGGCACATGACAGTAACCCCCAGATTCCTGTGGATCCAGAAACTCTAATTTCTCAATAACACAGCTAAATTAGCAATTGAAAGCCTTAGGCTTAGATCAAAGTGTTCAACTGCTTTCATGTAACAGGACTAATCCCATTTGCCTCATTTGTATGAATATCCTCCCTTCTATAGAGCAAAGTCATGCCTAACAGGGCAGACTCTAGACGTCACACTGTAGTTTTTATGCCTGTGTTGCAGCAGGATTAAAAGTCCTGAGGCATAAGAGCAAAGATGTCAGAAACAAGGCAGTCAGAGGTAGAAAACCATGTCCATACTAAGGAGCCAATGAATTCTGCAAAGTCATATGTCTTCTAGGTCTTTAGAGAACTTCTGAATGATGGTTTGTGGTGCTTCTTAAGCCAGGGGAAAAATTAGCTCACGTATTTTCCCCTCATCTTTTCTGCTCCACCTTAGTGACAGCCTCCTGATCGCACTATGCTGAAAATGCCCTTTAGCACTGAAGCCATGAGTCACATATCTAGCGTTCACCTATAATTCCAATTGAGCCTCCTCTTTTCAGTTCATGGTAGGGCTTGCCTCTTTATTTCTTGGGTTCTGATCAAAAACTAGCTAATCGCCAAGGCAGCACAGAATTTGCATGATTGACAGATAACATCCTATGAGAGAACAAAAGGCTTCATTTTGGAAAGATAAGACAATAAAGATACTTCAACAAGAAGTCAAACAGCAGGGAGTGCTAAAAGACTCCCAGATCATCACACCAGAATGGATCTTTGTCAGCTAGCTTCATCACAAGTGACAATTTCAGCCTGGAGTATTTGATCAGCTCTAACTCATTCGCTCAACACACGAGGCAACTGAGCTCAGTCACTAGGCTTATTGAAATGAACCAACACATCTCTAGATCACTGCGGGATGTGAAGCACTTCATACGTGATGGCCAGCTTCAGTGTGCTCTGGTGCCATTTTATTCCTAGCCAAGCGTCCAGGTGTTTTATCCTCCAGCCTTGCCACCTTTACCTGGATCTTTGTGTCCCAGCAGCCAGTGAGGGCAGGTTTACATATAGTGCAACACCAAGGGCACCACTGATGCTACACTGTTCTCATTTCAGGATGCTTTCAGGTACTTGAATCCTTTTCTGACTGATGTTTTGATTCAGCACAGTGCCCCCAGGCAGGCCACCCAATGTCTGCTATGTTTGTAAACAACACTTTAGGACTTTTCAGAGTCAGAGGTCTCCTTTTGGTAGCTATGAACTTTAACATTTGCTGCTCCCCTTGATCGTGGAACAAACCTCAGTGCATTTGCTGTGGGACAATTCCTCTATAAACAATGGTGCTAATTTAGAAGAGCTGGTTTTATAGGCAACCACTCCAGTTAAAATAAAAAAATACGGAAGAGTAAAACATGATTTACATACAACATTATAAAGATAAAAATTTCTCTAGCACAGATAATTTTTAACATTATATGCAGGCTAATTACAGTAATAGAAATATAAAATTGCTTCTCAGGCTCCAGAGAGCAGTTTAATCAAATGTGCTAAAATATAAAGAAAATATTTGTTGCAAAATACAAAAAGTTATTATCAAGACATTAGTGCCGATGTTTATCATCAAGGATGATGAAGAGGTGTTTTGTGGCACATTTCTCTGCTGGCAGGAATGTCTCTGTGTTTGAATTCAGTTGAGACAGGAAAGTGCTATTCCTGAACATAATCAGGAATCGATTCTACGTGACACCACGGAGCAATTACAGTACCATTAAGTTCCATTAAGGTGGAGACACTGCCAAATTTAGACTCAGCAATTAAAATACTAAATGAAAGTGTGTGATCCCCATACTTTCCTATCTTTTGCCTGTCAAAAGAAGACCTGTCAAACAAAATCAGAACTGAGAATTTTGACTGAAACTTGTACAAATCAGAAGTTCACAAACTTACCCACGTTTTGGCAAAGCTATAAGCCCTTAATGAAATGAAAAAGTCATACTGCTCTGTACCACCCTCCACTCAAAAACACTTCTGAAAATCACATGTTAATTTATTTTAACCAAATCCATAGGTGTTGTTTTTTAAATCATATGTTCTAATAAAAGATGTACCATTCAACTTCACTTTAATTTTTAAGTATTGAAGCTGTTCAAACAATGATTTTCCCCGAGGGGTAAAAAGCTCCCAAGTAATCAGTGACTGGTGTAATATAATTCAGTCTGGGAAATACAATGACTACCAGGGAAAGTGCCGAAAGCAATTGAGGAAGGACATAAAACCATCTGGGGCATTGCATGGTCAGATACTGAAGTTAATGGATAGATTCTTAAACCCTAACAGATTATATCTGCAAAACATTACTGTCTGATGGTGCCTTTTGCTGGATGGCCGTGTTTTGCTCTATACAGAATGCACCCAGATGCACACTTTCACATCGAGCATTTTCCTCTGTACCATGCCATTACGATGCACCAGCCAGCTGGCTCCCACCGCACTGAAGATACTCTCTAAGAAGCTGTTCAGAGCAGTACAACAAGGAAACAGCTTTATTATCTTCAGACCACAAATGCAAGCAGTGCATAGAATGGCTTTCCTTGTTTTATACAAGTTTCTGCTGGTTCCAACACCACCAGGACCCAGGGGAGAGGAGAAGGGATGAGATGTGTGCTCCCTTGAGAGAACAGCCCAGTACCAGGAAGAATCTGGTACCCCTCAAGCATCTGGGAAGGCTAGCAGTACACCTCAGTCCTGTATTCACAACGTGTTAGATTTTATCCACAGTTTACTAAAAGGTATAAAAATACCTGGCCTGCCACAATCCATACATCTGCTTCCCCTACAACAGGTGACTGAGAAGTGCTGAGCTAGGCAATTTATATGGATTGGGACATAATGCTCTTTTTGCTGTCCTGCTGACATCTGGTGTGTGTTGTAGGCAGCCACAGGGTTAATGGTGCCTATGCTAGCTCCAAGTGCACCTCAGTAAAAGCAGAAGATCCTTGTTTTTATGATAACAAGGATGGAAAGGATGGTATAAAGAGGCTGTCTGATTTTAATAGGCAAATGCAAGCATTTCATTGTTAAGGGTCCCTTCCAAGTGAAAGTGCCCTCCTTTGGAGTTAAATCACTCATCTCCTTTTTTTTCTGTCATCAGTCTGTAGATGCTAGAAACAGTACAACGCCTCCCACTTTGTATTAAGAATGACAACATTACCATGGAAATGACCTGGTAAATGGTCCATTCAGCTGATAATTTTACTTCAAGCACTGAAATAAATAAAAGAAAAAAATTATGGTAACAGAAAATGTCCATGGTTAGATCCTGAAATATTTTCTATGCCACTTCAAAAAAAAAAAAAAAAAAAAAAAAAAAGTATATGATTTGCACTAACTGGATTAAATTTAGACAGGATAAACACTCAAATTTTCCTTGAGCTGCAATTTCCTTCAAGTGCATTAGACTGAATGCCAGGGACCTTTCAAGCTTTGATACAGTAAAGTTAAAAGAGGTTTTCCGATCTTGCCTGTGTCACCTTTTCAATGCACTTCAGGTTTGAAGGATCTGCAATAGACTGAAACAACCAAAAAACCCCACACCAAGGACAGCTATTTGTAACTCTGTCATTCCTCCCTCGTCTCCCACCATCCTGACAGTCATGCTAGCTTGACTCCTGGTTATGCAATTGCCATATCACATCACACTGAATTTACAAAACAGATTGTGCTGCCAAACAGGTGGGTGGGCCTTGCATATGGGCTGCTTGAAATAGATGGGGGCTAACCACAAATTTATTCATATATTTGAATGGCTCTTGGGTGTGCATAATGAGAAACAATTAGCTGAAAATAAAATACATACGAGAATGAAATGTTATGGTTTGCCACTCACAGAAATAAGTTTAAATACACTGGGAGTAAAAACATTAATAAAGCATTAACTATAGCTAGCTTCAAAATCACTCTGTTAAATCTTAATTTCAGGTTTTGAAACACCATAACATTTACTCCATGCTTAAAAGCTGAAAACATTTTCTTACTCCATGCTTTATGTGGATATAATATGAGAATGTGATTTTAACCATATTCTTAAACATTTTATTGTTAATTGCAGAGAATCTGTGTTTCTGCATCAGGAGTGAGTAACAATCTGATCAGACAGCAATTTATTCTAATGTGTATTTGATGAAAGCTCTCCTCTACTTTGATAAAAATACAGAAACTTCCAAACAAGATCCTTTATTTTGTATAGTGCTGACAGTTTCACTTCTGGTTGTTCTTTGGTGCTTTTCATCAAAATGAAAATTAAAGCATCTATTTAGGAGATCCACTTTCCTATATGATTTCTTGTTTCTGGTATGCAAATAATTTTGGCAGAGGGAAATGAATAGAGTGTTTATATCCAATAACAAGTTGTGTGCATCTGGTTGTGTACCAGAGATAACTGAAAATCAGTTGAAATGAAGTTCTCAGTCTCCCATTCTAATCACATTCTCTCCCTGAATTATGAGATGATTGCATATTTTACTTGGAGGAGGGATGGTAAATACAAGAATCTGGGATCCAAGACTAGGAAAAAATATATATAATTAAAAATGTAGGAGATATCACTAATACACTTATGATCAATGAAATCATATGGGGGAGTTTTTTTCCTCTTAATCTGTCATTAATGGCCTTCTAAGAATTAAGTTAGTGTTAGATAATTTTAAGCATACTCAGGAATCCAGTGCTTCCCAGAGTTCATGGGTATAAGGGTCTCTTAAGTGCTGTCCTTCAGCCCTGGTTTAATCTTCCTTCTGATGTGTGGGTCAGTCTATGAGACCATCACAGACTCTGGACACAGGCACCAAGAAAGCCTATTTTCCTTTATCCACAGCAATTGTTGTGCAAGAAAGCAGGCAGAACCCTGTGTCCCATGACTGACAATGCTTGGAAAAAGTAAGACCTACTTTAACCTTAAGGATATGACATGAGTTAGGCAAAACAGAGTTGTGTAGGCCCTTTCCCATTTTACCCATCTTCTATGACTCTTAAGACCTTCTGAACGTGTTTCTCATATTAAGTCTTACAGCATTTTTATCGACCACAGATCCTAAAGAGAAGTCCCTTACAGCCTTGTTGGTGTGTGCTAGCAGAGGCACAGTTTTGTATCCTGCAGTGCCAGAAGGGCAGGTTGTCACCTGAAAATGATCCTCTGAATGAGATTGCAGCAAGGGGTCAAAGATACAGCTAGTCTTGTGGCTGTGACCATGAATCAAATGGAATATTGTTGTTGCAACATGATACTTCACACCAAATGGGTTAAAAGATATTGCTGTTCATTATTGCTCAGGAGCAGCTGAATGTACTAGCCAACACTTCAAGCACCCCGAGGCCTACAAGGAAGCTAGAGAGAGTGGGATTTCTCTCTGCTACAGAGTAGAAATTTAATGTAACTTCTAATCCAAATTCTCTGTAGTCAAGGCAGAAATAGGCACCTCAAGAGCCAGCTCTCTCACCTGGACAACTACCTTATATTAGAGATCTCATTTATAGCTTGCTAAAGTTGGGGGAAATTTTCTTGCTTCTGAAGAGTTGCTTGATTTTCTGGGTAAAAGTCCCCTCAGCAATATAGGGTATAATTTACTGCTGCATTAAACATGGATTTAGGTTTCCATCTTTTGACCCTAATATTTAGAAATGTGGGCAATAATTTAGAAATGTGGGCATCATAGAATCCTAAAACTATATCACAGAATCATAGAATGGTTTGGGTTGGAAAGGACTTTAAAGATCACCCAGTTCCAACCCCCTGCCATAGGCAGGGACAGCTCCCACCAGACCAGGTTGCCCAAAGCCCCATCCAGCCTGGCCTTGAACACCTCCAGGGATAGGGCATCCACAGCTTCTCTGGGCACCCTGTTCCTGTGCCTAACCATGCTCTGAGTGAAGAATTTCTTCCTTCTATCTAATCTAAATCTCCCCTCTTTTACTACAAAGTCATTACTGCTTGTTCTATCACTACATCCCCTGACACAGAGTCCCTCCCCGTCTTTCCTGTAGGCCCCCTTTAGGTACTGGAAGGCTAGTACAAGGTCTCCCTGGAACCTTCTTTTTCTCCAGGCTGAAAAACCCCAACTCCCTCAGCCTTTCTTCATAGGAGAGGTGCTCCAGACACCCGATCATCTTTGTGGCCCTCCTCTGGACTCATTCTGATAGATCCATGACCTTGTGCTGAGGGCCTCAAAGCTGAATGCAGTGCTCCAGGTGGGGTCTCATGAGAGCAGAGCAGAGGGGGAGAATCCCCTCCCTTGTCCTGCTGTCCATGCTTCTTTTGATGCAGCCCAGGATACAGTTGGCTTTCTGGGCTGCAAGCACAGAAAGTTGTTGGCTCATGTTGAGTTTCTCATCAGCCAACACCCCTAGGTCCTCCTCAGGTGCTCTCCATCAACCCCATATATATGGGTCCTTGTGAGACCAGGCAAAACACCAGACACCAGGGAGGCATAACACTCCTCATATTTGCACAGTGCTGGTGGTACTCTCCACTGAGGACTTGCAAAGCTTCTGTGCTTGCTGGCGAGAGGTAAAGAAGCAAGAGCTAGGAAAGATGTATGGTCTTTTGTAGTTCAGGGTTATTTCAGCTATTAACCACTAACTTGCCTGTTTTTGCCACCCTCATTAGTAGGCAAAAGAAAAAAAAAAGAAAAAAGAAAAAAAAAAAAAGAAAGAAAGAAAAAGTGATATTGTTCTCTTATGAATCATCCTTCCCACAAAACTGTCTCCTTGACTGGCAGTTGGATTTGTTAGTCATCCATCGTTTCAAAATTGTGGGTGGCAATTATCCAGCGTTTCCTCTAGGTGTCAAGTCATACGGATAATCCCCTGAGGTGTTTCATTACACCCACTGGAACTGCTGTGTTTTCGATGTCCTGATCCTTCCAAAGCAGAAAGAGTATGTTTTTCCTTCCATGCTGCAACTGCAAAGTTTTGTTACATTTCCACAGATTTTACTCACAGGTGCCTGATACTTTCACAAGCCATGACATTCTCTCTCAAGTAAGACAAAGACAGCAACTTTATCTGTGGCAATAAACATAAAAGAAAATCATGCACAGCTAGCTCAGCCTGTTTGATCCTGCAGAAAGGTGAAAATAACAGGGCCCCAGGTTAGAGGGGAGGAGATCTGGGAAGTGCACTTTAAAGGCCTTCTGGAAATGCATCCCAGGTGGATGCTGACGATGGAGCAAAACCATAGCATCCCTTCCTATCTCACAGGGGGTCAGGGTAGGGTCCCACATTAGGGGTCCTACACAGCTCCATGGGGTGCATTTTGGTCTGCATTGATTGTATAGGACATTTGGTGAGACTGATTTCCTTCCAGAGAAGGAAGCCAAGCATCTGTGGAGTATGGGTAAGTAAGCAATTAATAAGTAAGCAATTTATTGTGTAATCTGCACACTGCTCTGATTGGAAAGGACTTTGAAAAAAATCTGAAACTCTAAAAGACTACCTGTTTTGTTACTAGGAAAGAGTTAAATCGTAGTGGGAAAACTGTATGAACAATCTCTCTCCCCAAAATGCAGAATTACCTATATTTTAGTAGCTATTGTCTTAGATAAAATACTTATTTCACTATCAAACTGAGCAAAAGAGACCCATGAAACCTCACATTGTTTATGCTCGATTAAAAAACAGGATAATAATATGCTAAGTGAACTATCAACCTCTGGGTTAAATTTTGTGTTAAAACTAATGAGATCAAATATAATATATGTATTCAGAGAGATACTAGTCTTTTAATGTGAAGCTACAATTAAGATATTTGACTTTTTTATTTGTTTAAGACTTAGCAGTAGTTCTTTGCTTTTCTTTTTTCTTTTTATTTTTCTTCTTTTTTTTTTCTGAAAAAGGCTTAATCTCTCTTTGATGCTTTTTATCAGAACATCTATTAAAATCTATCCAATAAGTGCTGTGGCAGAATGTGAATAGCTGTAAAGTTTCTATATTGTAAAGAGAGGAAAAAAAATCTTTTTTTTTTTTTTTTTTTTTTTTTTTTGAAAGTTTGTTTTTAGAGGAAAAACTGCCCTTTTCCTGGAAATGTTAAAGAAGCAAAGCACCTTTTTCTGCCCGTATGTCTCATGCACACTGAAAATTTATTAGATTATTGGAGGTGTATTTCTCTGATTAATTCAAAACATTTTTGCTAGGAAGAAATGGTAAACTATTTCATTAAGAGCTAAAATGATATCTTTTCTGAAATAACATTAGTCTCAAAATGGTGTTCATTTACCTAGTTTCCATTTGGCTTAAAGACAGCAGAGGTAGCAAAAGCTAGGTTCCTGGGCAAAAGCTGGAATAAGTTTTTCAGTCACATAATGTATGCCTATAAATTGGGGAACCTTTGACCTTGGGTGTTTCTGCCAAGATTGATTTTTCATATCTGCCAAGCTAAAATGAATTGTAGGCACAAAAAATATTAGGAGTATTCCATTTTACTTTTCTTTACAACATTTGACCAATGTTGCATCATTAAAGCATAATGGTTGTTTCTGTTCTTTTTTAAAGTGCTATTTTCTTTCTCTTTGGTTTGGTTTGTTGTTCTTTTAGCCTGAAGACTTTAGGTAAAATTGGGTCATGTGGATGTGGACTGTTCAGATATAAAAGGCAGGGTGTAAAAGTGAGCACTTTAGAAGGTGTTTTAAGGCATCAAAATAAATAATTTTTAATACATATATTTATATTTTTAAAAAATGTATATAATACGTACACTATCCAGAGTTGAAACAAAATAATAAAGCTACAAAAATAAGGCAGTTACATTATGTACTGACTGTAGAAAATAATCTTCCAAAATAAGTTGTCAGTCATAACAATATCTGAAATAGACAAAATCTCATCAGAATTGGAAAAGTGATTATGTAAATGAATACATTTAACCAAAAAACGGGCACTGGAAACCTAAAGAGTAAATTCTTACATTACAGTGAAGTTGGCAGTTTAAAAGCATAGCTATTTGTAGGTGCAGCACTTCACACTTAATATTATTTAAAAAAAAAAAATCTTAAGTCAGTAGCTGTTTATTAGTACTCTGTTGCTAAAGGAACTATCACATTTCAAGTTCATTCATGTTTGTAGATATTATGTACAGTGACAGGTGAAAGCTTAAGTCTTCTTAGCCTATTCACAATACATATTATTCTTATTGCTGTTGCATTTAGAAATTACAATTTAGGGTCTTCTATGCACAAAAACTGAAGAAAAAATCAATCCCTGTTCCTTGAAACCAGGACCAAAACATAAGGCTTGAGACAACTTGGAGACAAAAAAATTGGTGGGCAGCTATAATCATCATGGAAGACGTCAGTAACCCTGCACAGGCAATCTTGATGTTTTATGTTTTTCATTATTATGGAAAACTCCTAATCAAGGAGGACTTTCAAGGAAAAGAAGGAAGCAGCTCTGCAGTTATTCAGAAGGAGCTCCTCCCAAACACAAGAAGCAGCAGAGAAGAAAACAGAAAAATGACAGAAAATGTGCTAACCAGGAGATAAAGGACAATATGTGTGCAATATTGGACATATTTGTACTAGTGGAGTGGCCATAAAATCACTGAATACATTAATGTGTTGGTGGAGTAGTTTGGAAACAACAGGACAGAGCACGCTGTAAAGTAATGGAACTGAAAGGGTAACAGGGATTTATATCGGGAGAGAGTCTGTTGTGTTTTCTTTTTCAAACTGTACTTACTGTTAGTTTGCATGTTTGTGTCAAACCTAATCACACAGACGTAATTAGAATATCTTTAGAGCAAGCATTCCTTTGACAGAAGAATTAACAAAAGAAGCTGATTCTCAATGATAAAGTGGGCTTTGAGGGACACAAATACCTTCTATTTTGTAAATATGGGAAAATAAACTGTTCTATCATTTTCACGTTCCAGATATACATCACTGAAACTATCTAATAAGTAAGTTTAGACATATCAATTAATGCAGTTACCAGAGTGTTCTTTAGAGGTCTGTCTGGCAAAAGCTGAGATTAATTGCATATTTCTTACCGTAGTACCATACCCGAACGTGGATGAATAGCAGTAAGGAAATGTAGAAGTTATTTGGGTTGATGCCATCACTGTCTCCATCTGGCTTCTTTGTTTCTGCCACTGGGATGTTGTTCATCATCTCCAGCTGAACACCATGTCCCCTATGAAGTGTCTTCAATGCCAACACCAGGCTTTGCTCAATGGGGACATGGGAAATCCATCTGTTTGTTGGTGTAAAAGGGTGGCGGGGCTTACCTACTTTCCATGGCATCTTCTGCATCAGTGCTGTTCCTGCCCTGGCTTTCTGGGGATGAAGCTTTACCTCTGTGTGGATGAAGGATGCATTGCTTCTCCAAGCAGGAGCATGGACTTTTCTTGGCCTTCAATTAATGTAGCTGTCTCTGGGAACTTCCTGAAGGTGGAAATGTACTGTGAAAAAGCACAGAAGTGGAAAATGTGTTTATGTAAAGGGTTATTTCATTCATTCCTGTAGCTTTTCCTTGGGCCTTCTTTGCAAGTTAATGAGACCAAATTTCTGCTTGACCTATCTGATCAATGCCAAAATCTATATGAACCTAGCTATTTAGTGCAGGGTTGTTCTCCTGTAGTGGTGGAAATGGCATTACTGTGCAGCAATACATCTTGTTCTGTACAGTAGGATCTCACCTGTCACAAAGGAGATGAAAATAACCTCAGGAAGCCATTGGCAGTGCTGCAGCAGGGTCAGTCCTGCTCTTGGTGCATGGGAATAGAGTAGGTATGGAAGATCCTGTGTGAGGTGACAGCTTCATATCTTTGTCTGGATACTGTTGAAATCTGGGTAACCGTCCAAATATCCTTGTCCACCTGTGTCTGGCAAATATCCTTGGATATTGAGATATCTGTTCTAAATATCCCAGCTGTGTCTTGCACCTCTCCCAGATAGCTACACCCACAAACAGCTGCTGTCACATGGATTATCAACATGTGCTACCACAAAAAAAAAGACCTTGGGTTATGGTATGTACATAAACCAGTCTGCTACTCATTCGTTGTTTTAATCCCTGTGCAACACTGAACTTTTTTAACCCTGGGATGTGTATTGCTGGTATCATTTTGTTTGATGGTCCTGGCATGGTGAGCAGTGAGAACACCCCTTGACAGACACAATGAAATCTAAATCTGAAATCTAAGTCTGAAATCTAATGCTTTGAGATAGTGGATTGCTTAGAAACTTGGACTAAAAAAGAAGATAAACTCTTTCTTTTGTTTAGCAGGTAAGGCTTTTGTATTAGGAAGCACAGCATGGCAGCTCTGCATAGCAGGCCATCTGAATCACAGATCTCTTAAACCTTTATTACCTCAGCAGGCACCTAAATCCAGCATTGGCACAGTGGCAGGGGATCTGTGAATGACCCTATGACAGCCGTCCCATGTGGATGATGTGGCTGCACCTGGGGGCAGGGGCTGGTGCTGAGTACAGAAGTCACCACTACAAGATGCTTCTGCTGTCCAGAAGCCATCATCCCTTGCTAGAACAAAAGGCAGTCCTCTCTCCTGGGCTTCTGGGAGGCAGGCAATATTTTCACAAAGCTGTTCATCCTACTTCAAATGGGATGAATTACTCCTCTTCCTCCACTGATCATTCAGAGAGCCCAGGTCAAGATGCTAGTTCTAGCTAACACCAAGAACGTGCCTTGTGCAAACAGACGAAAAATAACTCTTGTGGATATTGGAAAAATTAAAGATGATCACATCTGACAATATCAAAAGCAAATAGGAATACCTGTTCAAGGACTTTTTTTCTGAGCATCCATCCTGTACTACTGCTTTAATATATCCATCCCTTTGAGTGGTATACAGAGTGAAGAACAATATCTCTCAAAATAGCCAATATTCTTTGGAGAGCTTGGAAAAATTGTGTTCTTGCAAGGCAGACTGGAAGACAGGAAGCAATCTGATAGGCTTATTTGTAACCCTGTACTAGCATCGTGTTTCCTGCTCAAGGAGCAGATAAAAACTTCCCTGAACAATCCTCGTGAGTTGTGAATTATGGATGTATCTCTGCAAACCCTTGGGTTTCTGACTGAATGTTAAATAAAGCAGAAGAAGTCACTTTCTTTTTTGTCTTTTCTTTAGTATTTTGATTCCCTGCACAGATCCTTATATCTATTATTTTAACTGGGCTTTTCTATTTCCCATTGTAGTCACCCTTAACCCCACATAGGCATGCAGACTTGCAGCTTTTCTGTATTTCCACTATATACTTTGAATAATGCATGTGTATTCTTCCTAAATATTGATCCTTCCTTTTTTTTCTGAATAGTCAGATGTGCTTATGCATCATAAATATCAATGCTCATACTGCTTTTTACATACAAATATGTTTTTTTGTTTGTTTGTTTGTTTGTTTTTCAGGAAGGACTTGCTGTATCTATTCCAGGCTTGCTTGCCTGCATTGCCTTTCAGCAAGGGTCAGCCACCAGGCCCAGCTGCTTTAGCAGCGGCTTGTTCAAATCCTATCAGACAGCCTTTCAGACATACTTCAGCAAAAGCACCCAGGCTTTTGGAGCTCCCCCATATGAAGCATATTCTTGTGAAAGTAACCAGCACTCCAGCAGGCTCCCCTCCAGCAGCTGCCCTGGACCAATGTCCTGATGCCATTTGAATATCTCCAGGGATGGAGACATGACCACCGCCCTGGACAATCTTTTCCAGTCCTAAGTCATATTAACAGTCCAAAAGTGTCTTCTGATACTGGCACACAGCAACCAGCAATGGTCGGTGAGAGACTTTTGCAAGAACTTGACCATTTCACAGAGCAAACTGAGATACCACCCTGCCAAGCCTACCTACCAAGGTTGAGGTACAATGTTACTGAAGTGACACCAAATTGACACCTTCCAGGTTACTCCTTGAGGTATAAAGAGGCTTTTGCAGGTATGTGTCAGCTGGGACTTGTGAATGTGCTGGGGAGAAGATCATGTTGAAAGCTGGTGGGGCATTAGGGCTCAGACAACTCAGTGAAGTTCCCCTCCATCTCTCAGTTTCGCCCTGATTTCAGGGCAGTGCAATGACTGCTGGGCACCCAGACCAGGGGGTGGACCCCGGTACCTCCTAGCATCACGCTGGAGCAAGACCTGGGCACCTGGAATGTGTCTGTGCTGGGGACAGTGATGTTCCAGCGCTGCACTGCTGTTGACGCCCAGCCTGTCCCTGCAGGTGGGTTTTGTGCACGGTTTCGGAGTCTGTCCTACAGGCAGGTTTCATGCGGCACGTTGGCTTGGAAGTGAGATGTTTAATAGCTGGGATTTTGAAATGACAGGCACACTGTCTGCATCTGGCCTGCCGGAGCTGCCTGGTTGCTCAGGTGTGCAGGGGTGGTGGCATGAACCACAGCAGAGCTCCTGGGCCCATGTGGGCTCACTCGTTCAGTGGGACAGCTGTGTCACGAGAGATGCGTCAGAGCTTGCCCAAGATGGTCATTGTTGGGTCATCCCAATTTTGCTCATTTTCAGTGCAGGAATTGTTTTCTAAAAGTACAATCCCTCTGCAGAAATGCACCTTCTTGATCCAATGCCCTCACAAGGCCTCTATGAGCATCTTCTTTTAATAACATCATATTCTTGAATGCCAGAAATTTCCCTAGAAAATCAACCAGATTTCTCAATTTTAATTATCTTAGGGTTCAGAGCAGGTGATGTGCTGGCACCCATTCCAGCTGCTCCTTTCAGGCTGTTTTCTCCTCACAGAACATGTCCTGGTGGTGACACGGCCTGCAGCTCTGCCTGACCCTTGCTCTGTGCCAGGCTGCTGTGGGGCAGGCCAGCTCAGGAGGCACCATGCCTCTGTACCTAGCTGCTATTTAATTAAACAGTAAGGCCCTCAGTATTAATAATAAATCAACTTCATGGCAGAAAGAGGGGAAAGAATCTGTTGGAAACTTTATCCCTCCTCAGGCTCTGGTAGTGTCCCCCCACAGACAGAGAAATGCTCTTACTTAATACTCCTGTCTCCTGTCTTCACCAGCATCGAAGTACCTGTTCAAGTACCGCTGAGGCTGGGGTGCACAACAGGGATGGGGCTGTCAGCATGGCCTGCATTCCTGGCAGCTGCACAAGGTGCAGCTCCTCAGGACCTGCAAGCTGGATGCTGGCTAAAGTGCTTGGATAGCCATGGGCTTGTGCTGGGAAGTGGGAGACTGGAAGAGGACGACGGACATGCCTTCTGTGTTGGCATATGCATTACATGCAATCATTGTATGCACCACAAAACGCTTCCCTCTGGCTTTCCCCCACTCTGGAGACAAAGCTGGAAAGCCTTCCGTAGAGGAGGTAGCTCTTCAGTTTTGAAAACAACAAAAGAAAAAAAAAAAAAAGAAAAAAGACAAAACCAGAAAAGTATAAGGGCATTTATTGGACGTGGAAGAATTCAATGTGGACCATTCCTGATGCTTCCATTCTGAGGTGGAAGATGACTGGAGTCACAGTCCAGGCCGGGTGACTCCCTGCACGCTGTGGGGTTGGCCCCTGAGGAGCCCTGCATGCACGAGCCTCCTGGGAGGTGCCATTTGCAGGCCCTGCAGCTGCATTGGGCTCCACAGGTCCTCTCCTCCCAGCTGAGGGGCCGCAGCTGCTGGGCTGTCTGCGGGAGGTATAGCACTGCCACGGGGATCTGCTGTGCACCCTCTCTCTGTCTCCGTTCCTCCAGTGGCGGGCACATGAGCCACCCCTGCGCTCCTCATGGTCTTGTGGCAGCCTGCGCATCACCCGCTCAATCCGCTGCCTGCAGAGAGAGCAGGTGCCGTTCCGCCTGCCCCAGCACCGGATGCAGGTGTAGCAGAAGCGGTGGGAGCACCGGTCCACATAGGCGGCGTCCGTGATGTTGTCCATGCAGATGGGGCACAGGCTGTCTGCCGCTGCCTCAGCTGGCTCTGCCTGCTGCAGCTGGCTGCTGCTGCCCCTCACAGCAAGGCTGCTCTCCTCCAGGCATTCCTCAACACCCGACGCCATGTCCTGCCAAGAGAAACATGCCAAATGGCCGAGTGTGCCTTGCGCTAGCAGTGGGAACACAAGGAGAGCCCAAGACCGTGGTGGGAGAGGGGTGGCAAGGGCTTCCCGGAGGGCTCCTGGTGGGCCGAGAAGCAGCGATGGCAGCCTTTGGTGCAGCCTTGGACAAAGGGCCCTGGGCAGGGGGAGCACGTGCAGCTCATGGTTGAGAGGCTGCATCCAGAGCTTGTCAGGAGCTGGGGCAGGGCAGACACAAGTGAGTGGGGCAGGATGGGATGTGCATCTGCACCCTGTTGGATGTGTGAGGCAGAAGAGAAGGGAAGCCCTGAAGTCCTCCTCACTTGCCTGGTGCTCAAGCCCAAGGCGGGCTCTGGCATCCTGTCAGCAAGCGCTGGGGAAAGAGCTGGCTTGCCTAAGACCTCGGAGTCCCAAGGCTCCATCCCAAACAAAGCCAGAGTTAGCCCAGTGTACCTGAAGGAGGTGGTCAGAAAAGGCACAGCAATGCACTGGGAGCCTTCAGTACTGCTCACAGCCCCAGCACACTCTTTGTGTCCACAGCCATGGGACAGCCACTCAGTGGGAGCCTCAGCACCCCACAGCCAGGCAGCAGGGACAGCAGCACTGGCAGGGGGCTGCCTTGGCTCAGTGTCTACAGCTGTCGCTCTCCGCAAAGCCAACACTTGGCCAGCACAACCACAGTCCTACTCGAGCCTGCACAACTTGCGTGTGTGCCTGCACGAGCCTCGGATGAAGTGAGCGAGGACAGAGCCTGCGGCCTCTGCAATATATAGAGGTCACACGCAGTCACAGTCAGCACTGGCAACATCACCAGGGTTTCTGTGGCTACCTGCTGAAGTTGCCCAGCAAGGATGGCAAACTCCCCAAAGAGGGAAAGCCTGCCTCACAGGGTATTGCCATCCTCTCGGCAACTCTCTCGTCTTCAGGCATCTTGGGTCCTGTGGTGAGAGACCAGTGCCCCCTGAGCACCAAGGCCCAGCACCAGGCAGGGGAGCAATGCATGCAAGTGAGCACTGCTGACCTCCTCAGTCCCATCAGTGCACAGATTCAGAGGCCCCTCCAAGGGCTGTCAGAGGAGAAGGACTCAGCTGGGAAAAGCAGAGGGAAAGCCCTTGAGAGGACAGAATGGCTGAGAGTGGAAGGGACCTCTGGAGGTCATCTTGGAAAATGTCCACACTCCAGCCAGCTCCCCTCCAGCAGGCAGCCCAGGACCATGTACTGGGTGGACTTTGAACCCTGCTGCATATTTGCTAGATGCACAAGGAAGGGAAAATAGAATTACCACAGTTTTCCACTAGTTTAAAATCTTTCCCTGGGAAGACACAATGCCACTTGTGCAGGCAGAGTGACTCAGAGCAGCAGGCGCATTGCCAGGATGCCCTTTTGCATCTGGCAGGACTGTGAGCATGGGGAATCACCCCAGATGAGGGCACATGCTGGTGAAGGAGAGATGGTTTGGTCAGGCAGGGTCCAGGCACAGCTGCCTGCAGCCTCGAGAGCACAGCTGGGAGCTCAGCACCAGGGGCAGCACCACTCCAGGGCCCCAAATCAGAGAATATGTTTGGTGAAACTGCAATTTCCACTGTGGAAATGGAAGCTCAGGAACACACACAAGTGATCCCCAACTGTCTGAGATACAGAAAAATTCCTTTCTGAACCTGCATTTGATTTAGCCCCAATAACATGAGGAAGATGTACAAACCAGCACTTGGGACAATTTCCTCCATAGCAGGAGACCTGCCTAATGCCTTACCTGTTTGAGACCAATAACAAATGCTTCTGAGTAAAAATATAAAATACAGCAGATAAAAATGATGCCTCATAACAGAAAAGAAAATCCCTACAGGTCCTTCTCAACATATTACCTAGTGATCGGATGGCTCTAAGTTCCCCTACCACACCTTCAAGCAGATCATAAAATAAGGAGAGCAAAATAGTTTATTTGCTGCTTTTCTAATCTTTTGCAAATTGAGTTTTATATGTGTTTTCCTATTTTGAACAATGGTAAAAATATCAACTGTGCAGAAAGGGTAGCATCGGGGGGACACAGAAAACAGAGAGGGTGGAGAAAAATAGAACCAAGTACAGATGGCTGACTGGACAGAAAGGCACATTTTTCTCTGCATTTGGGCCGCTGCCAGCTGGGTTATACTGCTGACTTAGACCAAACCATTTGTTGTAAATGGGGTAGATCTTTTAATAGACTCATGAAGGTAAAGGATTGAAAGGATCCTAAGAGATTGTTCGGTCCAGTTTAAAGCAAAGCTAAATGGTCCCTGAGAAACTATTGTTAAGTCTCCAGTGATGGGGACTTACAGCCTAAGCAGCCTGCTCAGTGTTGCGTTGGCCTTACTCTAAGAAAATGGTTATGCAGCTGAAAACTAACTGGATAGTGAGCCAGCCATAAGGACCTTCCTGTGAATTCATCAGCAAAATTGAAATATCTCACTAATTTTGCCTTGATGCATTCAGCAGATTTCCTGCACTTTTTCAGGTCCCTGATCAAATGAATGTGGTACAGAGAATAAGGTATTTGTGCAGGGAGTAAGGCTTAGAAGTTGCCATTGGTACTCAAGCAAAAAGAAATTATTACTTCAGAGGATGGATCTTCTTGTTTAATGTGCTTTCAGTAGCAGTTTATAAAGCACTTGATACAAACACTGGAATGAGAGGTGAAAAAGTTACAGATACCTGCAAATATTTTTCCTTCTTCAAAAAAGTTAAGTGTAGCTATTAGCAAAAATACCACAGCAAAACTGTGGAGGCAGAAACCTCAGCAGTTTCTTGTCTTCAGAGACAATTTCATCTTGTATTCACCAGCTAACAGTAATGATCTCTTGTCTAGGAATTGTAGCTTTACCATGGCTTACTATGAATCATAACCACTTGCCCCCCTGGGAATAAAGAACAAGGAGGGAATAAGCAAGGAACACAAAGACATTCTTCCCCTTTATCAGATTACTAGCTGAGCACTCAGGATACATCCTGTCCCTGCTTAGCATGGTCAAGAAATAATACTTTATATTTATGAGAGTGTCAAAACAGTGCTGACTCATTTTATGCATGAGAACGTGGCAGTAATTTCAGATATTATGAACAGGCAATAAATACTTGTCAGTAACTAGCTGTTTCCACCCTGTTTTTTGTTTGTGCAATAAGAGAAATTTCAGCACAGAGAAGTGATGAAAGGCTGTTGGTTTGGGGAAATCTCTCAATCAAGTGTGAAATTATTGATTTATAAAAAAATTGTTATGTAAAATGTTTTGTGTGTGTACATATATATATATATATATATAAGCCCACAGTAAATGTGAGGATTTGTAAAGTACTGATTGCAGTGCCCATGACCTGAGTAAGAAATGTGACTGCAGTCCCTGATGGATGCCACCAGTCACTGGCTGTTGGGTGGACATCAAGTCTAGCTGAACACCACTCGTTGAATCTGAGAGTCCTACCAGTTTTCCACCCAATTAACCATTCATTTATCCAGGCCTTACTTCACCAGTTTGGCTTGGATATTTTGGGAAACTGTGTCAAAAATCTTGTAAAGTTTGAGGTATATATCATCCACTGCTCTTCCCTCATCCACAGAGCCAACAAGAAAATCAGGCTGGTCAGAGATGATTTGTCCTTAATAAATCAATGTTGGATATTCCTGATCACTTTCTTGTCTGTCCTGTGCCTGGATATATCTCTCCACAGCCAGAGGTTAACCTGGGGTTAAGTCTATAGATACCCTGACCCTCCTCTGGCCCTTCTTGAAAATAGATGTAGCATTTGCCTTTTCCTCCTCATCAGAACCCTCTCCCGAACATCATGTCCTTTCAAAGAGGATAGAGAGAGGTCTCGGGTTGACATTAGCCAGCTCTTTCAGCATTCTTGGAAGATGACTTGAGCATATGCATCTCTAATTTGCTTGAGTGGTCCCTAATGTAATTTTCTTTTAATGTGAACAATGCTTCCAGGCCTTGCCACTCTTGTAGATTAATCTGATGAGAAATGTATTTGCTTTTGTTACAGGTACTACAAATTGTTCTAGATGAAGCTGTGGCATTGTTTCCACACCTCAGCTTGCTAAAGCTTTTTTCTCAACAAAAGCTTCAGTTGCTTTTGAAAATGGCAGGATTTACATTCAGTCTTTGTTGTTTTTATGCTTTTCATAGATTTTGACCAGCCATTGCAACAGTAGAGGATGTCATGTAGCTATAGTTATTAAAATCTTTTGGTCCTCTCCCCTGACTTGGTATTTGGGGAATTTGTATGAATGAATGAATAAGTGTTTCTGACTCAGATAATAAAAAGATCAACAAATTTCACCAAATATGTTGAAATCTTCAACATCCAAGATTAAAATAACAGGCCAAGGTCATCTCTGGGACAGACACAGAGCCTACTGGCTTTGTGAGGCCTACATCTTTGAATCTCCTCAGTTTTCCTCATGAGCTGAGTGCCTGGTCTAGATGGCTGTGTGACTCAAGTGTCACAACTTAAAAATACTAAGCATTTACTGAAGGAGGAGAGCTGGACTGGCTTAGGAAATACAAATTTTCACTGTGGCAGAAGGTAAAGCCAGAACAGAGTAAATAGTGGCATCTGTAATTTCACATGCACATCAGAGAACAGAATTTGGTCACATTATAAGCAATGTATAAAAACATATTTTTTGTTGCTAATGAAAGCTTTAACAAGCAAAACTAAGACCTGATGTTTCTTTATACAAGTGTTTCACAGTGAAATAAGTCATGATAATGCATTGAGCAGATAAAGTTGTTGGAAATAATGACAAATAAATTACTTGGTACATTGTTTTGAGGTCCAGAAGCTGAGAAGAAGCTGGAGATTTATCTGCGTGTAACTTGGACAAGATCTTGTTGACAGCTCCTACTGGCTTGCTAACGATACTTTCTAAATTACTTTTAGTAGTTTATGTACTTAGTCTCATAGTCATATCTGTACAAAATGTAATACATATATGAGAGCGTATCATTCTTCATTGGGATGTGAAGATGCCCAAGCTCAAATTAGTCAAGGAAAATTTTCTTTTCCCAGAACTGTGGCAAAAGATAACTCCTCTTGTCGCATTTACTTTCATATTGAAAAAGGAATGCTTTACAGTTGAACTTTCCCTTTGTACAGATCCCTAGTCAGAAAAGGGCTACAATTTGTAACCGCATATAGAAGGGTGGAACAGGATACATTTGGACATCAACCAGGGGGTTTCAAGGGAGAGGTTTGTCTTTTGTATATTAATAAACTGAACTGAACACTTAATCTTAGGCTCATTGATTGACTTCTAATTAACAGTGGCCTGGATTTCAGACCTGCTAAATACGAATACTTTGCAAGTATGTTGCTGAATGTGAATTACTTTGCAAGTGAAGTGGGCTGCAGGTAACTGCAGGAAATGAGAATTTGGTGAACTGAGATTTATGGAAATTTAAATATTATGTAACAAATTTCAACTATTTACTCCATGTTTAAGCAACATAATTTAGAGATATTATTCTGAACTACAAATGATCTGGCAAACCCATGTCCCAGAGGGACAGTAACACTCTTGTAGGTAGCTAGGGACAGACTCCATGTGCTGTGCAAGAGAAAATGGATGCCTTGCCATGCATTGAAACAACTGTGGTTCACTGTACTCTAAAGCCCCCTTTCCACATTGTCAGTGATTGTTGTAGGAATCACCACACTCAGCTTTATTTCATAGCTCTTCTTTGCCTCCTTAATGTATAAACTCCAGGTGTCCTGAAGAGAAAATGTTTCTTGTCTGTGCAAAAAGACAGGGAAAGAGGTGGCAAGAAAGACACCTTGATAATCCTCATTGATAATGGGGCTTGCAAAATCTTCTCCTGAAGTTCTTCCTAATGTTCAGGAAGCAGTCCCAGGTGACTATGGCGCCCATGAGAGTCAAAATAACCCATGCAAGCCTTGTGAGGACATGTCTCAAATGTAACCCCAAGAGCTGCTGCTACTTTAGGTGACTACACACCCATTGTCAGGCCACTGTCATTCACATTTGTGAAACTAGCATAGTAACGTGTGTTTTTCACTCCTTTCAGTTGTCTTGTCTGGACAGAAATATCTTTGGCTTCCTTGTTGCCCAGGTAAAGGAGATCTGTGTCTCTACGGAGAAACAAACAAACAAACAATAGATAGATAGATAGATAAATAAATAAATAAATGTCGTGTATACGTATATAGTATATGAATGTTTATATACAATTTTATATTTTGTTTATTTATATAATATTTAAATATAATATAATGCATATATAAATGAAAATAAAAAGAATTTGTAGTTCTACCAAGATGCCCTAAAACTGTTGTTTAGAACACCAAAGCATCTTAGCCCACCACAATTTATTCTAGTGTGAACAAACAAAGAAAATTGAAGTTAGTGCCAAGCCTTTACTTGCATATTCCTCTGTCACTCCGGGGACTCTTCCTATGCTGTGCACATCGGGGGGGAACAGTTTTGTCCTATAAGCTTCCACAGGCAGCATGTCTCTAGCGCACATGAATAATGGAAAGGAAATCAAATCTGTGCAGCTTTTTATGAAATACATATCGAAGAGCCAAAATGCCCTAACAGCCTGAAATCTCATTGCTTTTGCCTGGAATTGAACTCAAGTGCTTTGCCATTTACTAGCTGAGCATGTTGCAGTGCCTAGCGCCATGTGGGACCAACTCCAAAGTGTTTAAATACAATGGCTGAAAAATGAAATGAAGGCGAAGACTTACAAAGCAGATACAGCCAGGAGAATGCTTCTGAAGGCACGGAACAGCTTGTCAGGGAAACACAATACAAAAAGCAGGTTATTATGCTCTATCATTGACCCTGACTTTTGTTTAAAGATCTGCTTTTTCTGCAAAAGTCTTCAGTGTGCCAGGGCTGAGGGTCACCAGAAGCTCAGCATCACCAACTCAGAGGATGCGGTTTTCCAATTTAAGAACAAAATAATAACAACGCTCAAAATGGTTGTAACAACAATAACTGCATACATGTATCAATGCATGCCCACAAACCCAGGAATGGATTGGATCCTTTGTTAATCCTTACAGTGTGTTGTCAATATGGTGTGTGAATCTGCTTCACACAACGCTTAAATCTCTTGTATCTCAGTGTTGTGGGGAAGATTCGTCCTGTCACGTTGTTGTGTGGGTTGCCCCCAGTTGTAAATCAGCTTTATTCCTCCCATCTCCTCCAGTGAGATCCAACTGTACCTTCTCTGAGCTCTCCCAGTTCAGAAGCCCATATACCAGCCGGACCCCATGCACCCAGGGCAGAGAGCCCAGGGCAGTAGCCACAGCTACTCTCAGCTTTGTTTTTGCCCTAAAATACATCCCTTAACACAGGGACAATACAGAAAGCAAGCACAATGCCAGTGAAAAAGATTGTTTTGTTCATTTGTTTGCTTATTTCCTAGATGTTTCTGCTCAGTCTACAGATGAAAACTTGAGAAGTTGGATTGTGTCTAGGGACACACATGCCAGTGCTCCAGCGTGGCAATTTCTGTCGTCTACTGTGGTTGTTATCCTGGCACTTATAGCCCCCTATGGGGAATCCTGTGAACACATTTGGGATGTGAGTATAATTCTGCTGGCTTCTCCTATTCACCTGGAAATGGCATTTTCTCTTTCAAATACATGCCAGAGATGGACAATGCACACAGCTCTGATGCAGTTTGTTCACAGGGGCGAGGTCACCTACAACTCCATAAAATGAAGCCACTTGCTTTCCACCACTTGATTGGCATTCACAGAATACTGAGCTTTTGGAGCCAGATTCACTGTTTTTCTGAACGCACATGACTATTGAACACAACACTCGCTAGAACCATATTTTGCATTGAAAGGGCCAAACCACTTTTATTTGCAACTGAGTGCAAAATTATGTTCCGTGTCATTTTTTATCTTAATTCTATGATCACTGTAGTGGCATGCCTGCCTTTCTGCTTCTTACAGAGCAGGGGGAAATGGGACAAAATGCACTCACCCCTCTCGTTTCACATGATCCCATATGTGACACAAAATCCCCACATGTATGAGAAGCTCAGAGTTAACCAAGTACTTGTGATTTCTTAATGTGCTGAGAAGCTGCTGTGACCTGCTGCCTCCTTGCATTTGTATCTGAGAGGTGAAATAGAGGGTGGGAAAGAAAAACTGTCTGCAGTTGCAAGTAATCCCTGGAGACTCACTCTTTTTCTCTTTCCTGCCTAGCTGCTAGCTGGCTGTCCTTGCTCTCTGCCCAAAGCTAGAAGCTAAGCTAAAACTCCAGCATCAGAGAAAGTTTGGAAAACGCAGCTTCTGTTCTGTCCAGCACATTTGTGCCTTTCTATAAAATTGTGTGCCAGCAGGATCAGCAAAGGGAAGAGGTCAGAGAGACCCAGTCCCTCCGGGGATTGTTCACCTTCAAAGTGTTTTCTCTGTCTTCCTTTTTAGACCTGAAATCTCAAAAGAGTGGATAACTCCCACTCATTGAACTCAGGTGTTTATGGGCTAAAAAGAGCAAAATGTTCAATCAGTCATTATTTTTCTTGCCTTGGAAGAGACCACCAGAACTGCAGAGCAGTGGGAAGGACAAGAGCCAAAACCTTGTGAGACTTGGGGGAGCCCCAGACTGCCCTTGTGCTCTGTACCAGGGGAAAGGAGCTGGATTCATTTCCACGCATATGCTTACAAGCTCTTTGTGGTAATAAGGTCTCTCTGCATCACCTGTGGTTGGATTAATGCAGCTGATGCCAGGGGAAACTCCCTGCAGAGCCTTTGTTACCCCAACAGGTCCTTCTCTTCCAGTTGCCTCCATGCTGCTGATCCTCCACAGCCTGATCCTTGCACCAGGGCATCTCCTGTCCTGCAGAGGATATCCAAGGACTGTAGTATTTAGACGTCCTCTGTTGACAGTCAGGCAACATATCTTTAGCAGGTCTTTTTCTGTTCTCACTGCCTGGGACCCTACAGGTAGCTAGTGCTTAGGTATTCCCTGTCAGATGGGAAACTTTGCAAAGCTCTGGAAATCTTTTGAAATTTCAATAGTACCACATGGTGTCAGTCTGCAAAACTGGCAAGAATCTACAAAATGGAGAGTACTACACCCTCCGATTACTTCTGTAACGATCAGATTATGGAAGAAGAAATGTGGGAAGCTGCTGTTATCAGTATGTGTGTACTTGTCCTCACTTCTGTTCCTGTGCATAGCCTTGTGCACCTGGTTGGAGCCTTTAATAACACCAGGATGTGATGGAACAGACTCAGAAATAAAGCAACAGGAGCAGGTAGGTCAGCCAGGACCTACTATAGAAGATGAGGGGTGTAACCAGGTGTATAGATGTCACATGCCCGGGATCCAGGCAACTGAACTGAAACTTCTCATCAGTTCTGGCTGCCCCTGCTCCTCTTGTCTATTTTCTTTTTTCTCTCTTCCTCACAGACACCTCATCTATCCTTTACATGTTGTCACTGATGCTTGTTTCTGTATTGACTTTGCTGAGCATGAATGCTGTGGATGACTTGATGAAGGTAAGATGGAGTCTTAAGGTTTATTTTGCTTATTTTCTATTGTAAGTCACAGCCTATGTTAAGAAACAGAGACAGAAGGTGGAGACAGAAGGTGTTAACACAGAGTTCACAACGTTCTTTGCTGTTGTTCCTCCAAGACTCCCTAGCCACCTCTCCCCTGTCAGGAAAGTGTACCAGTTTGTGGTGATCAGGCAAGTGAAATTCAGACCAGAGTTAAAAGAAGAGTCACAGTTCTCAACGCTGACTTTGGGCTCCTGTTCTGCTGCTTCATTCTGAAGGGATGGATGCCTGCAGGATGATGAAAGGCTGGGTCAGCTTTGAGGAAGGGAGTATCCATCCCTTGAGAAACACTAGTACAAGTGGAAAAAAAAAGGGGGGGGGGGGAAGAGAAAAAAAACAGTAGGAATACATTAGATGGCAAGGTAGAAAACTGTTTATCTCATTAACAAGGAGAGAACTAGCCTCTTTCAAACCTTCAGACTTTGAAAGGTATTTTCATAAGTCTTCTCAAAACAGTCCTCTCTACAGCTAACAGACTAACAGTGTGCATTTGCCACACTCTTAAGTCACAAAATGATGGAGATTTGGTAAAAATGAAAACAAATGGTGAGCAAAACAGGTTTGTAAAATTTTAGTGATTTTAGCATTATAAGAAGAAAATCAGAGATGGCATGAAAATGTTTTTAAGATCCTGCGCTTATACTGTCACTGCGGGTCTCAGGAGAAACAGTACCTAGGGGGTCAGAAGGTAACAGGCAATCCTGACTGCCTAATGCTCCTCACTTTTTTTTTTTTTTTTTCCCCCAAATCCTTTTCTTCTCTAGACAATGCAAACACTTTTTCCAACCAATATCCCATCAAGAGCTCCTGCTGTGTTAAATGTGTCTTACCCTGAGATTCACACTTTGGTGCTATGCAGCGAAGTAATGCCATTGCTTCACTGAATCAAGTCTTTCATTGCTCAAAGGGGTTGTCACCTCTTTGACAATGTCAAAATTAACTGCTTCACAGCAGGGGAGGTCTTAGAAATAAGATAACAGGCACTTAAGACATAGAACTGTTAATATATGGCCCTTTTTGTAAGGATTTTCACCTATAAGAAAAAATTACCTCTGAGACGGGGAACAAATGTTCTTTAAAAAACTGCCTCCTCTTCATTCCTAATGCCTAATAGCCTGTATTATTTCAAATATGATGTCTCTGATATTAAAGAGGTACCTTCTTCACCAACAGAGGGGCCCAGCAGGACCTACATGCCAAAGGACAGCACGGTAAAAAGTGATTGAAGTGTTGCCAGCAACTGCCTCCTAGCAAAGAAAGGAGCATGTTATGAAAAGTAAAGTCCATTTTTTCTCAAGGAAAACACATGCTCCCAGTCGGTATTAGTTAAGAAGAAAAATGCTAGGAAAATAGTATGGACACAACATAAACTGCCTCTCTGGATATGGGATCTGCACAGAGGATCTGTGACCCACCAAGCACTCTTCTGTAGACTTCAGCCAGGTTTATTTAGCTTGGGAAACCACATTTTTTTCTGCCAGAAATCAGACTTTTTTTCCAGTTCGTCTATGACATCTAATAAATGATGCTTTATTCACAAAAGGGAATGGGACAGAAGTACAAAAGAAAATAGGAACACTTTGAAACACTGGGGCTTTTTTCTTCTGCAGGTGTAAGCTGCACTCACATTACCGTGGTATTGCTAGCAGCTGGCACGATTTAAACCATTCTGTGTGTTCTGTATTCCCAGCCACTGCCAAACAAAAAGACATCCATTCTGCAAAGAGCACTGAGCAAAGTCAGCACAGGGCAACGCACTCTCCAACTAGGATAAAATGAGCTATTTTCAAAAATACACCGTATAAAGGACTCTCAAGGCACCAGCAAAAATTGCAATTGTGTTTGGATCCAGCTTTCCATTTTCAAAACGCCTTTTTATGGGCTTACATGGCAAAAATCTGATGATTGTTAGTGCAGTGCACATATCCTTACCTCCTGGCATGGGCTGCTTTTCCATGCTCTTACTGGCAGAAGAGCTTCATTACTTTGAAAGCCAGGCCTCCAGTCCCCATCTGAGCAAACTCACTTCTGTCCTCTTTTGTCTCAGCAGTTCCACATCCCTAGCATAAAAAAATCAAGTCAGTTACACAAGTAGAGCATCAGCCACAGCTGCATGTGATCCTGGCTCTGCGTGTGTATAAAGCAGAGATACACACAGATGTACGTGTACATGACCAAAGCTTTTGGGGCCTCCATTTGTTACACATTGAGTTTAGTTGGTACATTTCTAGCACAGTAAATCAAACATAAAAATCAAGAACAGTCTTCAAAACAATATTTTTTCTTCAATTTTGCCTTGAGCGTTCGGTAATAGCAGCTATTTCAGTAGATGTTTAAAAATACCCATTTTCATTAAAAACAATAGGTACAGAGATTGGTATAATCATCTAAAAATCTGTGTAATGAAACCTATCAATGAGGAAAACCCACTGTAAGCTACAGTGACTCTCAATAAAAGGACAAAAAAAAAAGTGAGATAAATTAAGAGAATTGGTTTTTTATTAAGTCCAATGAGTCTTAGTTGCTTACAGAAACTTTATCTGGGGGAAAAATAATATATATATTACATATATGTATTATATACATATATATAATATATATACATATATATATATACAGAGACCCTGGAGTTATGTAAGACAGTCCAGTGGTAGTTGCCATTTCCTTAGAGTTTTAACCAACTTCCCCCAAGCTAAACAAACAAGTGACATGGCCTGTGCCAAAACACTCACAGCATGAATGGGAGCATCGAGAGAAAGCTATTGTGTTTTTTTCAGAGCTATGGCATGAGGTTTGCTCTGAGGTTTCTGTTTGAAGAGACAGGCAGTGCCTGGCCAAAGGAGCCAGACTGCTTTTGGGGATTTGGTAGTGATGCTCCCCACCTCACCACTGCAAGTGCCACTTTCTCTGAGGAGAGAGAGACAGCTGTCCTTTGGGTGCTCATCAGCTTTCTGTATCACCAAGAAAAACTATTTATAATATACTATAGGCATGTTAATCATCAGGAAAAGCTATAGTGTACTATAGGCATGTTAATCAAATAATCTTGAGTAGGAGGAGGAGGAGGAAAGAAAATGACATAATCCTCTATGGTAAAATAAGACAATGTTCCTGTGTTCAATCAGAAGGAACAAAATGAAGGCAAATAGAGAGGGAAAAGGAAGGTTTCCTTTGCTCCTGGGCAGGGGAGGACCAATCACCACCTTTGGCAGTGGGCACAGCCTGCCAGCCAGCTGAGGTGGGTTTCCTCTAGGAAGCATAGCCTTAAGTACACATTTTGCCGTTTTACCTTTTCCCATCTGTGCTCATAACCATGCCTGGTGAGAAAACCTTGAGCTGTGTGGCATGGACAATACATCCATTCCCTTCCTCAGGGTGCCGGGATGCATTCAAAGAGCCACAACACCCCTCCTTTGCCACATGCCCCACACCAGAGCATGGGGCTCATGTCAGGGGATGTCTGCTGATGTCCCTACACCTGCACAATCCCTGGCAAAGAGCAGAGGGGATGGGGGATGCTGCAGGCAGCATCAAGGTCTGTGCTGACACCGAGCATCCCAGCACTCACCCCACACCACCCCTGTGGTGTGCAGCGGGTATGTGCCGTGGGGGTGCTGGTGGGAAAGGTGTGCTGCATGTGACTCTGCTCTGCTCAGGGTTTCGTGCCAGTCCTTCAGGTTGAGGGCTGTAATTAAAAAATTAAAGGAAGAAAAAATCTACCACTTTCCTGAAGAAAACTGCTCCTCTAATGCTCATTAGGCTCATTTGTGAAGCAAAACATCCCCAGGGGACAATTCCGCACTTATAAAATAAACATTTTCCACGCATGTGGTTAAGGACCCTCATAAAATATGTAACGAGGCATTTCTATTCTGAATATGCCTGGCTTCCTGGCATGAAAGTAATTGTGGAGAGCTGAATTCAACTGTGGAAGAAGCGAGGGAGATAATAAAGCAACTGTGGATTAAAGTCACATATAGGCAGGGAATCTGGGGATCGGCTCCCCTTCTATTGGTACGTATTTCCACGGGGAACAGAGCTTTTAGAAGGATACAGGTTGTTTTCTCCAATCTGTAAATCAGACAAAAACAAATCTCAGCAGATTATTGCTTAAAATTTCTCTTTCTTTTGACTCGCTGTAGAAATTAGAATACCGACAGTTTATGCTTTCATCTTTTTGAGGTTTTCCCCACAAGCACCCCCCTCTTTCTGCAAGCTTTTGGGAAATTTCTCTTTAGTGAACATGTCAAATCCCTGTGTTTTGGATTGCTGTTTCCTTTCCTCCTCAGGACTGTGCCATGCATTTTCTGGAGGAGCAGAGGCGAGGCAGTCAGCAGTCAGCCTTCTGGCATTTTAGAAAAATCAATGGCACCTGTCAGCAGAGCTGCCTGCGACTGGCAGCAGAAATAACAGAGAGCAGCAACCAGCCTCACGAACTCCAAAGTGCTCCTTCTCCATGGTTAAAATGCAAAGCTCTCCTGTTTTCCCATGTAGCACTTTTAATTACTTGGGCTCTCCTCTACCGACCGTGGCACACCGTGTCATTAGACAAATATTGTTCATTATTATATCAAACATGATGAACCCATATGATCACTTCACAGAAATGCAGCTCTTTTTTCTCCCTTTTGTGCTGTCTGCCTAATGTGAAACCAAAACACCAGGGCTACACTAAATAATAGATAAGTAGTATTTAAACTGTATGAATAATTTATTTTTATGTCGTGCAAAAGGGAGCCTCCTCTCTGCCTCTACAATGCTTGCCCAGGTTGAAGAAACAGTTTGTTCGACCTCAAATTGAATGCTTTGTTTCAATTTTGAGGTGGAAATTTAAAAATAATTTTATATACCTTGGGAACAAAAAATCAAACTGATGTATTTAAAAATGATGAAAGAAATGCCTTGACTTTCATAGTGCTACTGCTCACATTTCAATGTGTGATTTGATGAGAATTCAGGAATACTTCTGAAACTGAAATTGTTCATAAACAGACATTTTTATCAACTTGTGAACTAAACTTTTTTCTAAACCACTGCTCTCACTGCCAACGTCGCTCTTTGTCCCTTTGTAAGCACCAGTATTTCTGGTACATGTGACCTGGTAAAAAGCAATATTTTAACATAGGGCACAATTAAAATTTGTTCCAAAATGTGCTTAAACTTTCTACAAGAACGTTCCCTATAAAACACTTGAAATACCCAGATGAAAGCATTGCTCAGTACAGTAACAGGGAATGCATATTTGACCTAATATGAGCCCACTTTTGATATTAACTATAGGGAATGTTATACAACCCACTTCAGAATGTGTTAGCAGTTTAGAGATGATGCCTTCTTTTATGTAAGTTGCTTTTTTATTGTCATCAAAGAAGCAAGGCTGCAGAGAGGGAATGCCGCTTTCAAGAATCCCAGCTGGGACAGCAGTCATGAAAACTTTTTCTTTTCCAGTGTTTGTTTCCTTAAGTAAAAAATAACCAACATCATTTTATAATTATTATTATTAATAATAATAATAGAAGATGTTCAGTCTTTTCCTACTTTTCTTTCAATTCTTTTTTTTTTTTCCCCGTCTCCAAAAATGTCAGAAATGTCAGCTGAATTTGCAAAGGCTTTTAACCTAATCAGATTTCCATTTTTGGTCAGTAGAGTGCTCTAGCAAAACAAACAAAAAAGCATGCTGCTGGGTAAGAAGGGATTGTCTGTGGATCCATATCCTATATTAATTTTCACCTTCTTTCAAATTTCCAGCACGCCTGGCTGTTTAGCCATGTCTTCTTGCTAGTTCTCACGTAGGAAGAGCTGATGCAGCTGCCTCTTCAGCATACTTTGGGCCAGGCTTTCTGCTCTGCTTTCTGAAGCATTCCCAGGAGAGGTTTAGTATCTAACATTAAGGTCGAGTCCATAAAATCTACCCTGACAGCAGTACACCGCCCAAGCTGTACAGCAAAGCACACAGACCTTAGAGAACACCATCCTCAGCATGCCCAAGTAATTTAAAGCCAGGCTCCTTCGGACACATCAGGACAGGTCTGTGAGTTACCTGAGCACACCCTTTTGCTCTGCCAGCTCTCTGCTGCCTTCAGCTCAGCTGTGTGGCTCTGTGCTCAGCACAACAGCTGCCTCACTGCTCTGCCACAGCGAGGCTCCCCTGGTGCACAGCCGAGCAAACCCCTCACCTGCTGGGCCTCCCCTGCTCTGTTCATAGTGCTGTCCCCATAATGTCAGGGTGCCTTGCAGGCAAAGTTCAGGAAACTGATACAGTGAGAACCCCAGAGTGGGAAAGATGCTAATTTTCCCAGCTCTATTAATACATCTATATGTATATGTGTTGAAAGTATTCATGCAGCGCGTGGGTTTCCAAGAGCACTAAGTGCTTCTAAAAACTGGCACTTCTCTCTGTACGTTTTTTGTTTCTCCAAAGCCCTTTGTAGCCCTTCCTAAGTAATTAAAATGTATTTTAATAATTATTAAATGTTTTAGAGGAGGAGTTTGCTTTTGATCAAGTTGACACAAAACGTAGCACTCCCACATGGCAGGCATTTCACCCTCTCCTTTTATCAGTGTCTTGCACTCCTCTGCTGCAGGTTTGAGCAGATGGAGTTTGGAATTTCAATCCACCAAATCAGTAGAGCTGCCTGTGTAAGAGCGAGGTAAAGGAGGAGGAATTGGGACCATTGGACTAAAACACACCCAGTAGTGACTGAACTAATGTTGAGGAAAGTAGAACATATTTTGTACTTCTTTGCTGTTGCGAATATTGCAGCCACCCTTTTGCATTTGCTGGTCTTTCTGTTGTTTCTCATGGGCTGTGGTGCCAGGCAAGGCAAGCAGGACTGCAAAGGAGAGACAAAATGGTGACAGCTACAAAGTACCTGTCTGTATGAATGCACATGTCCCCTGATAGGTGCAGTGTTATTTATGGTGGAAATAATTTCTGTTCATCTAGGGCCTGGAGCTCTGCTCATTTATGTAACTTTGATATTCAAGGGCTGAAATTGCCTTAATAGAGCAGGGAAAGGATATTTTAATGTAACATTTCATATCTGCACACTGCTTGCTCTGTACAGAGGCATCTGTGCCAACCCAAATGGAGTCCTTGGAAGTGCCTGTCTTCTAGATAGATGGAACTACTAGAGTATCACGACTACTAAAATTGCTTGGATATTAGATTCAGATAATGTTGCCAGTGCTCAGAGATCGTATTCAAAAAGAGGAAAACAACAGGCATACTAACGCCCTGCCTTTCTGAAGAATATCAAGCTTTCACTGTAAAGGTACTATGTCATTTGTTTGTTTACCTAGTGAGATCTAATCAATATTAGCTTCAAAAATCAGCTTGGGTAATATTAGCAGTTGGCATCAGAATACAACCCATACAGTACGTGGCTCATGAAGCCCTTTGCTGTGGGAAGATCCCATTTTGCCTTCTTAAAACTAATTGCCAGAGGTGCCACTGACAATAGCCAGGCTCATCAGCCAAAGCCAAAGTGATGTGATGTGCACTATAGCCTGGGTACTCCACGGCCTCCCAGCCTCTTCTGGTCTGCCCCAGCTTGCAGAGGCAGAGAGCTGTACAACTCCCTCAAAGGAGAATCCTTAGAGAACCTCTAAAAGAAGAACCCCATGAGTAAGCCTAGTCCCAGCCCCCAAGAGCCTGGCAGAGCACAGTGGGGAGAGGATGCATCACTGATCAAGAGAAAAAAATGTTCTTCAGCCTTGTCAACTGGAGAAAGGATGGGAGAAGAGCTGCTGTTTCTCCTTATCTGGTGACAAATTGGAGGATACTTCAATTACCTCTCCTGCCCCATCTTTTGACCCCAAATGGCACTGCTGATGAACTGGTACCATTTTATTTTAATGTACACAGTCTGAGAACGTAGCTAAAGCTAACAATGGAAACTAACTTTTTTTTTTTTTTTTTGAGGATTTTTTTCCTGATTGACCTAAAATGATTTTTTTCCAGAATTTTCTTCCACAATAAATTTTAACCTTAGTTTTGCTTCATCTCGTATCTTTGTTTGTTGAAGACAGAACAAAACTACAGAGATACCACTGAAATGGAAACATGATTCCCTCCCAGCTTAAACACCTCTGCTCTTCCCTGAGGAAAATTCTTTCAGCAAGAAGTCACAGCAGCTCAGCTGTCCTAGCTTTAGGACAGAGGTAAACTCAGCCAAAACAATTGCTTGGAGCTGAAACCTTCCTTCTCACAGGCAACCCAAGGATTTCTTTCTCCTCAGCTCACGTTGTCTTTGGAGGACTCTTCCTTTCTTCTCTCTTCAGTGGATAGCAAAGGCAATATTTGCTAATCTATATTTTTCAGAAATGGTTGAGGCAACAGTCACAAGCTGAAGAAAGGGGAAGGCCAGTTGCATACAGGAAAAACAAATTCACTACAAGGGTGGTCAAGAACAGGAGTACATCATCCAGAATTGTGAAGTCTCCAGACTTGGAGACATCCAAAGACCAACTAGAAATGGCCCATACAACCTTGAACTTGCTTTGGAGCAGGGCGTTGGAGGAAATGGCCTCCCTTCCTACACAATTCTGTGATCTTAAAAACCAGTAAAATACAAAAGTTTTTTTTTTTTTTGCCTGATGTATTCTGATACCGTGCAACAGGCTTTTAAAATTATAAAAATAACATTAGGTAAATAGAACTTCCCCCAGTTCTCGGCTGCTTTTGCAACAATAAATCTGTTAAATGTTATTTTTCATTGGAAGACCATGAATCAGTGTCCTTGAAAATACTCTATCCATTTTGTCAACAAACCTTAGTCCGTCTGGTTTATGTTAGGCACGCTGGTTTTATTAAATAAAACTTTGGATATGCTATCTATCCAGCAACAAAGAAAACCATTGCTAAAGACAATTGGCCCAGTCTGATCTCTTGTCCGTGTAAGTGAAGAGCAACTTCACTGAAGTCAAATGAATTTATACTGGCATAATAGTAGTTCCTTGGGGAACCAAATGAATCTTGGCTGTCCAAGGCTGTTTGACAATAGAGAATAGCAGCTCAGCAGAAGCTTATAATTTTATAGTGTTTACTTCTATAGTCCCTGGCAGGGCAGAATACCTCTGCAATTCATGATTTCATGCATAGGTACATTGGGTCAACAGCACAAAGTCATTTCTGGCAAGAGAAAGACCAGTTCACCAGGTGGTAATGGGAATTGCTACCACGAATAGGCAAAGCATTCAGGATGTTTGGTGTAGGGCGGCTCAGAAAACAGTTGATCTCATCTACCTTTCTTTTATTTTCATTTCTTATGTCTGTACTAAAGTGAGTTAGCTCTATCACTACCTGAGCCAATAAAGATGTCTAAATGCAAGACACACCTGAAACCACCACAGCAAGCCTTGAGGTGCCAAGGAGGAAAGAATACTTTTGGGGCTCCTTCCATTCTGTGGGTAAAATTTAATAAAGCATCTGCTTACAGGCTATTGATGACTTGCTTTGCTGAAGGCAGATGGAAGGAATACAGCTGTTTTACTTTGGGGAAGGACGTTGACAGGAAAGTGGTACAGACACCAGCTTGTGATAAGTTTCTGTATTGGTCTGAGTTTTCTGCTAAGATTAAGTCCACTCTTAGTCTATAGAGTCATTGTAGTCATTATAAATCTAATCAACATGCTGGAATCGATGAAAGGAAAAACAATTGAAGCAGACATTATTTTTTTTTACTTTTTTTTCTGGTCAATGAGAGCTGAAGCAGAATGCAAAGTTCTTTTGCAAATTGATATAGACAAAGGGGTTTAAGACTAGAGCATTGGTAGTGTGCATGCTGCCTCAGGAAAACAGCAGAAAATTCTTTTATTGTGGGAAATAAAAGATCTTCACCATTTATTAGGATTTCTTCTGAAATATAAAACCTTATGTCAATTTAGGTTCAAGAAATGCACTGCTTTGAAACTTCTGTAAATCTTCATGAGGAAAAGAATATATGTAATGACTTCAGAAAACAGGGCTGAAAATAACCATTCTACAGATTTGTAGAAGCTTATTTGGAGGAGGAAAGAGGGCTGTAAAAGATTGCCTCCATGAAAATAGCCTCGTAAAGAACTCTGCATTTTTAAACTAAATCAGCTGAAGTTCTGTGTGTCTTTAAGAAAAGAATCCAAACTCTTTTTTTTTTTTTTTTTTTTTTAATATACACTTTTTTTCAAGCATATTTAGACTAATTTAAATTACAAAAGGTCCTTTCTGGCTGAACAACAGCTTTCAGTCTCTAAAACCACCTTTGTTACAATATACTTTCATACAATTCAAGAGTGTTTTTTTTTTGCAGGGCCCAAAGCTAGCTTTAGTCATCACTGGGTCCTGCAGCATGAACCATTATACTGTATAGAAAATATACATATAAACTCATTCTGCTTCTGGTGGTAGTTCTGGAGCCTTCTTTTTTTGTGGTTTGTTTAAATTGCTTTTTCTGTTATTTGCTCACATTGCAGCTGGTGTTTTCCTGATGCTGTGCTCCTTCAACATTCAGTGTCTAAGAAGAGAAGGATCATCACCAAGACTGTGATGGTGGCCAGTGGAAGGGGTCAGGTCCGTGCAGTTCTGCCTGGTTTTTGCCAGGATAAGTGGCAGAGACATTACTTTTGCAGCTGGGGGCTACTTGTATCAATGGTCCCCAGCTGAAAACACCCCTGCCCCCTGAGACACTGGGTTTATCCACACGCGAACTGCGGTTAGGTTAGCAAAGTACTGGTTACCCCTTGTTCAAAACAATCCTATTAAGTGTCAAAGCAAAATCTCAAAGGCAGCATTTGCACAGAACACCTCAGCTCTCCTGCTAACAACAAGATATGTTTTAGAAAAACAATAGCACCTTTGAAGTACTTCTTGAGTGTTCTAACAATGCACAGGAAAGTGCAAGAGCACTTAAAGTGTGGATCCATTTGAGTAATGCAGCATGTGCATCTGACAGCGTCAGGTTGCTGTGGAGAGCCCTGAAATGATTCTAACTTTCCTGTCTCAGTAAAGAGCCAGGAGAGCCTTGATTTCCAAAAACAAAAGGCAGTTTACTGGTATCAAGAGCTAATATGGTATTATTGACCAACATAAGCTCTGTTCCTATTGATGTAGGTAGAAACCTGCTTTTGAAGTTATACCTCCAGTATAAGAGTCTGGCTTCAGTCATTAACATCTTAGCCAAACACAGACTATGTCCACCTAAAAAGCTACAATGCAGGCAGGAGGAGGGGAGAAATTATAATGAAAATGATATAACCATTTCTCAGAGCTCATTTGCCCATCCTAATAATTCAGGCAATTATTCTTGTGGAATTTGGCTGGATATTGTACATGGGCAGGTCAGCTCTCCTCCTATCCCCTAAAAGAGCTGCTCAGGTTCAGACACAGTTAAAAAGCTTCAGCTGAGAGAAGTCATCTCATATGAAGGGTACGGTGTGACCTTGTAATTTAAAATTAGACATAATGCATAGGCAGATGAGAGCCAGCTGCTGGTGTGAAGGGCACACAGCTGTGGCAGGACAGTGCTGCACTCTCTCAAGCACCTCCTGGTTCCCAGCACAGCCCAGTGGCTTGAGCACATTGGGGCTCAAAAATTTCCTTAATCAGCTATTCCCTAGCTTTCTAAAAAGTATAGGTCATCTCTGAAGTTACGCCAGTCAAGAAAAAAGTTTTGATTTCAAAGTAGTTATTTTTCTTTTGAAGTTGTAAAATTTCAGAGGAGCTGGTGTTTTGTATGCAGTCTTAGCCTGCTCGGTGAATGCCATTATAGCTAGAAACAATCCTACAGAACTGATAAAATAAGACACTAATTGTTGTATTTATTCCCCTGTGAAGGTACACTCTGGCACTATTAATTGTACTTAGTCACAATCTGTTCATCATCTAATTGTTCTCCACAGAGCTGAAGAGAACCAAATATTTACTCACATGAATTTATTAATACTAAGTCATGAATCATAGTTCTACAAGGTGGTGTTTTTTTTTGTTTTTTTTTTGTTTTTTTTTTTAAATAAGGCAAGAAAAAAGTGCAGAAAAGGAGATGGGCAATGTGGAATAAGGTTTAGGAGTAGGGTTCAGGTGTTGGGCTGTCATGCAGGCTAGGGGCTCCCTGGAGTCCAGGGCCACAGGGGTCCCTTGGGAGGATGAGGACAGGGATGTGTAGCCGATGTCTGCCCCACTGCCCCAACCAGGAGCAAGGTAACTTAGTGGCACCAGAACTGCCCTGGCCCCAGACATCGCTGTGGGTGTCGTGGGCAGAGGTTCCCCAGCCTGCAGGAGCTTGTCCTGCCAGGGTGGTTGGTCTGAGACTGTCTCTGAAGAGGAAAGTTTGGCCCCAGCTGGCTTTGAGCTCTTGTTTTGGCCTGCCTGTGCACTCAGGGTGAGGTTTCTACTGCATTTAACTTTAATGCAGAGGAAGCTTTTCAGTGGCACCTCTGGAGAGACACCTTCTTTAAGACTAGCCTGAATTAAACACATGAGCTGGCACTCTGGTAATCAACCAGTAGGGTTAATTGGCTTTCCCTGCATGTCCTACAGGAAATGTACTAAAAATACTTTCCTGATAATAATGTGGGATATTCTCAAACTCTGAAGGCAGAGGCTTCGAGTCACTTATAACACACCTTTGATGTAAGGCTATGGGGTGAGCTAAAAGCTCACATTAATACTTGTTTCTTCCAGATAGATCTTTCCTTTTACACTTTACAGCATGGATTATTTGTTCCTATATGTGACAGGTGACTGGGTCATCTCACAGGGATAAAAATGCCTCTCTTGTCCTTTGATGACAAGGGACACTTACCTTTTAGTACACTGTAAAATATGTAAAAGCGACAGGCTTTGGGTCACTCTCTTTTCTTTAATCAGAAGATTCCAATTTGCTTTAAGAAGTTCAGAGTTTTTACAACTTTTAGGCTGAAAATAGTGCAGTCTCTCTAGCTGGGCAGAAGTCAAACTCAGAGTCAAAAAGTCGGTACAGGTGCCTCTGTATTACAAACTGAGCCCTACCCAGGCACACATACACCACAGACATTAGATGGGATTCTCAACCACAAGAGACCTGAATGCACATGATGCCTCCCATTTGCAGTGTAACTAGTGGGATCAGGGTCCACGATGATCTCCTTGAGATCCCAAATCAGCAGTGTTCAAGGAGGGCTGTAGTGCCCAATCTGGCTGTATGATAGCATCATTTTTCCACTTTCAAAGTGGAAAAAATGAGGCTTTTAACATTTTTTCTTGCTGCTGCAGTTTCTGAATACAAATGTGTGTTTGTCAATTGAATACTTAACCTCTGGATTGGGGTCTAATGAATTTTGAGATGATGGCACATTTAAAATATGGTGTGAAACCAAGGAATTTGGCTCCTCCTCAGTAAAGTTTAATAGCTAGGCTAAGTTTCATGCTCTAGTCAGGTGGGCTTGACTTTGAATGTTTCCTTTTGAAAGTAAACCAGATTTAATAAATATGTCATGAATACAATTTACCATTATTTCTGCCACTTAGTGAAATTTTTCACTATCTTTCAAGGAAATATAAACACCACTGAAGGTGACTTCTAAAGTAAAGCTCTCATAGCTTTATTTATTACAGGATTATTCTTCATTCACTAAACCCAAGACATATTTTACAAAAATAAAAACATACTCCTATACACAGTGTGGCATATAAAAGCCCTGTGTGCCTTTAAATTTGGTACTTTAAACTCTTTCTTATTCCCTTGGAAGCTATTCAGCTCAGAAGACACTAGAATATATAGTATAGGAAGAAATGTCAAGATTCCTCTGTGAAAAAATATCTTCTCCTTGGTCTTGGTGTTTGGTAGCCTAAAATTACAGATCTAAACATGCTAGGAACATTTTTTTTCTATAAACTAAAATAAAATTTATCCTGTTAAATTACTTAAAATGCAAAGCACTAGAAAACTGAGTGTGGTTATACAAGTCAAGAAAATTAAGTACCTTGCATAGGAAGTTTAGAAATATGAAGGATGGTAGTTTTTCATTCTGGTGATACTTCAGAGCAGAACAGCAGCCTCATCAGAAACAGATGAGCTACAGAAAACAAATTTTTATTTGTAAACACTGTGGGTTCACCTCATTAGTAATGTACTCCCCAAGAGACCATCTCAAAATATCACTCGATGTGTTGAAATATAGTTTTCTTTCACCACAGCTTGTGGCCGTTTGTGTTGGATCTTTAGATTGACTGCTTCCACGTTACAATTGATGGTAAGAATATATCACCAAAATAAAATTTCCTGGAAGAAAAAGTCCCTGGAAGAGGGAAAATGTATGGAGCTTTGAGGATATTTTGGTTTCTTTTTACTATAAACCCAGGGTGCTGGCACATCCAAGTGATTATGCACCTGCTTCACTGAGCTTTTTTTGTTACATATTCCTTGCTGTTACTAGAAAACTTGTTGACTAAGTTCTCAAAGGGAATCAAAGGGAATAAAGCGTGAGCACTGCCCATGGAATCACAGATAACAGGCTTGCAAGCCTTCTGCATGCCCTCAGTTTCCATCTCTCAAAAAGACAGACGTTCTACTGTCACAGTGACATTTCTGACACAAGGTGTTGTCCCTCTCTTGACCTACAATAAAGTGTTGACACCATGCCCTGTGTGGTCCTTGCTGGACCAAGTTCTTGTGAACAAAGACAGTCTTTCGCTAAATCTTTGTGAGGGTTTTTGTCATGAACAACACTGAACTGGACAGAGAGCCAAAACCCAGAATGTGCCCCCTCAGGGCATTCAGGTGAGACTTGAAATCAGATCTTCAGATCAGATCATTGCAACCTGACTGTGTCATCTTGTTTCTCCTCTTTTCTTTTCCTTTTTCTTCTACTTTTTTTTTTTTTTTTCCCCAAAACACCAAATGGTTTATTCAAGAATTTATTTAAAGATATTATTCTCTGTGGATACATCCTCTGTTCCTGCCACCAAGCACTGAGCCAATCACTGTTCTCTAATTTAATGTTGACGTCCTTTTACTGAGCTGCGTACATAATGGGGAAGTTGGGAGATGAGTGAGAATTTTTGTTAACTTACATTATTAAGTAGATTCCATTAAGTCTTGTATCTTTTACTTCAGGGATGTCAATTAGATTCTTCTGAAATGCAAATAATCATGCTGCAAGACAGGAGCCACTTAAATGTGAAAAATGTTTGCTGCTGAGAGAAACCAGAGGCAGTGAAGAACACAAATCATCAGAGCATATGACACAGACAAAACCTTTGGAAAAAATCCTCTGTGATGCCTTCATTTGGATCAAAACAACATACTGGGTATGCACGTTACTGATACATGTTCTTTCATGTTGGCAAAAGTGAACAAAACCAGCAATAGATATTCAGTTGATAGGAAGGTAGTGGTGAAAGAGTGCACAGATGTGACATAATAGTTTTTAATATGAATAGGTATGCTCCAGTTTTTCCCTTTAGCACAGTTATTCAGGATCTGTTCTAGACTTGTTGGATCTGCAGTCTGGGCCAGTTTTGCTCCCTGGTGCTGCTCAGGAATTTCTGTGATGAGCTGTGCAACCAGAGTGTCATGACTCCGGGCAGCAGTCTGAATGGAGACTGGGAGCTGAAAGCCAGACTGTCCAGCTCAGACCTGGCAATTTAATGAATCTAATCTAATCCTCAGCCTTCTCATGCACATTTACATTGATATAACATGAATTTTCACCCCCAATAAATAAATAAATAAATAAATAAATAAATAAAGGGCTAGAATTTTTTACATTCTTTGCTTCTATTTTTCATGATAACATATATTACAGAACTCTCTGTGGTTTACAGTTTATTCAGTGTGCTTGGTACCCTCAAATCCAGACAGGCTGTTTAGTTAGTAAGAGGCATTGCTAATGAAATCAATTTATTTCTCAACTCTTGTCATTGTTCCCACTCTAAAAGCCAAATTTTAGTTTCTAGTGCCAAAAATAATCATTATGTATTTAACACTGTTCATTTTTTCCTGTTATATTCACAAAATGTTTTGTCCCATGGATTTCCTTGATTATTTCCTTTTTCTCTGGGGACTTACAATGACAAAATGAACTGCAGAGTTTTCCAGTAGGTCGCATGGTTTCGGTCTCTTGCAGTCCTGTATAGAGACAACTCTACATGGTTTCAAAGATGGAAGACAAGAACAAAGAATTTCCAAGATGACAGATATAGCTGGATTTTTGTTTGTTTGTTTCTGAATACCCTTAAAACTATGTGTCCCTGAAAATTCCTACCTTTCTATATTTGTTTAAAAAACCTGACATATGTGATTAAAGGTTGGGTACATGATCCTATACCCAAATCCAGCAGGAAGGCACAGAGTACCAGAGCTGTATGGTAGCCACACATTTTCTGAGAAGGAAATCAGAGGGGTTTGTAGGGACCCACCTTCTTACTACTACTGTCCTGAATCAGACTATTCAGTGCTATGACCCATTTGGGTAATTCCTACACCTGAACTGGTGAACGAAAAATAATTCAGGTGCCCACGCAGATCCATACTAACGCCCAAACTCTTCTGACCCCATCTGTCTTGTCTGTAACATTGCTTCTTTCCAAGTACCACGTGGCCAAAAAACTCTTCCTAAAACTTGCTGGTGTCAAAAGTAAAAGCCATCAAAGCATTGCTCCCTCAAAGCATCGCTATAATCACAGTGAGGCATATGACAAGCAGCAATAACTTTGGCACATTCTCATGGATCAGGTCAGTCAGGACCTGCCGCCACTTTCCAGAAGAAGGTTGTGCAGCTCCCGTTGATGGGGAAGTGAATAGCAGCAACCAGCATTCAGCACTGATTTCATTGCGACTGATGTTTTTCAGGCCAAGCTTTGTTACAAGCTGTTAGGAGATGGCAGCGAACTGTGAAGATGAGATTTCACCGCACTGTGAAACTCCCACAAAAGAGTGGTAATTGAAATTGCAGGTCTGCATTGAGGACTGTTTGTTAAGATGCTTGGCTCCACTTAGAGGCAGGCCTTAGCAGCAGATGACTGTTATCAAAAAATGACCCTCCCTCCATTTCGTCTGCAGCAATTTAGAGAATTTAACCCACCAGAAACTTGTGAAGGTTTGGGGTTCTTCAAGCATGTAACAGGTACTGGATACCTGATTGGTGACTGATCAGGTGGAAAGTTTGAGGGATCTTTGCAATGAGGAGGAGCAGGAGTTAAAAGTCAAGACATTGTAACTTATTCTGTTAGTAGGGAAGCTTACAGATCTGTGGCTGGCTTGGGAAACATTTGTAGAATTGCTTTAAGAAAGTGAGAAAGTAGCGTGGTCTCACAGGCATGCTGTGGGCCTCACCAGCTCATGGAAGGTGCCCATCCATGATGACCCCATCGTTCTGAGATGAGATTCACCGATCAGGTAAGTGGGTGAAACCCCACAAGAACTTTGTGACTGCCTGTAGCCCAGTGTTTAAACCTACAAACCATAGCCTCCATAAGCGACATCCATCCACCAGCACTGGGTGAGCTTGTACCACCCTGAGTCATGAATGAGATACCTCCTGACCAGCATCCAGTGTGCTTTCTCTGGGCCTCAACTATCCAGTCACATGAGACAAGTAAGGAAACCAAATCCACCACAAGGCTTTCCTTCTCTCTGTGTTTCTCTGAGCTGAGATTTTCGCTGCTTTAGCTCGCTTGCATGGAGGCATGATAACCTGGGGACCACACTTTGGCACTGAAAGTAACAATTCTGGTCAGAAAGAGAGGGAACAAAAAAAAAATAAATCTGAATATTTCTATGGTTTTGTTCCCTAAAAAAATGGTACCACAATGATATCATTCCTTCCAAAATCCTTGCAAAACTGAATTATAAGGGGAGACATAACCATGCCCTGTAGCTTGGTGGGATGTGTCCAAGCCTTATATATTTCTCAAATTCATATTTCAATAACTGTGCCAAGACACAGAGGATGACAAAAAATCTGTGAGTATCTTTGCTGTCTTCAGAAACTTTCCCGTTTTCTGCAGCTTCCATTTCCTTGGAGCTTCTTTAAGGCACATAAATGAAATTCCTGGAAGCGACATAACAGGGGAGTTTCCACCTTTGTGGAAGATTAATACAGTCTCATGCATTTATATTAAAGAGCAACCTCAGTGCTTTCTTAATGGAAGTAAGGTGCCTGAGCTGAGTACGATCTGCTTTACAAAATAAGGGAAAACATAAAAAGTTTAAAGTTAAGGAAAAAAAATGGTGAAAACTGAGCTGAACTCTGGTCCCACTGAAGTCCAGGATGGACCTGACATAACTGTTTCAGCCAATGCACTTTGCTGATCCAAGCCGTGCTCATCAGAACACTGGAAGAAATATCAAACCTGACTGGGTAATAAACACCTCAGACCGTTTTAGTGGTATCACATTAAACAGCTTGTGAATCTGTTAATGATTCCCACTCTAGCTCTTTCACTTTCCTTTCTCCATTGTTAAACCCACACATAATAAACTTCAATGCTGGGAATGTATGAAATTGTTGCCATTGTTAGGTCCATACGGCTAAAATTGTCTCCTTTTCATAACCTGCATGATTCTCCACTGCAAAGCAGCAGCCTGTAGTGTATGCTTTGCTACTGCAGTTGTGTATTTCAAACCATTTCCTTCTTAGTGTGGGTGCCTCATCATCTGGTAAATGGAAAAGATGTTCCATCATTTCCAAATGTAAAGTACTTGCAGCTCTGTCCACTTTCACGAGACAGGGTTTGGGTGTCACAGGGAGTCCTGCAACCATCTGGAAAATAAAATTACAAGGGGCATTGGAAAGCAGCATTTGCAACAGGACTTTGCAAGTGATGAAGGTCTAGAGCTGTTTGGAGTGGATAGCTGAACAAATACAAGAGTAAACAATGAAAAAACCTGCTTTGTTCAGAGAGCACTAGCACCTTGTTAGAGGATTTCAAGACTATACCGTGGAGTTAGATTGTAAGAGGTGTGCCTTTGTTAATTTCTGTGCTAAGAAGTAATTGAGGTATTGATTAAAATCTTGAGTGGCAGCATATCAAGGGAACATGGACATTTTCATTAACTTACGGTCTTGTTCCATGTGCTGAAGATCAGCTGCTGGCTTTGTCCCTCCAGTCCATGGATTTGTCCCCCCATCCTGTAGGGATCTAGTCTTACTCTAGGCTACTGGTTTGTGCCACGTGGGAGCTGTGGGCTCAGCTGTCCTGTGTCCTCCCAGGAGGCATCCCTTGGGCACAGGGTCTCCCAGTGGGACCATGCAAAAGGCAAGGACAGGCTCAGGTCCTCCATTCTCTTTGGGAAAGCCAGGTGATGCCACACTTGCCTCTAATTAATGGCTCTGTGAAGTTTATGCACCTTTGCTCTAACTGCTTGGACTTTTTCTGTGTTCAGAGATACTGTGCAGCACTGCAGCAGAGGACAAACTGGCAGAGATGTGGTATCTGACCATGAGAACTGCTTATATCAACAAAGTGACTGGCCCCATTTGTATCACAGTCACACGTTTATTAGTTATGAGAACCAATCTAGTGTGTCTCAAATATATCCTGCTTTCAAAATAATACTCACCAAAAAAAATATATATATATAGGTCAGTGATGATTTTTGTTTTTCTCTCACTTTATTTTCTCTGCTTTCCTCCCCCACTCCCTTACAGAATAAAATAGATCATGGCAGATGGTTACATTTCTCATGTTCATCAAGGCAAGTAAGAAAACCAGACATGAGACAACAAAAGTTTTACAAAAGGCAAGTGTTTAGTATTTTGCAACTGAATATATTTTATGGAAGGCATTAATTTATGGTGTAGGAGATGCAAAACTCCATGACTTATAAAGGAAATTAGGAGAAATACATTTCCAGGGCAGAACAGAGAACTCAGAACCCTTTATTCTTTGCTTAAATTGTGAAAAATGAGAAGCTATCAAGAGATTTGTGTTAAATATAAAGAACAATCTACATTCCTTTAACTAATGGGGGAGAAAAATAATAAAACGTAAACACATTTCAAAGGAGATATCCTCAGTCAGGTTTTCTTTTCCATCTAAAGGCTTCATCTACAAACCTTTGAAGGCACAGAAGTCTCAATTCATTGTCATTAAGAAACACTAGAAACTTGAGAAAGACATGAAGGTAAATAATAACTCTTTCTGTGGCTGAGGATAAACTTTTTTATTTAATATCAAATTTGAGTGTTTACCTTTGTTCTCGTCAAAATGCATGGCATAGTACTGAACAACTCATTATACTCTGAAAGAGTGGGATTTTTTTTCTCTTGATTTATATAATTTGTTGCAGTTCTCCTAAACTTTCTGAAAAGAGAAGCCTTTCATCAAGTTTTTTGTTTTGTTCTTTTAAATTTGGGTGACTTCTGCAAGGTTTAAAAGCATAGACAAGACCTTGTCACATTGTATATCAGTCCTGATGTTGCACTGGGTGCTTTTCAGGACCCATGGGAACCAAACTCCAGCCCACACTGAGGACATCCAGCTCTGGCAGACAGCTGGGAAAAGGTCTTATTTCTGACTTTCCACAGAATGCTTGCATTTGGATGCTACCAGGTCTATTGGCTCTGCACACATACTCTTATAACCTCTTACAGCACACAACTTACTGTCTTTTCAATAGTTATCTTCTCTGTGTTGTTCAGCAGTGAGGTTAAGATCCCAGATCTTTGTTATTATTCTCCATTCCATCACCAAAGGGAGTTGTCTTCCTTATTCATGGGCTTTCCATACCACACTCAGTTGCCACAGCTCTGTCTGTTGGGAGCTACCCTTATAAAAGCTGGAGAGTTGTAATGTTACTTTTCAAGAGGAACAAAATTTTTCAGATATGGAAATGACAACATAATCTAACTTCAATTCAATCCAAGCTTGTTCTGATGTGTGAAAGGGTTGGATTCATTTTTTTTCTTGCAAAATATTTCCATCCCTGAATTTTCAAGTTCAAATTAAGCCAGAAACAATATAATCCTTCAAGACAAGCTGTTCTTTCTGGATTTCTAATGTTTTCCAAATGACCAAAAATCTTGAGACAGTGTGGGTAAGGCTTACCTGCTCAAAAAAAAAAAAAAAAAAAAAAAAAAAGAACACAATTTTTGTCCATGTCTTGGCTTATTTGCACTCTAAAGTTTCTTGCCAGGAGAAGGCAGGAGAAAAAATTATTTTTATTTTTGGCTCTCAAAGAACCAAAATTTCATTTTCTTCCTCAGTCAGAAAGCTCTTACCCTATTGTATGGAGACACTTCTGTCACGTGAAGATAGTTGTCAGAGGCTGCCTTAACCCACCAGGACACTGTGCTTGACAGGAAAGGCTAGACTCTCAGGTTTCAGTCAAGGAGAAAAAAAAGTAAATAAACAAAACTCATGGAAACCATTGCCACCACTTAAAAAAAAAATGTAGAAGAATGTATAAGAGTGTCTGTCTCATACCGTTAGGTAGGCAGCAACGCTGAAGAAGACTTCATCACATCCCTCACTGATGTAATTACATCACTTGGGGATGTCATCCACATGCCTCATGATTAAAATATCTCATAGGTGATTTAACTGAAACTTTACTTGTGTACAGCACAAAGAGAACAAATTAATTTGTCCACACACAATACAATGATGCTTATTAGCTATAATCACAACTACTTACAAACTATAATGCATAATGAATACTAAGGGAAAATACTAAAAGCCAAACAATTTGCTGTAATAGAAACATCTTATTTTATAGCAAGGCCTTAACAATTCATACAGTACATTCACATACTTTAAAGTAGAAAGTGGCAGTGTTATTCCACTGATGTGCAATCGCAAATGAACTATATTTTTTTGACTATGTTAGGTGCATTCCTGGTGTCTACTACCAAAGCACCAAAATATCTCCCACATTTTCCTAAGCCTATCTCCCAGTATCAAGTAGTGTCCTAATTTAACAGTTAGACACAGAGAGGAAATGCAACTTGGCCAAGCTCATACAGGAAGTCCATAACAGGACAAGAACCTGACAAGGGTATCTTGACTGGTCAATTAAAATTTTAACAATTTCTGAAATACTGTAGAGTAAGTAATTTGGACTGTATGATGAAGGCGGGGTAGTGCAGTTTTAACAGTGTTGATTACAGCAAAACTTGTCATGCAGCATGGAAGATACCCTTATCTGTTTATATCGGGGATCACAGATGCCCCATGCTGGTGAATAGAGGTGTACCCCAGTCAGCCCCCCGGGTACCAGTAGGACGATTTGCAGAGGAAAAGAGAGCAGTAGTTCACATTAGCCTGGCAGTACTTCTGGCCACAGTGTGCATGTGTGCAGATTCTCTTCACTGTGTAGATAAGAGCAATGAAGAATGCTGTGAATGAGGTACCATTGTTTAGGCTGCAAACGATGCTGTGGTACCTTGGGTTTGTCCTGATATGAAGCAAAGTAGAAGGCTTCATTTAAAAAACATCTTTTTTTTTTTTTTTTCAATAATCTTTTTGTTCTTTTTTGAAAACAAGTTCATTTTGAAGTGAGGAACAGAAGAGTACTTCATACCCCCATACTTGTAAGCTGAGCGTAATTTATTTCATCGTGCACTGCCTGCGTGCTGGTTTTCTCAGTGCTAGATGTTTCCCCTCGGAGTTTTAGGTTGCTGTTCTCACTAATCTCATTCATACAAAGGTAGACTTCAACACCTGCTGTCATGCCATTAGTGTTACTATTTGATTTTTTCTCTCTGCTGGTCTATACCTTGCAAAGTAATAATTACAGACATCCTTCCTGTGAGTCCTGGTCTATAAGGGATTTCTCCCTAAAGGCAGTCCTGTTTTCATTAAGCTTCTTGTGCCTCGCTAGAAGAAAAGCTTCTTGTCACAGTACAGGAGACAAAAGTGAAAAATGCCTGTAAATCTGCTTAAATGATCTGCTTAAGAACTTGTTCACACCTCTAAGTTTGCAATGTAAGTAATTCCCACAGACTGTAAATTAGGCTTTCCAATATAATTTAACTGCTTCTTATATTATTTTTAAAGGCAGTTGAATTTGCTGCTTTGAAAGATCTTTAAAAATAAGTCTTCTTAAAGACTCAAATTGATGCCTGGTCAGTGTCCAATGATCTGGAAAATTGCTGGTTCAGAACAACTGACTTCATGCATACCAGTGCAGTGGAAGCTTGTCCAGGCTGGTGAAAGAAAGGCTATAAAATAGTTACATGGTTAGGCTGCAATCCATCCCTATTCGGATGTAAATGCATTTTTAACATGAGGCACAGATTTTAATCCCACTTAATTCAGTGGGTCTATCTGAATGAGATCTTATTGTCAGAAAATTGCAATTTCCAGTGATTAATATCCAGTGCTTATTGATATCAGCTTAAGGATGTGCAATTAAGGATCCTAATACATAGCAGTATCCTGTTCATGTCTGTAAATCTTGCCTGGAGCCATACTAAAGGTAGATGTCTCTTAAAGACTAAAGCAATATTGTTTCTCATAATCACATAAATCACCATTTCCCATGAAAATCTGAGTTGAAGAAGTTGGGTGCAGGAATAACAGCCACAAAATACCAGAAAGACTGTATTAATAAGACCCAGGTTATATCAAATCTTTTTTTTTTTTTTATTAAAGCCTCTTTCATATTGTTTTTACATCAATTATATAGCACTCTCTCGCAGTAGAAAACATAACACTGTCCTGTTTGTAAAGTATAGAAATGCATTAGGTCAAAAGGATGTGTTCCAATTTCAATAGCTACCATTTGTTTAGAAATTAAATAAAGAAATCATTTTAATATCTGTTCTTTACTCAAGAGTAACCTCTCATAAAAGGTCTATTATTTATTCCTTCAGACTTTATTAAATATACAGCATTGCTTGCATCCTGCAGGTTACTTACTTCAGCTCATGATTAGAGAAAAATGCAATTACCTTAAAACAAATTTGATACATATATACATTTTTGGAGGACATAGCCATTGTCATTGTGCTGGAAAATAGAATTAATACCAGGTTCTTCAAAACAGAAATGCTCAGAGATAATGACCTTAAAAACTAATGGCAGCTTGGCTTCATTTACTGACTTTCAATAAGAAAATAAATGCAGTTAGTGCTGCCTGTCAAAATACATGTTTGGGCAGTGGGCATGAATAGCTATGTTGCAAAAGCTTTAATATTTTTGGCCTTTGTTCTTGTCATAGTAAGGAAAAAAAAAAAAAAAAAAAAGGATTTCTAAATATTGTTTAAACAATCAGCATGTAATACTGTAGGTAACAGACACACCTCTCTAGATCAGAGCAAGGATGTCCTTGAGCAGCTCCATTCAAATATCCAGAACCTGACTCCACAGATCAGTTTTCCAGAGACCATTACATGTATATGCCTGCAACTGCTACAAGTAATTTACTCCCTGGCATACGTTTTTTTTTTTCACTTTTATGTCAGTGACATATTTCCTGAAATATCTGTTCCCATAAAACTTTAATTTAGTGAAGCCATTTATCAATGACAGAGTCACCATAGTTGAACATGGACCCTGTGCATTGCAGTTCACCAAAACAAATCAAGACTTTCTACCTGCTTCAGGGCAGGCAAATATCTATATCAGCCTTTGCTATGAGCAAGGTCCCCTGTGCACAGTTATCTTTCAGCTTTATTTCACACAATTTATTTTAGAGTAACCATAACCATTTCACAGAATCACAGAATCATTGAATTTCTAGGTTGGAAGAGACCTCAAGATCATCAAGTCCAACCTCTGACTTAACACTAACCAGTCCTCCACTAAACAATATCCCTAAGCTCTACATCTAAACGTCTTTTAAAGACCTCCAGGGATGGTGACTCCACCACTTCCCTGGGCAGCCTGTACCAATGTCTAACAACACTTTCGGTAAAGAAGTTCTTCCTAACATTTAACCTAAAACTCCCCTGGCGCAACTTTAGCCCATTCCCCCTCGTCCTGTCACCAGGCACGTGGGAAAATAGACCAATCCCCACCTCGCTACAGCTTCCTTTAAGGTACCTGTAGAGTGTGATAAGGTCACCCCTGAGCCTCCCCTTCTCCAGGCCGAACAAGCCCAGCTCCCTCAGCCACTCCTCATAGGACTTGTTCTCCAGACCCCTCACCAGCTTCATCGCCCTTCTCCGGACTCGCTCGAGCACCTCAATGTCCTTCTTGTAGCCAGGGGCCCAAAACTGAACACAGTACTCAAGGTGCGGCCTCACCAGAGCCGAGTACAAGGGGACGATCACCTCCCTAGCCCTGCTGGTCACACCGTTTCTTATACAAGCCAGGATGCCATTGGCCTTCTTGGCCACCTGAGCACACTGCTGGCTCATATTCAGCCGACTATCAACCAATACTCCCAGGTCCTTCTCCACCAGGCAGCTCTCCAACCATTCCCCTCCCAGTCTCTAGCTCTGCTTGGGGTTATTGCGCCCCAGGTGCAGGACCCGGCACTTGGCCTTTTTGAACTTCATGCAGTTGACCTCAGCCCATCGGTGCAGCCTATCCAGATCCTCCTGCAGAGCCTTCCTACCCTCAAGCAGATCGATACACGCACCTAACTTGGTGTCATCTGCGAACTTACTGAGGGTGCACTCAATGCCCTCATCCAGATCATCGATGAAGATATTAAAGAGGACCGGTCTCAGCACCATGCCCTGGGGAACGCCACTAGTGACCGGCCTCCAACTGGATTTGACTCCATTCACCACGACTCTTTGGGCCCGGCTATCCAGCCAGTTTCTAACCCAACGAAGTGTGCGCCAGTCCAAGCCACGAGCAGCCAGTTTCTTGAGGAGAATGCTGTGGGAGACGGTGTCAAAACCCTTGCTGAAGTCAAGGTAGACCACATCCACAGCCTTTCCCTCATCCACCTTTCATAAACCCATGCTGACTGGGCCTGATCGCCTGCTTGCCTTGCAAGTGCCACGTGATGACTCTCAAGACAATCTGCTCCATGAGCTTCCCTGGCACTGAGGTCAAACTGACAGGCCTATAGTTCCCCGGGTCTGCCCTCTGGCCCTTCTTGTAGATGGGCATCATGTTTGCTAGCCGCCAGTCAACTGGGACCTCCCCCGATAGCCAGGACTGCTGATAAATGATGGAAAGCGGCTTGGCCAGCTCCTCTGCCAGTTCTCTCAGTACCCTCGGGTGGATCCCATCCGGCCCCATTGACTTGTGCACATCCAAGTGCAGTAGCAGGTTGCCAACCATTTCTTCGTGGATAGTGAGGGCCACATTCTGCTCCCCATCCCCTTTTAAGATTGAACAACAGGCTGTATGGAAAAGGTGCCTTACTGTGAATTCAGACCTTGCTTTGTGGTAAGAAGAAACAGATTTGGGTAGATACTGGTGGCGTTATCATTACTTTTGCAAAGTGTTAATTGTGAGAATGTGCTTTTCATAAAAGAAATGCTGTTCTCACAATACACAAGTCAAAAGCCTTTAAACTACTAGAAGTTACAGTTCCAAGGAGATAACTTGAAAGAAATTATTGTTGGCCATCTCCACCTGACCCCTCCATAGACCAGCTACCTGAAGAAAGTGTGAAAGGTATCATTGTAAATAGTTTCTGAGGTAGGGTCAGAGGAAGACGTGTTTTCCTACTTGTTCATTCTCCCTTTCTTCTCCTCCAGGAGAGTTATGGCAGCCTTCCAAAGCTTCTGCAATCCTTGGGATGTTCAGACGAGCACGTTCTCCTCGGTATTTCTTCAGAATGCACTTGAGGTTTTCTCTAAGGTTAAAGAAATCCTTAGGAGTGTAATCCAGAGATGTGTCAAGAGGCAGGATAGTTATAAGTGGCAGGGAGAGTGGGAGAATATATGGTCCCTGATCTGCAGTCCTGGTCCCCAGTCCCGAGTGACTGTTTTCAAAGATTTTTTTCATTATTTATTTGAATTTCATCACCGATCCATTAACTTATCAAGGATAATAGGGAACATGTTGCTTCTTGTGTTACAGTGCTAATGTATAGCAGTTGTCAGATTTGGTAATTTTCTGTTTCCAGGAAGTCCACATTTATCAGTCATTAGTCTTTATCCTTTTCATCCTTTTGCAGCAAGGAGTGAACTGTATTTTCTCCAGTGGAGTCACTGAGATTTGTAAGGCATATAGCCTTGAATCTGATATTATTTACAATGGGAACACTCTCTCAAATTAACTTATTGTAGAGAAATGTAAATCAATTATGTTTACAGCTCTCAACAAACAGAATTAAAACCTTCCACCAGTCTGCTTCGAGCTCTTAATCATCTGAGTGATTAACCCAGTGTCTGGGATTTGCAAGGGAGCATGAGATGAATTGGCTTATCTTCGTTATCTGATGTGGTTCGGTTATTCCTGGTGTCCTGAAAGAAACAGGCAAACAAGCAACCCCCCTTAAAACAACTATCTTCAAGAAATGGATAACACCCACTGCCATACCTCAGGACCAGTGCACAGGGTATATGCATGTCCAAACGCTGCTCTCTCGAGACTGCAGATGAAGCAAAATGAATCATGGGCCAAGAACAAACGTATGGCTCTGGTCAGGGTGCTCACTGGGGAGTGTGGGTGAAGGAAAGAGGATAATATAGAGAAATTATATATAATGATGATATATAGAAATGTGGCTCTTAGAAATAAGGAGCAGTCGCCATGCAGGTGAAGCTCTCAGTAGTGTTACCTCCCCATTGCAACACTTTAATATTACCCCCTGAAGCAATCCCTGTCAATCCCTCCTTGCTTGGACCCATGTGATAGGAGACTCCAATGATCCCCAGGGTGTCAGCTTTTGCAGCAGTGTCCCACACCAGCCCCATGCCCAGCGTGGTTCCTGGCCACAAGGAGCTCCTTGGGGTTGGGAGCGTGCCTGTGGACAGAGCTCGCTGCCCTCGGCAGCCCATGCCCACCTCTGAATTTCAAGAGCTCAGATCCTCCACATCCTTATTGAAACCTCTGCTCATTCATGAGTTTGAGAAAATGTATACCCTATGTGCAGTCTGTACTGACATCTACAAATACAGCACTTACTGGTTTGGCACACTGATAAAATATCACCTATTATTTATTTCAACCTTATAATCAGAAAGTCAGAATTACAGTAAGTGGAATCTTTTCTATCTTCTGTTTTAAAAGGTCTAATTATTTTATTACTCAATGTATGTACATGTGGATAAGTAATAATTATTCTGAGTATTATCCTGCATAGTAGAGCCAGTTAATGCTCAGAGATAATAGCACAGAGACAGCTCATTATACCAATTTGTACTAAAATAACAGATTTTTTTCTTCTGAACAAACTTGATCTGGTTTGATAATAGCAAGTTTCAATCACTTCTTTATTTGCTGGAAGATTAAACTGTGTGCAGCCAGTATAGTGATTATTATTTCAGAGATGAATCACTGCATGCTTCTATATCAGTTTCAGAGAAGAATTAGCTGTCCAAAAGATGTGAAGACAAATTCATATAAAGCTACACTGAAATAAGGATGATCCTGGAATTATTGCACACCTATTTGTAAACAGCCTGCTTGCAGGAAACATCATTTATGCTTTTGTGTTATTAACAATTGAGAAAACTGTGATGTGAGTGGGGAGGAGGAAAGGGTGATGTTTTCCAGCATCACAAACCACACAAGGTTGAGATGCAGACAACCAGTGAGGGCACCAAACAGGTTTGGTTTCAACAAGGCTAAGGTTATACCACAAAGCAGGAGAATGGCAACCCACAAGGTGACTTTTCTGCACTGAAAAATGACAGCCTTATTCCCTGATAATCCAGATGCTCAAAGTATTCCATCCTCCAGCCTGCTGCCCTCGACCTGCATAAGGAAGGAAGTCCTGCAACAGGGCAAAAGACCAATTTCATCTGCCCAAAGCTGGAAATCCAGACTAAATTTTTTGTCCAGGCTCCTGTCAAAAACGCAGATGAGGGAGATGGGATGGGATGTCTCACCCTCAGCAAACACCTTGCTGTTGCATGCACTGTGGCATGAGTCTAGATGGCCAAGGTATTTAGGATTTGCAGTCATTCTCCTTTTTCTAATTAAAATGTAGGGGAATTCTGAACAATGGAAAACTGACTTTCTTTTTCTAAAACCCCACACATTTTTCTGCATTTGTGTTGCTTTGAGATGAACAAACTGATGATGCCAGGTGCTGACTCCCGAGAACCCCCCACCTGCGAGCTGGCTGTCACAGACTGGTGAGGGCAGAGGATTGATACGACAAAAAAATAAGAAGTTGTCCTTTCCTGGGTGTGCTGGAGCCCTTTGCTGAGCAAAACCCCTTTCCTGGAGGAAAGCCACTGTGACATCTCTTGTTTTAGCCCAGGGACAAGAGAAAATGCAAGTGCCCAGGTCAAAAAGAGTGAGCCCCTGGAGGTTTCCCAGCTTGCTGTTAATCCTCAGTATGCAAAGTGTAAACACATCAGAGGGCTTAGCATGAGTAAGAGGTTTGGCTTCCAATTGAAACTCCCTTTCTGAATCAATTTAGTATTAAAGAAGGAACAACTGCCTCAGTAATTAGTTAAAATTACCAATGATTATAATCTTATACAATTAGTATGATAAAGGAATTGCTCAAGGAAAGCAGCAATGGCTTTGGAAAGGATTCAGAGCTCCTCCTAAAGACGTTAACGGGGACAAGGTGGTGGCTAACGAGGAGACAGAGGCACCTCACCTCTCAGCAGACAGATGAGGGTGCTCACCAGAAGTAGGTGTCTGCTGCCCCAGATCTTGTCTGGTCAGGACCTTCAGTCATTCAGCTGTTTTTTTTTTTTTTTCCCTACATGTCTCATCGGCTCCTCTGAAGCCTCCTGGTAGCAATTTAACCCTGTTGGTCCACAGGTGTGTGTCCTACAGCAGCAGAAGGACTTGGCAAGGTGGCCAAGGGATGGCCGCCCCTTGGCCTCAGATCCACACTTAGAGCACTGGAGGAAGCTGGGCCCACCTGTCCCCTCCAGGTGATGAATGGTTTCTGACTTGGGTATTTACATCAGAAATGGGGTGAACTTGACTGTTTGAGACTTCTGACATGTACCTGCTTGATTTATTTTCAGTTTACATTAAAATGTTTTGAAAAACCTCCAGACTAAGGAAACCTATCTATGGCAAGAGCCTGGAGCCTGCAGCCTGTGCCTTTCCCTAAGAGGGAGTGTGCCAGGGGCTCCTGGCTGCGCACTGACTTTCAAGGAAGGAAAATAACTCACAGAGGAAGAACAAAAATAAAACCTCCATAGGCAAGGAGGACTTTAATTCGGAGACTTTCTATCTTGCATCCCTTGAGTCCTGTTCTGCAGAGAAAAGAGAAAATCACTACTATAATGAACACAGCTTCATGGCTCAATTCTGTTTTTGATGAGAACTCATTCATTTGTGTATTTTTCTGCACCAGCATTTATCTGTGTGACCAGGGAATGGAAAGGGCTCCTTTAAACAAATGAAATATTGTTCCTGCCTCTGGACAGACATTACGGATTTTGTGATTTCTATCTCCCACCAGGGAGGGTTGTGAAGTTATTTGCCTATGGCTTTGCTTTTTTTCTCCATCAGCCACTGCCTTTGCTTTGGCTGGCTCTGCAGCACTGACCCATTTTCCTCGCTGGCACGACCAACACCAGCCCAGCTCCACATGCACAGATGAACTTTGCCATCGCCTTCACTGCACCAGGGATTTATTGGAGGAAAGATGGTTTCCTATTTCCTGGATTCCAGATAGTGATGGTGTTGGTTACAAATCTTATTTCCATGGTGCTGATGAGTTCCTTTTCTGCAGATTACAATGGACTTTTTTATCATCCAAGCTGCATGGGCCAGCAGTATAATTCACTGGAATATATTGCCTCTATAAATATTTCATAGGAAGATGCCAAGCACTATAAATTGCTCATACGACCACATTTAAATGCTTCAAAGTATGTTGCACACCAAAAATATCACAAGATCTTTGTTCTGCAGCCAAAAAGGAGGTGTTGTCTGTCCCACCCACTGGCAAAGGGATACCCAGGAATTTTTTGTTTATACAGAGACTACATCTCTAGTGACCAGCTCCCTTCCTCAGGTTTGATCCTATTCCTCTGTGCTGTCTGAAAGAGGCAGATCGGGGATGTCACAGAGCTGGAGGGGCACCCTGAAAAGCACCAGTCAACAGGAGCCAGCAGGCTCATCTCACCATAGCCTGGGACCAGCAGAGTCCAGAAGGTTCACTTGCAGCCCAGGACAAAGAGATGAGAAAAAATCTCCTTTCTGTTACCCTCTACATTATATTAAAAATATCAGGAAAAAAAAAAAAAAAAAAAACAACCCTTGGAGGTCCCTGCTCATTTGGATGGAGATGATCTTTTACGCGGTGTGCTGGGCACTGAGTTTCCTGAATTTTCAGATATAGTAGTAAAACTGTATCAATTTTAAAACTCTAAATCTGTGCTGGTTCAGCCCTCACTATATGGGAAGGGGAGAGGGATCAGCCTTCCCCAAAGAGGACAGTGTGGCACTGGCTCCCTGTGCCATGGAGCAGAAGGTTTGCAGGCTCTCCGCAGTGGTGTGTGGTGGCAAGACAAGAAATGACAGACAGAAATTTAACCAGAGAGGTTCCAGTTCTGTATAAAGCGAGAAATGTTCATTATGTGGGTGGAAGAAGTTGTGGAGGCTCCATCTGGGGAGGTTTTCAAGACTGACCAGGTACAGAGCAGGAGGTTGGAGGGGAGACCTCCCCAGGTCCCTTCCATCCTGAGCGGCTCTGCTATGCTGTGACACTTGTCCTGACCACATCAAGCTGATCAACTTCACCGAGTACTTTCAAAAGGGTTTCCCGAGGGGAAGATAAATGCTGACTGCGGGTATATCACGGAGGTGAAGAGGCAAACCCTTTGCAGTCCAAACCTCAGCCGTCTGAGGACAAAGCCTGTCCAGGCTGAGCAGCTTCAGCCCCAGCAGATAACACTGGGATTTCTGCCAGTGGCTTTCTGTGCTGTGCCAGGAGTTCCCTTCCCCACAACATGGGAAGGGTCCCCTCTCCCATATGGGGATGCACCCTTTGGGCCATGGAGGTGCTACAGGGGTGTGACATCCCAATGAAATCTGCTTTAGAAGGAAGCCAGAGCATGTGGTTTAGCTTTTAATCATGGCTAAGCATCATGCCTTGCATTCCCAAAGCATCCATGCTGCAGAAATACGCTGTATAGCATCCTGTTAATCATATCAAGCTACTGCAGAACAGCAGCTGAATCCCACTGGTAGCACTGGTATTTCATCTTTATAGCTCTCCCCGGTTCCCTTTCATCAGGAAACAAAGTTTTGCTCTTACAAGTGATTACATCATAGCCAATTACAGGGTGATCTGTTTGTTTTAGTAGAAGGGGCTATGTGGCAGTGGTTAGACCCAGAAGAGATTACAAATCACACGTAGCGTCCCTGTGACACAGCCACAGAACTGTGCACGCATCTTGTTCCGCACACTCTCTTTAGGAACAAGCAGTGACATTATTCACTGTCTTAAGTCTTTTTCTTTTTTTTTTTTTCTGCGGTATAGCCCAGGCACTGATTTCTAGCACCTCAGGTTCTTACAGGAACTTTTTTATGGTTATCTTAGTAGCCCAGGTGTGGTTGGTGACCCTGGCTGATGCCCACCCAGCCGCTTGCTCACTCCCCCTCCTCAGCAGGACAGGGGGAGAAATAGGATGAAAAACACCCGTGGGTTAACATACAGACAGGGCTATCACTCACTGGTTACCAACACGGGCAAAACAGACTCAGCTTGGGGAAGGCTAATTTAATTTACTGCCAGTTGATAGGAGAGTAGGGTAATGAGAGCTAAAAAAGAAACAGAGGGAAAGACCTGCTGGAAATTGGCTTTGAGAGAACATCACAGGATGTCAATAACATGTGGTCAGCTTTTACAGGATTTCCTCCAACTCCAAATACCCCCTGGCATTCCAGGTCAATATTCCTTGTTTGTTTTGCCTTACTGCATAGATTTTACTAAGCTATACAATGAGCTCAGAAGTGAGCTTTTATACCGATACCTTATAAAATCACTATCGCAGTTTGAGACTAGGGTTCAAATTAGTAAATTCCTATAGTGTGATTCCTGTCACTCAATTCTGTTTATTTTTCACTCCGAGAGTCCTTTAAATCAGTGCCAGTCAGCACAAAAGGCAGTACGTGGTCAGCCTGACTGCCCTCAGTGCATGGTGGTTATAGTACATGTTTACAAATAGCCAGGAGGACAGCACTGTCCAGGACAGCCTACGGCACTTTGCAGAGCCAGTGTGAGCAGATGAAAATTAGAGAAAACCCAAACAGTAATTCCATATCATTTGCTTATCCTGGAGCATTCTCATTTGGCGGATTGCTTCTTCTGGGCTCACACAGACTGGTGGGACAGCACGGTGATTCAGGTATGTCCTGTGATGGGGTCATGGTGACAGCCATGGATCTGAAAAGTCAGGGATGGGGCCACACAGCCCTCCCGTGTGTTCCTCCAGCACAGGACTTCAACACTTGTCAACCAAAAGGGGTGATTCTCCATGCTGCTCTGAAACCTCTTTGATCACTCTGTCAGCGATGTCTTGTGCCTCTGCTCCAGCCTTTGGATCCCATAACATCAACATAGCTTTAGTCTGGCAGGGTCTCACTCGGTGGTATAGATGTAATATTTTTTGAAGGGGCAATCTGTTGTGCTTAAGATGTGTCTTTTTTTTTTTTTTTTTTTTTTTTTTTTTTTTTTTTTTTAAGTTTCCAAGCTGCTTTTGAAACTGTGCCTAAGCAAATACTGCAATGATCTACTTAGTGTAGCAACATGATCAGGCATACTTCACACTTTGATCTGCAATACAGAAGGGTACAGACTTCATGCACTGTCATTGTACCGTACTGATCATGTACGCAAAAGGAATAGATATATACTTGTGCCTTACTATGCAGCCATGTAGTTTCTGCAGTAGGTTTTGCCTCAGATAGTGGGCTAGCATGGGAAGACTCTTCCACAGCCATTTAGAAGGTAAAGTCCCAGAATTCATAGCCAAGTTGTTTTAAAAATGGATTATAGAGAAAATACGTGTAGGTCTGAATGTTATAAAGCATCACGCAGCTATCTGTAGGCATCTGATCATGACCTGTGCATGATCTGAGGGGCCCGGAGCAGTGGCCAACACTACACAACCTCCAGCCTCTGCAGCAACAATGGGAAGTGCTTTCCTCCCTCAGTTTTACAAACCCAATGCTATAGTCTCACAGGCAGGCTGGGTTTTAACCTATGAGAGGTGGAGTTGTTCCCCACCTCACTTGTGAAGTTTGCCAAGCAGGCTATGGAGGAGAGGGGTGAGGGGCCAAGTGAGGTCATGAGGCCTTCCTGAGCTCTATGGTGTGACACGGCGGCTTGGAAATGACACACTGGGGACTTTTTTAGCCCTGCAGGACTCGTATGTGGTAAAGCACAGTACTGTGACACAAGCCAGCTAGGGCAGGGAAGGGCTGCCCAAAGTGATGGAGATGAGAAAGCATGCAAGGACTGTCTTGATTACACTGACTGCCCCACCTCTCTAGAGGAAAGTACCTACAGGTGCTTGGAAGACCTTACTGTTTGTAAACGAGTTCTTCCTAATTTTTTTTTCAGTTTTTCAGTGATAAAGGATTGCAAGATTTGTCCTAGGAGGCTTAGAAATTCTCATTTAAAGATATTTAGGTCAGATCCATTTTCCTACCACTTGGTAGCATGCACTTGCATTAGAAAAATCAATAGAAAGAAATACAAATTCTCAAATCAGCTTTAAATAGATCTTTGAAAAACAGCATTATTTTTTTCTGCTTTGAAAAGTTTAACTTACTGGAGCATAATCAAAGGTAACAGCACTGATGACAGACAGCACGATCCCGTTAATCTGCACTCAAACAGTAGAAAGAATGTCCTGGGAAAGAATCCCTCTCTGAATAGGAAACGTGGACTGTGATAAATGGGATCAGTCTACAGCTCCTTATGCTTTTCTGCAGTACCAAGAGAGAATTCAGGCTCTTTTAGCAGCCCTCTCAACCCAGAACAGGGACACATACCACAGACTTTAAGGTGCTGACAGAGCCGTGGGCAAGTTAAATCTCAGTCTGGTTGGCAGAGCCTGGTGAAAGGTCCTGCCCCAGGCTGTCACCCACTTGGGTTACTCACCGGTTCCTCCACCTCACCATCCATTTCTGATGTGGGTCTCTTGTACAATGGTTGAGCAAAGGGAGCTTTCATTGCCTTGTTGGACTTTCTGTGCTACAGGTTCTGTGCATTATTCCTCCACAGCAAAGCGATACCCTACCTTTCTACAACCCCAACAGCGTACGTGGCTGTATATATTTTACCACTTTTGCTGTTGATCTACCATGATAAATGCGTACCGCCATTTAGATTCTGTACTGGATGTTTTACCAGTCAAAACAGAAATAGTAACCTTCCGGAAATGAAAAATGTTAAATATGTTAGCTCTCTTAAAAGAGGATTTAGCAATTTAGCTTCCACTTCAACCCTCCATAAGTGTAGTTGGCATAAAACAGAAGGCTCAGCTTTGCTGGAAATGGTGTTGCAAATGGCAGTGTTTCAACAAACTACTTATTAAGGGCTTTACAGTAACAACGCACACTTGTTTCTATGTTCCTCAGCATTTATAACACGTTGGCAGACACTGAGTAACTCAAGGTCAGCTTATTAAATAAGGGATTCTTGTTTTACAGTCTCAAGTACTGGCTTTGAAATTGGTAGGGAGCAGATAACCGAGTGAACTCCCCAGGCACAAGGACGGGCTTGGCTGGATCATCTATCACCTAACAGGGCTTGTTGAAACACCTGGCATTTACTTGTAACACTGCTACAAGCAGCAAAATCTCATTTCAATTCTTGGTCACTCAGAAGTTGACTTACAGCTTGATTTTGATGAACAAATACTTTGTGTTATTTTTGTATAATGGTTGTAGCCAAATGAATTTCAATTCTGTGACCTTCAGGAGCTTTAATCAATAGGCACAAATCACTGGAAAAGTTGGAAGAACTCAGCACTGTCGAGGCTGTTCCCAGGGCAGAGCTGTACCCACTGAAATGCTGAATAAATTCCTACCAAAGCCATGGTTTTGCATCAGGTATGTAATCCGTGAACATGGGCAGATCTTTTTCAAATGCCATTATCGTCACTTCTAACACCAGCCATGTAAAAATACCTGCACTGAAAATATTGTCAGCTTCTGGTGGTAGTAAACACAAACCACCTGGTCAAAAAAGGCTCAATTTGAAATTACTCATATTATCCTAATGGATTGTTTGGAAGCACTGTAAACCAGCAGCTTTTCTGGCACTTTAATGATGAAAAGGGTTACTTTCCCTCGGGAGGCAGCACCTTTGAAAGTATTTCTGTTACCCAGATTCCATCGTTGGGCAAATGTAAATGGAAAGACGATTCCAGAAGTGTAAAGCCCCTTACCCGGCAGAGAAATGAAAACTGCTTTCTTTTCTAAGCGCACATTCGGTGAATTCCATCACCCATTGAAAAATGCAGGGGTGGCATGAGAAATGTATAATGCTCTAAGGATACATAGCGTACTGGAAGAAGTCGAATCATTTGATTTGTGCCAGGCTTTACTGAGAACTTCCCGATGTGGTTCAAAACGCCTGGATTTCCAGCACCAGAACTCCTCGTCGTGGGGCTGCTTGGTACCAAACACTACCAGGGCTGGGTCCAGCACAGCGACGTGAATGGGAAGGAGGTGGATCAGGTTTTGAGGCTCAAACCGCTTTCAGTTTCTGAAATGGGTAGAAAGTATTTAAAGGAAAGGCAACGTCTGCTGTGTGAATTCCTTTAAATGAAAGGTATGTATGAGGGCTTTCAGGAATCTGTGGAAAACCAGCCAGAAACACAGCTATTGCTAGGGCAGGTGACTGAATTGGGCACAAACTGGAGTCTGCACCCTCTGGTATATTCAAAAGCCACAGGGATCAGATCAATCTGCTCTAGCCAATCCAGCTGTATTAAATCACATTCCTGTCAAGAGCAGATCTCATAGTTGCTTCTCTGAAAGAAGTAGCTAGCAAGCCATTCATCAAATATATGCTAAAAATTATGTTCTTGGGATGTCTATGGGCATTAAAACTGTAGTCCCTAAGACATGTTACAGGCAACAGCATGCCTGAGAGATCCTCCACTATTACCTTGGCTAATAGAGTAAAAAATAGACTAGATTACAACAGGCAGGGTAAGATCTAATTATTACTCCTTCACTCACTGTTCAACATCGTTACTTAGAAGACAGTGAAAACTTGGCTGCTAAATCATCCGTGGAGAACCAGCCTCTCATAAATACATATCCAAGATGAAGAAATGGAAAGCCCACTACTAATTCAAGAAGATTAAAGTAACTCCAAATAGCTGAGAAATGTAACTGCTTCATAAATTCTCTCTTCAATGTTATTTATTTATTTTCAGGAAAGAAAAGTCATGTTTTAACAGTTCTTGCTGGGCAGCCAGTTAATAAATGGATAAGCTCGCATCACTGAAATAATAAAACATTGGAGGAATGACATTATTTTGTTGTTCTTTTTGAGATATATAGCTGTATTTTGCACATCAAAAGTGTGGTAATTTTCAGTAAGACATATTTCTCAAGACTGTTTGCCTGTTGGCATGACCTCAGCCCATGTGTCTTTCTCAGCTCTCACAACCTTCCCTTCATTTTCATCTCCTGCCAGCTCCTACCAGTTGCCAGGCCATCACGTCTTACTACAGACAAGGTTTAGCCAACTTAACCAGTGAATTTTGTCACTCTTTTAGCTCAAGAGAGCCAATGACTTTAAGATCACCAAAATTCAAAGGATCTTCCTTAAGGGATAAGTTGAATGGCCTTTTTGAGTGCTAACAGCTTTTCAATCTTCAGCCGCGTAAAAGCAATCCATCCCACTACACACACAGCACAGCTTAAAACTTTGTACTAATTTCTAATGTGGCTGTAACTATTCTTCATCATCTTTTTTCAATACAATTAATTATATTTTTTCAGAAGGTGATTGATAGCTTTTTCCTAAGCAAATATTTTGCCACTCGAAACCACAAGCTGCTAGTAGTTTGGGGGTAATTTTGACGGATGCCTTCCATTGTGTAGAATTCCCGAAATTTATAATTTACACAAATAAAAAATTAAATTCCCCACAAAAAATATCCTATACCTTAAAAAAAAAAAAATCATCTTTGTCACTCTCTATGGACATCATGAGATGTCCATTGCCTGCCTCAACTAACAACCATTAATACATACACTTACAAATCAAATAATTTCACTAATCCTTGGTGTTGTTTGGCAGGCCATCCATGCCTGGTGTTTGTCTGAGTGCTGCTTGGATCATAGCATGCCTTACTGTTAGCATTGGCTGTCTTAAAGCCAGCAATCTTCAAAAACATTTTGTTCCCTCGTGAAATTCTGGCTTTTCTAAGAGTCGTTTGAAACAATAAAAATACAAACGCTGTACAAAATATTGGCTTCTATTGGTAATGAAAGAAAAAACTTGTCAGATTTATTAGAAAATGGGCTGTGAGCTTGCAGATGTTTACCTTATCAACTCGCTTTAGATCTCATTACAAGCTTAAATTTCTCATACCAAAGAACAATTTTCATTATAAATTAATTTAGCCTCTAGAAATGTGCATTATCTAGGTACAAAGGTACCTAGCAGATACAAAAGTTGTAGTTTCTATTTCTGTATTTTCTAACTGGTTTCATTAAACATTAATCGCAGTCCTCCCTATTGCAGTATTCCAAAGAAATCTGAAAGTCTGGATACTTACATGAAAGTGGAGTCATGGACTAGCAATCGAGGAACAGAACCAAACTATGTTGCCAAACACATGAACACTATTTCTGATATTAAAATTCAGTAGATCTACTGTGGAAAACTACTAGTTACTGTAAACCTGAAGATAAGTGCAACAGAATATATCTTTCTGCCCTAAATTCTGGAGATGGATTAGATTCTTACAGCCTTTGATATATTAAAAAAAAAAAAAAAGCTTCAGTTATGTGTAAATGGCAGTATCAGAGACAATTTTCAAGCTTCCTGCACACACATCCCATCGTCTTCCCACTTTGCTACTGGGCAAGATCTCAGTAGGCAGCAGGCCAGAAGGGAGCTGCACTTCTCCCCAAGAATCTGCCTGAAACACCAACACCTGAGACTTGTGAGCCCCAGCCCTACAGCCTGGGTGTCATCTCACCTCTTTAATCTGTTTGGATTAGGAACTCTACAGCCTGTCCATTATGCTAGACAATGTTCCTACAGCACAAACAGCAGAGGCTGAGGCTGCCACAGGAAAATGTAGTCTGTAAGCATACAAGAGTCATGCAATTGATCTTTTAATAGATACGAGCCACCTGCAAGCTAAAATCCCAGCAAAGGCTTCAGAACTGGGAAGAGAGGTATGGGAAATCGAAGCAGGCTGCTCCCCGTATTTGCCCCCTGTTGGGATCCAGGAGTGTAGCTTTGGCAAACAGCATGTTGTTACAACTTGAGACAGATGGAAATGTGCTTACTTGTCAAAGCTGTTATCCCCAACGAAGCAAGAAATTATGTTGTCTCGAACGCTCCACGGGTAAGGAGACAGTGAAAGGTCCAGAAATAGAACAAAACTAATAATATAAAACTAGGTTTGGAATATGAAATGAAAACTGTCTTTTGAACAGGGGGTTGTTTCTTCTTAGCAGATAAAGTAGGGTTTTTGTTATTTTTTTTAGTTACAATAATATGAGTATTACAATAGATATGCATTGTCCTGATGAAGACTTACCCGTTACCCCAAAAAACTGATGTCTGTTATACATTATTATGAACCAGGTGATTTTAGTGATTGAGGACTCCATAAATTTGGTCAATATAATATATTATATATGATAATATAATATAATAATATTGGATGCAGAGCTTATAAAGATTATTTGAACTCTAACTATAAACCAACCAACTAATGAATGTGTTTAAAAAAAAGTTTAGATATGAATAATAGCTTTCAAAAATAATTTCCTTCATAAACCAGCAACTCCTTACAAGTCAATTTAATAATGAATCATACCTTTTATTTTAAAGCAAATTTCACAATACAGCTCAATAAGAAAACCAACTTTCAATTTCAGCAGCTCTATGTGTTTCTAATACTGCTCATTTCTTTCTGTTGAAATAAACACACTTTAGCACCACACTTTTGTTCATTGTCTACTGAATTCACATCAGAAAACAAACGTTAATTGCATCTTTTCCATCATGGCAGAGGATGATGTACAAATGGAAAGAAGTTTTGCTCTATGGGTGCTTAAATTAAAAATAAAACTTTTGATTTTTTAAAATGTCAATTTAATGTTACCAAATTCTTTAAGTCTCCACCTTCCATTAGGAGAAAAAATGAAAAAAAAAAAAAAACAACTGCAATTAACATAAAAGTGTTATGATTCCATTTTAGCAGTCATTCTTGCACAAGAAGCCAGAGACATCAGCTTCAGATAAGTTATAGCAACAGCAGCATCCGTCATTCCACAAAAATCACATTCTAGCCCAGCTGGAAAGGGAAGTTGCAAAATGCTTCCGTATGAATTAAAAGAATCTTTAAAACCTTTTTAGCTTTTGTGTTCTGAGTCTTTAGAAACTGTTATTTCTTTATGAGGTTTGGTAGCCTCATCCATCAGTTCCTTCAGCTGCCCAATCTGCTCATCGCGGAAGTCATTAAGTTTTTCTTCTGTGAGCTGGATGCCAAATACAGTCTTTTCTCTTGAATTTTGTTTGTCCTCATTAATTTGTTGCCGTATCAGTGCCGCGTAGTTCTAACAAAGAAAGAATACAAAGGTCACAAAAATGACAAGTGCAGGATGTCAACTTTTTAAATACCATTTTACCATAGTATCATACTCTTACATAACCTTCTATAATAGTCTATTTACACCAAATGACAAAAAAGTATACTTTCTGTTAGAAAGAAAAGTTAAGAAATCTCTAACATCTATGATCAATTTTAAGTAGATAGTTTAAAATACATATATAATACAAGTACTGCCCCTAATGATGGGCTCTGCTTTGCATCACTCCAAAGTGGCTCCCATCTGGACCTGTCACCCCTGGCTCTTCTTCCCCACTCATTCTCTAGCTGAACAAATCTTCTGCACATGCCAGAAAGCCACAGTAGTTATGGCTTCACTTTGATTTAAAGTGTAAAGAACAAAAATTCAAAACTGGACCCTGAAAAATGCTGGGGTTTTGTTTGCTCATTACAGAAAATGGTTCTCACCTCATTTTACCAAAAGGCAATGATGCCCCCATGAAAATATCTTTCCGCCTTTACAGAAAGGCTGGAAGCAGAACAAATACACGCTATAGCTCGTTTTCTCCGTCTACAAATCCAGCTGAGAAACAAACAAATCTCAGGATGCCTCGTTGTTTACACATTATTGTGCTCTGAGAAATTCATAGTTTTTTCTGATATCAGGGATCTGTGGAAAGGCACTACATGTCTTGCTGGTACGTAGTTCTGTAATTTAAGATTCAGCTTCTGTATAGAAGATGCACCATTTTTCTAACTGCACATGAGCTTTAATTCAGATGAAGTTCAGAAATAAGCTGAAAAACAAAAAAAAACAGCCTGCAGACACAGCAGAGCCACACTTAGTACATGCACAGCACCAGAGGTGTTCTCCCTTGCATGGATGGCAAAGAGTGACAGTCAGGGACTACTTCTGCACCTTAGGATTTTTTTTTAGGTTGGTTGGTTTTCTGTTTGTTTGTGTAAGAAGCTCTGATAGTCACAATACCTTGTCTGAACCTGCTGTACCCTATCAGGCATTTATATGAAAAAAAAAAAAAAAATCAAACCAAGCCAAAGCAAAACCCACGTTTTTGCCTTGTATATGACTTACCCCTTGTATATGACTGCCACCAGAAACAAATAAGACCAGAATCAAGCCCAAGTCAAGTCAACCTCTCCTGCTGGTTTCACTCAAAAGACAACTATTTATCCCATGGTATGTGGCCATCGGTGTCACAGACAGATGCCCAACCATTAGTCTGCTTTAAAATCCTATGTCACTGTTAAATACATAAGCTTGTGTTTGCTACACAAACTCAGAAAGCAAGTATTTGCTCTAATCAATAATTTTTCTGAAAATAAATTAATTTCCTGAAGTGAATAAGTGGTGTTCCTCTTCTGATTCATAAACTTTCACAGAATGCACAAATTCATCAAAAGGGCATGGGACGGGCAACATCAGAAGTTTTAAAATACCACACATTGCAGAAATGCTGTAAGCCTTGCTGTTTCCAAAGTTTAGAAAGAATTAGATACAAAAATAAAAGTGACAACCACACACACACAAAAAAAAAGCCCCGTTCCTGACTGCCAGGTGCAGACTGCCATCTTGCCAAGTACCTGCTGGTAGATCTGATATGTTGATAGGAAATGTTGATAGAAATTTGTGATTTAATTGTAAGATTAAATGAGTTAAGAGCTTGTTTGCATTGGGAAGAGTGGCAATCGTCTTTCCTATCTTCTTCAGCATCTTCCTCAAAGGTAGGTGTAACATGTAGTACGTTACATCTTAAACCACTCCCAAAATCTCTGAAAGGCTTTCATTCATTAAGATAGAAACATTCAGGATGGATATGCCTATTCACAGTAACTACCTGTATGGTTCATTTGGCTGCCAGATTTTCTCTTAAAAAGGTCTAAAGATTTTTAATCTCCCTTCTACGTGATAAGCAGTTAAAGTATAAAGCTGACGTTTTTGTTTCATCCAGACGACCATCTTCACTTGCAGCCGAACTAATGACAGCACTGATCAAACAGCAACATTACTGGGGCCAGCTAGGAAGCAGCTGCTCTGTGCCCTGTTTGTTTAACATCTCAGCCAGGCACTGAAAAATGGTATCAGCTCATTTTAAACTGATTTCCCAAGGTGACATCAAAAAACAAGCATGGCCTGGCAGGCCACCCTCATCGGTCACCGTGAGTTAACTCAAAATCACAGCATTTCAAATTCTCGTTCTGCTGCTAGGAGCAAAACCAAACACATGCTGACAGGACTGTGGCATGAAGAAATGATGATGTGAACAAACAGCACAGCAAGGAACGACCTGTTCTCATCTTAACAGAAAGATGCTGAACGCATGATTATATGCGCAGATTGCTGCAGGTGATTTACTGTGTTTTTACTTAAAAAAATAATGTATTTGTTTTGTATTTTGTTAAAGTAATTAATTAACAGTAAAAGAAAGTCTTCGCAGAAGTGAATTTTAAATGGGGAATATACTTCGTGAAACTCCAGAGCATTTTCCTGTGATTTTACTTGCAGCTGTAAATATAGTTAGAAATGTAAGAGCAATCCCAGAAAAAATTTACCACACATTAGCTCAGCTTAATGCCTTATTTCAATGGATTTTCATACACTCATGTACACATAAAACCGGAACAACCTACACTTCACCCTTTAAAACCACTTAAAATATCCCATTAAACTTTTAGAAACTGCATACAGTTACTCATTCAAATACAATTACTCATTCAAATAAGTTAGTCGATCTGAATAAACAGCTATTTTAAGTCACACGTCCTCTAACAGGAATATATTAGACAACTTCACATCACCTGTCTTTGTGTAAAGGACACGCTGTGATGACTTCAGACAAAGTGAGAATCTACTAGAAAAGGTGGTGAGTAAGCCCTCCTCCTGCTTTTTAAAATACTCAGTTGTATTTGAATGATTCCAGAAAGTGACATATTCCCTGCAGCACTCAGGGTCCCTTAATGTGGAGAGTCAAAGCAGTAGTTGTTGTGAGAAGGGCACAAGAAGAACGAAGGCAGGCAGGTACCCAGCGCGGTCGTGGGCAGATGCTGGAAATGTCAGGCATTTAAACCACCTGAGCAGCCACTATGTTTGTAACACCAGGCCAGAGGCAACCCCTAGCAAAGGGAGCTGTTCACCAGCATTCAGCACTGGCTTACCGCTGCTCCTGCTGGGCGATGCCGTGGGATTTCACACGTAACGTGGAAAACAGCAACATCCAAAAGGTTCGAGGCCAAATGTTTCAGTCCTATTGCCACAGACAGTGCTTACATTCAGAGGCTAAAATAAAGCCTCTAAAATCACATTTAAATGAAGCACTAGAAACAAGCTGATCTTCATAAAATATAGCTAAGTATATACCTGTTACATTTATAACAGGCCAGAACTACTGGCAAGCTTATTTATGACAGAAATCAACGTTTCACCTTATGTTTTCTTGTTCTAGCATCTCCTTTATTACACTGCAAAATCCATCAACAAAATGCTTAATATCTACTAGAAAAGGAAGAGTTGTGTTAAGTTACACTAAGTTCTCCGGTTTTCAAATCAAGAAGAGTTTCCCACACCCCAAAACCCCAGCACAGCCCTTCATCAGCAGGGCTGGGCTGAATCAGACGGAGCTGCAGACCTGACACAGCACCGAGGCTAGCACAGGCTGCAGCAGGTAAGCAAGTGGATGTTCCTCAAGTGCTGTCTTCACACAGGTCCTAAATAATATGCTTACCCTCCCTGCATTCATACATAGACCTCTGCTGCTCGAATTCAGCAACACCATGAAGCACATGACAAAAATTGCAGTTCCTTCTTATCTTTACAGAAATTTGAATTCCGTGGTATTTTAATTTCTGAGGATGAAAGACCATGTTGCCATTTCTGATGCACAGGGGTAAAACAGATTTCTCCAGTACAAAGCTACGGTTGTAATGACTGGAAACAGCCAGAAAAAAAGTGTCCTAAAAGTTGAGCTGGAAAAAAAAAAAAAAAAAAAGCAATAAGAACTTTAAGATCACCAAGTTTTCCCTGGAGACTCGGGAAGGATGCTAGAATATGTGATTATCAACCAAAAGTTAAGGCTGGTGACCACAGCAACACAATGATGCACACACTGCAACTATACTGAACTGTCTTGGGGTTGGTTGGGTTTTTTTTTGGTTGCTTCTTTGCAGTTCGGAAGGAGTAAATTAAAAAATGTTCAGCTAAAATGGATCCAGAGAACATAATTATGCAATACCTAGTAATCAGCATGGAGAATTACTATTTGATCGGGAAGGTATAAATAGACTCTTTTTCGAACAGAGTTTACTAATGTTGTTAAACTGGAAGAAATGACATTTGTTGAGAGGAATGTGAAACAAGTTCAAGGACCAACTCAGTTTTGCTTGTAGCTTAAATAATATGTAATTTTAACGTCCTTTTCGCATGTAAGACTTATGAGATCATAATTTGAGGTAAAAGCGGAAAGCCCGTGGCTTGACCATCAAGGTAATCATACACGTATACCAATTCTATTCAGGCAAAAGAAAAAAGGAATGCAACACCGTTACAGTTCAGAGTGACTCTACTGTCACTTGTGGGAAAACAAGCTGTGATTAATCATTGCTTTCTGGATGTACAATACCGATGTAAGTACTGTGCCTCAGGGCCAAAATCTAGGTCACTAAAAGCTTTTTGCACCATCTGGTCACAACCACAGCCTTTGAGATCCATTCCACTTACATTAATAAGCTTCATCGCAGGCCTTAAATAGAAAGCTTGAGCTCATTCTAGTGAAGGAGAGAGGAAAATTCAGCACATACTGGGTAGGAAAAAACAACTCTAGAAAAAATGAATTGACCGATTAAGTTCTGAGAAGAGCTCAAGCTGCAATGTAGATACGGCACATGAAGTGGAGCAGAAACAAGAGATGGGAGGTAAGCCAAAAGAGATGGTCGCATGAATGGGTTCCAACAGCTCGCCACGCTCCTGCAGTGGTCTTCTTTCCTTGGACAGGCTGCAAAATTCAAACTGTAAGCTCCTACTAAGCCAAAAAATCTTCTCTTATGTAATAAAATTCTTCTCTGAAGCATAAACCAGTGTTTGAGAAGCTTTTAAGTTGGTACTTGGAGACAAAAATACTTGAAGAGAAATACGTTAAAATGCCATTGAACTGAAGGACAAAACACAACAAATTATTCAGTCTAGACCGTATCTGTAAGAATTACGATGAAATTACAGCGTTACATACGACAAGCCCTAAGGCTGTTGTGACTGGACAAATAAGCAACAGACCAGAAATGTCAAACTTCTTTCAAGAACATGGTTTCATATTTTTAAACAAATCCTAATAAATCCTCAACTATTTGAAAGATGGTTATTCCCTGACTCAGTTTATATTTTGATTTATTTTTTAATGCTGCGTGTGGCAGCTCTCAGGCTCATTAAACAGAGCTGTCCTGTGCACTTTTTTCTACTCCTGATGTTTTGTCTGGCAGATCTCATGCTACAAACTCACAGAAAAGTCAAGGATTTATCACATGCAGCTAATTTAAAGCAGGGTAAAGGAAAAGACCTGAAGTGATAGTCTCAGTACATACTTTAGGAACGTAACTTGTTCAATACATCCGTTATACTGTAATATTTCTATTTTAATATTGACCTAGAAAATCCTGGCAGAGTGGTTTACAGCAGGTAATTCCAAGACAAACATCAGCTTAACAAGTGAGTAGAGACATTTTAGGTTTTTTAAAGTAAGACTGTTTTAGCAACATAATCACACTACAATTAAAGCACACAATACAGACATCACCTACAGACTTCTGTACCAATTCTCTAAACAGGAGACAAACAACTGATTTTTTTTTTTTTATTATTTCTTTGAGAAGTATAACTTCCAGATTTTCAAGGAAGACAATGATTTCACATCTAGATATTTGCAAAAGGAAAATAAAGCCTGTTTCCAAGACAACCACGTTAGCTTCTAGACTGCTAGATACTAACCAAGAACATGTAGAAGATTACATATCCCAACTGATGACACTTGAAAGACTCACCATGCATGTTCTTCTACTCCGTTTATACCCAGTGAAGCACTTCAGTCGTACAGACACATACAAAGGATACTCAGCATTCTTATTTTTTCCATTGCTCAGTCTTGCACACTCATCAGAGCCAAAGTTTTCAATAAACTAACGATGAAAAACTCAAATATAAACAAAATTTTAATCCGCAAATAGGAATCTTGCACTGATTTCAATGACACCACAAATAACCTTCCTGCTGAAAGTGCACTGAATTTTTCACTGTAATGGACCTGCAGAAAAATAATGTGATTGAACGAATTATGTAAAAAACCATGGGTGCTATTTAATAAGCAAACCAGAAGGTCATTAGCATAAAAGTCAGATCCATTCCTCAGGACAGACAGAAGCATCCCCAGTTTCAACAGAACATTTTTTATGTTCCCTGTTCCCATGCAATACACCAGTCTCTCTCCTCATTTAGCAAAGCAAATTTGGCAACAGATAATCCTGAGTCAAAGTCTGTCCCAGAGGCTCATTTCCTTGGCCATCCCTGCTGTGGTCCCTCTGATAACTACAGACAGACACAAGCCCAGCCTGGCTGGAACTACCACCCTGCAGTGGCACTTAAAGCAGAGTCCTTCAAGTTTATCTACCTGCTTCTTCACCAGAAACGTACACTCACATTTCAAGGAGTGCTCTTCACAGAGCCTTCAATAAAAGAAAGCCTGAGTACAGGTGGACTCACAAGCTTTCAGGAATAAGAAATATATTGCCGCTAGGAAATGCAGGTGAGTTCCTATAAGGGTGCTACTTCGACAAGTTGGACATCCAGTCTAGTCATTTTTAAAATCCTACTCTATAGAAATAACTCCGTGTAGTTAATCACAATGATTTGGTTAAAGTTCAGTCCTTCTTGTTTTCAAATAGCACTAATACAGCATTTCTGTGAAAATAAATGCATACTGATATAACTGATGTTATTTAAGACAACTACAACATACTGGCTTGTATCTGTATACTCACACTTGTGGTAAAAAAGGTTTATTAACGCAATTAGCATGTATTTAATAAAAGGCAAAAAGATTAACTCACTAGTCTCTCTGCTAGACCTGAGGCATATTCTTTCAAAGTTCTTGCTGCTGAGCAACAAAAGATGCTAAATGACGTTCACATTTTAGACCAGAAATACATTTCGTATATACATAAACTTACCACCATTTAATGAAATTAATAAAACTGTTTACAAAACCTTCTACGCTCTCCACACAATAGAACAAATCACAGCACTTTTTCTTTTTTTTTTTTTTTTTTTTTTTTTAACTGTACTGCTCTCAAAATTGCAATAAAAGATTCTTTACTCTGTTTTGCTTTTCTTAAAACAGGTCGATATAATGCAGCCAGAAAATCTCCTGAAGCTGCAGACAAAAAGATCAAAGAAATTAAAAGTTGCCTTTCTAAACATAATTCTAAGATAGTGATGATTTTTTTTTTCTTCTGGTTTCTTGAGGTCAAGAAATTCTAAAGCCTGCAAATCTATGCAACCTACCAGGGTTTTTAACTCACAGTCTGCAGATTTCAATACAACCTCTGAACTGCTTCAGAAGTAGCCAGAGAAGTTAACTGAAGAAAGCAAGTGTGCTATGGCCGTGTTTAAGAGTAGCTATAAATGAGTACACATCTCTACTGACTACATCAGAGCCCCAAATCTGGAAAATGAAAAAAACCTGTGTAATCATCTGCAATCCACTATCTATTTATCCCTCTACCCAATGGCTCTGATTAGGAGGATTTTTATAGCACCTCTCACTTTACAGCAAGTATGGGCTGAGCTGTCACGGAAGAGCAAAAGACTGGAAGGATCACGTACAAAAGGAAAAAGGAAAATTCACTTATCGTGGAATCATAGAATAATATTCCAAGTTGGAAGAGACCCACAAGGATTACAGTCTAGCTCCTGATCTGCTGAACAAGTTTCAAAATTCAATAAAGTACTGTAGGGAGAGCTAATTTAAAAGTGCTTCTGAAAAACTCCATAAAATATTCTGTACTTTTCTTCCATAAAATATTTCTGTACTGTTCTTCTGAAAATCAAATACATATATCAAATTCATGCCTGAACATTCTCCAATAATCTCTCATACAACAAATACTTCAACTCATCTAAATCTTCTCTTACTACTTCTTTCTTGTTTCTGCCACTGTAAAAGGCTTTTCTACTATTAAAGGGAGCTTGCTTTGAATTATCAGATGAGAGGGAAAACAGGGTGGGGAGTAAGAAAGGTACAGAAATCAAGGAAGTCAAATCTTTCAGAGTTGTATTAACTTTGAAATGAACACTCAGTTACCAAACCTTAATCCTTTACAACAAAAATTCAGGCTGCCTGCTTATTCCTAAAAATTCTCATGCACTTGGTATATTCCTCCTTTCCTCTGTGCAACCAAAGGTTGTCCCCTACCAAGCCAAAATACCCGTCCGACTGGAAAACAAAGCAATTTGCTTCTATCATTTAAAGGAAAGGACAATAAGAAGAATGTGAAAACACTAAAGTCAAGAAAACATCAGGGCAACCTTTCAGGAAAGCAAATACACCCTGCGGAGATCGGTCACACTGGCTTAGTCCTGCTCTCTGGTGCTTTCCCAGCTGAGCGCAACGCTCTCCAGCTTCAGGTGAAGAGGTATTAACACTCAGAGCAGGAAGGGGCTGCCTGTATGTAAGATAGCAAGAATGGAAAGTGAGGTGTATTAGTTCTATTTGTGGGTCAAAGATTACTGAGATAAACTACCCCTGCTCTGAGTTAAGTGGTAGCATTTACTCATTTTGGTGTGGCACATCTGCATCCCTTTAAATTTCTCTCCACACTGATACCAAGATACTTTTATCATTAGTGCCAATGACAAACTGCTGCATTGTTTTATTTGTACTGTATTAGGAAACATGTCCTTCTTCTGTTGTGTATGACGACCTGGAAGAGAAGAGTTTTCAAACTGACTACATAGTAAGTCTACAAAAAAAATCTCTAGTTGTCATACAGTGATAATATGAATAAATAGCTTGCCTCAAGATTTCTACCAGGTAGAGAGTATTTAAAATAGTGAGAGGTCCCAGTTTGTGTTTCAAGACTTCTCAATATTAAAGAATTATCTCAACTCATATTAGCAAGGCTTTAAAATTACTCCAAAGTTGCTTAAAACTATTCAACACTATTTTAACATTAAAAACTTGAATTATTTTTGATCTGTTTATACATCAATGATTTCTATTTACTAATCAAGAAAAAAGTGGAGAAGGCCTGATGTGTATCTCAAGCTCACAAGCAGGTAGTTCTCACTCTCCACTCTGTAGGGTGGCTTTTGGACAACTAAATGTGTCTGCTTTGTAATTTAGGCACAGGATTCCTACAGCACCAGACCAAGACCTAGACCTAACACAAAAAACTCAAACAAGTTACCTACATACACCAGCAAGGTGATCTTGGATAACACTTACATCACCTACCAGAGATGCTTACCTTTGAACCACACTGATGGTAACTTACGGGTTTTTTCCATAACATGGCTTAACATCTACTTTTAATGTCCTAAAGCAGGGTGACACCGAAAACAAAACAGAACACTGGTATGAAAAAGAGACACTAGGAGACCAATTGCTCTCATGTTTCTTTTGCACACTGCTTACCTCTAAATGAACTTCAGGAACGTACGTATCAGAAATCAAATCGCATCACTACAACAACACAGGCTCGGTCAGGAGGATTTGCCTAATACCCTACCAAAAAAAAAAAGTGCCAAGCTTTCCTAAAATAAAGCTTAAGAGAGATAGTAGTGGGTGGAAGAACCAACGACAACACATCTTTTAAGGCCTTTTGTTCTGTTTTGTTTTCGGGTTAATAGATTGCACTTCGACAACTTGTTTTGGGGGTGAGGATAAAGACTGGCTGCCTTCTGAATTTCAGCCGGAGTGAATGAACAGACACACTGTCAATGCTGTTTTGAGAGACCAATTTGAGACATGGTTATAAAACCCAAACATTTTATTTAGTTAAATATGATTTAAGCGATAGAAATGTAAAATCCCTTTAAAGCTAATATATAGGTTTGTAGGCATATCCTTGTACATATTTTCCTTTTCTTTTTTTTCCTTTGGCAGAAAAGCAGTGGGATCATTTGTATTCTACTGTATTCATTTATGAGAAAAAACACCAAACAGATCTTCTTATCTTCACTGAACTGCTTGTTATACCTGCTATAGGAGTGATTTTTAAAATAATAGCGTTGCAAAACACCTTTCTTCGCAGAACCCAGCACCACAATGTTTTATTTCCTCAGGTGGGTGTTGAATTTCCCTAGGAAAGTTCTGCCACTAGTGCTGTCAAAATTATCACATGTATTTGAAATAGCTTTAGGATCCTATCTTCCCTCACAAACACTGCCTACAAGCATCTAGTCACAAACGAAAACAAACAAAAAATACTCAGGAGAAAGGAAACCTTTGGCAAGTAACTAGGTAACGTGCACTGATCCTTTGCTGTACCAAAAGCTTTAATCAGGAAATGGGATATGCTGAATAGCACAAAGGGCTTGAGAAGTCACCTAACCCAACAGATTGGGAACATCTGAAGGTGAAAAGAAAAGACAAAGCCAAATACAACAAGTTCAAAGTGCTCGTTCATACTGCAATTAAACCCATTACCCACTGTTGCATGCTTTCTGTTAGACTACTGCATGCGTTCAAGTGAAGCCCTGGTAGATATCAATTTAGCTAATGCATCCTCAAACTGTAATGCCATGAAAGACATTAACTGGAACCAGGTCTCTGATATCAGGGAATTGATTTTCAAACCAAAAAAAAAATCTACACAGACTTGTACACCTAATTTAAACCTACCTATACCTGTTGCTGTGCTCTGAAAGTTTGAATTTGTGCAAATAAGTGCACAAACGATACATGGAAAACAAAATAAAAGAAGTTAACAGCAATGAAGACAGCACTTGCATCCTGTATAACACCGTTTTCCAAGTCCTTGCTAACTGCCATAAAGGTTTTTTCATCAGAGCTGTGCTTCATAATAACACTGTAACCCTCATTGTTTGTATGTTGAAAACCCACATAATTTGTATGGCTGATTTTGGTGTCATAATATGGAATGTCACATACTGGCGCATACCAAACATCATTGAAACACACAGCCAACACACATCTACATCGTCACATTACACATAAACTAAACAAATGATTAAGCAAAAATGAACACAGCACGATTTCAGTTCTTAGGGACGTTGTTCTTGGACTGCAAACAAGCAATTAGCTGCCCCACAAAGGATGCTGATGTGTGCCAGTGACCGCATACCTTGAGAGTACCGAGTTTATGCTTGTACTTTAGCCCTACTTTGTTGTGAATGTTGATTTAAATTATGGCTTTCTGATTGCTATCATTGTAATTTATTTTGCTTAAACTCCAGAAACTTCAGCAATTTTCCCAGCTAACACCAGAAAACTATGCTTTAAGTCAAATCTCTTCTCCATGTCCTCTAAACCAAACTAAAATCACATGGATAGATATAATAGTATGGTTTGTATGTCAAAAAACAAGTACTATAAGCACCACAACAACATGCATTTCCAAAAGTAAACTCTTCAGATAAGAAAACACAGGTAAAATTGTAATCTTACCAGAATTAAATTACACCAAGGTTGTGCCACACACACACACAAAAAAAAGACTAAAACATTTCAAAATTCTATCAAAGATTTGAATGCTATGAAGCAAAAGCAGAAATGACTTCCTGCTGTTAAATGCTTAAATATTACATGCAATTAATCTCATTAACTGAAAAAAAATTCACATATTTAATGGATAAATATGACAGATCTCACTAAAACAATTTTTTAAAAGAAGTTGGAAACTAAAGCTACTTTCCAAGGTCTTCCCAAACTCTTATCCAATTGTTTATTCCTTAACAGAAGCAGCACCTTCCAAGTGCCAATGGCAACATGCCAACAAAATTCCTCATGTTTGCTCTCTAGGTGGCATTGTTGCAAAAAGCACCCTCGGTCTTCAAAACAGGCAAATTATTGAGTCAAGCACACATTCGGTAACCGATACTGGAAGTTTGGAGCAATTCCATTTAGCAAAGTTAAAATGAAACAGCAAGAAAGCTAGGAAGCACCTAACAGATCCCATCCCAACTTCTGTCCCTATTTCAGTCAGCAGTGCCAGAAACCACAGCACACTGGAAAGGTGCTTATTTTATCCAACATACGTAACAAAACTACAGTAATTTCAAGACTGTTTTCCTTACTAGCCTAAAAGCTTTTCAGACAAATCAGCTTCCTCCAGGTACTGCTGCATACCAGCAGTAATTCCCTGGCAGCCACCAACCTGGTGCGCTTCATTTGTCCCTCGGACTCCACTCACCACCCTGGCATCACCGCTGACCCGGCCATCTTCCAGCCTGAGCGACCCACAGTGTCCTCAATGCCAGACAGCTCTGCCCTGATGAACTCGGGGAAAGGGAAGACAAAATTGGCCAATATTTTGTGACTGAACTTACCAATCAGGTGGCCGCAGCTCACATACAGCAGGCAGCACAACGCCGCTGCTGCCCACAGAAAAGATTGCTGGTGCTTCAGAAGGAGCCACTGAAATCATCGCCCGACTTCCACATGCTTTGCTGCTGACCATGACCATGAAATACTCAGAGAAGTAAGGCACCAAGCCCCTGAAATATACCACACAAGCACACGAATACAGGGGGGAGAAAATCCTTAAGGGAAGGAATAAGTTAACACCTAGAAAATTCAGTGTGTAAAACACCCGCTAACACGGAATAGTCAACACTGGGTCATGCTGCAGGAAGTATCTTCAAAAGGAGAAGCAAGGTGGTTCCAATGCCAAATGAGGTCAGACAAAAAAACTTTGTCCTGAAGACAATGTGAACTAAACAAAATGCAGAATGGAAAATTTGGAAAAACTTAAACAAATTCAAGCGCAAGGTTTAGAACCCTAACCAAGCCCATGTTATCCTTTACGAAAACAGGTTATTGGTGAAGTAATTATTAAATGAATGCTGATAAAAAAAAACCTTGAATAGGTTTTCAAACTACACACACACAGAGCATCGCAGAGTATCACTTTAAATACAGTCAGTGGTCCCATTCCTGTCTCGATCAATTTGTTAAATCCTATTTCAGACCTTAAATTTTGATATAGAGCCAACCTCTACAGCTTGATGGACACATCGGTCACAGAGTACCTCAGAAACACTATTCCTGATCTCCCCATTTCTTATAAAACATCTTCATAGCTGTTCATCCAGAATCAGACAACATACACTCAGGAGAAGGACCTGTAGTTGTCAATACTGACCTTTCACTTAATCCTTGCATTTTAATTGTTTCATGGCTCTCCGCTGGACTAAAACATTTTAAGCATGTCTTTATTTACTTCTCCGTTCAGAATAAATCAAATAAGTATGACCACAGAAATTAAGTTTACCACTGGAAAAACATACACTTAAGATCATTAAAACACCCTAGCTTTGAATCATCTCCTGCACAGAAAGTTAAAATTTAAGAATCAAAGCAGAATGGCAAACTTTCACCTTGCAGTTACAGCTCTGTCGGCCAGCCAAGGGCTATCGATGCTCTAACACCAACCACGAGGGCTGCAGCAAGCGGGTGAGGGCTGCATCTGGACAGGCTGCAACTGAACAGGCTCTACTCCGATCCTGCAGGTTCTCGGGCTCCTTTCTAGCTAAACTTTTAGAGAACCCAAACAGTAATGTCACGGAGCCCTGTGGATCAAGTCTGGAAGGACAGCATCCACCACCTCAGTCTGGGGTCTGCCATTCTCAGCCACGTTTAAATTCCCAGCAATTGTGAAATCAGTCTTCTGCTGCAGGTGTCTGCAGGGACACAACAACCTCTATCGACATCCAAACATCAGCTGCTAAAGAATAATGGTGCATGTGTTTTTGTTTACAGTTTGGAGATGGCAAAATGGCATTATCCACAACCCAGGCCATCTCATCAAAGAAGAATCCCTTTCCAAAATTAGAAAGGACAAGAGTACTCTCGCCTAGGATTCCTTATTTTTAGGGCACTGCTTCCTAGTACTTTCTTGGCAGATACACTAACAACTTGGCCTGTTTTTTTTTTTCAATATGCCTCTTAAAGTTTTATACGGACATGTCCTGCTGAAATTCATTGAGACTTGGGCTTCTAAGTCACCTGCCTTGCTACAGGCTTTCAGCAATCTTGGCACAGGCACCTTTGTACCACAGAGAACCCCTCCATAAAGATGCTCCTGGAGTCCCAGGACTCCTGGGTCACCACCTACTCAACCAAAACAGTGCTCTACACCTCTACACCTCCACGCTGAAGACCAAAAGCAACTTATTCTGTGTATTGCCATCTCCCCTGCCATGGGATTTAATCCATCAGCAGGAAACAAAACTTTAACCAGCTCCTTCCTAAAAGATAAATATTTAATTGTTTACAGCATAAGCTGTTCTCATCAAGGAAAACAAGGGCAGCACCAGGCAAACTGCCATCAATATTCCTAAGAAAAAACAAGGTCCACCACAACTACTTTCCTCTATCTGGTCCATGTTGGGAAACTGGTCTCCTGCTTTGGAGTGGCATCTGCTGGCAGACAGGCACTCAAGAGAAATCAGATTCACCAAGGACAAAGTAAATAAATCAGCATTCACATTATTCACAAAGTATCTTTCATTTCCTTCTTGACTGAGGACACACATGTTTCTTCTTAACAACGTAACTTCTTTCAGTTATAACGCAATGATGGTGGAATTGCCATGAACCAGAGTGACACCCTTAACACTACCCATGAAATTTCTTTTCACTAGTCAATTAGCAGCAGAACCGGTGGGAAAAAAAAAAAAAAAAAAAAAACACAGCTACACAAGATCTCATCCTTGTAAAACCACTAAGGACATAATACGTATTTGTTATTTAATTAAAACTCTTCATATCACGGCTCTCAAATCCTTACAATGACTCACCACAACGGGTGTTAGAAACCTTGCCAGTATGCTGAGAACACTGAGAACAATCAACTGGATTTAAAAATTCAAGAGGTCAAGAAAACAACTGGATATCTTGTTTTGCTGTACACCTTATATTGAATTCTAAGCGTTAAACCAAACTTAAACTCCTGTAAATAAAGTACATACACAGAGCAAGATAAGTCATTTCCACATGAACCAGAATACACAAATGTGCTTGTAGCACAGCCTAAACCTGATCTACACTTTTCTTGTAAGCCACAGTTCCTGTATCTGTGTCAGACTACAGCTCCTTGGTCTAAAATATCACGGTGTTTCACTGACATGTGCCTGTATGCATTCTGGAATGGACAAGAAAAAAGTCCAATATTCAGTTTAAACGTTTCAGCCATTTCCAGGAATGAAAGCAGGAATAAATATATATATATATATATATATATATATATATATATATTTATTATTTTACCTTTTGAATAAAACTTCCTACTCTTAAAAACACCATGCAATACCAATGTACTTTGCAACAGAATCTAAAATTTGGTGTTTTTTTTGTTGTTAGGTTGTTTTTTTTGGTTGGTTGGTTGATTTTTTAGGTGAAGACCATACCCATACTGGGCTACACTTCCAGAGACATAATCAATTTAACACTCAGTGGATCCTTTAAATAAATGAGACTAATTAAAAAAGATTTGTGCCTACATACTGAGGCTCCATCTCCTCCAGGCACACTATGCTGTGGCCCACTGTGGCTGATGAGGATTTTTAATGACTCTTCTCAGTTGCCAGATCAGTCGGATGGAACCAGTTCAGGAAGCTACAGTGTAGGTCCATCTCCTTCCCGACACCCCGGGAGCAAGAAAAGGTGTGCTTTGATGTCACTCAAGTAGGACATCTGACACCAGATCCGCAGGCCAAGAACAGGATGGTTATCCTGCAGAGGACACCTGCTGGAGAACCTAGTAGTGGTCTAGATTGCAAGGTGAGAACTTGGAAATACTAACTGGCAAGGGAATAAAATAAACAAAATGCTACAGAGCGTACAAAAAAAAAAAACATGCATCTATTAAAGAGTACAGGAAAATGTAAGTATCTAAGGTAATAAATGTGCCATCAAGGCTTAAAGAGGAACAACAGAAGCAAACCTATTGCATTGGACCATTCAGTCACAAAATGATGAGGAAAAAATAGTTCGAAGAACTCCCAGAACTTTCCAACTCCAGGAAAAAAGGGACTCTTACCATATCAATGTCTGCTGTAAAAGTATTAACGCTGTCACACACTGGCAGTCTACTAAGTTCCTAGAAGGTGATGAGGATTTTTTTTTATTTTTTATTTTTTTTACATAAAGGCTAGCTCAGGGTGCTTATGTCAGGCTGGTTTTCTGTAGCAGGTTTGGCTCAACTGCAAATCCGATTGTGAAAAGCAATCTGAGTGAAAATCCTACCAAAATGAGAGACCAGAGGGAGAGTAACAGAGGGTGAGTAGGAGCACATTACATGGGATATCACTGCAGAGAGGTAAGACATTTCTCAAGTAGAGAAAAACAACCACGGGCTCCAGAAAAGCAAACTACAGCACCAACAGGGAGCCAGAGGATAGAGTGCCAGACAAATACTTTGAAGCATAGAAGGGTGGTATAGGTCCCCTTTTCTGTGACAAGGGATCAGAGAGTCACTAAATATTGCAAACTGCTCAGGTTGGTAACAGCTTTTGCTGCTGGGGAAGCAAACTACCCCAGTGCAAGTCAAAACCAGAAAGCACCGCAAGAGACAACTATAGCTACATCAGGTGGAAAGCACGGAACATTTTTAAAATAAAAAAGCCTTCTCAAAATCTGCCGCAGTGGTTTAGTGAATTACAATACATATTTCAAAACACATTTTAACAAGAAAGGAATCTGTGAAAATTCAACTTTGTATCAGAAGATTCAAAGCCCTACTTGTTTCTGGTATGGGAACGCGCCTTATAAATTTGAGTATTTGCTGCCACCACGCGCACACTTCAAGAACTGCAGTCTTATGAAGGGTACTCACTCCTGATGTATCAACAGTCAAAAATCAGCTGACTACATTATAAGGGCACTGCAGCCTGAAGCTTGAAAGTGCCAAACCCTGAAAAACTGCAAATGTAATACTAAAATATTTATTATATTTTTATTTAATATTTAAACTCAATTCAATTCCACTATGCAACTGTAAAAGGCAAGAGACCCATATGTGCTAAGTTATGTTTGGTGGTCTACAGAAAATAAACCAATCACTCTGATTCACTCCATGCAGACATTAACACCACCAACACAGTTCCATACCTCCAGTCAGGCCATCTCAAAAGAAACAATGGTGGTGGGGAGATGTCTCAAGTCTCACCCTCCTACCAGGCCTCAGAAAAATGGGAAAACAAATTAGACAACGCTGCAGTGACCTAATCATCTGCCCATTTCCTCTAAATTATAGAACAGAATAATTCAGGAAGAAAAAAAAAAAAAAAAGCATAAAACTAGTGTATCCATTTCATGTTGTCCAGGAATTCCCACATAGCAAGAGAATAAGCATCTACATTTTATGGATCAGTTGCTAGTCATTCTTGGAAGATGGGTGCAAGATCAATCTTAGAAGGTATTCTACAGCTTTACCTAGTTAAGAGAAAAAAAAAAAGGTATCATGATGTCTTTTACGTTATTCTGCTCTGTTGTTCACTAACATCCTTGTAAGAATAACAACAAAAAAATGGAACATATTAACAAGAGTATATTAAACTCCTCACATAGCCTTAAGATATAAAACTTAGTTAAGTCTACTTGCAAGATTGCTTGCAACTTACTTCTAGTATAATGATCATTTCATTAAAAAAAAAAAATCCCATTAACACTACTTCTGGAATTAACCTTTAAGAACATGCAAGTCCAACATTTTGTCAGACTTAAGTAAGATTTTCAAATCACAGCCTTCAAAAAATGTAGTTTTTAATTAACAGGCACGGAAATAAAAATATGTCAGGATATTTTTTCTGCTCAGTTTATTCCAAGGAGTGAGTTGCAGTATAATCACTAGGATATCAATTAGGAGATATATAACTGTAGACAGAATCAGCTTCAGCATTAAAACAGCCAAAGCTTTCAGCATCATGAAAGCCAGCAAAAAATAATAATAAAAAAAAAAAGATAAAAATGGTGCTAAATACAAGATTATGAAGTTGAAATTTGAGGTTGAGCTTCTTGCAAAAACACAGCTGATTAACTCACACTACTATTAGTGAACTGTATAAAAGAGCCTTGACCCTTTAATGGGTTCAAACACATTAGCTGTATATTCAGACATGCTATATACAAATCTGGGGCTTTAAAAATCCTCCAATTTGTGTATCACTTATGCAGATACCTCAGTATGATGCTGAAAGGTAAAAAAACAGTTCTGCAACAATTATTTAGATGTGCTCCAGATTCCATTTTAACTCACAGAAAAATATCAATTTTGTGTCTACACAGAACAGAAAAGCACATCCATACAGTATAGGCAATTACAGCACTCATAATATTATTGCAGTAATTACAAAATATGGTACTTGACAGCACTTGTGGAAAGTTGGCAGTGTTTATAGTGTTGATGGTGGAAACGCATTGAAAACACAGTAACACCTACCATGCTTACAAAACACTACAAGCTGACAATATTCACACAAGTACCAAACAAATGCTGCAAGGAAGGTCTCAGTGAAATACAAACAAGCAGAACTCCTGATAAATTTGCAATTCCAATTTATAGCCAGTTTGTCTGTTTAACCCACTACAAAGTCATTTGTCGATCAATTGTCCTGTTATTATCTCCATCTGAAAGCCTACACTGATAAGGATTTTTTAATTCTACTGTAAAACACTTATGTAAGAAAAACAGACACTGCTAGAAGAGCAAAATGAGGACAAAATAATCTGAATACCCATCTCCTCTTCTCTCCTTTTAAGTCATAGAGGAAACAAGAAATCTAACTAGACTCGTACACGTACAACTTACAGACAACTTTTAAGACTTATTTTTTTTTCTGTAGACCTGTACTGAGTTAAACTTTTTGAAATGGCTGCCAAGGAACTGTGAAAAAGCAGAACGAGGTTAATTTACAGCAATGAAATAAACTGTTAGATTAAAAACTACTCAGGGATCTGCGTGCACACCACTAAAATCACTGATTCCTGACCACTACAACTTTATTTTAAAAATAAGGAGACCCTCAGAGTTATGTGCTATTATGCATGTAATTTTTGTCCTTAGGCTATTTCCTGATTTTTAACCACATACACAAGTACTACGATACGCTACATAGCATGGTTATGCATATGCTGTGCCTCGCATAGCTTGGACAGAATTTTATACAGCCACTAGATGGAAACCTGAATTACTTTTTAAAAACAGCAATTCTGCAAATGTCATTGCTGGTTGTGTTTCTACTGGGTCTGACATTATTGCTAGTTTCTTATTTAGAGATCTAATCACATGCTGACTGTCACAAAGCTGTATTCATTTTAAAAGTGTCCATGAGCAGGCACACACAGAATTTCCTCTGATGTCCTTGAATCTGAAAGCACTAATGTAAATATGCCTTGCTGATTTCTCAAGGAGTGAACTGTCAATGCATGTTAGCGATTCAACCTGCTTAGACAGCAATTTCAACTCTTCAGCCTAAGTTATAATTAATAAAAATTGCTGTACAGTTTGGGTTTAATAAATACCACTCTTTAAATATCGAAGGCAAGCTATATGCTTTATAAATGGTAAAATCATCTGGAATTTATAGAACTACTAGCACACCATGTGTTTCTATGAAGTTCCATCACTTCAGTGGCATTCACCTCACAATTAATTTATTATAACCTAAGGTGACTGGCGTACGCAAGGGGTATAACCTGAAGTGACTGGCAGCCATGGCTGCCTGATGAGACCCCAATGGCTCAGATGTTGCTTCTGGCTGTGTCCAGCTCCCAGGCTCTCTGCAGCTTCCATGGAAGAGGAGCAGGTCCCCACTCCTGCTTCTAAACCTGTATTGGAAGGAGCACTGAAAAGATGAGAGTAAAGCCACAATATCAAAAGGATGCTTCACCGTGAAATTCTGTTATAGGGATTTTTGGGTTTAGTTGTGGTCAAAAGGAGCTTTACACATGAAAGCTGGCTCAGGGCACTCACCAGATCATGGGTGCTGCACCCAAGGGCCATCTGACAGAGGCAGGCTTCACATCTGACACCAGAGCAGGACACCCCTGGCAGTAAGGCAGAGCAGGGCTGATTCCCTGTGTCCAGCTATACCCAAATCCCACATCAGCCATAACTACCCAGCTCTCAGAAAAGTGAGAAGTTCCTTCCTGCTTTTTGAGAAATATCAGAGAGAATCAAGGAAATTGTCTCCAATTTTGCGCTTACAAATTAAGACCCAGTGAACACCCTAAGTGGGGGCTAAATACGTAAGTCTCAGTAGGAATTTATTCTTAATAAGAAGGTTTTCATCCAGATAGCCATAAAAATCACTAAAAGCAAATTCCAACGTATCCGGTAATGTTACAATGAAATACTACTCTTAAATCCTATTTCACAGTTTTTATTAAAGTCATAAAATGGGAAAAACCTTAAAGTCATATTTCACTTCCCCCAAAAAATGTATTTCTTTGTCAGGCAAAGAAAAGATCACTTATATAATGTACTTCACGGAAACTCAGAATACAGAAAGTTAGCAGCAGTTTCAGACTTATGCAACCTATAAATTTGCTGAAAAGGCAACCCACATGTCCCACTCCTATCCCTGTCTGATTCCTGTACTGGCCACAGCTTCCTCGTCCACCCACCCAACTTCGGATATTTGCTCTTCAAATTCTCTTTTCAACTTCTCAACTTATTTTTCAGTGCCAGAGGCTTAACACAGATCAAAAATGGGGAGGGAGGATCACACCAGCTGAAAGAATTAAGATGCAAAACTTTCAGTATACCCAACCACCAACAGAAAGAGATGCATCATGACAGCTGTGTCCTGGGAGACATTATGGGTCCATGCCACAAATCATCCAGGCAAACCAAACACAGCAAGCGAGAAGGTTGAAAACAAATTTGATGAATGATAATTATTTTTATCACACCTGATATCATACTGACTAGAAAAATTAGCCATTCTTGAGAGGCTAAGTGACCAGCTCCCCGGGTGGAAAGATACAGTTCCACCTTCATTTTTCCAATACAATGCCTGGACATGTTACCAGGAATGAAAAATGGTCACCTTCCTTCCAAGCGTACAACAGCAGATGCCAGCTCCCAAATCAGTTGCAGTTAATTTGAAAGCTTATAAAAAGGCTCTCTGAGTCAAGAGAGGCCAAAGCATTTCAAAGGCAATTTATTCAATCTCTCTGATGTGAGAAAATGTCATGTAATTCTGCAGGATGATTCTGCTCATCTCAGGAAGTCCAGACCTTCCAGCCTACAGGGTCAGACTTTTTAACAAGGTAAGTAAGAAATGACCTATTTCCAACTCAAAAGAAGAATTAACCTAAATGATGTAAAACAAATGATTACCTGAATTACTTAGCTGAATATTCTACACCATTATCATTTGTAACCCGGAATGAAGTAATCAATATTATCTTAATATTACCTATTCTTAAGTATGCTTTCTCATCAGCTACCACACAATTTAGACGACTTGAATGAATTCACTTACCATATCTGTCAACATTAATTCAATAGCATTCCAAGGTAATAATCACTATCAATCTAATTATATCAGCCACCTCCTGTAAATGAGTACCAATTATTTTAATTAAAATATTAAATATTTAGAAAATAGAAAGGAACGTATATTAATAATTTATATACTTAATTTCAATCTACCTGAACAACCATGATTCCTGAAAAACAAAGCTTGTTTTCTTTGCATCTCCCCTTCCTACTTCTCAGCGGGTTTCAAGAGGCAAAGCATTAATCTAACAGCAATGACAGGAAAAATGCAATTTTTGTATTGTTCTATTATTTTTATAACTTTTTATGTACCTGCAGACTATTTCTACCAGTCTTATTTAAGAACTATTCCAAGAATATTCAAAGAACAGTTTCCCCATTTTGTAATTTCAAACTGGTCAGTTTAGATTCCCCATAAAAAATGTCATTTGTGACCTGCCCAAACTGGGACAGAACAATAAATCCCTCACTTTTTCTACGTACGAAACAAGGAGATCCTTTCTCATCTCCTTTAATGGAAACTGACACTGCAGCAACATTAGGGCATAGACAAGTTGTTCTAGAATCATTCACACACCAAGGCAATTATTAATTGGGTGTCTTTTCACCTCTTTTTTTCCATTTCTGTTTAAACTTCATCTCAGAAATCTCTCTTTAACCTTCTACTTGTGTTTCTGCGCCCTGCACGTATACTCAAAATGACTGTACCCCTGTTAAGATTACACATCATATTAGAGTCCTCATTCAAAGTCAAGAAATGTCAGTGCAATCATCCTATCCACAACTTTTGGTCTATCCTATGAAGAATATACATTAGGATGCACTATCCTTACATAAATTCCTAAATACTATTTTTCTGTAACATCAGACAACGTGCCACTTTGTACCAGATAGCATGCACGCAAAAAAAAAGATGTGAGGGAAGAACTTTTCCCATTGAAGTTGAATATTTATAGCACTGAACTGCAACCATTAAGGTACATGAGTACTTTAATGAACAAGCTAATCAGGAAGAAAAAAAGCTTTGCATGCAATATGCCAAAATACTGTTATCTGAGCAGTAACTTTGTTTTTCCCCAAAAAAATGGTTAAAACTGGACATGATATATAAACATTTTGCATTAATGTAGCAGTGATTTAAGGTTTTTTTTGTTGTGTTTTACTCTTCTTTTTTTTTTTTTTAATAAAAATAGATATGTAGACAAGAAATACAAAAATGGTTCATCTATATGAAGTAGCATGTTACAGCTTCAGCATCACTGAGTGAGCAACACACACAGCCTTCAAGAACTGGGCCTTCACAGGTACGCTGCTGTGTTTTGCAAGAACTGTTCTGGAGCCTCCAGCCTATTTCTGATCAAAATTTAAAAAGAGTGTCCTGGTGCCCAAGAAAGGCAGAAAGAGGACTCCAAAATGAAGTGGAGCATCTTTCTCTTACCTAAAGCAAGTATTCTACAGGCTACCTTCCTCAGCTTCCTAGTTCAAGTCTTCAAGGTACTGCAAACCACAGCATGTTGTGAGAGGCAGAGATTCCTACAGGCCAAAAATCTGGAAGTCTGATTTACAGATTTCCCCCATGAAGTAGATAATGATTTAAGGGAGAAAAAATCCAAGAACAAAACAAAAGATTAAAGGAAAGATGAGAAGAGCCACATTAACTACATGCTAGCATCTCGCTAAAAGAGAGACATACTTGTAAAGTTCTTTACGCTGACACTCTCAAAATAGTTATTAAATTAGCTTCCTCTTTGAACATATCACAACTAATAGCACTGCATGCCAGGTTTCAAAATTCAACTTCTGTTCCTTGTAATCTATTTTTTCCCAGTTTTCCCTGTAACCTACTTTTAAAATACTTTTGAGAAACACATTCACAGAAATGGCTAATGCTTCTTCAATTTAAACATTGTCTTCCTTTAAAAAAAAAAAAAAAAACTATTTCAAAGAAGATTTTAGCACCGAAAATAGTTAACGTGCAACTTGTTTTTTTAGCTCATTAAAATTGGAGGCAGTGATGCAGAAACATTTTGGCAATATCAAATAAACTGCAACTGAGAATTATAATAGCGTCAGCCATTTGAGAAAATGATACAAAATTTCCGATTTCAGCATCTATCAGTTGGCAAGAGGCAATTAAAATATATTTATTCATTTCCCCTGGAGAGAAAACCAGGCAGCATTCTCCCTGCCTGCTCGTGACACCCCAGTGCAAGGCTAACGGAGCTGCTTTGCCCCCTGTATTTTAGCTACCCCCGTAGCTAAAAGCAGAAGAGATGGCTGGGCCAGGTGTCTCCCCGTCACTCTTCAGCTGCCCAGTCTGAAGCCCTGCACACTGCCCATTCGAACCAGCTCCCAGAAGAGAGGTCTATTGGGGTCTATTAGTGCGCTAGCACCTGCTAGAGCTGAGGAACGTGGGGGGGAGCACCCCGAGAGCCCCCCTCCTGTCCCATGAAGCCTGTCCCATCCCAATTACTTGTGCATTATCTGCCTGTCTCGTCCCAATTCCTCGTGCACTATCTGCCTTGCCGTCACTGCCATCCGGGTCACGGGGGGCAGCGCTCACTTAGGACTTGCTGCCTTAGGAACCACTCTGCAAAGCGAAGAACATTGCTCAAAAATGACCTGAAAGCTCACGTGGGAGCTATTTACACATACATATTAACTGTATTTATACGATTAGCTGCATATGGAGCTATACATACACATCTGTAATAACATATTATATGCAAATCACACGTGCGGCTGCGTGGCTGCTGTTTATAATGCATATATAGCTGGTTATATGCTTATAAACATATCGTCAGCTATACGCATATGTGCATACATAGCTGGTTATATGTTTATATGCACAGAGCTGCTACGTTTATCCACACATACAGCTGACGATACGTTTATATGCACACAGCTGAGGACACAGCCGCGTGCAGGCGGCTCCCCGCACACGGGACGAGGAGAGCAGCCCCCCGGGGCCGCCCCCTGCCCACGGGGCGCCCCTCAGGCACTTGCCTCCCATTCCCGCAGGAAGCGCTGGGCCTCAGCCGGCCCCACGGCCCTGTGCCTCCTGAACTCCTCCCTCACGTAGCGGTCGCCCAGCTCCCGCAGGGCGGGCGGCAGCGCCCGGTGCAGCCGCAGCAGCCGGCGGTAGAGGCCCCGCGGGCCGCCCGGCCCTCCCGGCATGGCGGCGGCGGCCGGGCCGTGAGGCGGAGCCGCTGCCGGCCTCCTACCGGGCGGGGCCCGGCCGCCGGAGCAAGCGCCGCTGTCGCAAGGGGGCGGAGGGCGGGTGAATAAATGGGGCTGGAGGGGGCGGAGGGGATGTGGAGTGAGTGAGAAGTCACTGGAAGGGGCACACGGGGATCGCCTCGTCCCTTCAGGGCTGACCGCAAGCTGAAACGTGTCGCCGAGGGCATCGCCCAAACGTCCTCAGGGTGCTGACAGGCACAGGGCACCCACCACACTCCTCTCCAGGAGACCCGTCTCAGTGTGTGACCACCCTCACGGCACTGACATTCCTCCTCACACCCTGGCACAGCTCTGAGCCCTTCCCTCATGTTCGAGCTCTGCTACCACCAGAAAGAAATGCAGAAGAAAACTGCATTTTACACCCGGGCAGAATTCAGAGCCAATAAAGCAGTCCACTAAAACCAAACTTCATCAGCTTAATTCTATCTGTGTTATTAAGCTTGTATCAGAGGGAGCTATGATAAGAAGCCCTCCCGTCTTCATGGGGCTGCTGAGGGTTCATGCCACCGCGCTGTTATCTCCGAGCTCCCGCTTTCTGCTGCCTCCCACATGCAGAGCAAGCTTCATCTCTGCAGCTCACAATACGGTTTTTTCAGCTGTTTAACATCATATCCAACCCACCCACGTGGAAAAATCTTCAACAGTCACAGATATTTTGACAAAAGAAAAAAAGTGGTTGAAAATCAGGCAGCAACAGCAATGACAGAAGTCCGGCCTAATCACACCGTCCTGTTAAGCTCCTTCCAGCCGCTCAAATAATTGACTCTTCAAAACAAAAAGGAAACATTTCCATAGGCCCACGGAGCATTAAGCTTTCCCCAGGATACCGAGAAATGTAATAAAAATATACTGCCTTGTCAAAAGCCCGGGTCATTATGTCCAAGCAATACAGAAAAGAGTGAACTACAAACTATTACTCCTTACTATTTTTTGATGTTTATTTATTCTCCCAGGCACTTCAGTGAAGGAAAACTGAAGTTCCCAGTAACTAACTGAAAAGTGGCTGAAGCAGCAGAAAGCTCTCAGAGTTCCAGTTTTCCTCACTGGCGGTTTCCAGTTCTCCTAGTGCCCCTGATGTACCCTGGGCAGGCCTAATCCTCAGTCAGTTTTGCTATATTCTCAAACTGCATTTTCTGCAGATATTTCTGTTAGGAAGGATTTCTAAACTTAATGCATTTCGTTCACACCTGAGTCCGTCAGGATTTTCACATTTTTGAAAGACCGGAGTTAAAAAACTGACTTGTAATATCAGTTGTATTTGCAATGGTGCAGTTCCCCTGAGTTACCTCGGGGTGCATTCATCTGCAGAAGTCATTTAAATATCTTTCATGTAATGACCCCGGCACTCACACTGCACACACTGACAGCAGTCTTGCTACATCCATGTCGTGTGAGTTTAGGAGTCCTTGTCCTTCAGTGGCCTACTTAAGCCCTCTGCTGGACACTTGCTTTGTGGCTCAAATATTAACAAGGATACCTCAGTGAAGTCTGTAATCTGCAATTATTTTTTAAATTTTTTAATTTTTTTTTACATCTTGTCTTTCTGTCCACAAGGACCAAGACATCTTGCCCATCTTTTGTATTATATTCGTGACATCTCCATGTGGTGAACTCTCAGCCATCTGTACATAGCACACCCATGCCATAAACAGCTTGGGTCCAGCTGCAGTTTCAGCTAACATGAAGGAGAGGAGTGACAGTAGTCCTGCCTCACTGTGGGCACTGGGATATCTGCATTGCCTTCCCCAGGTCTCCAGCACCTCCTGGCACCAAAGGATGGGCACCTCAGGGAGGCGATACATCCTGCCCCTCCTAAGCAAGTGGAGACAATTTTTCCCTACTGCGGTTTGTGATTTAGATAAGCCATAAAGAATTCTTCAGTGTCCAGTTGGGCTCATGAGCACTGGCTCGGTGTTAGTTATGCTAAAACTGGAGCAGATCCTACAAAGATAACAGCATATCTCTGTGCCGTAGTGCCTTTGTTTTTGGGGAGGTGATACCAGCTCTGCTACAGGGCAGCACAAAGCCAGACAAAGTGGTTTAGCCAATATACCGAATATTTATTTCCATGGCTAGGACTGCATGAGTAGCATCTCAGCCTTTTCCCAAGGGTGCACAAAAGAGTTGTAGTACAGCATAGCTGCAAAGTCCCAGCCCATTGCTCCAGGTGCTGCGCTGCTTCTGTACCAGCAGCCAGTAATAAAAAGTGGAAGACAGATTTTGAGCCTCTGAATCTGCCAGAGTAGTGATGTTGTTTGCTACAGTCCCATCTCCAAGGGTAGGAAGACTGGAGGAACTTTTCCATGTTTATTTTTTGCTTTTATCAGGAATGTGTTGACTAGAGAAGATGAAGCTGAACTATTTATTGAGCTCTTATAATTGCTGTAATTTTAAAAATTAACAAGACCGTCCCGAGAAGAGTTCTCTTTGTGAATCAAAATAAGTGATTAAATATAGAGTGTAATGACATGATATGCCTTTCCAGAACCTCTGGTAATCTGGATGAAACAAAACTATATTGTCATCTGTTAAAATAACAGGATAATCTGCAATCTTCTTTTCTAGACTGTAGGTTAAATGTCAAAGTACAGAACCCGGGGGTGTTTAATTTCCTGCCATGATCAAAAATAACCATACAGTCCTGTCCTATGCATCCTATCTTTTCATTGTGCAGGTCACAACCAAATTCCATCTCTTACTTCAGAGCCGTGAAGTTTGTAATAAGCCTTCTAAATATTCAAATAAATTCAAGACTGTTCCTTTTTGCATACTATTGCAGACCAAGGCAGACTTTTCTGATTCAGAAGCCAAGCCAAAGATCTGTTATGACAGCTAAATGCCTGCTAGATATTTTGTGGCATCTTCCAGTGTGCCTCATAAAGATGCAAAATTATCTCTTTGTGGGAATCAACTACAAAATGAATAGTTTCGTAAATGACTTAGAAAAAGCTCCTGATAATTGGAGTTCCGCAGAATGACTCTGCCCCTGTCAAAGTCGAGTAGAGCTTTGTCCTTGATTCAGCAGGAGTGAGATGAGTCCTAGCATGGGATAGCCTGCTTCAAAATTGTACGTGCAGGTGGGTATACATGGAAAATAGACAGGCTGTTTCCCCAGGACTTGGAGAAACCCCGGCCGGTGAAGATACCAGCTGTGGTTGCAGTTTGCAGGGGAGGCAACTGCCTGTCCGCTGTGAGTCTGGCCTGGGTGAGACCAGGGTTCCTCAAACAGGCTGGGCACGACACAGGGAGTGGGACAGAAATGGTTTGTGCTCAAAAGCTCCATTTCAAGGAGGAAAAAAGCTGCCATAATAAATGCTGCTTGATGTAACTCATCAGGATGGCCTCGGGTACTCAGGTATGTGTCTCACAGTGGGATGAAACCAAATAATAGAAATTATTTCTTATGAAATAAATGAACTACACTATGATTGTCAAGGGGAGACAGAGCCAGCTGTTTCTGGGCTTCTGTCAATTGAATAACTGGTGTGTCGATGTTAAAAGGAGATTCTGTCTTGGTTAAGCTTCTGCCTGAGCTGCTCATTCATCACAGGATTTCTTGTTCCTTTACCCAAAGCACGTAATTGGTATCATCCAAAACACATTTTTTGACAGTCAAAGCAGAATTTCCTGAGCTCTGCTTGCCTCCTGCAGACCTGAGAGATGCCAAGTGTATTGGAAATCCTTAGAGACTTTAGCTGCCAAACTCCACCAAGTTTCTACTTGAACGTGTGTGAACAGAGCTTTGCAGTGAGACAAATTTAGGCACCTTTAAGCCCAAGGAGGAGTGCTAGACTCAAACACAGACACTCGGACCCTCAAGTTCTCCATCTCCCCATTTTCCTCCCTGCAGCTCTCCTCTCTGAAGTCAAGAGCCAGGCCTCAAGTCCTGCCCATGAGCACAGAGCCACTAATGTTTCTGAGATAAGCGCTTCTGGAAGAGTGACGAACTGCGAAGAACCTGTGTTTTCATCTTTTTTTGTCCTTAAACTATTACTGTTTTCAACATTCAAGGTATACACGTAAAAGATTGCCTGGGTTGTAAAACAATCTTTCTACTTTTGAAAATTCAAACAGAAATTTAAAATGTCAATATTTAGAATCACTCGGTGTCTTTTCCTTTTATGAAGAGTCTTTATGGCAAACATACTATTAATCCATTTGGTTATTCTACCACATGTATTGTTTTGTTCAACTGCATTAAAATTCTATGAAATATGCAATATTCTCCTGTTAATTCACATAATTACAGTTTGAAATAGCATGTTTTGTTATTCCAACGACAATACGAAGAGTGCACCATTCATTGGCAAAGCTTTGTTTTCCTGGGCTCCTTAATAAGTCATTGTAAAACTTCAAGCCCTGCAAAGATGCTTCCACAAATACATTAAAATTCCTTCCAGAAGAGCACAAAAAGAGCACAGAAATTGTTATGTTGATGGTTGTAATGGGGGAGGAAACAGAGCAAGGGAGGAGATGGCCAAAGCAAATAAATAACTGTTTTGGAAATCTGCAGGGAAGGACCATGCGTGTGAATACAAAACAAGAGTTTAACCTCCTAAAGTCAGGAGGGGAGGGCCGGTGCCCCCTGTTGGTACTGCTGCTTCCGTGGGTGCTGAGAGCCCCAGGTGGTGCTCAGTCAGGGCCCCCCAAGTCCAAACTCAGGAAATAAAACTTGCCAGCCGACATCACTCGTAAGCTTTTAGCCCAGCTCCACATTAACCCAAGGGGAATTTAAAACACAACATAAACATGTGTTTAAACAAAGCTAGAAGAAAGCTTGTTGTCCTGTCTCCTGGTTTAATTAAATGTATTTTATATGAGCAGCACAGCTTACAAATGCAAGCTATGTGGTTTCTCTGGCAGCGCTGCAGCTCTAAGTAAATACACTATAGTATTATTTTGTTTGCTTTCTTCCCTAATTAAGTTTTAAAAGTTTCCTCAGCACTCTGTGTGGCTGCTGCAGTTTTGGCAGCGGTACTGTGGCAAAGGGGACTGGGAGGAACATGTGTTCTCTTTCCTCCCTCTCCCCACCGAGTAAAACAACCTCGGCTGAAAATCCCATATCTTTCGGAAGGATCTGCACTCCAGGGGTGAAGCAGGAGCCCTGTCACACAAGCATGAGAGCCCGAGCCCTCCTGCTGCGAGCAGCCCGCATCGGCAAGGGGCGGCGCATGGGGCTGTGCTGTGCCACACGCTTTGCAGCAGCAATGAGAGCTGAGATGCTAAATTGCAACCCAAACATGCGTTTTGTTGCACTTTGAGGGTGTTTGGATTTGTCGCTTTACTTCAGTGTGAAAGCAAGGGTTCAGATGTGAGTTTCCCTTAGAGGCTGTGGGTTTTCAGCTTCAAGGCTTTCTTATAAAAAGCTCTTAGCATTTGCTTATAAAATGCTCTTAGCATTAGCTTATAAAATGCTCTTAGCATCTGAAGAATCCCAATCGCTGTCTGCCGTTTAAAATGAAATATGCATAACCCAACAGCATTCAGCATTTGGGCATAAACAATATGCTATTGGCAAAACATTTTTCATATCTCAGACTCTTCCTAGCCCTCTGATAGAGCTCCGCATGCATCCGGTTTGTGCAGGGCAATTTGACCAAGCATTGACCAAGCACTGGAAACATTGGCCAAAGTGACAAGCACCAAACATTGATCAACCTAAAAGTCATCACCATGCTGCAGACTGAGGGGTATCACCATGGTCATTCACCCCGTTTTGATTCTTTGCTGGATCAGGCAATATTTGGAGATTAATTTCTTGGTAGCCAGGATTTTCCTTTGTGGCTTGTTGATTTAACGTCAGGTATTAATGGTTGGGATTCAGGAGGGAGCTGTAGGATACCACATGAAAAAAGCAGCTTTAGCATAAATAGTCAGGGTTCCTTGAACCTGTTTCATGTAACAGCACTATCACTGTTCATCAGTTCCTCCCTCCACCCCCCTCCCAAATCACCTGAAGGCAGGATTGGTAGTGATCAAAAGACACACTGCATTTCTTGCCATTGAAATGATCACATCTGTGAAATATGGATTTTAATAATGACTTTATTGCTGTTTGCTTTGTGAGTTACGGCTTTGTGCTTCTCCTAAACCAAAACAAAAGTTATTTACAAGGTGCCACAAGAGCAGCTTTTGGCCTGAGAAACAAGTTAGCAATCACAAACTCCCCACTGTTTGGTGAGAGTTGTATTTGCTTTCTACTTCTCTGAGATTTTATTTTACTAATAAATGTTGAATTGTTGAATGTTGGCTTCTTCTTATATGCTGTGGAGCAGCTCTAGGTGCTATGGAAAGAACAAAGCCCTTCAACTGCAAAAGCAAGGGCAGAAAAAAAAAAAAAAAAAAAAAAAAAGAAAAAAAAAGGTTGACTATTTCAGGCTGACATGTTTGATGGTAAGATGGCCACAGTCTCTTCCGAAGAAAAAATGAGACTTTCCACCAACAGGGGAAAGCAGCTACAAAGTGTCACAGCATCCTTTATTCCCCTGATCCTTTTATTGAGCAGATATCCACTACAACATTTTTACAATAATTAATGGAATAGATTAAAATAATATATATATTTGAAATCCCTTGACAATGTGTCTTCCAAGCAGAGTGTTTTATGGTGCAGTGATGTGCTGCTGCGGTTTCTGCTGAAAATAACATTCTGGAGACTGCCAATTTTTCTGTGAGAGCTGAAATTCAAACATTTCCTGGGTCACGCTGGGAAATCAGAGCATGCCACCCAGGTCTAGGGTACAGTCTGTGGTTCACATGTCAGGTCATTTAAGAAATGGATACCCAGAATGAAACTCACCTTTAAAAATATTCCAGAATTAATATCTAGCAAGTCTTACTGTGTTCAAGGGATCCTTTTTCATTTGTTTTTATGCATGGAGGAACACAAGCACACCATGAGCTGTACTGGAGGGGATCAATATTTCAGAAATTCTTTAAAGGAGTTGTATCCTTTCTGTTGTTCAGTTTCACATATCAAATGGTGCTCCTCACAGCTTCCAGAGGGCTTTGCTCTGACTCATTTACTGTCTTCCTGCATTCTGTTTTCAAAGTTATGCCCTGGGAGCAAAGCTGCTCCTTTAAGAGCTGGATTTCAAAGTTCACTAAAATCCACAGGCATCTCCAACATGTTTGGAAAATTGTTATACCTCATCAGAGCCCGGGGCAAAATTATCCATGCAAGTCTGAAGTCCTTTGGTTTAGCAGGTCTTTGGATAATACCCCTTCTTTTCAGCCTTCATGGGAAGGACTGCGTTTAGTACGCAAGTTGCTGTGAAATCCACTGGGATATGACTGTCCTGAAAACTCAGTCATGGCAATGACTGCAGGACAGGTTGCAACTGTCCTGTATATATCTGTCGTGTATATATATATACATGATGGTCTCATCCTGAGCTCAGCTCTTCTACTTACCGAACTAGGAAATACTTAACAGTACTGATTAATTGGAAAAAGTATAAAGCAAAGTCCAGATTTGCTTTTGTGATTCTAGAACACAAATCCCTTTTCCTGCTGCCCAAAAGTGCTGTAGATTCCTCTCAGCTATTGTCTGTATGATACATGGCTGTTGTGCAAGCAAAAGAGATGCACCATGAACCGTTAGTGTGTGCCCATATGTGCATACACCTATTTTTATATATACATATACACATATACATACACCCCCACATCCCTCCAAGCACACACACATTTGCCCGCACACGCACACGCACACGCATGCATGAATGCACATAAAACTGTTGTGTTATTGTAGCGGTCTGAAGTAACGCCCCGAAACCATACTTCCCTGTTCTACTTTGTAATCAGATTTTTGTAAGGTTTATAATTTGGTGATTTTTTTTTTCTTTCTTTCTTTCTGGTAACTCATGCCAGTAGTTCCCACAATATAAACTGTACCCTGTACTTGTATACTCAATGCTCACCGAGTGCTTTACATGCTTGCATTTCAAAATGCGCCTTCAGCTACGTGAGGATTGCCTGCCGGTCCTACATCCCCGTTCAACGGATGGGAAACTTGAGAAACCGAGACGTACTGCACGCCCATCATCCAGTAAGACAGTGGCAGAGACAGGACAATAACTTCAGGCATTCCTGGTTCTCAGTTCAGTGCTCTAGCCAATAGCTCATATTGTTTTTGAGGTTTTGCATAACTTTGTATTAATCCACGCTGTGTCAATGTGATGGCTTTTTATTAAAAACATTTCGGACAATGCCTTGTCATCGCGTGATAAGTTACCCACGAGACCAGTGTAAAGTATATGGCAAGCTTCGTAAAATCTATGTACAGACACTCTCGAGGTTCTCCCAATGAAGAGAGCACGTAGTTATTGAGGTTTGAAGTCTTAACCCTAAAATGAATTGAAAGAAGTTCCAGCAGCAGAGCCCCAGCAGCAAAAAGACTTGAAAGATGCTGATTGTCTCTGACTGACGTTGAGTAACAGAAATATGTCTTAAGGCAAGATTAAAACGTTCATTAAAGGAGGGAAATAAAACAGCATTACAAAAAATGAGGTTTCCCTCTTACACTCTAGCAGTTACAAACTATACTTCTGCGTCTTTAATAGCAGCTTGCAAAGGCTCTATAGCAAGTCATTTAGTTTCTGTAAGTAAAAACCCTGTCCTAGACTTCTTATTGGCATTTACTCCTATGCCACCCACATTGAACTCCAAATCTGGATCCAAGGATTGCTGAGCTGTGAACGCTGTATTTGTATAATTCTGCCAGTAACCACCCATTTAACCTCAGAAGAATCAAAGAGAACTAAAGATATGCTGAAACAGTCAAAAGCCATTTGAACACCACCTACCGGGAGATGCTTACAGGTCTGGGGATATTTTACATGCATCGTATTCCTTTCTCTGGTTGGTCTTTTCAGGGTGGAGGAGGACGAGAAAGGGTCAAAGATGGCTGTTTGTGGTCTGTCATTTAGCAAAAAAGCTTTGTTTTCCATCCGTTTCAACTCCAGACAGTGGTAAATCACATCTCGGCACTGCGCCACGCTGCAGGACCAGAGGAAGACAGCCGAGCATTGCCACAGGGTGAAAAAGCATGTTTAAGGACTAAAAGCTGCTAAGAATAATTAGCATGGCTGTGCTGTTTACCCATTCCACAGTTTGTTCATTCACTACCTAGTAATCTTCCCTTCCTCAGTGGGTAAGTGTCTCCGTTTTGCCTGCTTGCTGAAGAAAATGAAGACATTTACCCAGGGCCAAGGAGAGGTCAGTTGCAAAAGCAGAGCTCTCAGTTCCCATGGTTTGTCTGTCCAAGAGGAGTTTTGTCTCCGCTCTTCCCAGAAGTTGCTGTAAGGCTGGAAAAAGGATGCTCATCGCTTCTGCTGGCTGAGTTCGGCGTCCTAAAGGCTCTGTGCTCCTGAAAAGTGGGTTCTTCCAGGGTGTCTCAAAGTGGGCACCCAAAGGTGAAGAACCAAAACTTGCCCATAAAACGTCTCCAGATGGAGACTGCAGCTCTACGCATGCAGAGCTCTCTGGCTGAGCTGTACACACGTATGTGAAGAAAATGCCTATTTATACAGCCACATGCAAGCAGACCTCCATACTGAAAACAAGAGAAAAAAAAATAATAATGTAAAGGTCTCTTCCCCACTCTGTCTAAATACCCATAGCGTCATCTGGCACACCTAAGGACAAATGCTTTTCCATCTGTATTTTTAATCAGGGTGCTTAGCCCTTCCAACTTATTTTCTGAGAATTCATGAACATTTTTTGAGTATTAATCTGCTTTTCCATATTTCATCATTCTCACAACACAGGCACAGCACAGATAAGAAATGAATTTCTCATCATTTTCTCACCCTACTCCCATGCACTAGCATAAGGCTGCATTGTCTGAGATGCACTGGCCTAGAGGAAGATGTTTATTTGTAATAAAGAGACACCAAAATCCCCTCTGTCCACCGAAAATGATAAACATAGACATATCTCCACAAGTCTTTGGTTTGTTAAAAAACTGTGTTTACGATTACTATCTTTAGCTCCCAGCTTGACGTCACAGCATCCCTTAAAACAAATAACCCGGGCACTGCAATGCATCTCAGAGGGAGAATGAAAGTTACCACTGACTGGCCTTTTGCTGGTCAAGAGATTCAGCAGACTTTATTTTTTGTTTGTTTGTTTGGGTGGAAAAATAAGGAAAAGGAAAACAAATAAACAAACAAACAAACACAAAAACTTTATTCTCTGAACAGATATTTTTTTTCTTAATAGTTTGTATGTAGCCAAGTACATGGGAAATGCAAGTGGAGGTCAAACACTGGAAGACAATAATCAGGTGGACCTCAGAGACATACAGATGTACGCCCACCTGCAAATGTAAAAGGCAGAGGCCATCTTAAGGTTTGTGTTAGCACCAACCCGGGACACCAGTGTCACATATTCAGGCCACATCTTGGTTACTGCAGCAAGAAAATCAGTAACATGCATGAACACTTACAGAGGGCATGGGTGCTGTGGTAGCTTAGGACAGCAGACCAGAAATCTGCATCTGATTTATTGTTTTATTCATTATTAGGTGTCACTGTGCTTAACACGAAAGTTCGCCAACCGTAATAGCTCTGTTTAAAGAACTTACACATATCAGAAAATATGGAAAACATTTTCTTGCTCTTGATTTTTTTTCTCTCAGTACAATATCGCCATTCAGAACCGAGACCCAGGATGGCATATTCAGACGAGCAGCCTAGCAGATACACGCATTCCTGTTTCGTCCTGCATCCTGAATGCTGCTTGTCAGGGACCAAATGCCACATTCTGACACTGAAATTGTCTGAGGAGGGAAATTCAGCCCACAGTTGTCCCATTACAAGCTGCCCTGTAATGGGACAAGCAGGGGATATCCAATTCTGATGTACAGAGGGATAAATATGCTGTATATGGTCTGGTAAGAACTTTCTGTAATATCTGAAATGTCAGATTTTTATTTTATCATTGATTTTTTTTTTTTATTGCTCAGAGGAATACCAAATCTTTATAACAGCAGAGTGGACTACTTACACCTTATCATTCTTTTCCTTTCTGAATTTTGACTTTTATTCTCACATCCCCTTGTCTTTTCTTCCACTTCCCCTTCTCTTTTCTTTTCTTTTCTTTTTTTTTTTTTTTTTTTTTCCTTGAAAACAGCACTGTGAAAAGCTCATTGTTGAGCAGTAGGGTTGTGACATTAGGGTCAGTTCCCTACCCCTTTGCTCACATTCCCTTTTCTGCTCTGTAAGGGATATAAGTGAGAGAAAAACATATAAAATTGTAGAGCTTTAGACTTCTTGCCTGTATCATAAATGGAGCCAACAAGGTGATGCTCCATTTTGAGCCTGTTCTTGTTTCCTGGTGAAATCTATATGTAACTTGTCCTCCAGTCATCCTGGGTTAGGGTGGCTGCTTTTAATGCAGAGCTTTGTAACAGCTCATCTTTGCTGACCTTGCTCCAGGGTACAATATTTGGCCATTTTTTGGACAGCTTAGATTTTCTTCTCACCACCTAGAAGCCTGTACAGCCCTGGACTGAGTCTAGTCCATGCTGCACCCCTCAACTCTGGATTGATTTGCCTACTTCCAGTGGAGCCAAAGCTTCCTTTCTGCACAGTATGCTCCTCTTCTGGATGCTATGCCGATACCGTAGCTGTGTCATATTTCCACCCTAGTGCCTCTCGCTGGGTAAATTGGCACAGCCTACCAGTTTTAGAAAGCAAATATGATGATTTTCTAAGGTGCCAGTTCTGCTGAACTGCATCATCTTGGTGAGGCAACAGAACTAAAATTATAGGAGCAGGGCTGATGGAAGACAAGGGATTTCAAAATAATACACTTCGAACATACAAAGTGTGAGCTGGTAGGAAATCTATTCTCTCTCCTATCATTAGCATTCACGTTTTCAGAAACAGACATGTTTTGGTTGCCTCCTTTATTTATTTTAATAACATTATTTGCAAGAGAAACACCTTACTGCTGGAGAACCGTATGTTTGTGGTATATTATGTATAATTTTCTGCACAAGACTTACAAAGATTGCATCACGGTAAGAGAAAAACACGGTAATAGCAGTGCGGTGCAGAAACCAGGACTGTGTCATTTGGGGATATCAGAGACCTGTGCTTGCACGTATCTCTTGTTCAAGAGCAGTGGAGGAGGTGCGTGTGTGCATTTTGGATGTTCTTGGTGGATTTCTTGTGGTTACACCCAGTGTAAGTTGCTTTAACTCCTTTTTTTTCATCTGACAGCCAATTCCAAAGACAATAGAGAAACCCTGCACCATCTGAGGATTTGGCCAATGTTTTGTTTTTTTGGTGGTTGTTGTTTTTAAATAACAGTAAACAAACAATGCATGAGTAAAATACCTTGTATTTTATGTCTTGCACAGTTTCCATTGTTTGACTTGGAGTATTTACAGATATTCTTCTGATTTATTATCCTGCCTCCCAGAGTGATGACATCCCCTTTCCTCGCAGAGGCGAATCTGCACAGATTGTTTTGTAAGCCTCATGCAAGCACTCCTACAGCCATCCGAAGCGGCCAGCAGATGTCATTGTGTTTCCACCACAAGAGCACGTCAGGCATATTCGTCTGGCTGCAAATGCGTGTCCAGTCCTGCAAACAATGCTGTTGACTATTTAGGACTTTTTCTAGCCCGAGGCAAAATATTTGTTAAAGATGCTTAGCCAGAAAAGAGTGAAAATGAAGTTCAAGCATTTGATAGCTGTGACTAACTAGCCAGAACACCCTTGGTCTCAGCCAAGATAGTGCCAATGGCATTATACAAACACAGCTTTCTCAGCAGGACACAAATCATTGTTAATAGATTATGACAAAAGATGCCAGCAGAGGAGGGCAGAAATTATGTCTCCTGGATGAGCCAGCTTCTTTAAGGAATCAGCTTTCTTTGCCGTGGGGAATCTGCTCTTCGGTATTTGAAGAGACGGAATTGAGGAGTTACACTTCAAAACTTTTCAGACTTTCCGAAAAGTCACTGCGGCCTTTTATTTTGCAGCTATTTCATCCTGGACTACGTTAACAGCTTCCTAATTTGCATGATATAATAATATTTGTGATGTAATTAGAAAGTTCCATCCGAGGTCAAAATATGGTAGCAATCGAGCCTCTCTTGGCATCCATCCCAGAGGTAGGGTTTCCCGGAAAGTCTGACATATTTTTTATCAGCAAAAGCTCCTGAGACACCATTTTAGGTGCTATTTTTAACCATCTTTTCACAAACTTAATTAATTTAAACTGCCTTTGGTATCTACAAAGCTACAGTCTCGATTACAGAATCTCATTTTTCCAGTTAGAGAACAAGCCCAAGATGAACCGGGGGTGAATTCAGCTCACGGCATCACACCCGAAACTGCACAGAGGGCCTGGATCCTCGCTGGTGGCAACCAGCAACGTGACGCCAGTCCTGGTGACATGGGACACCCTGGAGAGCTTCAGCAGAGACCTGGCCTTTGGCAGCGTGCTCTGAGTCCCTGAGGCCGGCCTCTGAGGGAGTGAAGTCAATGGAAATCTTGTGCTTGCTGGCAGCAGGCTGTGGGTAAAGCCATGAATCAGGTTTTCTGGAGGCTGGGCGCTGCACAGCTGCATTGGGGTGAGGCAGCTGAGAGGAGCCTGCGTGGGGTGGAAAGGACGGACTCCATCCCATGAATCTCTCCTTGCTCAAGCTTTGCTACCACGGGAAAACCCTGAGATTATGCCGTGATGAATGATGTTCTTCCCTTGCCTAAGGGAGATGCAAGAAGAGAGGTTTGCCCACTTGTTTGCTTGTGGAAACACCAAAACCCTTTTCAGGCCTGAGGACCTCTTTGGCTGTCCAGATCACCAAGTCTTATCCCTGGGCAAGCAGAAGGATGCTCAACATGAAACACATATGACAAAATGTGAGGGGCCTGGAGAACAAGTCCTACGAGGAGCGGCTGAGGGAGCTGGGATTGTTCAGCCTGGAGAAGAGGAGGCTCAGGGGTGACCTTATTGCTCTTTACAGATACCTTAAAGGAGGCTGTAGAGAGGTGGGGGTTGGCCTGTTCTCCCACGTGCCTGGTGACAGGACGAGGGGGAATGGGCTTAAGTTGAGCCAGGGGAGTTTTAGGTTAGATGTTAGGAAGAACTTTTTTACAGAAAGGGTTGTGAGGCATTGGAACAGGCTGCCCAGGGAAGTGGTGGAGTCACCATCCCTGGAAGTCTTCAAAAGACGCTTAGATGTACAGCTTAGGGATATGGTTTAGTGGAGGGCTGTTAGCGTTAGGTTGGAGGTTGGACTCGATGACCTTGAGGTCTCTTCCAACCTAGAAAATTCTGTGATTCTGTGAAATATGTGATTGCCCATCAGCCAAGTGACAGGGGATGTTATATTTCCCTACATCTGCCACGTTCCTGTCACACACGGGTGCCTCTCGCTGTCTGAAGGATGCCTGAAGGCCCTGCCCTGCCCAGCTGAGACCGGGCCTCGTCTGATGCACCTCCAGACCCACACATTTAGCTGGGATTGCTCATCTCAGCGAGAGGATTTAGAGTTGCCCTCAGATGACTTTTTGATTCACTAAAATATGAAAAGAAACATGCAGCCACAGTCTTGAGATGCAGTATTCCAGCTCCCTGCTTGCCCACCTGATTCCTCTCACTCCTGCTCCCTGACCCACCTGCCTGCCACATCAGGAACTTTTTGACTCTCAATTACACCCTATTTTCAGGCCACCAGCAACTTTATTACAGCGTGATACTGTCAAGCAGGCACATATAAGCAAAGGGAAGGTGTGGACACCCACAAAGAGGCAGAGGCACTGGTGGGATGGGTGAGGGAGCCCAGGGAGCTGACATGCATCTGGACTCCAGCAAGTCTGCTCTGTTTCATCCCTCCATCTCAGTCAGGGGAGGTAATACTATTCATTACCTCGTTTAACCCGAGGAAAAATGCTACCAAGGTATTTACATACTACAGATATCAGGCAGTTCACACTCCTGCAAAAGATTGTGAAGAAGTGACCGACCCTGCTTGTTGTGCCAAATGCAGTAACCAAGGCAGAGGATGGCTATTTTAAAATGGCAGGGAATATGCTGATCTATCTCACTTCTTAAGCATGCTCTGGATATTCTCGCCAACACAAATGTTCCAATTAGAAAAAAAAAAAATTGTGTGTGATGATGTTTATAAAAGTGTGACGATGGAATTAAAGCATCTCCCTTATGGAAGTATGATCTAACACATGGAGACTTTCTGAACTCTGTACGTTTTGATACACCCAAGGTTCACTGCATTGGGAGCTGAATGTCACTGCAAGAGCACCACAGGTGGGACTGGTGTCCCCACATCATATCATGACTTGCAAGGTGATCAATCTGTAAGCTACAGCACTGAGAGGCATAAAAAGAGATGTGCTGGTTTGTGGATTTTTTGGTTTGGGATTTTTGCTTCTTTTTTTTTTTTTTTTCTTTCGCCATGGTATTTCCCCCTGTCACAGGGGATGCTGGGGTGCTGGGCGTGCTGCTCACTTGGTGCACTGCTGTGCACCAACAACACACTACAACCTGAAGCTCATGGCTACCTTCACCTTACCCAGAATATTCAGCTAATTAAAAATAAAAAGAAAGCATCAAAATTTGCAATGGCTGGGGAAAAAAAAAAAAAAAAAAAAAAAGGAAACCCACTCACATTCACAATAGTTATTTTCAGCATTTTTTTTCCCAGCAATTGTGTTAATAACCTATTTATTCTAACTGTTCTTAGTATAGTATCATCACAAAACTCGCTTGGTGTGCTCAGTGTGGAAAGTCAGTTGAGATGCTATAATGATGTCGAAATGAAATGCTGTCAGCGCGAATCCACGAAATGACATAACGGTGTCAGAAATGAAAGGGAATCATATCAGAATGTGTTCCAGCACTGCTCAAAAATTTGCTAGAGGAAAGGGTGCCAGCATTTGGGGACAATGTTTGTTATGACAGAAATCCTCAAACAGCTTAAAAGGGAACCTGCATTTGCCAGCCACATCACTTTGTAATCCAACAGATTTATCAAGAAGTTGTGTTAATTTCTTCTATAAATATCTCCATGAGCAGAACAGCACTTTGTGTTGTAGAAAATGTGTTTTTTTAAGTAATCATAACTCCACGTTTCTTCTGAAATGGAATGGGAAGGCTCATATCATTGTTCACTTAAATAAATGGGCATGGTTCTTCCAAAAGAAGGAAAAGGAAAAAAAAAACTCTCATTCAGTTACTCTCCTTGAGGAAACCCACATCATGGTGCCTGTCACACCCTCCTAAAGAAAGGGCTGTCAGCATCACAGGTCAGAAAAATCTGTTCTATATTTTTTTACTTTCTGGTGGCTACAAGTCCCAAGAAGTTCTGACAGCCTTTGAGGAAGGATGTGTGTTTTGCAACTGGCCACATCCAAATTGAATAGTTGGCAGGAAATTTCTCAGGAATTTGAAGTTCTCAAGCACGTCAGGGAACAACCTCACAGGGACTGTTGTCTTCCAAAGTGGCCTTTGCATGGAGCCTGGCTGGGCATCGGGCTGCCTGCAGGACATGATGAGTGATTGCCTTTGCTTCACTTGCTGTTTTTTTCTCTTTCCTTCTCCTGTCAAACTGTCTCTGTCTTCACCCATGAGTTTTCTTGCTTTGCTCTTCCAATTTTGCCCCTGCCACACTCACTGGGGGGCTGTGGGGATGCTTAGCTGCTGGCTGGGACCAACCCACCAGAGGTGCACATGCAGAATACCAGGGACGTGACTTGGATAGCAACTCAGGGCACAACACTTCTGAAGTGCAATTTAAAGCCAAGTGCTGCAAAGGACATAGCAAAGTGTGAAACAGCATGCTATGAGGGCAAGCAGCCAGTGGGACCTGCTGCAGCATAGAGACATGGAACTTCAGCTGGTGGCTCCTGTCCCTGCCCCATTTAACAGCTGGACTGCAGCACATCACGGTAAACTGGGGATTTCCAAGGGCTGGGACCATGGCTGAAGCACAGGGAGAATGCAGGCATACTGCTCGGAGTGGCAGGCTTGCCAGGGAATGCTTTGGTTACCTAAGTGTGAGGACTCACACACTGAACTGATGGGGTGTGCACAGGCAGTAAAGCCACCTAGGTGAGCTGCATCCCATGTAAATGAAACTTCCTGACCAGCCATAACAGATTGCATTGACACTCAGACATAAAACCCTCAGAAAAGACAAAAGAGGTTGCCTAAAATTTCATCTGGTGAGAGGAATATTTCCAAGCACCTACTTTAGGGGCTGACGCTCCCTTTTCAGCAATTAAGTATAAACAACAGAGTGGGTTCAGATGTCTTCCTTTCAGCCAAAGTTGTCTTCTAGCAAAAACTGTACATTTGGTTACTCAGAAATATCCTGAGACTTCATTTCAGATTTTTTTTTTCTCCAACAATCCATGCTGAAAACAGACAAAATAATGTGGAAATTTAAAAATCCCACACTGATGTTTTTAAACACATTTTCATTCTGTGATTGAAAAATTTCTTTAATTTCCTTTATATGGAGCTAAGGGCCATAAAGAAACACTCAAAGCTGAAGTAAAACATTTAATTTCAGGTCAAGCAAAACATGTGTTTTACATGACCTGAAAAAAATTATCAGATTTTTTTTATTTCTGCAACATTCAGAGTAAATAATGACTGATCATTCAAAGCAAGTTTATAAAAGATCCACCAGTCTTTCCGGTGAAATAAAGTCCTACCTAAATTGCCCAGATTTTATCAAAAGTAGCTGCCTCATGTCACCAATGGCCGAAAATTGGAAGCAATATTGCTAATTCCAATTGAAAGACATTTTCCTACAATGATTTTGCAACTTAGTTCTGTTCTAGAAATGGTGCCAGGAAAAAGTTCAATTAATTTCTAAGAGGATATTCAAGCAGATTAAAACTCCTCAGGAGATCTTGGAAGATGCTGTCAATTTTGACTAGATAATATTTTTCAGATATTTGCAATTTTGACAAAATATTTTCATTTGAGTAGAATAAATGATTAAGCTTTCATTTGTGTGAAATATGCTCCCCAAAGTAGTAAAGAAAGTGCAAAATAATGTTTCACATTATAGTTAAATGCATTTTAAAGTCTTTCAAATAAAACTTGAATTTGTTTAAAGGAGGTTTGATATTCTTGTTTTCTGTCTATAAACAGGATTTTCACTGAAAGGAACTCTCCGAGGTCTTCTGTACGTTCATATATTTAAAAAGTAAGTCTATTACTATGTCAAATGTGTCTCACTGGAAAAAGCTATTGACTTTTCCATTCTATTGCTTTAATTTTCCACTACTCTTGTACATTGGAATACTCCAGGTGGGTACTGTGTGTGCTCCTGATTATGCTGTGTTACACAGCAGGGAAACCTCTTATCTCAGACTGGTTGCCTAGTTGAGAAAAAAACACATTTAAGGTAGTAAACACAGCTGTGGAAGAAGTATTTTCTATTTCCTTGCTGTTTGTTTTAATGTACCAAAATGACATAATTATAGAAGTTAGCAAAAATGCCAAAATGTAAAACACAATAATAATTCTGTGTGTTTCTATTATAGTCTATATGTCCTCAGATATAGCTTTAAGCAGTTCAAGATAATATTTACAACTGTCTTTTCTGCCTTATACTCTGTTTTGCCATGATAACTAAAATACAGAATTTCAGAGAAAAGGAATTTAGAAATAATCTGGTGGTTGTGCTGGTACTAAGAAGTGTTCACATCTCGTTCTTGCCATTTTCATGCCAGCTTGGAATTTCCGGCTTGAAGATTTTTGTTTCTATTGTTTTCTTTTTGACTCTGTGCAAACTCTTTAAAGATAGGAAATTTGCAGATCTGTAAAAAATAAAATAAAATAAAAATAAAAGAATAGAGGTTTTGTAAATCTAACCACCACAACTTCATTTGAAGAAAATGAAATCTGAACTCTGAAAGAGGACAATGCCTCTTATTTATTTATTTTTCCAGCTTGCAAAGAAATAGAGTAATGCAATCCCTTTTATTTCCTATTCAAATGAGGCTGAAGTGTTTTCATCTGTGGCGTGTAAAGTCTGCTTTGCAAAGAATAAATTCAGAGCACACACATTGTAAGTATTTGCCAAGAGCACGGGGCTTGTATTGGTTGAGTAAACAGCACTATAATGTCATAATTATGAAAACAAAACCTGCAGAAATATGTGATTGTCATTTTTATTTTGGCACTCTGTTACTCTCTGAAGTCCTAGTGGGGAAAGATGAAATGTTAAGCAGTCAAGAAGTTCTGCTCTACTCCAACCTGTAGCCATTCCCCACCAGCTTTTCACTAGAAGAAGAGCCAGGCTTCGACAGAGATCCTCAGTGCAAATTCTGACTGCAAAAACCCATAGCTATCCCCCCCGAAACCCTGCGTAAGATCACACCAATGAGGTCCTGGCCACTTTGGACTATGAAAGTTTTCATCTTTTACATCAACATGTGTAAGAACACAAAGGGCTTCATGAAGTTCTTTTGAATGTGGCTGGAAAGCCTCACGCTGGCACCAGCGCACCTTTGGATCACACTGCACCATCCTTTCACTCAGCCCAGAGCTATTATTTTGTTGCCCAGAATTGTTGCAAGATGACTGTCTCCCTCTGTAATCTCTGCATTTTATCTAACTTCTTTTTCCAAAGCCAGAAAGGGTAATAGCCAGCTTTTGTACTCCACCACAAAAAAGCCTGGGACAGGCTTTGGAGAAATGGATTTCTCTACTCTCCAGCCTCCTGATACCTCCTCTGGACCTGAAGTGCCTTGAGACACAGAGCAGCAGCAGGCACAATGAGGATTTCTGGTCTGCCTACAAGCAGTAAGAAGTGCAAGAGGAATAAAAGATTTTATGCCAAACCCATCACAGCAGCGGGACTGGGAAGAATGAGCCGGCGAGCGAGCAGCCCTGGCAGGAGGCTGATGGGTGTCTAAAGCTCAGGAACCAAAATGGGGAGGCTAAGGCAGAAGCTACAGCAATGTGCTTCCAGCTGTTGATGAGACAGAAGGAGCATCGGCACACAAAACATCCATCCACCCCCACTGAAACCCTTTCTACTGGTGTTAACAGGACCTGGATGAAGTCTGTGTTTCATACCAGGTAAGCCCCACCAACAGGCAGGCTCCCATGAAGGCAGGGAAAAGGAAGAGGCAGCCACGCACACCTTGTTGCAGAGAGCCCTCGGGTTCACTGCCGGTTCTTCAAGAGATGAAAAGTCCCAAATCCAAACATGGGCATCATCATGTGCCCATCATTTCTAATACAGAGGGAGTCTGAAATCAGAGGGATGTCGCATGAATACTTCTTTTGGCAGCACATGAGAAAAAAAAAAAAAAAAATTATATATATATATATATATATATATATATATAAAACCGGCAAAAATATTACTAAAAATATACAGGTTTGAAGGCAAGAAGGAACCACAGGAATCATTTGCTCTGATTTCCTGCACAGTACAAGTCATACAACCCTATTTAGTAATTTCTGCGCCATTCTTTCATTCTCTGCTTGACTGAAAGGTCCCACTTGGAAGGGGAGTCCATCTTCATGAAAAAGTACAAGTCATGAAGAAGCCACCATGGCCTTTTGTTTTTTCCAAAGATTAATTTACCCTCTTTATAAGAAGAAATAAAAAATAAATTAATCAATCAAATGCATCTTGTTCTTTGTCCAAATGCATTTTCAGCTAAAGATCTTTAATGAAAATCCGTTTCCTTCTGTAGGTGTTCATCCAGGCAGTACTTTACCTCACAGTATTCGCCTGCCTCAAAATAGTGAGTGATTCTTAAGAAAAACACCTTATTTCTCAGTCCCATATCAAGGCATTTTCCTAATAATAAAAGAACTAGCAGGCTCATGGAAGCACAAAAGATAAAGCCCCAAGAGCTATTTTTCAGTCACTGACTAGAGAACATCGTGATGAAGAAATCTGAGCTGAAGAAGAAAATAACCTCCATTTTCCCAATAAATGAAGATCTTCACAGGAATGTAAAATGAGTGTTAAAGCAGAGCATCTTGATGCTTCTTCCAGCAGGGCCTCTTTCAGGGACAAAGATGTAATTCAAACATGGAGACCAGAGAAAGGAAAGTCTTTTCCTCTACGCTTATGACCATGATGGTGACCTTATGGAGCCCCTTAAACAGCCGGCACGACAACACAGCCACTGACGTCCTGCTTCCCTGCAGGGCTGCCTGCAGCTGCAGCCCGGGCTGCGAAAGATGAAGGAGGAGAAGGTTCCCCTGTGCTGCACAGGAATGTTTTTAAGAGACAAAGTTTGGAACATGGCAGCGTGCTTTTCAGCGAAGGACGTAAAAGTTAAGGAAGGAGATAAAATAATACAGCCCTGAAATTGCAGTCAGGGAAAGTCTAGCGTGTATTTATTTTAAAATAAATAAATAAATAAAGGCAAAGCTGTACTAAGGAACTGAACATGAAGTATATTTCGTATGACAGTCACAAGTTAGTAAAACTTATTATACGTATTATCTACTAGATATGTGTACATGAGTACACTTTGATAAACTGGAGAGGCCGGTAGGTCATGTGATGGGAGTACTGAAGACAGAACGGTACGAAAAGAGATGTGTTTTTTCTAGCTTGATCTTTAACCTGCAAGGTGTCCCGGCCCCTTGTGAATGTCACTTTTTGTCTTCGCTGCCTGAGCAGCCTAATTGCTGCGGTTTATTACTGCATTGATTTGTATGCTTTAACGTTGCCTGATTTGTGCTGATTGCACAGGCATTCGAACCTCACACCAAATGCGGAATTAGCTGAACAGGATTTTCTGAGAGCTTTTCCCAACACTGCCATCATCCGCAGATCTGTCAAGGTCTAAATTAGGAAAGTTTGGCTGACCTCTGTAGGATAACACAGTATTAAATAATTATGAAATGAGCAAAACCAAGGTGGTAAGCTACACTCCTGAGGCTTGCAAGGGAAGATCCACACGCCGTGTTGTGCATGGGCTTTCATGAGCCTCTCTGCCAGCAAACCTGCCCGGCTCTGCCCCAGCCACAACAGACCAAAGGGAAACTACAGCCCTGGAAAGCTACGCCTCAAATTCTTTGATCAGTCAGTCATCTTTTAACAGGGATGTCAGCAATCTGGGAAAGCATTCCTACTGCATCAGGATGCAAAGAGACTTATCTAAATATCTGAAGTCCCGCAGAGAGGCAGCCCTGCTCCTGTCTGAGGGACCGAGAAGTGAGTTATGGCTGAAGGAGATGTGACAGGCGGGAGAGAATAAGCAGAGAGAGCTGCCGTACTGGAGATGAATCAGCCCTCTTCCTTGAGGAGCAACCGCCTGTGGCTACTTGGAGCTGAAAGCTACAGCAATAAATTTTAAGGCCTGAAAAGATCATTACAGTCATCCAGCCCAGCTGCCCAGTCACGCAGGACGCCGGGTTTCCTGAAGCCATTCCTCCTGCCCCTCCTGCCTGCCCCATGCCTGCGGGGCAGCACCCTCGGTGGCCAAGATCCTTTCCTCCTCAGCTCCTGGTCCTTTCCCCATCTGCCCTTCCCCTCGTGCCGCTGTCACAGCCATGCCAGACCTGCCCGGTGGCACCGCAGCCGCTCAGGAAGGGCAGCTAGTGCAAATATTTTCTTGGGAGCGTTTCCCTGCTGTCCTCCATGACCTCAGAGAGGCCAGTGGCGTTACACCGCGGTGGAAGCACATGGGCTGGAAATAGAAAGAAGCCCTGCAAGGGTCTCTTCCTCACCGCCCAGCCCAGGGCAGGTCTCCTTTCCTGTAAAGATGGGTCATGTATGTGCCAAGATGAATCGAGCGAGAGCTCCCATGTCACCAGGTCACAGGGATGGAGGTCAGAAAGGCCGGGCAGTGGGCGAGGTTGCCAACTATTTCCCATTCTGGAGGCGGAGGCCGTGGGCTGGGCTGTGGTGGCAAGGCAATGCCCTGCCTTGGGAAGGCTGTGATGTGTCAAGAAACGTCTAAGCAGCCCCTCAGTGACCCCAGAGAGGAGGGACAGGGGTCTTGCATCTCCTCAGTATCAGCTCGCCCCACACAGCCCATACAGCTGAGGCTAACATGGAGCCCCAGCTCCTCCCTTCAGGGGTGCAGTTTGGGCAAAAATAGGTGGAAGCATAAGCTCCTTGGCAAGTAAAAGAGACAGCCCCAATTCGCCCTGAGTTTGTTAAAGGGCAAATTCAATCCCTAACACATTTTAGGTGGCGGTCTTTCTGCGGGGTGTGCTTTGCAGGCCAGGCTGAGCCCCGCGGCCTGGTCAGCTGCAGGCCCGGCGCCTCCTGGGCACTCACGGCAGCTGCCATCAGAGCCTGGCAAGTGCTCTAATGGGAGGGCAGGAATAATGTCCACCCAAAAACACCTGGGAGACCTCATGGACTGTGAGCCCAGGCTCACATGTGCATCCTTCCGTCAGCATGAATGGTGACATTCAAAGGGGCGCCCCCAAAATCCTGTTTTTTGAAGGGCCACAAGTTCCCCAGAGCAGTGTGCATCATGCCTGGGGGGAAATGCCCCTCTTCTGCCTCCTGATCCAGCAAGGGTCTGCAGAAACCTACTGAAATCTGACCAGAAAGTCCCAGGGTCTCTGCCTGGATTTTCTTTTGGGTTTATTTCTCTTCTCCCACTCCCAATTCTTTTAATTCCAAACCCCTTCCTGCATGTTTCCCTTCTATCATTGTCCTGTGAACATCCTTCTGGGCAGCCCGCTAGCTCTTGCCATTGGCCTCCATCTACCTTTCCCCCATACTGAACACACCAAGATTTTTACTTTGAAGCAGATGCAATTTTTTCCGAGCCTTAGGCTGAACATGAGGACTCTCAGACCCTTCACCTTTCCTTTCTGAACAACCTCCCCGAGCCTAGCGAGCCCTAAGCCAATGCACTGGATGAAGCTCCAGGAAAGCCCTCAGGTTGTCCAAGCTCTTCGGAAATCACCATTTTCTGATGCTGTAAAACAAGAGTTAATCCATATTTCCACTGTGGAGGTTGTGTGTGTGTGTGTGCTATTTTTTTTTTTTTTTAAGAAAGAAAAAGGGGGGGGGGGGGGGGGAGAATTCCTTTCATTCTTTGCCAGCAATTTCCATGGAAATACAGTTTCCAGAAAAAAAAAAAAAAAAACACTCGGTGCCCAACCTAGAATATTTTATCCAGAAAGCAAAAAGATTTTCTCTGAACAATTGAGAAGACTTCATCCAAAACTCTGAGAGCCTTCTCCGAAATACTTCGCCCGTCGGCTGGAGAGAGACAAAGCTCCGAGGGGCGAGAGGGGACGGAACCCACCCCCCTAAAACCCTCCCCAAAACGCACCCCGAACCCTCGGGGCTCCCGAGCTGGGTGTCCCACGGCACCCCACGCAGGGCTGGCGTCGGGGGTGCCCCGTTCCTTTGCAGCCAACCCCCCAAAACCCCTTTTAAACCCCCCCAAAACCCACGGGGCCGGCCCGGCTGGGTGCTCCCGCTCCTCCCGGCGGCGGCAGCTCGGCGCCCCCCTCCCGGGGCCGCCCCCGCTCGGCTCCCCGGGAACAATCGCCGCCTTGTCCGCCGCCCCGGCCCGCTCCCCGGTGCCCGTGCCCGCCGGGGCCGGCGCTGGCGGGGCCGCCCGGCTCCGCGCCCGCCGTCGCCGCTCAGTCTGGGCCCCGAGGGGGCGGCGGCGGCGGCGGAGCTTTGGGGAGGTGGCGGAGGGGTGGAAGGCGGAGGGGGGGGGGACACACACCGCAGGTAGGCTGCCGAGCCGCTCCCACGCGTGACCGCGGCGTGGCGCTCTTGGCACGGCCACGGGGAGGCTCCGAGGTTCCCCCCCCCCCCCACGCCGTGTCCCCCTCCTTCTCCGCCCGTTTCGGCCCCGGGGTTCGGCCCGGAACGGGGAAGGGGGGGCCCGGGGCGGCGCGGCGAGCATGTGCGGGTAAACAATGGGCGTATTGTGGGGTGGAAGGCAGGCGCCGGCTCCTGCCCCGCGAAGGCGCTCGCCCCACCGGATGTGTTAAATAAAAACCGCTGGGGGAAAAAAAGCTGAAAAACAGCAAAAACAGAGCAGGCGGAAAGTCCAGAAAATCGGGTGCGGGGCGCCGGAGGCGGGGGGCAGGAGTCCCGCAAGGCGCGAGGGGTTGCGGGAGCGGGGACGGCAGCGGCTTGCGGATGCCTTCCGAAAAAATAAATCCGCGTGGGGCTGCTGTGGGTATACCTGGCGGATTCCCCCCTCTCACACGCTTGCTTTTTAACATCCAAACTTTTTTTCCCTTTGCTTCTGAATAAAGGCAGAGCACCAGCTGCCGCGGCGGGCACCCCTTCTCCCCTCATTCCCCCTTATTCCCCCTTATTCCCCTTTATTCTCCCCTATTCCCCCTTATTCCTCATTATTCCCCCGTTTCCCGGGGCTGGGTGCAGCGGCTGCCGCCGGCCCCGCTCCTCTCCCCGGCGCTCAGGCGGCACCTTCCTGCCCGGGCGTGTTGGAGATCAGTGCCCTGGAATTTATGGCACCTATGGGCTTCCCCCCGCTCTCCCCCTCTTCATCTGCTCAAAATCTCTCCGACTGGATGCAAATCGGGAGCTTTAATAAACCCGCTTCCCCCCCCCTCCCCAGTCGTAAACGTGTCCCGCTCCGGTTCCTCTCTTTAGAGAAAAAGAAAAAAAAAAAGGGGGGGGGGTATTTCCATAGACCTAAGTGAATCATATAATGAAATGCTCAGGGATTTGTTTAATGTGATTTTATATGAGCTGTGGACATTTCCAAAGCAAACAATGAGTTCAAGTACAACATGCACGGTTGTGTTACAAGTGTTACCCAGCTGGCTACGAGATCTTCGGTGAGCAAACAGGCTAAATCTGGAGGGTAAACAGCTTCAGAAAAAAAAAAAAAAAAAAAAAAAATCTACAACTCCAGGTCACTGAAAACAGCCTTTTATTTGTTTTCCTTAGTGTCTTGTAAAATCCGAACCTTTTTTTTTTTTTTTTCGCCATAGAAATCACCGCGGCCGGGCACAGCCGGAGCGCGGCTCGCCCCGTCCCGGCCGCTCCCCGGTGCCGGGGCTCGGAGGAGGCGGCTGCGGCTGCTCGGGACGGGTTTTGGGGTGCTTGGGGGGCGAGGGAAAGGGGGGCGACCCCCTTGCCCCCCTCTCTGGGGGGCTGCCACCCCCCAAACGAGCTCTTGCGACGGCGGTGGCGGAGGTGCGATGGGGGATTTGGGCTCCACCGGAGCCGGACCTGCCTGCAGGCGGCCCGGGGCGGTGGGGATGCAGGAAATGATGCAACCAAAATCCGATTTTTTTTTTTTATTATTTATTTTTTAGGGGGGGGGGAGGTAAGAGGGTTTATTAGAGGGTTTATTTCGCTTAACGCACACTCTCAGGACCACGTCCCCCAGGAGGGGAAGAGCAAGCCGGCTGAGGCTAGAAGCTAACCATTACCGCCACCGGAGCCGAAATCGCAGCGGGGACCGGCGGGTTGCTCCCGAGCCACCGGCGAGGCCGGGAGGAGCGAGGCAACACAGCCCGGGGGGGCTTCTCCACTCTCCCCCCCCTCCGGTGCTGCGGGCTGGGGGCGCCGGGGGCCGGCCGAGCCCCCTCGGAGGCTGCACGGTGCTGGGGGGGGGGGGGGGGAACGGGACGGAAACCTCCCCATCGCTCTGCCTCGGATGTTGCTGTTGGTATTCACTTTAAAAGAGCTTGAATGGGACTTTTTTTTTTCTTTTTTTTTTTTTTCCTTTTTTTTTTTTTTTTTTTTTAAGCCGAAGCTTTGTTGTGCTAAACTAGTTGGACGAGTTAGGGTGTCGCTGCTCCCGATTGCTCTGGCCAATGGAACCCGATCCACCCTGCTGTGCGTAAGAGCGCAATTAAGGATTTAACCAAGCCTATGCTGCGCCCCAGCCAGCAGTCTGCCGGAGACAGACACAGCGCCGCAGCCTCCTCCCCCAGCCATGGCTGCTTAGCCCCGAGCAGCCCCAGCAGCAGCCCCAGCCCGCAGCCGGCTCCGAGCTATGACAGGAGTATTTGACAGAAGGGTCCCCACCGTCAGGTCCGGCGACTTCCAGGCTCCTTTCCAGAGCGCCGCAGCCATGCACCACCCGTCCCAGGAGTCTCCCACTTTGCCCGAGTCCTCGGCGACGGATTCCGACTACTACAGCCCGACGGGGGGAGCCCCGCACGGCTACTGCTCGCCTACCTCGGCTTCCTACGGCAAAGCGCTCAACCCCTACCAGTACCAGTACCACGGCATGAACGGATCCGCCGGGAACTATCCTGCCAAAGCCTATGCAGACTACAGCTACGCCAGCCCCTACCACCAGTACAGCGGGGCTTACAACCGCGTCCAGGGCTCCGGCAGCCAGCCAGGTGAGAGCTGGGCTCCGGGGGGGCGGCCGGAGGGGAGCACCAGGGGGGAGAGCGTCCCGTCCTTGCCCTGGGGATGGCGGGGATGCAGCTGCAAGGAGAGGGAAGGGAAAAAAAAAAAGAAAAAGAAAGAAAATGGAAAAAAGAAAAACAAAAATAAAGGAAAAGGAAAAAAGAAAGGAAAATGAAAAAAGAAAGGAAAATGAAAAAAGAAAGAAAGAAAAAAGAAGTAAAATAGAAAGAAAAAAAAAGGGGAAATAAAAAGATAGAGGAAAAAAAAAAAAGAAAGAAAGAAAAAGAAATAAAGAAAAAAAAAAAGAAAGAAAGAAAGTAAATGCTATTTTTTTTAAAGGGGGAAGGCTGGGTGTAGTTTTCCTGCCCACCCCGCGCGATGCGAAGCGCACGAAGCCCGTCGGGAAGGGCTGCTGCTGGTGGTGCTCCGGGAAAGCAGCCGTCGGGCAGCGGCCCCGGCCCCCCCCCCCAACCCGGCTGCCTCCCTCCTCCTTCCCCCCGCAGGAAGAGGGGGAAAAGAGCCGAGCCTTGTTGTGCGCCTCCGCCTCGGCTTCGCGGTGGCAAAGAAAGTTTTTCCTTCCCCCTGCGCTCCGAGGGGCGGGGGAGGAGAGTGGGAGGGGGGAGCCCCGCGGCGGCAGGGCTGCAGAGCCGGAGGATTTTTTAAAGTTTTTTAGTCTTTTTTACCGCGTTTTTAGCGTTTTGCTGCTTTGTGAGATGGGGAGGGAATAGATAAAGGAGGGGGGAGGAATTAATAAAACCGGCGAGCCCCCAGCAGAGCGCATGGAGGAGGGGGGGCTCGGCTGGGGACCAGAGCGGCTTCGGGGAGGTGCGGGGGAAGCGATCGCCGCCGGGGGCCGGGCTGCGGGGGCCGGATCCGCGCAAACCCCACGCGTGGGGGGCGAGGCCCCGCGCTCCCGGCCGCTCGGCGCCGCCGCCGCCCGGGGCTGCCCGGCCCGGAGGAGCCCCGGCGCCCGGCGCGGCCGCAGGAGGCGGAGGAGCCCCGGGGGGGTCGGTCCCGGAGGGCAGGGAGCGGCCCCCCCCCGGCGGAGCCCCGGCGGGAGGAGCCCGGGGGGAGCCGCGGGGGCCCCGTCGGGCCGGCGCCGCTGCCCGGCCCGGCCCGGCCCGGCTCGGCTCGGCCCGCGGGCGGGACCCCGCCGCCGTCGTGTCCGGGCCCCGCGCCTTAACGTCTGCGTGTCTGTCTTGTCTGTCTGTGTGTCTGTCTGTCTGTCTCCCTCCCGCCCTTGCGCCCGTGCAGAGAAGGAGGTGGCGGAGCCCGAGGTGAGGATGGTGAACGGCAAACCAAAGAAAGTGCGCAAACCCCGGACTATTTATTCCAGCTTTCAGCTGGCGGCGTTGCAGAGGAGGTTCCAGAAGACTCAGTACCTCGCCCTGCCCGAGCGGGCCGAGCTGGCCGCCTCGCTGGGACTCACGCAGACACAGGTACGGCACGGCTCGGCACGGTCTGACACGGCTTGGCACGGCTCGGCACGGCTCGGCACGGCTCGGCACGGAGGGATGGGGAGCTGGGAAGGACAGGGTCGAGGGGCCAGGGGGCTGCAGGGTCTCCCCCGGCGCTCCCATCCTCGGGCTGGCAGTAACGGTGTCGCTTTCCTCCCTCTCCTCTCTCCTCCCGTCCCCCCCCGTTCCCAGGTGAAAATCTGGTTCCAGAACAAGCGGTCCAAGATCAAGAAGATCATGAAGAACGGGGAGATGCCACCGGAGCACAGCCCCAGCTCCAGCGACCCCATGGCCTGCAACTCGCCCCAGTCGCCTGCGGTTTGGGAACCTCAGGGCTCGTCCCGCTCCCTCAGCCACCATGCCCACGCACACGCTCACCCTCCAAACTCCAACCCGTCCCCCGCATCCAGCTACCTGGAGAGCTCCTCTTCCTGGTACCCCGGTGCCAACGCCATCAACTCCCACCTCCAACCCCACGGCTCCCTACAGCACCCGTTAGCGCTGGCCTCTGGGACAATTTATTAGAGCCTGACCCTTTATTATTATTAATTATTATTATTATTATTTGTTCCTTGGACTCCTGTGTTTTACTGTTAAGGAATAATAACGAAAGGAATGCATATGGGGAATTTTTAAAGGGAAACGAAACAAACAAACAAACAAACAAAAGATTAAAATGTGTAAAGCTTGTGCATGTAACTTATTGCATTTCAAAGGAAACCCTTTTTTATACGATACGGACATTTTTTGGCTCAGCTGTGGACACTATCAATGGTGCCTTGAAATCTATGACCTCAACTTTTCCAGAGACTTTTTTCAATGTTATTTTAACCCTGTAAATAATTGTAGATAGAGGAATTAAACTGTATATTCTGAATAAAATAAAATTATTTCGACCACGAGGAGCGTTTCCAAATTCCCCCCCTTCTTCTGCCGGTGAGAAAGGACACCAAAAAAAAAAAAAAAAAAAAAAAAAAAAAAAAAGAGGAAAAAGGGAAAAAGAAGGCCGGGTTTTTGCGGAGAGGGACGAGGCCGCCGGGTGCTGAGCAGGGCACGGGGGCTGGCAGGATGCGGCCCCCGCCACCGAGGGGTTGCGGCGCGGCTCCCCGCAGCCCGTGGGGTTTTTTATGGGGTCGCGGGTGCTGCCGAAGCGAAGCTGGAAGCGGGGCTCTCTCCTCCAGCCGCCCCGAGAGCAATTAGCGTCGAGAGCCGCGCACTCCACAGCCCGGCTAATTACACAAATTGCCTCTCCGTCCGAGGGAGCCGCTGAATACGAGAAAAGGAGAAAACCGAGGGCTCCGCTCCCCCCGTTCCCATTAAAAGCCGGGCTGGGGCGCTCGCAGCGGGTCCGTCTGAAGGAGGGACTTGGCGGAGGGACTTGGCCGGCTCTGCACGCACAAAACACCCGGAGAAGGATGCCCGGGCTCCGAGCTGCTCCCGGCCACCGGGGCTCGGCGGGGACAGACCCCTCAGGGCTGGGAGGGGACCCGAAAATTTGTGTGTCCCCCCTCCCGGTGCGCTTACCTGCGGGGGGCTTGCTCCCGCCGCCGTGCTGCGTGCGGTGCGCTCCCCCCCAAGGCAAGCAGCCCGGGGGTGCTGTTTTGTAACAGGTCTGGGGGTTGCTAAACGCCTTGCAATACAATAGACCGGGCTGCTCGCTAAAAGCTTCGCCCTGAAAGCCGGGGAGGGTGCGGGGGTGCCGCCGGGCACGGTGCCGGGCAGCGGGCAGCCCTGCCGGGGGGAGCCGGGGGGAGCCGGGGGGAGCCGGGGCCTCTCCCGCAGCCCCACGGCGGCTCCGGGCAGCGGCTCCTGCTCGTTTCCCCCGCCAGGTTGCGGGGAGTTTCCGCTGCCGTGGAGCTGCCGAAACGCTCGGCTTTGTCTCTGCTGCTCTAATTTCCACCTCCCGAAAAGAAGAAGAAAAAAAAAAATAATGCTCGACCTTTTCATTTTCTCCTGTTCTTCTCTTCATTTCGCTCTAGCCAAGCATTAATTTATTTATTATTATTTTTTTTTTAACCTGCAGTAAGAGCTTCCCCCCCTCCCTGCGATTCCTTCCCTTCGCGGAAAGGCTCGGACACAGGAGGTGGAAGTCTCTTCCCCAGGTCGGTCCACCCCCCCCAGCCCCTTTCCTTTGAAGAGCTGCCGGGCTCTTGTAACCTGCAGGGGCAGGGAGCGCAGGAAGGGCTGCGGGGCAGCGGGATGCGGCCAGAGCTGGGGATTTGCCCCTCCGGGGAGCCCCGGCTCCGGCACCGCTCCCCTCGCCCCCCTCCAGCCTCGGCTCGGTTTCCCCGTGGCCCCCTCTCCACCTCATATTTCTTCTCATATAGAGGGGCAGGAGCCTGGCACGGCGTCCCGGGGGAGGGCAGCCAGACCCGGTGAGCACACGCGAGGTGTCCGGCCGCCAGCCCCCGGGGATGCTCCGGGCCCCCCCAGCCCCGCTCCCCCCGGCTCCTGTCCCCGGCCGGGCGCACCCCGGGGCTCCGGCGGCGGCCGGAGGGAGCCTGGCTTGTCCGGGCCTCCCCGGGAAGGGGATGGGATGAACTGTCCTTTGTCTGACGCTGGGTTTGGGCTCGGCGGATTGCTGGCTCGGGGCTTTTTTTTTTTTTTTTTTTTTTCTTTCTTTTCTTTTTTTTTCCCCCTCTCTCTCTTCCCCTCCCTTCTCTTTTCCTGGCGGCTACTTCCATGTGGAGCCGGGGCAGCTCGGGGAGCCGAGAGGAGCCACATTCCTGTGGGTGCCGAGCGGCTCCAGGGCTGAGCCGCAGGGCCTGACACACGCACACACACACACACATGCACACACACACACACACACTGCAGCCCCGGCTGCCCCGGCCCGAGGCCTCCTGACACTGCCCGCACCCCTGGAGCTCTCCCACCCACGGCAGACCCCCCAACACACGCACCCAGAGCTGACCCAGCCGAGGACAGAGGGGAATAAACCCCAGGGGAGCCCCACCGTACCCTGCCCGGGCATCTCCGCATCCCCCGGCACGGAGGAGCCTCCACCCGGGGGAGTGCTGCCTCCTCGGGAAGCCGTTCCCTTTCCCTCCCCCTCCATCCCCGGGGATAAAAACCCACCCCCTCCAACCTGTCACAGCGTCGAGCAGCCCTCCTCGCTTTTTTTTGGGGCTTTTCTTTCGCCCTCTCCCTCCCCTCCGGCTCCCCCCGCGGTGCGCGGTGCCTGCGCGGGGCTCCGGGCGCTCCACGGCGCGGCCGGCGGGAGCATCGCAGCATCGCCCATGTGGCATCCATTAGGGATTTTCTGCCACGCAATTTTGCGACTGACAGACTTTTAGGTGGTTCGGCTGTGGATTACGGAAAGGGGATCTATTGCTGGGGGAAAGTCGGGTTGGGGGTGGGGAGAAACCCCTCTTCTCGCTTTCGGGCGTTTCAGCGGTCGCCTGCAGTAATATAATAACCTGTTTTATAGGTCAGACAAGAGCCGTGAAAATAGGAACTGAGGAGTTTACATTAAGCCTCCCTTTCTGTCTCTCTCTCCTTTTTTTTTTTTTTTTTTTTTTTAGGGAGAATCTGTCTTCCATCAATTAAATGTTTCTGCTCTTTGTTCTGCGGTGCGTCTATTTACACGCGAGTTAGGAGGCTGAGCGATGGTTTTATCTGCCAGAAACACCGACCCGATAAACCCCGACGCCCACGCCACGGGTGGCTGCGTGTACATCCCCCACGCACTCGACCTTTAAGGCCGCAGGAAAAACTCCCGAGCCCCCTCGGCCTCCCTATTCCCCTCCAGGTGTGGGCCCGGGGAGCCGGTCCCGGCCAGTAGCTGCGCCTGATTCAGCACTTGGCAAGGAGGAGCCTGGCGGTGGCTCCTCGCTCTCCTCCCGCCGGCAGTCCCGGAGAGGTTGCCTAAACCTCAGCCCGGGCTCTGCAGCAGCAGCAGCGAGCCTCGCCGGGCCGGATCCTGCCCTGACTCCGTGCCCTGCCCTCCCTGCGCCCCGGGAGCCTTTTGCAGGAGCCCCTCCGTGCGCACCGTGCCGCGCCTTCATAGGGCTTTCTCCTCGCGCTCCCCACCGAGCTTCCCTTTCCCTTTCTCGGTACCGTTTTTATCGATTGCCAGGGGCTGCTGCTGTCCGGGGAGAGGAGAGGGGGCCGGGGTCGGTCCCCCCTTGCGCCCCCTCCTCGGGCAGCAGCGCGCAGCCCCTCGCATGCACCCGCCGAGCGGGTCTGCGCGCTCCGCGCCCGGGGTTAAGGGAAGCTAATCAGGAGGGGAACCAGCCCAAGGAGTTAACCTCGCTAGCCGCAGGTAGTCCTGTTAGCCAGGCTCTTTTGGCTAATTAATTCCAATTAAGCCGGGGCTGCGCTAATTTCCTTAAGGACCCCTGACGACCGGGCCAGCGGGCGCGCAGAGGCTCCGCGCCTCTCCGCGGAGGGTGCCCGGCACCGGCCCCCCGCGCCCGGCAGCAGCCCTGGGGCTCCCCCCGGGGCCTGTTCCGAGCCTTGGGGCACCTGGGAGGGGGCCCAGGGCAGGAGCGAGGCCGCGTTTGGGGCTGGGGGAGCCTTCGGGGAGCCTTGGGCCGGGAAGATCCGCGCTGCCAGGCGGGATGGTCCCGGCAGGAGCCCGGAGCATCAGCCCCCGGCTGCCAGCAGCCTCGCACTCCTCGAGGTTTGGGCACGTAACGCCGCAGACCACTGATTTGCTCTTTTCTTAATTCCCGCTCTTCTCGTTCCCTATGAATCAAACAGCCTTTTGTCCTTCGGAGTTTGATTTGATCGCTACTGTTCGCATTTCACTTTTGTATTTTTCTCTCCCTATACCATTACTCATTGAGTGCCCCGTGAAATTACAATCGTACATTTTCAACTCAGCAACCCATTTGCAGTGCAAAAATAGGGTCTAAATAATGGCTGAATTAGCCCTACTGGACAGTTTCAGATGTAACACTCTGTAATAATTATATTGCAGGCTGGATTAGGATGCTATTATCATAATCTGGACGTTTACAATTATCTGTAATTTGCAAAGATGCGCCAGGTCTTGATTACAGCAGTTTTTTTTTATCAAGCTAACCATCACTAAACAGTGACAGTAATAACAGCTAATTTTGCTGGCAATATAAGAGGTGCTGGGGTGTGCAAACAATTTCACACCTGGATGTGCTCACTCAACCAAGAATATAGAGAAAGAGCTTCTGCCCTGAGACTCAGAAAAATATCCTACACCGCTTCTGGTCGGTATAGGTTCCTAGACCCCGATCCTTGCCTAACCGATTGGCGCAGGGGGTAAGTTTGGGGGTTCGGCTCGGGTTGGGGCTGCTTGGCGGCTGCTTCTCGCCTCCCTTCGAGGCACGCTCCGGCTTTTTCTCTTGCGTCGCTGCCTCCCTGCTCCTTTCCCCCGCCGGGGCCGGGCGGCTCCGCGGCTCCGCTCCCCTCGGGCGGCGGCGGGGGGCTCGGGGGGGCGGCGGGGGCGGCCCCGGGCCGGGCCGGGCTCCCGCAGGGGCTGCGCGGGGGCTCCGCGCCCGGCGGAAAAAACGCGCTGGCCCCGCAACGGGGCGGGGACAGCGCACCGAGCCGTGCCGAGCCGTGCCGAGCCGTGCCGCGGGGGCAGCGGCGGCAGGGAGGCGGCCTCGCCCAGCCCTGCGGTGCTCCGCGCCCCCGGCACGGCTCGGCACGGCTCGGCACGGCTCGGCACGGCTGGCAGGCGGGCGCGGGGAGCTGCCGCCGCTCCATCCATAGATGCCGCTGTTTCATGAGAGTCTCCCTGGGCGAGGGGGGGAGATGGCTCTGCCTCCGCTGTCATTCGCTCCCCATCCCGCCGGCGCCCGTGTCACCTTCTCCCACTGCGCCACGCTAATTGGGCTGCTTTATTAGCTGCTCGCTCGCTCGCTCGCTGTCGGGGCAGCGCCTGAGCCTGCCCTCCGAATCGCGGGTGGGGTGGGCGCCACGCACCCGGGGGCTGCCCCGCGGCAGCCCACGGGGAGCAGCGAGCCCCTCCTCGGCCTCCCCCAGCCCCTGCTCGGTGCCGAAAGGGTTAAAGCGGAGCGGGTGGGGGGGTAGGGGGGGGGGCCGGGGGGCCAAACAGGCTCGGCTCGGCTCGGCTCGGCCCGGCTCGGCCCGGGTACCGGCCCCCGGGGCTCCCCCGAGCCCCAGCCCCGTTCTGCGGGAGCCCGGGAAACCGGCGCGAAGGCAGCGCCCGCGTGCGCGTGTAAACGGGGCTGATGCGGAGCGAGCAGGGCGCTCGCACACGCCCGCACATCCCCGCGCAGGATGCTGTTGGTTTAAATGTATGGTAGCTTTCTCTCCAGTGTCATTTGAATAATTCAGTGAGCCCCACTAGCAGCTGTACTTCTGAAGCCTCTTCCATTCTTTTCAGCATTATAATTTTGGTTAATTTTCAATTTTAGGCCCTACGTCTCTGCAATTTGTGTATGAATAACAGAATAATTTTCCTCTTTTGTTTCGCCTTTCCTGTTCCTGAATCTAAATAAAGATGGCTTTTTAGTATTAAAAGTGGAAGAAAATTACAGGTAATTATCTTTGACGGTAAAAACGCTGTAATCAGCGGGCTACATGAAAAATTACTCTAATTATGGCTGCATTTAAGAGAATGGAAAAAAACCTTCTTGTGGATAAAAACCTTAAATTGTCCCCAATGTCTGCTTCAAATTGGATGGCACTGCAGCTGGAGGCTTTGTTCAGAATTGATCCTGGGGAGCTCTGAACCCAAAGTTTCACAGTGGGAAGGGGAAAAAAAGAAAAGAAAACATTTTTCCTAATGTAACAATACGAATGGTAGAAAATGACAAGACTGATCGGTTTTAAACCACTCTGAAGACTGACTGAGCGTGGAAGTTGCTCAAAAAAAAACAAAAAAACACCCCCCAAAAAACTGGTATATTGGTAAGTAGTCTTTGCTTTGTGTCTAATTATAGTGACTGTCCTTTTGCACGACTGTGTGTAGCTGTCATTATACGGAGCACTCTGAGGATCTCTATTGACTTCTGATAAATGGCTCAGTGGTTTCAAGGTTCATAATTTGCAGGATGCCCAGGTCTCTAGCCATTAATTCTCGCAGTATGGGGCACCCAGCTCGGATGAGGAAAGGGCTTTGCATTTGCGGTGGTCGCCGTGCTTGCCACCAGCCAGGAGGGCTGGAGCTCGCTGGCCAGCGTGGCGTGTGCCTAGGCACCTTTCGAGGCTTTGCAAAGCATTCCTCGGCTTTCATTGTCTGCTGTCGAAAAGAAAAAAAAAAAAAAAAAAAGGAAAAGGAAAAAAAAAAAAAAACACAAAGGAGGGCGCCTCCTTTCCTAATAATTTTGCTTCTCCGACCTTCCGAGGCAGAGCTGTCCTCGGGGGGGAAGCGCAGCGGGAGGGAGCGGCGCGATCGCAGCACCGGCCGGGGGTTTCTGCGGGCTGGGCTGGTCCCTGCCTGCACCGGGACCGGCTTTGGGGTCGGGATTGGGACTGGGGTCAGGACTGGTTTGGGATTGGGGTCAGGATCGGTTTGGGATTGGGGTCGGGGCGCTGCCGCGCTGCGCGGGGCCGCGGCAGAGACACGCGAGGCGGGCGGGCGTTTTGTGGCTTTTACTCTCTATATATGAAAGAAGACAAAACCATACAAAGTATATGTACAACTAAAATTCAACAATATATACAGAAAAAGGTTGCTCGGGAGAAAGGTCCCTCTGGCTTCACGAGCGGGGGGGACGCCGGCGCTGAGCCGCCCCTGGCTCCGTCTGTCCTGCCGCTGCCCGGGGCTGGGGACCGGGGACCTGGGGGGCCGTGTCACCCCCTGCCCGTGTCACCCGTGGCCCCGTGGCCCCACGCGTGTGCGAGGGGCTCTGGGCGGCGGAGCCGGTGCTCGCCTCCAAGCCGCAGCCCGCTCCGCTGCGGGAAAGCATGCAGGTTTCGCTGCGTGGCAATGTTCGGGGCTTGCAGCGTTATTTTCATCGTCAAGCAGTTCTCCTTCTTTTCCCCTCTTCGCTTTTTTTTTTTTTTTTTTCTTTTTTATCCCTTCTTCTCTCTTTTCATCTTTTTCCCCAGTCCGCATTTGGTGAATAAAAATGAAGGAGCTTTGACTAGTCTCTCTTTCATCGTGTAATGTCTTTAGCTCATTAAACAAGTAAAAACGGCTGCCGCTGTAGATTCAGGTTCTTCTTGTGGGCAAAGTCAGTAAAAAGTTTGTTTTGACGTATACTCCACAGAGAAAGAGGCTGGTGCCTTGGAGTCCAAATGAAAATATCCTAAAGAGAAGTGTCTTCTGTGCGCCAGGATGAAAATTGTGTCTTTCTGGTCGAGATCAATCGCTGAGGTTACTTTAAAAAAAAAAAAAAAAAAAAAAAGGAAAAAAAAAAAAAAAGGAAAATAAAGCCACTTTGTCTCTTTGCCGCATCTACAAGTTCACACAGAGCCTGCTAGCTGGCACGGCTTGGCAAAGCAGGGGAACTTTTTGCCATGTCGAGACGAGGCGTTCTTGGGAGATTATTTCTCTTGGACAATTCACATCATTTGTGGTCTCTGCATTGTGTCTTGATGTGGAGAAGAATACCAGTGAGAATAGCCAGGCATGTAGCTGTTGGGAGGCATATTGACTCCCTTGGCAGAAGCTGAAACGTCCCAGACTGGAGGCAGGGCTGGCGAGCGAGGGGACAGGGCAGCGGAGCCGGGCAGAGGGTCGCTCTCGTGGGGGTTGCTGCCCTGCTTCAGCAGCTTCTTAAATTTGGAGCGTTTGTTCTGAAACCAGATCTTCACCTGTAAGCAAAACGCAGCAAATATTAGGCTGCCGTGAGCACCCAGGGCCCGGCAGGGAAGATCCCGGGGGCTGTGGTTTTTGCTCCGAGAGAGGGTCTGGAGAGTCCACGCCATCCGGGTGTCAGGCTGGGGGTGGGCAGTGGGAGAGGAGGGTGAGCTACTGCTGCTCTTGGGCTCTGGATGTGACCGGAGAGAACAGCAGAGGAAGAGCGGAGCTGGAAAGCGAGGTGGACGCAGGTTTTAAGCCGGAGCGTGATTTTGCCTGGGCAGGCCAGATTGATCAGGCTGGAGTAGGGGCCGTGCTCTGAGCCCTCCTGCTTTACATGTGCCCGCGTGTGTTAATGCCTTCCCGTGGGTGCCCCGGTCAGGGTTTTGGGGGGGTCACTCGCTCGTTTGGGCACGCTGTTGTCAACCACAGGCACTCGTGCGGGTTTGTGCCAGGAGAGGGGAGCCAAGAGACAAAGGGCATCTGGACGCGGAAACCGCGCATCCGAAAGCATGCACGGCCAAACCGTCCTCGCTTAGGTGACAGGGGAGGAGGCACAACAGAGCCGGGACTGCAGCTTTATTTTAAAAGTCGGTTTTAAGGGAAAGAAAATTCTCTTTTCTCAGAGAGCCATCGGCTATCAGGGTTGCTCTGGGTCCCATCCTGCTCCCACCCCAGCAAAAGTGCCGAGGAAGGAGTCAGCCCTCACAGAGGCGTGCCAGGATCGGGCCCGCTGTGGCAGGTCAGGATTATTATGCTAGGGATGCTATAGATGTGAGCCATACGTATAGATATATAAATACACGTCCCGAAATCAAACAAACAAAGACAACTCCCGAATGTGTTGTCTCTCGACCTTGCAAACTTTGCAGATGTAATGGTAGGGCATAGGCAGGGGTGCCTGCCTGTCTGCATATTCAGGATCGGGCCCGTAAATCTACATGAGAGGGAGAGGGAGAGAGAGGGAGAGGAGCGCCTGCTAAATAGACCAAAATCCCATTTGTATGACCATCAGCTCTATTTCCGTGATTAATGTTTGCCGAGCATTTAAAAATCGCTGGCTGGAAGCGGCTGTTATCACTGACAATGATAAAACAGCGAAGTTATTTGTTAAGCTCATAAATTCACATGATTACATTTTGCCCGAATTGATCCCATCTATCCGTGCGCTCCTCCGCAAACCCCAGCTCGGGAAGTCTGTAATGCCTCATGTGTCTTTCAGGCTTAAATTAGCAGAATGGCACAGCTACTCCAACCACACTTAACTATGGCTTAACCTGCTATAATTTCGTACATGGCTGCTTTGATCTTCAGATCTATTATCACCTTCTGTACATTTTGCCCAAGGGTAACCACTGCATTTGCGTTAGTCATCCAGGATGAATTAACTATTGATTTTACAGGTATTTCCTAACGTGTTCCTGCTTTCTCTCTACCTCTAGGTTGCTACGATGCAGCTTTCCTTTTCTTTTAGCTCTACATCAGGCCCAAGGCTTCCTCGCCTTTGTTTTGTTCTCCTTTCCACAGCTGGGCAATTGCACGTCGGTGCTGGAATTAGTCTCATCCGAAAAAATATAGGCAATTTAAGAATTTTATTTGTGACATCAAAAGGGGAGCGTTTGCTCAGCAGGCGGCTGAGGGAAGGAAGGGCACGTTCAGTTACTTCAGCAGAAGACCGTTTTCTCTGTCGTGCATTAAATAAGTCCTATCGCGATAGATACGGGGCCGTGTGCGTTACCTTTGCTACCGTTCCTGTACAGAGGCCAAAACGCCTAGGGACCAGCGCACCGTGCTTGGCCTTTATTGCTCGAGCCGGATTTCAGTGATTTGGGATTCCCAGTAATTACCTGTGTCTGGGTAAGTCCTAATGAAGCTGCCAGTTCAGCTCGCTCTGGAAGTGCCAGGTACTGAGTCTGCTGAAAGCGATGATTTAAAGCCTGAAGTTGTAGACTAGAGTAAATGGTTCGAGGCTTCCGAATCTTTTTCCCTTTTCCATTGAATCTGATTTCACCGTTTTCGATCACCGTTGTTTTTTGCTGATCTGCAAGCAAAACAGCGCAGTTGAAATCTCGGCCGGGAAAGCCGCACGACCCTCCTTTAGTTATAAAATCGTGTTTTGTTTTGCTTTTTTTTTTTTTTTTTTTTTTTTTTCGGTCGGGACGGCTCCTAGCAGCCCCGCAGCCTGCCTCGGAGCCGCTTCGGCAGCATCGCTGCGGCTGCTGCGGGATCAGCGCGGCTCCTCGCGGGGGTCCCCTTGCAGGGTGGGCACGCCGCCCTTCCCAGGGGAAAAAATAAGAGGAATAATCAGAAAAAAATAGTAAGGAAAATAAGCAACGGAGCGCCTCGCCGGCTTGGCGGGGGGATTGCTGCTTCCCCGGCCATCCAGGTTTTCCCCCGGCTCATCGACTTCGCGTCGCCAGTTTGGTGGTCGGGGAAGCAGCAGCCCGAGACTGCCAACAATGCTTCCCCCCCCTGCCCCCCTGCCTTGCCCCTTCGGGTGAATACATACAAACGATCGGCTCCCGGATTATTTTAAAGGAAAAAAAAAAAAAAAGAAAAAAAAAAAAAAAGAGAACACCATAAATCAGGCGGCCCCAAAGCAAAGCGGAATGCGACCCACTCGCCCGGAAACTTTCACTCCTCAGGTGTTAGCAGGAATTTTGCCTCCAGCCGGCCGCAGCCGAGCCTCGCCGAGCGGAGCCCGGCGCCCGACGGGGACCGGGTGGGCTCCGCCGCCCCGCACCGGGGGCACCGCGGCCGTCGGGGGGCAGGGGGACGCCCCGGGGGGCTCCGCGCGTCCTGCTGCGAGCGCCCCGGGGGTCGGGGGGGTTAGGAGGGGATCCGCCAGGGGGGGGATTCTCCGGGAGAGCCGGGCCCCCCCCGCTCACCTGCATCGTCCGCCCGCGTCTGGCCGGCCGCGCTGCTGTTGTGGTAGGACTGGAGGTAAGGGCTGTGCTGCGAGTGGCTCACGTAGGGGTAGGCGGCCAGCGAGCGGTGGTTGTAGGAGCCGGCGGTGCCGGAGTAGGGCGAGCTGTGGTGGTGGTGCTGGTGGTGCGGGTGCGAGCCGGCGGCGGAGTGCAGGCAGTGCAGCGGGTAGTGGGCGCCGGCCATGGCCGGCGAGCTCTGCTGGGAGTGGGGCGGCGGCGGCGGCTGCGGCGGCGGCTGCTGCTGCCCGAACTCCATGAAGGCGGACTTGGAGGAGTCCTGCGCGTCCAGCCCGTCAGCCATCGTGGTCATGGTCATCATCGACGCCGGGGAGGCAGAGAGCGGCGCTCTCCGGCTCGCCCCCCGCCCGCGGCCGCCCTGCCCGGCCACCACCGCGGCACGGCTGGAGGCGGCGGGGATTTATTTTTTTAAGGCGCCGTGGTGCGAGGGGCCTTGTTAACCGAGGGAGGGAGGGAGGGAGGGAGGGGAGGAGAGGAGAGGAGAGAGAGGAGAGGAGAGGGGAGGGAGGGCGGTGTGTGCCGAGCGGGGAGGGGGGGGGAGGGAGGGCTACTCCCGGCGCCTTTCCTCCCCGCTCCTCATTCCCCCCGACGGGTGTTTTTGGGGGCTGGTGGAGTCCCGGGCGGAGGTTTTTAAGGTGGCTTCTGCCAAAGTTGGGCTCCGGCGCGCCTGGGCGCGCAGGGCAGGGACGCCACAAGTCGAATGGTTCGGCTCCGGAGGGCAGCGCCTCCCCATTGGTCACTCGGCCCCCTGACGTCACCGACACGGCGCGCCGGCGCGCGCCGCTGCGCGCGGGGGCGCGCCGCGCATCCTCCCCGGGCGCGCCACAACCCCCCCCCCCCTCCTTTTGCGCGCTCTTTGCGCGCCCCGCGCTCCTGCGCGCAAAGGGGGGAGGGGGGAGGTGAGGGAGGGCCGAGGGGATGCGCGCCCCCGCTCGCCCCCCTCCTCCTCCCCCTCCAGCCCAAATCCGCGCCCCCCCCCCATTTTTCTCCCCCCTGCGCGGTATTTTCGCTCTGCGCGCCGCCGGCGGCCGGGCCCGCTCCGGCGAAGCGGCGCATTTTTTCCGCCTGAAAGCAGCGGCTCCCGTAATCGCTTTCAAATATATGCAAATGGCTACGTGCGGTTAGTGGTTTTGGCAAAGCTTGATTAGGATATAAACGACCCAAGGAAAAGCGCCTTCGCCCTAAATTTGTCTTTAGATTACAATTCCGGTTGATTTTATTTTATTGTCAACATTGTTAATGATAAAAATAGAGTCGTTTTACAGTTATTTTTACTTTCTGGAAGGAGGCAATTAGACTTCTAATCAGGAATACACAAAAATCTCCCATGATTAACTGCAGTACTTTGTTCAAATTGCTGCTATAAAATTCAGAACAATTTGCCTGTAATGATTATGGACTGGGTTTATTTTGGGAGGTGGAATAAAAGTGGATATAGCATAAATTATCCTCTAATTATACACCAGTGTCGCCTCAATTATCCTCTTATCAAAATGGTTGTCTAACTGCCGCATTTAGTTTCAATTCTCTCCTTTTTTCTATAAAAAGAACTTCATACCTTGTTATTATTAATCCATTTATTATTTGCAAGGGGATTTATATCCGAGCATCCAGGTGGTATTACCACTTCTCTTTCAAAGATGGACTGGGGAAAGACATTAAGTTTGATCCAGCACCGCGGAGGATCTCTCTCTCCTCTCTCTCTCCCCTCTCTCTCTCTCCCCCTCTCCCTCTCCCTCTCCTTTTTCCCTTTCCCTCGCTTAAATCTCCTGGCGTCCAGCTAAGCATGAACTCCAGAGGCAGACCCCACCGCAGAGGACTGAGGTAGGAAGGGCACGGCGGAACCCGCCGAGCCCCGAGAAACCCGCAAGTTTCTGCGGACGGGGAGATGGGGCTGGAGGCTTCGGGCTCGGAAAAGCGGCACCGGCACCAGCAGCCGCCGCTCGCAAAACCCCCGTGAGCCCCGAGCGACCCCCAGACCACTCACAGGTCCTGACACTGCCTCTCACAGCGGCAATCCCAGGGGATTGGTTTCTAGATTTCGCTGATTTTTATTTATTTATTATTATTGTTATTATTTTCAAAGCATCGCTTTGGGAAATATTTCAAGGGCGGTTTTATTATTGTTGTTATTATCAGCCTGTTGTTTTATTTTTTATTTTCTTAATTACTAACATTTTTTCTCCGTTTCCTTTTCTCCTTCATCCATTTCTGCTGCTGGCTGCCCCGCAGCCCAGCGGGGCGGGTGGGTGCCAGCCCCCCGGGGGTGCCCCGCGCTGTCCCCGGGGGAGGACGGGGACGCGAAGCGACCTTGGGCGGTGCGGGGCAGGAGCCGGGCTCAGCTCGGCTCGCTTGTTTTAGAGGGATCCGCGGGGTCTTTTGTCGAGGCTGCCGGGCACGCTGTGCCCTCTCGCCCACCCTCTCATCGCCGTTTCACTTCTTGAGCCTCTGGAGTCGGTTCAGTAACTCTGAATGCAGTTGTAAGTGTCTTGCCTTGTTCTCCGGCTTTTAACAAGAGTTCCACTTTAACACGCGAAAGGGTAACCCGATCCAGGCGTTTACAAACCTACAGTGAATAAAAATATAGAGAAAGGGGAAGAGAAGGGAGAGAATTCCTACTGGGACTCTTTATTCATAGGTGGAGGTAGCGCGCTCCATGGGAACAGGTACATTTGGCAGTTTTATTGCTTTATACCCTCCAGCTCGCTGTTAACATCACGAAGGCGTTTTTTCGCAGGTGCACACACACTGGCATTTTCTCCACCGGCAAGAGCACGCGTAACAAAAGGTGTCAGAAAATGGGCTAGGGAGTGCTGGCAACACGTCGCTCTCTGCTTCCCAAAGAGCTCCCTCGGCGTAATGGATGCTAACCCGGGCATCGGGAAAAGTTGGGCACGACCGGAGACCGCTTTGCGGCGGTACCTAGGAAGGGAGAAAGGCGGCCGAGACGGGAAACAAAAAGGAGAGGAGGAGGAGGAGGAGGCAGGCACAGCCTGCCGGGGCTGCTCCTGCCGCAGGCAGTGAGCGCATCGCATCCCTACCCGGTCCCGGCTCGGGTGCCGGGGGCGCTCCCTGCGCTGCGGGGCGCGCACCGGGGCCGCGGGGGTCCCTCGGGAGCCCCCCTCGGACCCCTCCCGGTGGGCACCGGAGGAGGGATGCGCTCGGGGAGCGCCCGTCCCCCGCCGCGTTCAGGCATCCTCGTCTTTCGGCGGGGCAGTTGACTCCATCCAGCCTCACCCCTCTCATTTCCCCCCAATTTAATTAGGCAAATCTCCCGCTATGGAGCTGCCGTTGATTGGTCGCTGTTAATGACTCGGCTGCAAGGAGTCACGCTGCTTGTCAATATTTATTGTTGTCTTTGCTTTTTCTCTCCCCCCCCACCCCCCAATATCCCCCGCCCGTTTTCCTCGTGGCCTCTGGCGCGAAGGGACCGTGCTTGTGAGGAGGGGGAGCACGGCTCGGCACGGCTCCGCTGCCCTGCACCCCTCTCTTACCGCACCTCGGGGCGGAGGATAAGGGGGTCGGGGACGCGGGGAGGGGTGTGGGGGGCGATGGAGAGGTGTGTGGGGGCCCCATGGAAGGCCCAAGCCTTGCTGGGGGGGCAGCAGGTGTCGGGGGACGGCCACAGGTTGGAGAAATCAGACCTCGGTCAGCGGGGTTGGAAGGCACCGGAGCTGGGGGGTGACTCGTGAAATAGGGAGAGGGGGGCGCACCCCGGCCCCTCTTGTGCCCAAAAGCGAGCCGGAGGGCACGGAGGCCTCTACACCCCCAGCCCCTCTCTGCTCCGCGGTCACGGGTGGAGAACCGCGCGTGGCACCGTGCCCCGGGCCGCGGTGACTTCGTGCCGCCCGTGTCGCGGTGCGAGCCGCGCCGCCCTGACCAGGGCTGTGGGTAAGGCTCGCAGAAAGCCCCGAGCGTGTGCGTGCCTGGGAGTCGCGTTCGTGAGCCGAGAGATGTCACACAACAGACACAACAGTCAGAAGGAGCTGACGAACAACAGGAAACGGGGTTCTATTTTTAGGGTATAATAGGAAGTTAATATAAGCGGCCAGAGGCTTCCTATATGCCTCGGAGCACCTTCTGTTCCATTCATTCATTCATCCATTCATTCATGCGTTCAACAATAACAACAGGGGAAAACAAACATTCCCCTTTCATTTCCCATCCCCTCCTTCCCCCGAAGTCCTGCTCTGGTGTTTGTGCGGGGGGGCTCTGCAGGGGGATCCCCTTTTTCGGCTCGCTCCGCTCGTTTTTTTTTTGGGGGGGGGGGGGGCCGGTGGCGTTCAGCAGCCGAGGCTCCCCAGGAGCGCGCTCCTCGGGGTGTCCCCGGCCGCGCAGGGAGTGCGCGGGGCTGAGGGATGCTCTCGGCGTGTGTCCCCCCGTCCGACCCCCCCGCAGCTCACATCAGAGCCAGGCAGAGCATTTGCTGTCCCAGCGTGGCCGGGAAAGTCCGGGAGAAGCTGATTTCAGGAATGGTGTTAGCGCGGCCGGTTGCTTTTCTTTCCTTTATTTTTTATTATTATTATTATTATTTTTTTCCCGCGGGAACCCCACGCACATGCCTGAGGCAGACCTTGCTGTTCGATTTTCAAAGGGACGGGGAAACGCTGAAAGTTGTCTGCGTGGCCGGGGGGTGCCTGGCCCCCTGATTTTTTTAGCACCAGAACCGAAGGAACAAAGGGAGCGAGAGGCGCTCGGAGCTGGGGTCCCCAGTAAAGTGGTGGCGGTGGCGGTGGGGAAATCCCTGGAGGGGCGCAAAGCCAGGGAGCATCCCTCCCAGAGGCATTTCTCTGCCGAGCCGGTTTTTGGAGCGCCCCCCCCCGCAGAACCGCACCGGGCGCTGCCCCGCGTCTTTTGCAGCCCGGAGGGGCCAAACCCAAACGCCTCGCCCCGCATCCGCAGATGGCGTTATTATGATTTTTTTTCTCCCTTTCCCTCTCTCTCAAGCCTGTTTGCCCCCAAAACACACGGCCAGCATGCCGCATCGCCGCCGCCTCGACAGCAGCCGGGCGGCGAGCACAAGGAGGGCACCTCCCCAGGCTGCGAGCGAGCTGTTTGGAGGAGAGGCTGGGGAATAAGAGCGCTGCCAGCGCAGAGAGCGGGAGCGGAGGCTCCTCCGGCTTTCCAGCCGCTGGATTATAACAGACAGGCAGGCGTCGATGGCTTTTCCGTACCGCGAGTGTGAAGGAAGTGGCAGGGAGGCGGGGGCGGGGGGGTAAACCCCAGCCCAGCCCCGCAGCTGGATCACACACGCCGCTCTCTGTGCTGTAGCGTGGGTCAAAATAATGGGAGTCAGAAGGGGAAGGATCCAGAGGGAACCAGCCACTGTCTCTTGTACAGATTTGTAGCGAAGGCTTCGCTGTAATTAAAACCTTACAGGCAGATTCATTCAATGTGTGGCTCTGCGGAGAGCCGGGGCTCGGGGCTTTTTGTTTGGGCAATGTTTTGTTTGGTTGTTGTCGTTGGTTGCTCGCCCCGATGGGATGGGGCGCTGTGTGTTTTGGGGGGTGAGGTGGGGGGGCAGATATCTGCCTTGACACGGAATTAGGCTTCGGGCTGCTCGGCTGGGGACGGGAGCCCGGCAGCCGGGGCAGGGGGCCTGGCCGGCCGCCTCCCCCTGCACCTGGCCAGGTGCGCACCCAAACCACATCCCTGAGCCAAAAATTGGGGAAGGGTCCCCCTACACACGCCCTGCGCACACGGCCAGCCCCGTCCCCTTCACTCGGGGTCCCCGGGAGCAGCCCGAGGGGCTGGGTTTGAGCTCCGCGCCCCTCCGCGGGGGGCTGCTGCCCTGCCCGTGCCAGCCGGGGCCCGCCGGGGGCCCGTCCCCTTTTGGGGTCGGGGGGAGCCTCCCCTAAAGGCAGCCGCAGGTTTGCAGAGCTCTGCCCGCCGGGCTTTTATCTGGCGTGCTTCCCCGGCCGCTCGGGCGCTGCTGCAATAGAGATGTTGGTTTTAGCGGGGACTTTTGTTGTTTTGTTTTCTTTTCAAATGAAAGAAGAAAAAACAACAACAACAATAAAACCCCTTGCTTCTGGCAGAAGAAGAAGACGCCATCCAGTTAAACAAAAACATAAAAAGAGGAAAAAAAAAAACCAACAACAACAAAAACCAAAAAACACCGCTCTCAAGTGCCCATCTTGGAAGGGCTGAGAGGCGGATGGAAACTCGAGGCTCTTTTAAGTCAGGACAGAGGCTGCAATTTCTCCTGCGGTCGCGGCCGCCTTCTCTCCCGAGCCAAACGCCGTGCCATGCCGAGCCGTGCCATACCGTGCCATGCCGTGCCATGCCGTGCTGTGCCGTGCCATGCCGAGCCGAGCCGAGCCGAGCCGAGCCGTGCCGGGCCGAGCCGCAGCCGGCTCCCGGTGTCACCCGGCCGCGCTCGGCAGCCCCCGGTGCGGGCGAGTGAAAGCAGAGGCTTTAATCGCAGCGAACGAGCGCGATGTCCTCTCTCCAGGCTGTTTCGCCTCCGTTTATTTTTAGTACACTTCAGATGCCTACACATTTCCCTTGTTGAGATCAGTGCAATTATTTACTCTACCTTTAGGGATGCATTTACCCAAGCATTGAATAGAAATGTAGTAAACACTGCGCAAAGTCAATGCAGTTATTGAGGTTTATTTAATAGGAAAAGAAGTAAATATCTCGGCTTTACTTGTTCCTTCAGGCAGCCTCGTTATCTAGAGTAGATTGCAAGGAGAGCTCCTCAGTCGTTCCCGTGTAATGAGATTGCTTTAAATGTTTATCTCCTATCTCCATCGAGCTATAGCCTCTTTTGTCAGGGTCTCAACAGACTATAAAAACAAATCTAAAAGTTAATTTAGAGAGGTAATCCGAAGGGATCCATTATCTGATCTCCCCGTAGAAACTCATCTAGGCGAGATCCCGTATCTGAGGGCGCAAAGAGGAGCAGGCGAGCAGAGAGCATCGCCTCCAGCGCCCTGAATTCCTCCTGCGCCCAGCGGCCGGAGGGGCAGAGCTCCTGGCACCCAGCGCGATGTCCCCGGCACCGCCAAACCGCGGAGCCCGCTTTGCTCATCCCAGGCTCACCACGGCTCTGCCCTCCACCTCCGCCCTGCCAAGAACCGATTTCATTTTATTTATTATTATTATTATTATTTTATTTTTTATTTTTATTTTTTTGCGGGTGGAGATGGTCGCCGCCGTCCACCTGCTTGCCCCCAGCCCCGGTGCCCTGCACACATGCGGGGGGGAGAAGGGGGCAGCACGGGCAGCCTGAGACGCGGGAGGTATCCCGGGCTTCTGACAGCTGGATCTGAAACAAATCAGATCTGGATTAACTTGCCTGTTTTGTGAATTGTCTGCATTTGAGCGAGCAGCCCTCACCCACTCCGCTTCTGGCAGGTTTTGTTACACGTGCCTCTATAAATATATTATCCCAGCCCTCTCTCCTCGTTGGAGCTCTCTGCTCAACAAAACAGAAACCAGAACGAGGAGAAGCGATTTTCCTTTTTAAATGAAGACATTTATAAGTAACCTAATTTCGTATCGTGGAAGTAAATTTCATGCTAGGATATATTTTGCACAACATGTAATCTTTTAGAGCCGGAAGACATTTAATTAAAGCCATATTCGGAGAAGTACAGCTTAAAAGCAGCCGTACGACCACATACCTCATTCATATTCAGGATCCATCCGCGAATTCATATTGTTTTAATGTGGGACATCGCCTTTATGGCAGAACTCGGCGAGGCCTGGGCAGCACGAGAGATAACACAAAGGAGAGCAGAGGAGGCACAGCTCGGGGGGCTTCTCCCGGCGGAGAGGTGCCCGTGGGACCCCAAATCCCCGCTCCCTGCGTCCCACCGCCCGCTTTGGGAGCTGGGGAGGGGGGGGACACCCACGGAGGCTGGGTAAGGGGGAAGCTGCCGGGGCTGGGTGCTCATTTATTGCCCTGGCAAACTCGTGCAGAGGGGGAAGGCTGGGGCTGAACCCCTCTTTTCGCCCTGCTTCCCCCCCCCCAGCTTTTGGCCACTTCCACCTGGGGAGCGCTGAGATCTGCCCCGAGCCGGGGCTCTGCTTCTCCGAGGCGGCGGCGAATGTTGCTAAAGGACCAAAAACAAATTTATTTCCTTCTTTTCTCTCCCCAAATAAATATCTCCCCGTCCTCCAGGGGAAGCCCAAGCCGAGGTAAAGGCGCCCAAAGGAGCCCCCCCCCCCCCCCCCCCCGCTTCGTTTCACGGGAGGCGAAACGCGTTGGCCAAATCGAATCAGGAAGGCTCTGGTTAGTTTCCTTGTAGGGGTAATTAAAAGTATTAATTGGTTGTGTCGACAGCTCAAAATGACAGGTGTTGCTAAAAAAGCCTCATTAATCTTCCAGTCAGTGCCGAGCGGCGGTGGGAAGCGGGCTGGGAGAAGGAGCCGGCTGTTTCCAAGGGGGCTTCCCGGGCTGGGGATGGCAACGGTGCCACTGCTGGTGGCACGGCTCGCTGTGTTCCTCTGAAAGAAAAAAAATAATAAAAATAAAAGAGAGAAAAAGGAAACCAAACGGCCTGCGTGCCAGAGCGGGGCAAAAAGCGCGTCGTGGACGGTGAGGTGTAAGTGGCTCGGGTGGTTTCCGATAGGAAACCGGGTTTTAAACCGGGTTTTAAAGGGCTCTGCTGCTTTCCAGCGAGTGTCTGTGTGCTTGGTGCTTTGTGCCTCGCCTATTTCTCACCCGCGGCCCGTGAGGAGGGCGAGTTTCACACAGACCCCGCGCTGGGCTCCCTGGCTGAGCCTGGGGGGGGGAAGGCTCAAAATCCCCGAGCCCAAAGCGAGGGGGGCAGAACACCGGGCCCCCACGGCGCTGTTTGTACTCGGGGGCTGGGTTTGGTGAGCCCCGGGCCGGGGCTGCGGGGCCCCTGCCCTGAGGGAGCGGAGCGGGAGCGCCGCGAGCCCCCCCCCCGGCGGGGTGCGTGTGAGGGAATGGGGGGGGGGGGGGGGGGGGGCGGCGGTTGCCTCTCCTCTCCTCAGGGCCCTTGGCGCGCGGCACGTGACCGCGGCGCGGGGCATGCGCGCGCGGCGCCGGGCCTCAACCGCCCCAACGGCCCTAACGGCCCCAACGGCCCCCCGCGGGAAAATAAATAAATAAATAAATAAATAAATAAATAAATAAAAATAATGAAATAAATTGATAAAGAAGCCCCTCGAAACGTCCTCCCCGAGGAGCCGCCCGCGCCACCTGCGGCCCCCTGCCCGGGCTGCCCCCCCCGACGGTGGCGCCGCGCTCTATGCGCTGACAGAACGACGCCAGCTTACCTGGAGGGCCGAGGGGATTTTTATTATTATTATTTTTTTTATTATTATTTTATTTTTTATTTATTTCCATAGCCAGGGATATTCCCCGCGTGGCACGCACACACACAGAGGCGCGCAGCAACCAATGGAGGCGCGGGGTTTGATGCGCTGCTGTGACACCAATAATTGTTGCATCGTGTAACTTCCCACAGCTCGGTTTTAATTTGCAGCGAACCAAACAAAGATATTTGCAATTTTTTTTTTTTTTTTTTTTAAATAAGCGCTCCATGTAATAAATGGGAACATTGTGCATGAATGCTGTTTCTTCCCCTTTTCTTTAGAAGACATTATTAGCTCTGACAGCATGCAGCTCAGGTTTGGAGGAGAGGATTTTGTAAAGGGATGACAGACAGGAAGGGCAGCAATCATGGGCTTCTTGGGCTAAAGCTTTTTTTCTTTTTTATCAGAATGTTCTGTTCGATGCCATTTATCCTTGATGATAGAAAATTGCTCTGTTGCCAGGACGCTGCTGCTGAAATAGAGGGCAGGAGCCACATTTCCATTTTGCAGCTTGAAAGCTATTCAAATGAATTTGCAGAAAGGGGGAAAAATCTAGAGATAAACAAATGAGAATAAATCGAGTTCCCCTTTCCTCTCCTTTCTTCCTCTCTCTCTCTCTCTTTTTCTCCCTCTTTTTTTGGGGGGTGTGTGTGTGTATGCGCGGAGGAACTATTCATTTCCTCCATCAGGATTTTGGTTCATCAGTGTTTGCAGCACCTGGGAAGTGTTCTAAATCAGGGAACACTTCTTTTGCTGCGGTTCCAGCCCCCGAACATATAAACATATTAGAGAAATTTATGTACGTGCGCGTGTGTGCAGATATGCAGCCACCTACAATTTCCTTGTGTGTGTGTGTGTGTGCAGACAGACGCAGGAACGCGGTGCTTGTGAGAGGCAGAGGGGATACCAAAAGGCAGACGAAATCCTCTCTCGCTGTGATCGCTCCCAACGTTCAGGCGTCGATTCTGGCGAAACAGCTCCTCGTTTCAGAGCAATTAAAAACCTGAAATGCTGAAGCCACGGCACCGTCCTGCCGTCCTAACTAACCGAGGGGCAACGCTTCATTTTCCCTCCTGGTCCATTCAGATATTTCCGGGGTCCCGAGGAGAAGTGACAACGCGCCTGGCTATAACCCAGCACGTAGCCTAATTTTTAATCATTATTATTTAAAAAAAAAAATAAACATTGAATAAAATAAAGCCAGAAACATTATTTATAAATCGGAATGAATGGTGATTCGAGGCTGCGCTCAGCTCCTCGGCTCCAGCCCGAGTGAATGCGAGGTGCGGGGCTCTCCCAGCTCTCATTTCACGCCCCTCGGTCTCCTGCAGCCGTGTCAGGCCAGAGATATCGGGCACACGGGGCCGGGGCCGCCAACACCCCCCAGGTCCGAGAGCCGGGCAGCCACAGGAACTTTGAATGAGTCCTAATTTCGCTGACTTTAGCTGAGGAAGAGCTGGGGCCGGCGAGTGCCGGGGGCTGGCAGGTTGTGCAGCGCGCCCCGGCCACAGCATTTGGGGTGACCCTGCCGCGTTTGGTGGCACGCTAAATTCGGGCAGCTCGGGCTCTTTCACCGCGTCGTTTCAACGGGGTTTTACCCCTTATGAACCTACAATTAGCACGTTGGCTTCGGGAACGATGCGTTTCACGGCGGCACCTTGCTAGAGGAGGGCGAGACAACTCCGGGGACGGAGGAGAAACGAAGGGGACGGGAGCAGGAGGGGGAGGACGGATTTTTTGGCTTCTCCATGGGCAGCCAGGCGTGCGGCCGCCTTATCGATTCACGAATCCCCCCTCAGCCGAAAGCACCGCCGGGCGGACACCGATAGAGCCTAATCCCGCTGCGAGGAGCTTAAACCCGGGGCTGGAGCTGTGCCCGGCCCGGGGGGCTCCCGGAGGGCTCCGGGGGGAAGGCAGCGCCCGCACCCCGCGGCCGGGGCCGGGCGGGAGGCGCACCTGGGGGCACGGCCCGGCCCCGCGCCCCTGGCGCCGGGCGGGCGGCGGCGGCCCGCCAAGGCGGCGGGGAGGGAGGGAGGGAAGCAGGGAAGGAGGCAGGGAAGGAGGGAGGCAGGGAGGCAGGGAGGCAGGGAGGGAGCCGCCTCCCTCGCCCGCGGCCGCCCCGCCTCAGCCTGGCCCCGCCACCGACCGGCCCCGGCCCCGGAGCTCGGCAGCGGGCGGCTGCAAAACTCAGCCCAAAGGGGCTGCGGCACTCGGGGCGCTGGTGTCGTGAGGACTGCTTGGGAGGCTTCTGCTGGAGAAAGATTTAGGCCTAGATGAGTCCCCGCTGGCTGACAAGTGGCTACGTTGTTCAGAGGGCTAGACAAGCAAAGATTGCTAGACCTGGGTGTAAAGTTTCAAAGGCGCAAGGCTGAACAAAGAAATATTTAGAGAGGAGGTGGCAAAAGCCACGGAATTGCCACCAGCCCTCCCCTCCCACCCCAACAAAAATATCAGGAAAAAAAAAACACCCAACTTTGTCAGTACTGTACTCATAATGTGAACCAGATTGCCACAGAAAATAAAACGGGTCATAGGCTAGGGAGCAACCTTGGCTGCAGTCTAGCCCTTTTTGTCAGTGATTCCCTTGGTGCAGTACCCACCACACAGCTGCAGCCGCAGCCCGCTGCCTTCCCTTTCTCCTTTCCTCCTCACCTGCCCGTACAAGAGTTCACTGCACGGTGGAGCGAAGGGACCTGTTGCCACCTCAGCAGGGCAGTTCCACAGCATCCAGGGCAGACCTGGGCTGCTCTGTCCATTCCTTTAGCAGTCACACAGACTGCTCCAAGTGTCTTTTGTTAAGACTGTCCAGCACAGCACATGATACGATTCTGCTGTTCCTTATGACTTTGCTCCTCTAATAAATGTAGCCTATGTTATCGTTGTCCTCATGGAAAAAAGTGTATGTGTCCATGTAATTAAAGCATGTCTAATCATGAGCTCATATGAGGAACTCAATTTGGGTTGCATATGTAACCTCATGTCTGGCACTTTCTACCTTTTGAATGACTAACTTCTCAATCTTATTGTTCTTTTAGCTTTGAGGGATATGTGTGTGAGAAAGATTTTTTTATGTAAACTAAAGCAGAATAAGCAAGCCCGACATTGTGCAAAGCTTTCTGAAACTGAGGTTGTCCACAGTTTGGGTTCGTGCCACGAGAGCAGAAGTGTGTCTGCTGTTTGGATTCTGGCAGACGCAGCGCCTACAATTCTCCTCTCTGATTTGGGTTCACACATAGCCGAAGTCTCATGAGAACGGCTTGAGACACAGCATGGTTATCGCTTCATCTCTGGCGCCTTCTCTTCCCCACAAGAGAATTCGAATGCCTCTTTTCTGATTACTGTCATTTAAGAGATTAGGTGTTGGAAAAATTAAAAAGAGAAACATTCGAATATGCATCTGTCTCCTTGCTACCACTTTAAAATGGGCAGGTTTTAGTGGTACATTCCACCCAAACCCCATCATTTTCAGTTTTAAACCATAAGGCTTTTGTTGCATAACATTTTTTTTTTCAACATATTTACATTGTTCATGCAAGGGGCAAGAAATCTTAATCCCACGTACTGCATGCAGCGTCTGTCAGCCATGAAACTACAGAACTGTTTGGTCCTCTGAAGTAACTCTTGCTTGAATGAGCTAGGTTTTAATATCCCAACAGGTTCTTTTGCCCTTCTAAGTCCCAAGCCATTCTAGAGTCAGCTGGTCAGAGCTAACACTAGCACCATGTAGAACTTCAAAGTGTTTGTAGGTCATGAATTGAGGGAGGGCTGTGTGCACACCACAGTGCTTCCTGGCCCTCGTTTGTCGGGTCTGGGACCTGTCTGGAAGGTATTGCAGATCCCCTTGGGTATGTCCTTCCCCAGGTGGCAGCGATGTTTGGAAGAGCGACTCTTACCCTGGGATGGCATCAGGATAAGGCCGGGGCACACGTTCAGCCTGGTGAGCTTGAAGGACATTCTAGACCCATCCACGTGCAGTAACTACTTCTCCTTGACCCAAATTGACAAGGCTACCTTTGCAAGAGGCCTGTTGTATGCAGTTGCCATTGTTACACAAATGGTAAAGCTTTTGGTCTGTTAGAATGTCTGTTTTACACTGTGTGATTCCAAAAAAAACCCACCCAACTTTATAAGGTGCTTTTATAGCCATCCATCACCTGAACACAGCTCTGTGGTAATCGCCTGTATCTGAAGACCGATTTTTTTACAATCAAGTCATGCATGGCTCAGATGAACTGTAAACAAGGTTAGACACCAAATAAAATTTTGTAACAGTTTTATTTGAAAGCATCTGTGGCAGAAAGTTGTCATGTTGGCTTTGGCTGACTCCAGACAGTCCAAACTGATGCTTGTATTTCCTAAGTATGTAAAGACTGTGGAGTTAAAGAAATTAATCTAGAGTCTATGATGAGTATTTTTTCCTGTGACTTACTAAGTAGCTCAGTAAGCTAAGTAATTTTTCCTGGCCTGTTAATGAAGAATCCTCCTCCCATAACCATAAAAGAAAATGACAAATTTTCTTCATATTTTATATCAAAATGCATGTGGGGGGCATACTGCAAAGGTCCCTTGCAACACGGAACATGGTTACTGTGCCAACTACCCCAAAGTGAGAGCTCATACTTCAGGTTAAAATCCTGAAGAATTTTGTCACTTGACCTACAGGGAGGGTTCCTCTACTGAAGACAATCAGAAAACCTTATGTTGTCCATGTGGGTGTTTTCACATGCTCCCAGACGACTGACTTAAATCTTCATGGGCAGCTCCTACCCCTTAGCTGAACATTCCCACCCCTCGGCTAGGGCACATTAGCTCACCATCTGCAGTGTCCTTCCCTGTTGTAAATGGGAAAGAAAGTGTAAGGTGGCTTTGCTTAAGCCAAACACTGTTGACTATTGGAGGATAAATTACATCTGTTCTTTCTACAGATATTATAAATTAGATACAAATTGTAATAATTGTACTTAATTGCTACTTAATTACTGATTAAAAGAAACCTTTTTATTTTTCTTTATTGCAGTCCCATGCTTGTTTTTTCAAGGATGTTTAATCAGGCAGACAGAAGAAGAACAGCCGCAAATTGTATTTTAGTTGAAGGATTAGAAAAATAGAATTCCATGCACCATGTTGAATAAGAGCAATTTGCATATTACCTAAACTTCAATACAGTTGGATCGTTTCTGTCCAAGTGTTGCCAAAGAAGTATGCAGCTTTTTGGAATGAGGATATTTGGATGCACAGAGCACACTAACTTAGATTTTTTTTTTCCCATATCATAGCCTTTTGTTAAGCAGACAAACTGTGGAGGCAGCTATGAGGGAAAAGAAAATAACTCTTAAAATACCCTCAGGACTTTTATACTTCACAGTAAAGCCCTTACACCAATGAATCAAGTAGAAGAGGTGGAGGAATCTTTGCTTGCCCTGCTGTAGGGTAGGGAAGATAAAGGGGGATGTTATGGAGACACGGACAGAAAGTCTGGGAAGTCCCCAGGCAAGACTGAGATCTGGGCTCAGTGGCCTGTTCTGTGCTGGGTTTTCTATTTGCATGACTTTGTGAAGTCCCTTGGGCCTTCAGACTCATGTTACTTGATTCGAGAGGCGATACCTTTGAAATCGTATGGCTCGGTTCCCCAGCTGCTAGGTTGGAGGGTGGCACACTCTCCTCTGAGGGGTGTTGTAGAGATGCATGGCTCAGAGACCACAAGGTACTTACGTGCTGAAGTGGGAACAGTCACCCAGTGCTCGCAGTGCCCATGCAATCATGTTCAATGAGGATTATGTAGGCAGAAGTCTGCTTGAATTCAAAGTGCCAGGTGAGTCATTAATCAAGATCATGCCTAGATAACTGGCTGAACATCTACAGCAGGGTTGGTTTATGGCTCTGAGAGAGCCACTTGTGGATAGCAAAATGATTTTGACTGTGCAGCAAGTACTAGTCTGGGACAGTTCTTTTATATGTGCAAACTGACTGTCCTTTTGGAAGTCAGTGCAGGTATGGTGGTAACAACTGCTGAGATCTGACCCGAGCTACTTACAGTCTAAAAAAATCTGGTTTTGTAGATATGAAGTCTAAAATAATTTTCCAAGCATGAAAAGAGACCAACTGCTGTTAGCTGTTTAAAGGGTTGGAGTAATTATGCCCATGCACTGCACAATATAAAACCCTTATGACTACTATATGGATTGTTTTGTTTGGGGAGGGACTTGTCATTTGGAAAGGAAAAATAATCACCTATTCTCTTCTCTCTTTGCTTGTTACAAAGCCCATTGAAGTCAATGGGAGTGTTGGCATTGATTTGTGTGGGCTTTCGTCAGGCCCTGTATATGCTACTGTAAACTGGAGGGTGAGAAAGGGTATGGTTAAAGGGAAGAGAAGAGAGGGGTGGAGTTAAACACAGGAAAAGAATAGAGCCCTTTGTCTATTAATTAGGGTTTACACAGCTTGTGGAAAGCAGCGTTCCTCCAGCACTCCATCCCTTTGCCCCACTACTTCATTTTTACATCTCCCATGTTGGCTCTAGAATGGCAATGAGCTACGCGCTGCATAGCGCTAACCACGCAGCCCCTCCGCTGCACGGGAGAGGAAGGCATTGAATTGAGTGAGCTTCCCTAGGGTGAAAAACGCTGCTTGTTTCTGCAGCTCATGTCCACTCTCCTCGAAATGTGTGGTGTGGCAGCAATTCCTGTATGGATCGCAGGAGCTTTCTTGGAGTTACTCACCAATATCTAACAGCTTGTTGTCCTTGGGGAGATGGGACCTGGTGGAACCAGGCAGTTTTCCTGGTGAAGCTCTGCCAGCATGCCTCTGCTGAAGCTGGAAGGTCCCACTGGACAGTCCCAGTTCATTCCCATGTCCATTTTCTCCTGGTTACACCCACCAGAAGACAGTGACAATTGGTTGCAATTAGAGAGGAAAAGTGCCATTGTATTTGACACTAGGCTGGACTCCGGAGATGTTGTTCAGTCGCTGGGTGTGTCTCAAACTGCTGGGTGACCTCGGGTAAGCCAGTTGGGACTCAGACTTATGATCAGTTTATGACAATTTAACAAGCTATTGTGTCTCAGTTGAACAGCAGTGACTGTCCTTGTGTGCACTCTTACCCAGGGCAAACACAGGCTGATGTGATCCAAAGCGTAGTTATACCAGCAAACCAAGCCAGTACAACCAACTCTGCTGCCATGAGACTGTATCCTTGGCAGGGGAACTGATCTGATTCAAAACGTGGGAGGTTTTTGGTTTTGCTTTTTTTCTGGATTGCTTTTAACCATCACCAGCTCCCCAATGCAGGGCACTCTGCAGGAACAGTTATTTTGGGAAGTAAAAAATGTCTGGCATGCAATGGCAGGGCTGTTGCTTGAAGATATATTAACGTGGTTGTGAGTCTGATCTATTAGATCCAAATCAGCAAAGCACCTGCGTATTCTATGGATTAAAGCATTTATTCCCCACGTAAAAGGGAAGGAACAAATGTTTCCTTTATTCACCCCCACCCCGATTCTCTGCCCAGATCCTAAGCTATATAGTGGAGGTGCTCTTGCTCCATGTTGGTACAGAATCCAACATAATGATGCACTGATCTTACCTGCATACAAGTAAAAATAAATCACAAGAGTAATAGAGGGAGCGGTGTGCTCATCTGTCAGTGGAGAAAGGCAGAAGGCAGCAATCAACTACAGGTTCATAAGCTTTGTTGTCTGCCAATTAGCTCTGACCTCAGAGTAGTGATAAAGGTATAATCCAACCCCTCCTGAGCCCCCTTTCATAGGTTAATTTCCCTCAGTAGGACTTTTTTATTATTATCATAAGTGCTATTTTTATAGAGTAATGAATTTGCTACAGAAACATTTATCTTAGTAGCACGGTAATGTTGAGTTATTATTTCACACTATGCTTCCTATTCTTAGGTCAATGTTTTAGTCCAATTTTCTACCTCTTTTGGTGTACAGACAAAATAACACATGTATTGTCTGTGTGAGTTAAGGAATTTGTAGGACCTACCTGTGAGCACTGAAGAAGGATGAAGTCAAAAAAGAGTTTATGGAGCAGAAGACGGGTATCTGGCACCACAGAGAGGAGCCAGCCTCTTGGGGGTTGCAAGGTTCTCTCTCAGAGAATGGGGAGGATGGAGCCCAGCCACCACCAGGCTAGGAAAAACAAAAACAAATACAAAAACACTTATTGCGTAAGAAGCTGTACATCAATTTTACTACATAGATTTAATTTCATCTCTGGAATTCTGCTGAATTGATGTGCATTAGCTCTAGAGAAATTGTTCTTTGCTCAGCTGGCTTGCACTCAAAAGCAGAATATTTGCAGTTTGTTCTTAGGTGCTGATTAATGACAGCTATGTGTTGTTTCTTATAATGATGATCACATTTTACTGTGACAGTAAATATTGGTGTTAAAAATAACATGCAAAGAGTGGGATATGTATGGGTCACAGTCAGGCTGCCACCTGACTTCTCTAACAAGAGCTTCACAGCAGCATGTTCCAGGTTCCCGAAACGGTTTCTTTTCTGATGCAGTAGCTACTAGCTAGCAATTAAATCTCTGTCTATAGAAAATGAGTCCAGCTGGCTCTGCTTCCTCTCTCTTGAGAAACTCTTCAAGGTTCTAGGTTCCCACAGCCAGGCTTCCATGGCTTCAAAGGCATAATTTGGCACCTGCCCCCTGGGCATGCGTTTGTCAAAGTACACGTACAAAATTTCACTGTTGAGGATTTGTGCCTCAGGGCAACTTCCACTCTGAGGTGAAATTACTTCTTTCCAAATGCCATACTTGAACTATGTAAGCATACACCCTTTAGCATAATAATAGTGACTTCTAAATGCAAAGACATAGACTCTGATTTGCAGCAGGCATACCTGCCACAGATTACCTCTTAAGATATCTGAAGGCAAAGTATTATAGCAAGAGCTATTTACCCTGGATTCTACCTCATTACAAATCGTCCTTGCACATTATGCTGGAGGAACAATAAACCAACCTTCTATTACCCCTTATAGACTGGCAGACAGCTCGAAATGCTCTCATTTTTTACTTCTCCTCTTTCAGACAACCATGGTGCTCAACTCTAACCTCCAGAACAAGCCACACCTTTCTGACACAAGTGCATTTTTTTTTTCCCCACCAGACACATTTTGCAGTGGAGGAATACCAAATGACACATTGTGCTGCTTCATGGAAAGAAGCCAGGTGAGGTTTGCTCCCCAGATGAAACACTGAGGCAGATGAGACTGAAGCAGAACAGACCCTGAAGCACTCTCATTGCTGAGAGCTCTCCGATGTTCTGCTCCTATAAGCTCACTACCTTTGGCAGCGTCTTTTTGACACACATAAGAAAAGTTCCACAAGCAGCATCCAAACAAATGGCCCTCCAAGTCTACACTAGCCATGGTGACACAGATGCAAATGCAAAAGCAGGTGATGGTGGGCAGGCAAAGAAAAGTCACATCTGGGATACCACAGATGCTGGTTTGATGGTGCACCATGTCCCTGTACACAGGAACCAGTATTTGTGTCACTTGACTTCTGCTGTCCCAAAGAAGAGCATTTAGACTGACTCGCAGTCTAGGCCCCCACTGCAGTCAATGGTGGTAGAAAGATGGGCCGTACTATTTATCAGAGATACCTAACAGATTTATTTGTTCGGATATGGTGAGTTGTTTCCTGGAAATAAGCATGTATCTCCATACCTGTAAGGGAAGTCTATGAAACAGAGTCATCCTAGATGCCTATCTCTTTGACAGCTTGATCTAAGCAGATGAATCTTATCCAAGTGGATGAAACAAGATACCTAGAGAACAGCCACACAGGTAAAATAAAGGTGTGTAAAAAAAATAAATAAATAAAATCAGCTGAGACTTATGTTTGGTATCCTACATATTTTCTTCCATGCCTAGGCTCTGAAGGATCAGGATAATTTCCATTAAGAGCAATGTTGCTTTTCAGTAACAGCTGCAGAAGGGCTGTATGGTTTTAGCAACAGAGATCCAGATGAACTCCTGCCCAGGAGGGGATGTGCACTACCTGATGCTACACGGGCAGTATAACTGTGTAATTTATACACAGTATAAGTGTACATGGGCACGTACACTTTGGGTTACTGCAGAGGTCATCACAGTGATCATGTGTCCAACTAGTTTTCATCTCATCTGAGGGTTTCAGAAGAGAGGCTTGTCCAGGAAAGGCTGAAACCAGCAAAATATTCAGACCCATCTACTATTTTATGTACCGCTGGGTACATAAAATCCAGTCTCCTTGGTTGTTTTAGGGGAAGAAGAGGATAGGACTGCAGGCACCTAGTTATGTGTTAGCTGTGTGAGCCACTTTTAAGGACAAGGCCTAAGCACCCACGTAGTGAGCCTGGAGATGGTTATCTCAGAAGGACCTCGCTCTGGAACTGGCATTCCAATTTGGCCTCATTGGACCTGAACCTCTCATCCTGCAAAGTACTAGCATCTTCCCAGACTCATTTCTAAGGGCTGGCTTAACCTTCAGAACAGTTCCTTTTACTGAAAAAATATTGCTAGTGTCAGTGTTGCTATCTGTGAAAGCATTTTGCATTTGTAATAATTTCTGAACATGTGGCTTTTGATTCATTACAGCATAATGAATTTAATTCATTACTACAAGATTTAATTCATTACAACATCCTTAGCTTTCCCAGGTCAGTGTAGGCTTGTCTGTAGTCTTTATTTTAGTCTGTTTCACTACCTGTAATGCTCCGTCCTTTGACGCAGACGGCCACAAGCTTTGTTCTGGTTAGGGAGCTAAGATGTTGATAGAGTCAGGTCTTTCTTGAATGCAGCTCTACCTACTTACACACAATATGCAGACTCCTGTTTCTCTGACTGCAGATGCAATCAAACCACCAAACTTTGCTTATATTTGCTTATAATATATATATATATATATATATATTTTTTTTTTTTTTAAATTCAGCACCCCAGATAAGGTTTCCCTTTAGGCGTTTATGCCTAGGTAGCTTCCTTTCAGCTGCTGTGCTTAAAGCTTTATTTCTTTCTGTTTCAGCTGGCTTGTTCTCTTGCACCTACATACACACAAATACATCCTTACTCAATGCAGTAACCAGCAGTACCATCTGCCCACATTGTTCAAGATTTAGGGTGTACTTCTGCTTTGTCTTGGAAACCTGTATTACCTCATCAAAGAACTACCTTGACTCTGTTATCTTAAATGAAGGGTGGTGGTTACTTCCATCAGCCTCAATGACTCTTCTCCCAGTCCTCAACAATAATACAGCATATTCACCCTGCCTTTGCCCTTACAGGGTTTTCTACTTGTTTATCTTTCATTTATCTCTGTATTGCTTTGTGTGCCATTAAAATACAGACTGGAGGTGCTGGGACTGGATTCACCTCTCACTGACAACAGTTCCACAGTCATCTGTCTCCACCATTGCTAGATAGTGCAGGTATATTTGATGCATATCTATGAATAGAAGAAGAGACAGAGCCCTGGGTTTTCATTACTTTTGACAGCTTCTGCCAGCTTATTTGTTTGTTTGTTTGTTTGTTTATTATTTCTCTGATACCTCAGCTGTTTTTAATTGACTTTTAAAGAGAGCGGATAACTTTAAGGAGCACTAAGGGAGAAGACAGAGCTATCTGAGGACCACAAGGAAATTATATTGCAGTTAAACAGGAGTTAAAGCCAGTTTTTTTCCCATCACTCATCTCTGGAATTAAGCAAATCATGTTCTCATGGTTAGGAAGATATTAAATGAGAAAGCTTTTAGCTGTTTTCCCTGTCAAACAACATCTGATGACCAACAGCGATGCTGACAGGGATTCACTTACGTCACAGACTTTCTTTGGGGTGAACTACAAAGAAACATGTGGGTCAGTGTGACCCATCCCTTCATTACAACTGTGGAAATGCATTTTTTTTACAACAAAATAACATCTCTGTGATACCTTGATTGTCAAAAACCACTATTATAGTCATTGTTTATGCATTAGGGAAACCTCATCCTAAATCTGGCACCATATGGGGGTGAAAAGAGCAGCTGCTGACATTTCAGTATAATCATTGTGATCTAGCTGCAGATATGACTCAGCATGATGAGTCTGACAACAAGAATGGGGAAAAAAAAAAAAAAAAGGCAAAGCAGCATGGGCAGGTTTCAAATGTCACTTCGAGGCATCAGTCCAAGTGCATTTCCAAGGGGAGAGACTTTCAACACACAGAGTGGGACAGCTCCATACTAGCTCCAAACGGGAAGCCGGCACAGAACGGCAGACCAGCATAACCGAAAGGGTTGTTTATGTTTGTGTGTGTTGTAATCCAAGGGAGAAAAATAATTAATAAGCGCCTGGAAGTGTTTTAGGATATTGTTATTCTCCCCATGTTTTTGTGAAAAATGAAATTATGCCAAGCTAAACTATACAAGCAGCCCCACCTCCCTGTTTTCAACCCCTCTCGGAAGCACTAGCTCATTGCTTTTCACTGAGTTTGGAGTTCAACTGATTCCTTTTGATCAGAAAATGACAGAGATATTTCACTTCTACCATGCAGTCCCACTGGTAATTTTCAGTTTCCCTGAATTCTTTCTCCTGACCACTACCTTCTCTGCTTTCATTCTATCTATTCCCTTCCTATGATGCCTACAAAAAATCTCACTGTTGATGACCTTGAAAATTTTAGCCCCAAACATGTTTTTGCCCCTCTGTTCTCAGAGTGATGACTTCCCAAAGCAAGGCTGCTCCTTTCCTGCATACACCTGAATCACATAGGTTTTTGCTATCATGAATGAATCATTGTGACAGAAAGGCACTATTCATGTTCAGGAAAATGCTAGACTTGCTACTTATCTCCAAAGCCAAGTTCTGGTGCATTACATCTGGCAACACATTATAATTGTGTTTACTCCATAAATATGTACTCCACGTACCTTGTGTCAATCCCAGCCCTTTGGTCTAGAAGATTACATCTTCTTTTATGAAGGAATTAATACACTATAACCTCTGGCATGATAAGAACATCCATTAATCAAAATGCAAGTGCTTCCTTCACAAAACGATTATTTTGGGAATAGACGAGGAGGTTCAAGCACGGCCTGTCACAAGGCTGAGATTTACACACATTTTTGTCACAGGATTGTTCTCATCATGTGGTAGGGACATGCCTGGACTAGGATGGATGCAACTCCTATCTTGCAATGGTGTAGAGGCCATAGGACGCTGTGCAAAAATGATGCTAAGACTAAGCTGCTGGCCAACCCTTTGCCAATTTAACAGCTTGCAATTTATTGCCACCCTGTTACTGAGGGCAGCAGTGAAGGACGTGTCAGTAAAGTGTGGCTGTTGGCTGGTTAAGTTACTGTGGCCTTTGGAAGCTGGACTAGAGGCTACCCAGCCTATGGTTGTTGGGTATTTCTCCTTTATTATAAAAAAAAAAAAGTCATACATAGAATCAATTGATTAAGAAATTGAGGCCTGCAATTGATTTGTAGGTACATGTTAAGCACTGCATAAAACTGAGATGTGTCACAACCTCTATTGTCCCATTTTGAAAGAAAGTCCTTGCTGTTCTGGCTGTTTTTGTAGATTCTTTCATAGCTCATTTTTTTGTTTGTTTTGTTTTTGTCCTAATATTATATAAACTCCCAGATATAAATTAGCAGCCTGACTCACCAAATTCCTATCATACCAATTTGAAAAGACACTACTTACCAGTAATAAACGAAATACATTAATAAATGTATTTCAATAATTTCTGTGTCTACTTTTGGCTGTGTAGGAAGGGAATGAAGCTAAAGAGTCTATGACCTGTGCTCTTCTTCTCTTGTAGACAGCTGAATATTTATGTGTCTATAATGGATACATGTTCAAGGTTCATTATTGCTATCTGTACCTATTATTACTGTTGTGTTATCATCATTATTATTTCACACTGTGGTCGAGGTCCCCCTAAAGATCAAAGTCCCTCTGTATTAGAATCTGCATGAAGAAAATGAGAGGCCTTGTTCCCATGCTAATCACCTCTTATGCTTCAGCAGCACAAGGGAAGATGAGTTGCTACGGTGCCATGTCGAACAAAAATATTTCCTTTGCACCCTTCTCGGTTGGACCAATGTGTGAAGCCTATATGATGCTCCTTCTTTCCCGTACTCTCTAAAACATTTCAAGTGATTGAGGAGAACTTGCACAATGGCAAGCCAGGGTCCATGGACTGATATGCAGCATGCAGACAAGTCACTGACCATGTTGTGCTGGCATACTGTTCTGCTTGAGGCCCATTCCTTTATGACTGGTGAGATTTCATGTCTTGTCTCATAGAGTTCAGCAACACAGATAATTTCCAAAGAGGTGCATTTTGGTTACAAAGTAGCCTTTGAATGCACAGTGTTGGACATCAGAGATTGAAATTATATATCAGCTGAACTATTTACTGTCATACTGTTCTCTTTGGAGAATATGTCTATGGCTAGATCTCTACAGATGAATGGATATGTGTGTATTTATACAGATTGGACTTTTTACCTGCTCTATTGATTGCTCTAGTGATGGCCTATTAATGACCTGGCACATTCTGTCTAATGTGTTCTTGCACAAAGTTGAGATCTTTCCTCTATAAAATCTAAGTATCACATGACTTGATTGACATCAGTGATTTTTTTTTTTTTTTTTTTTTGAGACAATTCTCTGCAATTGAGGACAAGGCATGTGGTTGCTTTATTCATGCTGAAAGTTTAGACCTATATGGGTATGGAGTTTTTGTCTTCTACAGTGTGTTGGAATGAGCTGATGCTTCACCACTGTTCTGGAAAATCTGTTCTTCTGCGATGCTAGCCAGTTCTGGTGCGTAAAGAGAATGAACATAATTCTCCTTGCAGAGGAGCAATATGTGATTCTAATTTAACATGGAAGCTCTAGATAATTCCTCTCATTACTGTCGGAAAACCAATATATTTCCTTCATAAGTAGATGACTTCCATTGTGCATTGGAATGACCAGTACTCACGGGAAAGGCCATTTAGGTAAAGCTGTGCTGTATTCTGCAGAACTGTTAACTCAGAACAGAAATACATTTATGTCTGAGGTGTCATGAGTAACTGCTGCATTGCAGTCTGCCCGTGAGGATTATTGCTTCATTTATTTCTTGATCTCTAGGGTGATTTGTTATAATTCTTGATTTTTAGTGTGATCTCTTATAAATAATGGGAAAAGTTACAATGCACTGGATATAAAACCCCATACATTTAAAACACAGGCAAGACCTTGCATTGTGACTGGATAACATGCTCTGTCAGAAGAGTGAAACTGGTGTAAATACACATAAAGTTTTTGCTGACCACCAACAACACTGAAAAAATTGTTGCAATATCTTAACTAAACCTTCATTCTTAATCTAGATCACCACAGCCTACAGCAGGACAACTGTATTCATTACAGCCATGGTTAGAAGAGACAGCTGTTTTTCCAGCTGAGATGTTGCAATCATGACTTAGATGCCAAAACACAAAGCTTTTTTTTTTTTTTTTTAACAACAATGGTAGCAAAAACTATCCTTCTAACAAATGTATGGTATTATTCCTCAATTCGTTTTTAAGACATTATGTTTCTCTTCCTACTTAACAGTATACAGAAGGAAACAATAAAACTTGCATCACAGATCTGAAGAGTAGCTTTTGGGCTGTGCCCACATGCTGGTCTAGAGGAAAATAAGGAGCAGGAGGCCAAGCCAAGAACATGTGTGGAGACTGGCACCATGAAAATACTCCAAATTCCTGGTCAGATCCCCTCTGCTTTTTGTATGCCCATTCTAGGCAATGTGACAATGTGTTTGCTTACTGGTTATATCACCACTGGAGACAGAATGTCCTCTGGGGCTCCTCCAATAGGAGGATGATTTGTTGGTTTAGCAATCATTAACTCATCCCTATTTTTTTAACGCAAATTAAAGTCGGCAGTAGAGTAGGCTCATGCTGCTCAGTGGCAGCTCCTTGGCAGCTCCTTATGCTTTCTGGTTAGGTCCCCTTTGCCAACCAACACAGGACTTCAGCAATTGTTTGGAGTGTTTCAGCTGGCTTGTAATCAGACTTACCCGAGCAGAGCTATACTGGCAGGTAACTTAAAGACCTCTCAGAAAACATCGAGGGTTTTTGCTAAAACCACTAATGCGTATATTAGCTGAGTTATTTGCAACTGGAAGTAAGCAGCTGGACACCGTGTATGCATGTATCAAATCATCCATCCAGCCAAGAATTTTAGGTTATTGAACAGTTAAAGCCAGAAACATTATTTAGGTACATGCAAATGCTTTCAGTTTAGGATGAGGTCAGTAGTCTCCACTGATTCCTGAGGCATTGATGGGAAGGTATCTGTAACATTCAAAAGGCTGCTGACAACATCAATCAAAACCTATTATGTGACACGTTATTTGCTTGGAGATTTGCTGTATTAAGATGCCATGTGGTTGGAATCAGATCATTTTAATTGTTATCATATGTAATTGTCAGCCACATAATCGTGTCTGACCAAGCTTTAACAGTGTTTGTTTTTCAGACTTCTTTCCTGCAGCCTGAGCTCTTTTTGGATTATTTCAGTGTCGTTTTTTGCTATTGTTGTTTGTTTGTTTTTTAATATCTAAAGAAAAACTGAAGTTTTCACAGATTGGACATTGCAGTGACCTTACATCTGAACAATAGAGGGTCTGATGTTAAACAAACATTGTAATCTGACTTTCCCAAAATTTCAGAATGCATTTTAAAATGCTATCTAGATGTAAAAGCAGCAGTGGGACCTTTTGTTCTAGTCACGTAAAAGCAAACACACAGAATCTGCTTTTAGTCACATTGTTTTGAATGGATTTACTCTCTGTTGCTGCTAATGTAGCTGGCTCAGCAAGTTTCTGGGAGATATAATATACTACAATGTGGAAGAGGGGGGAGGATGCTAACAGTTCTTAATTAGTGTTATTTGATAGAAGCAGAAAATATCTGAAGTTCTAACTATTTTAAAATTAACACAGGCACAATTTAATGTCATCATGCATTTCAGAAAATACGTGGTTGTAGAATTTTCATGTTTAGTCTATTAATATCTGCTAAACTAAGATTAGTTGCATTTCTTCCCTCTATTTTATCTCAGGTTTGTCGCTAACAAATAAGGGCTATTCTCTCTAGCAACTTGCCATGTTGCATGACAATTTGTGTTGTAGACTTTGTTACACATTCTAAATGTCTCATAAACTTTTCTTTTATAAAATTCCTTAAGGTAAGACTAAACAATGATAACCCGCCTCCTTAGAAGACAGTGCTTAAGTAACTGAACATGAGTTAAGAAACAAATAAAGGCTAGAATTCAAATGTAAAATAAGCTTGCAGAATTTTGCTTGAATTCTTACATAGACGGATAGGAAAGAAATTCTGATAATTTTCCATTCTTTATACTAAATACAGATGAGGAAATGTTGACTCTGGTAAATTTGTGTAAAACCATACACACAGAATATGATCAACTTGTCTGTCTAGATGTCTTTACACTATCTCCTGTTATTCTTATATTAAAACAACAACAACAAAACAACCGTTTTTGGCTAAAGCATTTCTTCCTCTTGTTTTTAAGAGATCATACAGTGTATCTGGCATATCTGTGGAAAATGTTTTCCAAAATACAAGCTCTTTTATTATAAAAAAGGCACCTTACTTTCAATTTTGGTGTATCTGGCTTAAGTTTCCAGCCGCTGGTTATTTGGCTAGATGGAAGAGTCTTTTTTTGGTGTTTCCCCCTGTGAGTTACTTATATATACAACTCACCTCTCCCCATCTTCTTTCTGATAAAACAAAACAAAACAAAACAAACAAACAAAACCAGAAGAAACTCTTATGTATGTATGTATGTATTTATTTATTTATCATTTTTACTGCAAGGAATTATCCTTTGAATATTTTTGTGGCTCCTTCCTGTACCATTCCTGATTTCTGTTTGACTGCCCAGTCTCCATCACTGTATGCTATCCTGCCAAACTTGTGTCATTCACAGATTGTATTCAGGGATATGTTTACATGACCATTGGTGAAATTGCTAAAGAATATTAGGCCTTGTACAGAGCCCAAGGGAACATTGGGAACATTCAGACAGTCTCAAATCCCAGCTGATGCTTAGTTTTTTGAGATCTGTCAGCTAGTTTTTAATCCATTTGATATGTGCTTTATTTCTATTGCACAATGCTAAAATCATAATAGTATGTCAGTTTCTGTGGATATTAATTTAACCCTTCCTTTCTCCTTTTTCCTTATATACCACTGCAGTATCAGAGTGATTCCCACATAGAGTTGTGGTGGTTTCACACCGATGGGCAGCTCAGCTCCACCATGCTCTCTCACTCCCATTCCTCAGTTGAACAGGGGGAGAAAATATTATGAAAAAAGGCTCATGGGTTGAGATAAGGACAGGGAGATCACTCACCAGTTACCATCACAGCTGAGACAGACTCAGCATAAAGGAGATTAATGTGATTTATTGCTCACTAATAACAGACTAGTGCAGTGAGAACTAACAGTGAAGTAAAGACACCTTCCCTCTATCTACCCTCTTCTATTTATCCTCCCCTTGAGCATCTCAGGGGAATGGGGAACGGGGGCTGTGGTCAGTCCCTGATGCTTTGTCTCTGCCGCTTCTTCACGGTCACTCTCTGCCCCTGCTCCATGTGGGGTGATCGCACAGCAGCTGCCCACAGGCAGCAGCTCTTCAAGTACTGCTCCCACATGGCTCTGTACCATGGGGTCCATCCCCCGGGAGCAAACTGCTCCAGCACTGGTCCCCCACGGGCAGCAGCTCCCCCCAGACCCCCTGCTCCTGCGTGGGCTCCTCTCCACGGGCTGCAGCTCTGGCCCGGGGCCTGCTTCTGTGGAGGCCTTCCATGGGCTGCAGCCTCCTCCAGGCCACATCCACCTGCTCCACCAGGGGCTCCTCCACTGGCTGCAGCGTGGAGATCTGCTCCATGTGGGACCCATGGGCTGCAGGGGGACAGCCTGCTCCACCAGGGGTCTCTCCACAAGCCACAGGGGAACTGCTGCTGTGTGCCTGGAGCACCTCCTGCCCTCCTGCTGCATTGACCTGGGGGTCTGCGGGGCTGCTTCTCACTCCTCTCTCCTAGATGCTGTAGCAGCTCTGGTCAGCTCTGATCATCAGAAGGTCCCTCTTGGAGCTGGCTGGAGCTGGCTCTGATCTAACATTGGGCAGCTGCTGGGCTCTGCTTTCAGAAGCCATCCCTGCAGCCCCCTGCTACCAAAATCTTGCCACATACGCCTAATACAATAATAGATATCATTAAAGAAGTACCATTAAAGAAGACTTCATAGTATAGCTGGCACTTTCCCCACATTGGGGGGGTGGGGGTGGAAGTGTGTGGGGGGAAACAACAATTAGTTCATTTTCATTAGTTCATTAACAGCAATTAGTTCATTTTTGTATTAAGCATTTTTTTCCCCTGCTTAAATACCGACTGGATTAGGCTGGTAACAGTAGAGGTTCTTGTGGTGTCAATGCTTACCTGTGTATATGTATTGTGAATTAACTTCCAGTCTTCATCTTGATTTGAGCAAAATATTACAGTATACATCCAGAAACTACAAAAAGAAAGGCCATTAACAACACACAGAGTAAATGTTACATTTTAAATTGTGGCTCCGAATTTCAAAGTATGATGCACGTAGTGTCTCATGCTAAAAGCTGATCCATTGTTAAGTGCTAAAACCAGCATACGTACTGTTGAAATTGGGAACCTATGTTGTTGGTATTCTTCAAGTTACATAATTGAACGAGACGTGCGTAACCAGTTTAACTATAATGCAATGACAGGGAAATTAGCTTCTACAAGCTTTGACTATTCAGTATGTTTAATGTACCTAGAGCCCCAAAATACATGTATTTGTTACCAAACCCTGTAGATAAACAGAAGTAAATCAGCCCTGAAAAACAACCTAGTGATAACAGTATTCTGTAGCTGGCATTCAAATAAGCTGTTTTCAGTGTTACTACTCCATAGTATTGTACATAGAGACTGAAAGACATAAAATGTCAGACTAAGTAATGCTGGAAAACTCAGTCCTGTAGCTAGTATATATTAATACTAACTGCATGTATGACATAAGTATGCCTACATACAGTGTAATTAATACAGAATTTTATAACAGATTCTGCTCAGAAAGTGAGGAATCATTATATCTGAGTGCAAGACTTCATCTGAATCTGATTTGGTTGCTGGACAAGGAGATGGACCTTGTTTTTGCTTGTTTGTTTTTACATGCATATCTCTGGCAGCTCCTCTCTAGTAAGTCATTTGAAGAAGACAGATATGATTTCATTAAAAAAATAACAGAGTAAATTAGGACAAAGTCTAGGAAAATATGCTATTTTAGCCTATAGGGAATATCAGTTGACAAAAATCTTCACTCTGTTTGTTAACAGATTCCTTTTTGACTGCAGCAATCTCAAAGTTGGACATCAGGCAGACCAAGTGAATCCTGAACTCTGGAGGTCATTGATGCTCTTCCAACTTCAAAAATAAGCAGGGATGATATTGGGATATTGACTACAAATCAGATGACGGCTCTCGATCATTTTCTTCCAGATCACTAGTATGAAAAGGAATTTGTAAAACAGAAATATCTCCACCTCCTTTAAATAGTAATAAAGATAAATCCATCAAAACAAACAAGCAGCTAGTTAAATTCTTTGTCCATATACACGTGCCATTTCCCATTTGTAATCAATGAGAAACTTCTGTATACACCCCAGGGCAGAATCTCACTCATCATATATAACACTTTAATGTTAATTTAGGATGATTAATGATCAAGTCAGTAGCTGTGTAATATTTGTGAATTCTATTCTACCACTGCTTAATTTTATATTATTTTAAAATTTACAGCTGCCATGGAAAATGACCAGAAATCTACAATCTGAGAAAACCCATCCATCATCTTCAGGCAGTCTTCCAATCTGTTAACTTTAGCTGCTACTAATAAGTGTGTGAGTCCAGGAAAAGCAATTAGTACAATGTTTCACAGAATAGCTTCCAGATAGCATATGATGTAAACTGCTCTTGGGCAACATTTCTTCTAAGGAAGCAGCCTTAGAAGCATTTTTTTTTTTCTTCAGTAAGCAACTTCACTGATGCAGGTATTATAAAAACAGAAATGGAGATCTAGAGCCTCACATGTTGGAAATGGGGATTGACCATAGGTACTGTGCCCATTTACACCTTCCAAAGACTTGGATCACTATGCTTTGTGAAATGCTCGCTACAGGTTTGATCAGTGTGCAGACTCTTTCAGTAAGGAAGAGTTCTTACCTGGATCTGAGATGTAGCCATTAGGATGATATATCACACAGTGCCAAATCAGGCACCCTGTTTTGACTTTGTGTTCCCCTCCAGGAAATGATATTTTACCTACTATTTAATGTATATTACCAGCAATGGAAACCAAGCCCAAACTAGCGCATGAAGATCTCTAAGACTGCCTCTCTAAAATCTCTAAGTGCATGACAAATCATGAATATTGCCATTCTGAGGCCCTTAATAAAAATTCAGCATCACAGCAGGCTGCTCCAAAGTAACACCTCCCCAGGTAATACCTCCCCATCTAATTACCTTCCCAAAGTAATAATGGAGCATTGTGACAGAGGTGGATATCCTGCAGTTGTAGAGAGGCCAGTGCAGGAACTCAGCTGAGCTCCAAATACAAACAGCTTCCTCACAGAGAAGGGGGCCAATGCTAGAGTGTGTGGCTTATCTGGGTCTACTTTCACTGTAGCCTGATTTCTATAATGAGCAACCTCTGGCAAGGGATTGAAGAGGAAAACTTGAAAAATCCATTGTGATGAAAAATATGCATTAGTAAAAGTTTTACATCAGGACCTTAGAGCCAAAGCATTTGCCAAAGCATTCAGGATCAGTCAGATAATCATACTGTGGCATCTCATCAAGCCTCTCTGATTAGTTTGGGGGCTGGTTAGTATTGCACCTCTGTATTGGAAGTTCCTCACTGTAGTTCCTGGCTGTTCTTCACTTGTCCTTGTAGGCAGATGTTAGCTCATGAGTAACTTTGGAAGCATTTCAATATGCCTCTGCTAGGCTCCTTGATCTTGATGGCTGTTGCTAGCAGATGACATTCAGCATGCTTCCAGACACCCGTCTAGCTCATTGGACTGAATGACTTGTCTTTTCAATTCCACTTCTGCAGCACATTATAGATCGTCTTGGCATGTTTGGATTTTGGATTGCAGATTTGCTTTCTGAACCATGAAGAATTTGACACTAAGAGGAAAGCATGGTCTGGACTGCTTCTGAAAACTTCTGATTAATGTGCTAGATCTTTCTGCATAATATGTAATCCAAACCAAGACACACATCTAATTATTATTTTTATTTTATTATTTTTTTTTTTTTAAATCTTAGTCATGAATACCATCATTAAACTGTTTGTTAGGAGAAATGAGATCAATAGGATCATGGTATGCTTATAATTTTTGTTTGGCAATTGGTTCTTTTCATGAAGAAACTAAGGAGATACACATACTGGAAAGTTAGAAATTGTAATTTTCCTTGCTTAAAAAAAGCTGTTCAGTGTATCTAGATATTTGCTTTAAATCATCAAAGCGGTTTTGGCCAGCAGATGCACATACACACCTATATATCTGTTATTAAAATATGTGTAGGCATTCATCCTAATATATATATATTCCTTATATATATGGTTATAATCTGTACATTCATGCCTTCATATAAATATGTAAAATTCCTTCTTATATATACATTCACATACATATACATGCATTCCTCTTTAGTATATCCTCTTGCCTTTAATTGTTGAAGATTGATGGATGCCAGCATGATTGATGTCTAATAAGAGGGTAAGGTACCTTGCTGAAAGGTCAACAAGCAGTTCTTGGTGTCCTTGACACCCTGAAGATAAGTGGCTGGAAAGGCTGATCTTGCCATAAGACTTCTGAGATGATCAAATTTGGGTTATAGAGAGGGCTATATTCCACATGCAAGTCATAGGCAGTTTGAAATGTTCATCAACTTAGTTACATGTCCTCTGTTCTCTTGGGCAGTATCTCTACTGTAGTGAGTTGAAAGGTTGTTAAAAATACTTATTTTCCCTGGGATAGGGAGAATGAGAGCTTAGAACCACAGAATCAGAGAATATTTGGAGTTCGAAGGGACCCACAAGGATCACCAAGTCCAACTCCTGGGACTGCACAGGACCATCCAAATATCAGACTGTATGTCTGAACTTCTGAGTTATTAATTTTTATTTATTTTTTTCTTCATGTGAACTTGTTTTGTGTGTTAATAATGTAAAGTGATGATGTGAAGTGTGATGATGAAATTGTGAGCTGGAAATGTGCAATGGTAGCTGTTTGATTCCTGACAGCATAATGCTATATGTAATGATGAGAAAGGTGAAAATAAAAATGACATTTCCTATTTGTCAGATGGTCTGTAGCACTAACAGAAGTCCAACAGTCAGAAAATTTCTAAGCTAGAAATTATTGTAGGCCTACTGGCAGTACTTCTTAATATCAAGGATTCTTTTAACTAAATGTGTAAATTAAGATGTGTCTGAGTAACAAATATCAAGTTTAAGGTCATGCTTTGCTATTAGTTTTAAAACAGAAGCCATCTTTGTTTTCCTAGAGACAGCAGTTTGCAACAAGAATGACTCTGGTCTTTGTGGTATTACTCTGTTATGTTATTTTACAGCAATGTGCTCGGTGTGGAGAGCACATGTCATTAATGAATATACATATTTTTTTAATCCAGATACTCATTTTATTGTACAAGAAAATCTCGGTTCCTAAATCTTTTCAGACGTATCACTCAGTTTATGTACACAACAGGTTTTTGACTGTTCTGCATCTCTTCCTGAAGTGAAAAGTCAGAGGAAAAAAAAAAAAAAAAAAAAAAAAAGAGGAGGTCTTATGTCTAAGTATTTGAAAATTACTCTGGTCTAGATGCTACTAAAACAGAAGTGTAACAGCGTTAAATAACAGTGTTATTTAAAAAAAAATAAATAAAAATCACTAAATGTAGAATACAATGTTCCAGACACACTGGATTGTATTCAAGCTCGTATGAACCTGTTGTCTGATTAATTTACCCTCTTGAGAAGTACTAGAAAACAGGTGGCGTTTTTTCAGTTTTGTACTTTGCTACTTACTAAAGTCCCCAAACACGTTTCCTTATATTGTTTTTCTGTGTATTCCTCTGGGCTTGTCAGAAGAGATGTGTGAATGAAAATAAACCTGAATTCTGTGTTGCTTATAGGGCTTGGTTCAAAGAGGATTGGCAGCCACAGAAGGATCTCACCAAGGCTTCCATGACTTCTAGTCACGTCATTAATGAAGACCTTTTGAACGTTTTGGTCTTCTACCTTCTACGTGAAGAGAAATAATGATCCTGCCTTTGAAAAATGACTTAATATTGACAGGGATGTAGATATTAACCACTCTTATACCTCCTTAGAAGCAGTAAGAAATGAAAGAGCATTTACAGAAAGACTGTGTTTTATTATATTTACAACAATAGAACTGGAATATAACCTTTTTATTTAAAAATCAAGCTGCAGATTAAGTTTTGATTGCAGTATTTTGTACTGAAAATAAGAATAATGGAAGCAATTAAGTATTCATAGTCCTGCTCTCACACAAACACCTTCCATGGTGAGCCTGTTTATGCAACTGAGTGTGCCATACAATTGTTTTTATTACCTTCTTATAAAACAGCCTGTATAAAACACTTTCTTTTTGATTGTTTCTTTGTGTATTGTTGAGCGTGTTTGCATTCTAAAGGGCTTTGCCTCATTAAAGCAATTACTGTAAACTTGCTGTAGTTTGTTGCTTTTTTTTTTTTTTTTTTTCTCTTCTCCCTCTGAGCACTAGAAATATCCATAAAGAGCTCTTGCCCAGTCAGGATGTTCTGTATCTACCAAGGCTAGCAGTGGGAAGCTTCATTCTGAGCACAAAAAAAATCGGCGGAGATTTTCTTTAGCTGGAGCATCAAAACAGCGGTGAGCCTGAGGAGGGAACGTCGCCGAGCTCTGCCTGCTCTGACAGCCCCCATCCCCCTCTTTCTGATACAAGCATCAGAAGAGCAGAGATTTCCAAAGACAAGCTCTGCCACGTGAAGGGAGGAAATAAAAGAAAGGCAGATGGGTCTGTTATGGGGCAAGATTTTGATTGATTCTCTTATGGATTTTGTGGTTTTAGAGGGGGTAGGGCCATATACCACCCCTTCCCATGATAGTTCCCATGCTCTGCCCACATCTCAGATTCACTTAATCAGATGGAAGGAACCTTCAATTTTCTCCCCATACTACATCAGGTACCCCCACTCAGATGGTGAGATATAGCATATGTGTAACACCTGCTCATGGTTTCAGTAATTTGCTTCCTCCTGGTGATGGGGAACGAAGAGAGACCTTCTCTTTAGGGTGACAGCTCGGTTAGCATAGCTACAAGCTGACCCTTCACATGGTGAAAATAAAAGGACAGCTTATGCTGTGGAAAGGCCAAAGTGGTCTCCTATATATAACTTAGAAAAACAAAGATGCACAGGTGGAGGAACCTACTGGAGATCTGCAGGTAAGGGTGAGATGGAACACAAATGGCTGAGAACTTTCTGAAAAAAATGTCCTCTAATCAGAAAATGCTGATTTGCCAGACCCGTAACTTTCAACAGGAAGTTGAACACTGGTTCAGTAAGTTTCTGGTTGAAATAAGAGACCCTTGTTTGCTGTCTCAGGGCAGCCAGAAGTTCCTGGGTGGGATAATCAGATCCCAAACAGCACACTGCATGTAAGGCTGTAGTCCCTTAGAGTTGACCCAGGGAGGTGAGAGTCAGCACCCCACAGCCCAGGTGGGTTTGGCATTGCTGACTGTTTCAAAAGGAGAATTTCTTCGGTTGGAGCAGCTCCAGCTCATGTACATAACAACACAACATTAGGCAAGAGAGTGAAAGAGCCTGGGCTGGTAGTCCAGGAATTAGCTCAGCGTGCTGGGAGGAGCAGGTGGAAGTCCCTGTCTCCTCTCAGACTGACGTGCCATTACTTGCACAGAGTGAAACACCTTCAGCTGGGGAGATGAGCAAAGCACCACACCCTCCTCCAACACACCGAGCTGATCCCGGGCTACAGCAGCCTTTTATTCTTGTTCCTACAGAGAAATCATTTTACCCAGTTCTCCAACAGCTCCGGTGAGACTTAATCCCAGGCTGTTTACTGCTCTGAGCAGGAAAAGAAAATATGGCTGGCAGCATGCCTTGTTTGAAAGGCCTTGGTAGCACGCTGAAGTAGAACAGGCACAGGGACCTTCCTGAAGCCATGAGAACTTTCCCCCTTCAAAGGAACCATTTTTTCTACCCAGCTCTAACAAGGAACAAGTAGCTAAAATAAATAAGGCCAGGGAAGTGTATAGCACTGTATCACTCAATAAAGTGGCCCTATATTTTCAGGAGTACGCTTAAGTAACCGAGTCTCGTGATACCCGTAGAAATGCTAAACAGAGCCTCAGGGAAAAGAGTTAGTCAGGGACGGAGCTTTGCAGTGCACTTGGAGCCAGCCCCAGGTGAGGAAAGCTGTGATTGTTACTGCTGTCAAACAACACGCAGTACCATATCCACAGAGGTTTCTCCCTTCAGACCACAAACTGAGACAGCTGGAGATACAGGGCTTGTTCCTCACTGTCCCAAAGCCCATTCAGCCATCCACTTCTGCATATTCTGCTTACAGGAGGTTTAAAGGCAACTGCTTGTGCCACTGAGTGGTCATGCCTCCTGTGTCTATGGTCACTTTGATGGGGGCAGTGGGAAGTTGGCTGCTCTGGGCTCTGCTTCCATCACTTCACTGGTGATGCTCTAATGTGAGGGGTGCAACTAGAGGGCCATTGCTGCCTGGGAATTCAAGGCTGGTACCAGGATTGAGGTGCCACATCCAGTTAACCCAAGAACCTGGTGTTACTGGTCTTCCCTACCCCCCTTCTCTGCTCAACATGAAGGTGCTGTGAAGAAGCAGCACACGTGGGACAGGGCCACAGAATAAACCTGATGGGCTTCATTAGGAAGCCTGAGGAGAACCTTCAGTGCACAGATGTAGGAAAACAACTTAATCCTGCTTTCCCATTTCACACAAACTCCCATCTAACTGGATTTTTACCATGTTATATGCTCCTCTAGCACTGCAAACAGTGGGCCAACTCTGCCTGCAAGCCAGCCCTATTCCAGTGATGACTACAAAGGGTTACTCCAGCAATCCATAATCTCTCTTCTTTCCTGGTGTGATGCTGCTCATGCTGTTGGCTCTAATCCCTGGGAGGTGCTGAACACCTACCTTTCAGCATCCGACTCCAAATCGCTATTCTTTAAATACATACAGACCATAAAACCACCAATAATTGTTTTCTTTATGATCGTATAACTTAGAGAAAATAATTCCCTCCAAATGCCCACGTTAGCTCTGAGTTTGCCTTGACGTTGTTTTCATTGCAGTTGTGTTACTTTGATGCAGGATTGTTTGAGGCATCTGCATTGTTATTATGCTATGATTTAAATTTCAGTAGCTGCAAGTCTGCCTGTGAGCTCTAAAAGCGCTCATGTCAGCATCGCCTCTGCTTATCTCTGCATCGTCACACTATATCTAGCGCTAAAGAAGTGGTTTATATTTATTTGTTGGGTGTCTCAATAATTTTGGAAGCTGCCAGTGACTTTCCTAATTCAATAATGCTGCTACTACAGTATTAATCATTCATCATATCCCGAAAGCAAAAGTGTAGTGATTTAAGAACAAAAGGATTTAAAGAAAAATAAACACATGACCCACTGTGGCTGCTCTGGGGAAAGGAGCAGTATATGCATGGCAAAGGCAGTAATGAATAGCATCTGCTTTATCTGTGGAAGAGCAAACAGTTGTAGACATTGATCATTTCTCAAAAAGAGTGGTGTTGACCAAAAACATGGAGGAAAGCCATCCAGAAGCTATTTTGTGCAAATGAAGTGCAGATTTGTGTATATGAGTCGATACCCCATTTGCTGTTTCCTTTCATTAAAACCACAACATTAGCACTGGAAAATGATTATAATGGTTACAGTCAAAGCCACTGTAATGCTCAATTCACAGAGAGCTCAGTGAGGGCAGGGAAGGGAAAAAAAAGAAATCCTTCAGATCTTAAAAAAGTGGGCTTTCGTGCACTGGAGCTGTAGCGGAGCAGGCTCAGGTATTGTCTCTTGTCATTGTCTCACTAGGCTGCAAGTAAGTCACTGATTGCGTCCTCAGGGCCATGCAACAGCACGGTGCCATTTCCCAAAGCACCCTGTCACCACCTCTGCTTCCCGGCTGTACTGAGGCCAAACCCTGGTTCTCGCAAGAGCAGCTCCAGCAGGCCAGAGGAGTTCATGGTGTCCCTCGGCTGGCTCTATCCCAAGAAACATTTCAGCCCCCTGGCTCCCTGAGGCAGAGCTCTGCGACCCCCTGGCACCCCAAACATCTGTACACTCAGCGCTCAGTGCTTCCCCCCGGCTTTGTCCCATGTGCAGGCAGAGGGGTGTCCAGGAGCTGTGCCAACTAATAGCAGGGGAATGGCTTTGCCTGTGTGAATGGGTTTCTCTTCAGGCATAACTGACTGAAATTCCTCCTTGTTATTCAGTGCTGGTGTGCAATGCTTGCAGGAGGAGGGTTGCAGGTCTGTGTCCTGTGACAATGATGTTCAGCCTTGGGCAGGTGACTGAGAAGCTCTTCTTTTTCCCCTATTTACTGTTACCTTGTCACTCACTTTCCCTGTTACTGGGTGACTCCTCCTAAGATTACCCATGCTTTCAGTGCTGGACCTGAGCTTCTCTCCCAACATGGCCAGCAGCCAAACTTCCTCTGCTCTCAGTGGCAAGGGACAAGAGTGTCCTGTGCTCCCCTGTGCCTACAGCTGTCCAGAGAAGTCCTCTTCAAATTGCCTTTCCAAACTACCCCTTTTCCCTGGAGGTGCCCAGAACCAGATCCCACTTGACTCTCACCATCAGGCAAACCTTCCCAAGCCAACAAAATCCTTCTTTCCCCAAGCAGCAACTCCTATTCAGTATCCCCTTGCTAATGAGGGACCTTTCAGAAACACAGCCCATAATTGCGCTTCGAAAGCAGGGATGCAAAATGTCCATTGACCAATTTGCTGCCCAGGTTGCCTACCCCTTCCCTCAGAAGACAGCTCTAAAGGGAAAAGGGAAAGAGAGATCCTTGGCATCGCTTTCAAATGAAAGTTGAGTTCAGCTAATGGCTGGTCCCGAGAGCTGACTCCCCTCTTGCCTCGTGTGCCGGCTCTCCTATAAAGTTGCAGCCCCACACTTGAGCATAGCTGGGGTTTGGCACACTAATGCTCTACCTCTGCATTGCTGGGAGAGGCCACTGAAAATATACAATCCCCAGACGGGAGCGATTTAGTGAAATTAAAAACAGACAGGGGGCACTGGAACAAGGAGGTGTCAAATGTTCCCCCTGCCCCACGAAGAGTTTGATGTGGCTGCTATGTATACCTGTCTGTCTCCTCTTCACTGCTGTCTAATTTTGAAAGTTAAAATGCACAGAATGAGAGGAATTAGAGCAAAGACACACACACAATCACAGACACGCACATGCGCTTTTAATTGTGTGTTATTACCAGTTAATTTCGGCTTGTCCAAAGGCAGGAAGAAAACAGCCTACAGTGGGACCTGGGCCTCCAGAGGTATTGTAAAACATAACATCCAAAGGCCTTCCTTGACTCCATTGCTTCCTCTAGCCTGCAAAGAATGTATTAATTCACATTGTTTGATTTTTCCAGATGCCGTTGCTTTCCCACTGTAGTCCTATTTTTTTTTTTTTGGTTAGAAAATAGCCTCTAATGCACAAGTGAATGATAATGGTGCTGCCTTTTAGCATAGAACTAGCAAGAGAAAAATTAGGAAGTCAAGATGGCTTTTTAAAGGCCGGAGTAGCTGAATATCTCAATAGGAAGAGTGAATATTTTTATTTGAATATATCAGAAGCTTGAAGGCTTCAAGAGAATCGCAACATTGCTTGGGCTCATGGGAATTGAAGGGTGAGCTATGAAAGATTTTTATTACATAAGGTTTTGGAAAGTTATCTGTTCTCCACCTCCTCTTTTCTAGTAGTAGTAATGATAACAGAATGTGAAACAAAGGTGTCACTGAAGCAAATGGTAGAAGAAAAGCAAACACATTACCATACAGTACAAACCTATTACTGCCAAGTGATAGAATAAAATTTACATTTCCTTATTAATGATAGGAGTAGAAAAAATTGTAGACTTAGACTTCCAGTATTTAGAAATGCAGGATGATTTGAGATTTATGGACCAGTGGGACTCTTACTTGCTCCCATTAGATTCATCAAATGGCACCTAAAAATAAAATGGTAAAAGATCAGGAATATGTGTGCAGGTAAGGCTCGACGCAGATTTTGCAGAGATGAATTGTACCTCCCTAATATCTCTGAATTTTTACCCATGCCCGTGGGTGGTGGACAGAGGCAAGCCAGCCCACCATGCTCCTGGACTTCCAGTAAGCCTCTAACAACACACACAAAGTTATGGAAAACAACAAACCACCACGCAAGTTAAGCTGAATCTTTCTATCAATCAAATCTGGCTTGAACACAGGAAGCAAAGCAGTCTTTATACCTAGTGAATAAACAATTACTCACATAGGGATTAAATGGCTAGCTTTTGACAAAGTCAAAGGTTTAGTAGCATTGAGATGCTCCATTTACTAGGATCAGTGTCATTTAATATACTACTACTACAATGTTACTGTTACTACCATGCCTGCTGTACAAGTGGGCAGTATGATGAAAAATGAACAGTGGACATAGCATTGTTTTTTCAGCCTGTGAAAAGAGCATTTTGAGAATATTCATATGGTTACAAGCAGACTAATGAGTAATGAAATGACAACGGGAATTCAGTGTTGATAAAATATTTCTATATAAATCTTGAAAACAAAACAAAACAAAGAACATCTTTTTCCAGAGACCTACATTTAGATACAGATTTAGAGGGGAGCCCTAGGAATCCTAGCTGGCAGTTTATTGAGGATGCTCTACTAACATGAAGCAGTAGATTGAACCCCTGGACAAAATAACGGGGTGCATTAAGAATGGGATAGCAGAATGCTGTTATGTAAAGCACTGCTAGAGCTTCCTCTGGCACTGCGTGGATGGGACTGGTTGTTCCGTCTGCAGAAGCAGAGGGGTTTGGAAACGAGCTCAGAAATTACTCTGACTCACTAGTGGAGAAATTGGAAAGCTGGGGCAGTTTCTCTTTGAAATGGATAGAAGGAGAAAGGGATATGATAAATGAAGAGAAAATAGTCACTGTACACCTCTCACACACAGCAGAGAGTGGGCACGATGGCAATGAAAGGCAGGTAATGCCAGAGCACGAGAAGGCAAGCCTCCTGCCCCCTGGGCCCTCTGCCTCTGGACCTTTGGCTTTGCCAAATGGGTACTGCTCCAGCCACGAATTCAACACCATCCAAAGGTGCACGGAGCTTTCTTTTGGACAATAAGGCTCTCTGCAATGACAGTAATTAAGGCTGAGGAAAACAACAACAGAGAAAGGTAAGGAAATTCATACTTCAAGCTGGTCACTCACTGTTTTAGAGATTATTCTGACATCTTTGTTAGGCCGTGGACCAGGCAGGTAATATGTCTGGTTATTGTGATCTCTATCAGGTACAGAACAGTGAGCAGATGGATCTGGGGGATGTTCCAGAAAAATAATTCCCACATTATTATCCTGCCTAAGCTGTAAACTTACACTTTTGTAATGCCATCTGATAGCAATTGAGTGTCAGTTTTAACGGCCATGGCTTTACTCCGGTATTTTGTAATGCATTTTTATTAAGACATAAATAACTAGGATTTTCCAGATTGAAGGCTGAGTATTATTTCTATCTGGAGAGCTGCTGATAAATATATATTTTTAAAATTGCTAACCTCATTTTAAAATCAGATCGATTCATTAAATGATGGAAAATGGCTCAAGAAAGACATGCCCCGCTTTAAGCCCTCTGCTTCTGTTCTGTAACTTTTTACAACACACCAGATCCGGGATCCAGACAGATAGGACGCTTGGTATATTTTATTTTCTTCAAATACTCTGTACTTAAAATACTACTCCAGTGGTTTCTGACAACTGCTTAGGGCAATTTTGCTTAGCCTAGCGGAATGTCCTGGAAACTACTGGCAATGATTTAGCTCCCAAAATTGGAACACATTTAGCAGAGACAGAAAGCCTATGAACAAATAATGGACAAATGCCAGAGTAAATAAATGTGGTTCATGAGCTGTGGTCAGAAATGTCTCTCTTTCAGTATGCAGTGCAAATCTTTTGCCAACATTTACCATAAAGTTATTACACAAAGCAGTTTTTCCTCTCAGTAAGACAAACTCAATGAAAGACTGCTTCTAGTCTAGCAGCCTACCATTAAGGCTGCGATAGCCTGTCATGCCAGAAGAAAACCTGTGTGCAGCGGTCTCATTTCAAGCTGCGCTGTTCATTTTGTTAGTCAGGCTTCTGTGCAAAACAGAGAGGGAGCGAGGCAGAGGCTCCTCACGGTTCAGCACTCCTTCAGGAGACCACAACAGGCCCCGAAGTGAATCCCGGCCCTCTCATCTCCCAAACCCAACTCTTGGCCTGGCTGCCCAAGTCCTTCTCTAGCACTCCGTGGGGCTGTCCACACAGAGGGAGGTGTCCCCGGCATCCCCACCGTCTTGCAGCACCACTTTCCTCCTCATGCACCCTGTCTGTGGCCTTGAGATGGGAAAGGGCAGGGGTAAATTGGCATCACGCTGGTGTTGCTATTGGTTTCAGAAGCCAGCTCCTTCACCATGTTTTTCAGGATGACTTCAAGCTTTGTATTGTGCAGTCCCTATATAGTCTGCTGGTGTTTTGTTCTGCTCTCGGGTCATGGGTCTCAGTGGATGGGACTTCTGCTCTGCTCTCCCACAGACACAGCCATCCTTGGAGGAGGTGACCGATGGCATCTTCACAGTTCTGCAAAGAAACTGAATTTGCCAAGCTTCTCTGTAACATTAGGAATCCCAACTCAAAAGCTACACGGCCAGAGGTGGCTGTAATTGGCCATTTCCCCACCAAAAATGCCCTTCCAGCTACCAACTTCCCACTGAAATAATAGAAGGAAAAGATGGGTGGAGGCAGGGCTCAGTCTGGGGCTGAACCAACACCAGGTTAAAATAGACGAGGAACCAAAATTACATTGTTCTGCTCTGTGTAGTTTTCCTTGTACTAATATGTGGAAAAGCAGAAACAGAGCCTAAATTCATCTCTGCAGGCTGCCTGTCGGTGTCAAGCGTGTGTGTCAGCCTGGGCACACTGCCACGCAGAGCAATAATGAGCCCCATCTCTTGGCACGTGAGTGAGAGGGCATCTGTTTGAAGAAGTGTAATCCTAATTATTGATTAAGTAATCAATGTTATCACCCTATCTTTCCTACCACACATGCAGATATACGGCCATACATTGACCCCTAACAGCTAGAGAAGCACAGGAGTGAAAGCAGAAGAGGAATCCTACTAGAAAGAATTAATGGGAATCTTGTCATTTACAACTTTATGAAATTATTAATAGATGTTGTTCTAGCAGTTTTCTGGATTTTCACTGCTGACAGAATCCAGGCAAACAAAGCTAAATGATTTCAGTGACACCAGCCACAAGCTGAATTGCAGCTACAGAGTTAGAAACCATGCTACTTTTTAAATTCAGAGCATTTCTGTATATGAAAATCTCCAAGCCCACTCAAGCTGTCTCTAACTAGAACTGAACGAATTTGCTTTACTCTAACCCTATTCCTCTAATGAACATACATCATTCTGTGCTGTGCCCGGCAGATGTAATAATAGCAATGTCTGGCGAGCTTCTGCAAGGAGCCCTGCAATAAAAGCACCTTCCCCTCCCGCCAAGTTAAAAGAGAACAGGCTGACATGTATTGGAAATGCACGGGCAGTATAATGATAGCAAATTGCTTTGAAAAGAAAAAGGTTGCGCGGCGCACATGTCATTTCAATCCACAGCTATGAGGCAGTGCTTCAGCTCCATCCTTTGTGCTTCCCTCCAGACCTACCCCCTCCCTCACCCTGCCTTTGGGGAGAGCTGTCCCTGTGCTGTAGATCAAAAGCAGCATCCTCACTACAAAGGAGAAGGGAGCCTGCAAATTCCTGCCACCCCCCAAACTGAAGAAGAGGCAGCCTGGTCTCCCCTTTCATTATTATTTTAAGAGGACATTGGAAAAAATCATTCCTTTTGGTGCCTCCCGATGAATTCCTCTGACTGGGACGTTCCTGCTAGTGCCTGTTTTCCTGCTAAGCCCCATCCAGGCTGTGCCATGAGGCTTTTGTCACAACAATGGTTCTTCTGAGATGGTGACAGAACATCTTCTAACACCCAGAAAAATGGGGCTTAGCCATTATTGCTAGAATATATTTAAGCCCTTTGGGAGATTGCTATTGAAAAGGCCACGGATGCTGATTATCATTTTTTCTTTTTTTCTTTTTTTTTAATTCTGATGTCTAACAAATATAAGGATCATCCACAGCGGTAAGGATGAGTGTAGCTTTCAGGATGCCAAGTGGGCGACCGCCGTGGTCCTGAGCTGCCGGGCACGGAGACGGAGATCATGTTATCCCCTTATTTATCCCTCTGTACTCTTTCCTCATCCACCCTCTACTTCCTTGACCCCTGGGCTGTGTTTGTGCAATTCTGAATGCATTTTACAAAGCACTGTTTTTATTTTCGCTCAAAACTGTTAGGCTTTTTCAGCTGCGTGAAAAAAAAAAACAATTGCGAAATGGTGTAAATCACACTCATCCACCTTTCTGATGTGTAATGCGGTCAGAGTATCTGGACATTGTCAGGGCATTGTAGCACATATCCCAGAGTGACTTTGTTATAAGAAAGGAGTTTAATTTTTTCCTCTTTTGTAACCTTGTGAAATTTCCACATTAAAAAGCAATCACATCTTTCAAACCAGCAATGATTGTGTTTGGCATAATGGCTGTAAACCCCCAGTGTGCAGGGCTGAGCTTGTTTTCACTAAAACGAAATCAGCTTTCAAAATAAATGATCTGCAACAACATTATATTCCCCAAATCTTATAATCCTATTAACAGGGTTGATTTCTTTTTTTTTTTTTTTTCCCTTTTTTTTTTTTTCCTTGCCACCAGACTGACAAGATTGGCCCCATTTCAAGGGATAGAAACAGAAAGTCGGTTGAGGATGCAGCCAAGACATGCACTGAGAGCCTAGAACCAGCCCTGCCAGGGCCTGTGGTTAGAAGCTCTTAACGACTATTGTAAGCCCTTAAATATAATCATCTGTATTTCACCTCCACCTAATGTACTTCATGTGTAGCATGTTTATCTGTTCGCACAGCCTTCCGAGAGACTCAACAAACAGCCCTGCTGGACGGAGCGGGTTGCCATGACTCTCCCGATGAATGCGACTTCTATCAAAATGACATCGCGGTGCCAGTGCGGTGGAGGAAAATGTGTCCAAATTAGCCCGGACACAAATCTCTTTGCCAGAAGTGGAAATTACGTGGTAATATCAAAAGGCGACCTTACTTATATGTAATTCCAGGTTTTTCTGCAAGTGTTTTTTTTGGAAGGAAGCCAGGAGGGCTGAATCTTGCGCTGCTCTCGCCGGTCCTGCCCGCTGTGCCTTTGCCGCTGAGGGACGGGGCCCTCTTCTCCCACAGGCATGGCACACCTTGAAGCACTTTTCTATCTTATGCTGTGGCCAAAAAGCGCAGTAACAGGCCCATGAAGGAGAAATACGTATAATGATGTCAGAGCCCCCTGCTCGGAGGCTCCCAGGGTGAACAGAGAGAGGCTATTGCTGCGTGCCCTGCTGCTGCTGCTGCTGCCTGGTTTGTTCACCAAATGGCTTTGTGACAGCTTTAAGTGAGATATAAAAGTATAAGATAAAATATATATATATATATCCAGGTAAAGAAATAAGATTATAAAGGTTTTTTTTTTTTTTTAAAAAAAGGATTGTAAACAAAGAGGTACAGTCCCCTCTATGAAAACACACCTGCTTCTCTTCCCCTTGCATCCTGCTGCCACAGGCAACTGAAGCACTTGTGATGACTGCACGATGAACAAGTTACTGACCTCAGGCCAAGCCTGCTCCCACTGCCACCCGGGGGAGGTGTGCTTTTGGCAGTGCTGGGAGCCCCTCAACTGGTATCGCAGTCCCGGTTATTTAAATACCAGTGCTGAGAGCCCTGGCATACAGATCTGAGCTTAAAAATCACAAAATCTAGGAAATGGGGACTTTATTTTGTCTGATTTCTGATTTTTGAGCCTCTAGAAGATTATACAGCTGGGCTTTTTTTTTCTATAACCAAGAAGGTTTGAGTCGTCAGAAAATAAACAAAGGAAAGCCGATATTTTGCCAGCCTGTTTCTGCCAGGAGCTGTGATTGCAGCAGGGCAAACTATCCCATGTTTGCGAGAAAACCTCCAGGGCTGCAGCATAAGTGGGCCTGAAGACTGATCATTTTCACATCCGGCTGCAATTCTGCAAATAAATGACCTTCTGGGGAATTGTGTGCAACTTCCTGCCCCCCTGGCCGTGAATGGGATCCTGTATGTAAAACTGCTGCTTGGGCAGGTAATTTCAGGATCAGACTCAAAAATTCTTATAGTCTCTTCCACTATTACGATTTTAATAACTGCAGCTAAGGGTAGGAATTTTCCATGCGAATTGCTGTTGGGATGTTATTATTAGCCTTCCGATAATAAATAAACACACTGTGGAGAATGGGTCCAAGCTGCATGGATTTGCTGTATTCATTAAATGCCTGTATTGCTCCTCAGGTGTGAGCCCAGATACTAAAATTAATCATATGAATAAGGCAAGAATTTGCCTACAGTTTCTCCAATGCACTCTGCTTAGACACGGGCTCTTTTCTGACCAAATATTTTATTGCAGTGTCCACACTCACAGGCATCTCAACTCGTCTTCTCTGGACTTGTCTGCATTCTCCTTGAAGACCTCCCGGTGAGATCACAGTGAGGATTTGTTTGGAAATTACATCTAGATAGTGCCTGTTACATAGTTCATTTTTTTATTATTATTTAAAAAAAGAAAAAAAAAATGATTCAAAAGGCTGCCTGGTTTCAAGTATTGGAAGTTACTAAGTCCAGTCATATCAGTTGGAATACCTAATGGTGTGTACAAAACAGAGCAGATCCCTCACAGGGCTTCTGCCCTTGTTTCAACAAAATGATGAGTGCTTCAGATCACTTAATATCTGGATCGGCTAGACACGGCCTCGTTCCTCTTCCTGCCAGAGCAAACCCCTCTGAGCATTTTGATGCTGGAGGGGGCAGAGCGAGTGCAGACGGCTGCTTGCAGAATTAGGCATTTGGATATATATCTTGCTGAACTGGAATCTTTCTGTGAAAGGCTGGATGTGAGCACTGAAGTGTGGTGCTGACAGTGGGGCTGTATAATCTTTTTCTTCTCAGAGCTCCCCATCCAAGAGCAATGCTGTAATAACAAACTAATGCAGGCAGGCAGCAATCTGGGGAGAAATCTAGGTGGGATTTTCAGAGGAGCAAAGGAGATTGAGATGCACAACAACTCTCACTTTTTATTTGGGTTTTGGTGAGTTCAGATCCTGAAACAGGTACGATAATGTCAGTTTATATGCTAGTTCCTAACTATCGAGATATTACCATAAACAATGGTAGAAAAAATGCACGGGAATAATTATGAAAAATATACTGACATTTTCCTTTTAAGAAATTTCAGCTTTTTTTCCTGAAGAAACAGTTTTCTAAGGCAATTTACTCAGACAATAATAGAAGTGTATTTATGTAGCTGAAAAGATTAGTAACTCTCTTGAGAGAAAACAACAGATTCCTTCCAGCCGTCAGGAAAGCACTGCAAGCTGCAGCTGCAGAGGGGAGGAATCAGCTCCCGCGCCAGGCAGGACCTCCTTACACCCCAGCGCTGCCTTCCACTGGCAGACCCCGGCGGCCGTGCGTATAGGCGAGGAGCCCGATGGCTGGTGTTTGCACTGCAGAAGTGTTCAGTCAGCACGGCATAAACTTCTGAAGTGCTCTCCAAACAGGCGGAGGGCTCGCTGAAGTTTCCTCTCCGGTTGTTCCGAAGCCCCAGCCAAAAATCTCAGTGGGATTTCCCGGAGGAATTGCAGACCGAGTGCCTCCGTGCTGCGGCAGAATGGGGCTGGAGGTCTGTGCATTTGCTGCCTCTTTGGAGGGCTCCTGGGATGGATCCTGCTTGCCATGGGCTGGCTGAGGCTGTCACCAGCCCCACTTTGCACGTTCACTGTCATCCTGTGTCCCTTGCCCCAGTGTTTTCTCTTTTGTCGTCCCTCTCACTGCGTTATTACCATCTTTCACCGCTTCACAGAGACTCTGCAAAGGTTATTTTCCTTAAAGTTCAGTGCCCAGAGTCACTTAATTACATGTAATCTCAGCCTTTGTTCCAAATGAAAATTCTCGGCCCTAGTGATTGCAGTGCAAAGGTTGTACATTTGAGCACTGGGGCTTGTGGAAGGCAAATAAAAATACCTAGTGCATATATATTTAATTTCATGGTTTAGGGGTGGGAGACTCGTGTTTCGGTATCACAAGGTTGGCAATAGTGTGTTTGGTTTCAAACCAAGCTAAGAAGGCTTTTATAACATAGTTCCAGCAAGACTGACTTTTCTTCTCTTGGCCCTTGTTTATTTCTGGAGCATGATGTGCTTGTGGCTTGGCAAATAAGTCTCTCTGGACCATTGTAATACTTTATTGGTGCACACACAACTATTGGGACAACAGCTGTAAACCAGAAGTGAATTCTCATTTTCTTTTTGTTTCATACTCTGGCATGGTAGACATTATAACCTTGGTATTTTCTGAAAAGGCAACAAAATGGTTTTAAAAGTCTTACATTTTCTGGTATGAAAAATATGGGCAGAGAAAACAAACACCTCCAATCAGCAGCTTTTTCAGCCTAATGGCCCATTCTGGGGTGGATGCCTTATACCTCTCTGCGCCTGCAAAGCCACATATTTCTTTCTGAGTCTTACTCTAAATGTAGGGGTTATACTAGGCCAAATATGGTTGTCCTCAGCTAGATTTTATCTGCATTTTGTGGTAGGAGAGCAGGCTTCCAAGAACTCTGTCTGTCTGGAGAGCTCACTACCTTTCTGCAGCTTTCTTAGCTTACTGGCTCACATTTCTCTTTTCTCCCTCTGTTTGAAATGCATGAAAATGCTTTTAGATGATAACAAAAAACAGTTTTTCAATACAAATACAGGTAAAATAACAAAAGGCATAAGAAAATGCTCAGCAGGGAGAAAGGGAGAGGTTCAGGTTGCGTGCCCCATATGGGCTCCACAGTCACGAATGACAACTGGAGTGCTTCAGAGATTTTTCCATGACACATTTCCACTCCACAACCTTAACAACAGAATTACCCATAACTCTTCCCTGTTTGTTGTTGTTTCTTCTTTTTATTTACTTTTTTTTTCTTTCTTTCTTTTTTATTTCTGGTGGATGGCAAGTTGTTGGTACAGAGCAGCCTGATGCCTGCAGTTGTCCATGGCACAGCTGTGAAGTGGGTTGGGCCCTAGGGCATGAATACAAGTTCTTTCTTACACTTTTGTCCCACCCCATGAGCTGTTGCACTTCGGAGAAGCCCTTAAGTATCCAGGCACTGTAGGATGGGATTGTGATCCAAAGGCCATTGCCATGCTTTAGCCAAGTTATGTACTATTGTAATTTGCCATCGATTCTTGAGTTCCAGCCAGCAGTGACCAAACTTCATCAGCTACAGGCATGTGAACATGGAAAGAGAACCAACACCCACAAATGTGTCAATGCTCAAGGGTCAATATTGTCAAAAAGAGTAGGCATTTGTGGATGAAAAGGTGAGTACCAACATGACATATCCAGCTGAAGAGAGGACAGATTAGCCGTGGATGATGGGAATCCCTTAACAGTGCTTTTGCTCATGTTATCTGCTACCAACCAACCTCGATCCTTTTCATCAGGGTTGATGTTATGGTTTTTCTCCTTCTCCTGGTTGGCTGTGTCTTGCCCCACCACATTTCTCTGACTCTTTCCTCAGGGTGTGGAGTACTGCAGAGACACAGCTCTGGTGGGGAAGTGACAGTGAAGGAAGGAGCAGAGGGTATCCACGTGGGTGACACTGGCCTCTACAGAAGATGTGATTTATTGAGACACCTTCCTTTTCCACCAGAGTGGTAGGAGGAAGGCAGACCCCAGCAAGGCTGGAAAACATTTTGAGAAATCTTGGTAAGTGTTTTTTTGGCCTCAGTGTGGGCTTTTTCCACTTAAAGGTACAATTTAACACTTAAACTATGAATTGCTTGCTTCAGGAATTTCTGCCTTATGCCTTAAACATTGATGACACTTAATAAATAAAGTGCTGCCTCTCTTCTGCCCTGCTCCCCACTTTTTTATTTTCTCGTTGATCTCTCTCTCTCAGTATAGCTGCAGAATTCATATACTTTCACTCCAGGCAACCTGGGATCACCTCTCAGTCTCTCAATCTTCCCCCATGATAATGTCTCCCTCTGAGTTCTTGATTTTCAGTGCAAAATCCCGCAGTGTGTGGAAAGTGACAATATGAAAGCGGGATGACTGGAAGGATGGTAAAACTGGAAGGCATGGGATCAGCTATGTTGACTTTTGTTCAGTGTGAATTTATTAAAGGCCTTCATATTTAAGAGGTAGAGGAAGCTGGGCAGAATGTACCACCTCCTGCACAGATAATCTGAGACTCCCAGAACATCATTTGTTAAAGCTAGTTTAAACTCTTCATGGAGTATGCTTAATTTGGAGTATGCTCATTAATTTTAGATGGAACTTCTTTTCATTGAACATTTATTTGGTTGGTATTTGACTAAATTACTTGGTATTGTTTGTATTAAGACTAAAATTATTGATATTAAGACTAAAATACCTTAATGGAGATCAGGCTCCCTTGTACCTGGCACTGAATGTATAGGGAGCTCTCTGACTCCAGTGCTTCACCTCTCAGTACACAAGAGAGCACAATTTGGGAAAGGAAACAGAGGGATAAAACGATGCAGGAATTTGCTGTAGGACAAATGGCAGGACAGTAGCAGTGATTCGATGAGAAGCAATGTCTCCTAGCACCTAAGTCAATGCCCTTTCCACTGGGCCACAGTAATAACAGCAATGAGTCCTGCTGGTAAGGAGGTAATTTTGGTATTCATAGCAAGATTAACCAAAAAACTGTGTCCAGTAGAGACAACTCAGAATTCATATATACAAAGGGCACATTTGTCACAAATTCACTGAATCCTTTTAACCTTTTTCCATTTATGTCTGATTATTAACACTGTGAAATAGGCAGGACTAGGGTTTAACAAGCTAGAAGAGTTAGATTATGGATTTTACTGTGCTCCTTCAATTTCATTAAATGGCATGCAAAGTAATTATCAGTCATTGAGTTTCCCCTCCTCAGAGACAAAGCAAAGGGGCTCAATTATTGCTGCAAAACCAATGAGGAAAATGAAAAGAGAGAGATGTTAAAAAAAAAGAAATAGTAGTAAAGCCACAGTGCAAGTTGGTTGTTCCAGAATGAGCGTGGACCTCATAGCCCTGCAAAGAGATTAGCAGTGATGCTGTATGGATGTGCACAGCTTCTGGATAGAAGACTTTTGGAATGAGCCATACCTAATGTCCAGAGGTCAGAGTGAGCGGAATTTAAGTGTTGGATGTGATGCAGGGAAAACAATGATTTTCTTAGCTTCCTCCTCTTGCAGGTTGGGCAGAGAGGGACAGCAGACTGCCAGTGGCCTGGCTCACAGAGGAGCTGGGGTTCATTTCCAGCTTGAGGCAAGTCCCTTTGTGTCTCAGTGTATATCTCTGTGGCAGCTACATCCTTTCTGAGTACCTTGAAGGCTCTATGTGGGAAAGCTGTGTGTATGGTCTCCTATTTGTATGATCTGGTTTTGTCCAGGGAAAACTCTGAGCAGAACTTTGTTTCCAAGCAGCTACCATCTAACTAAATTGCTTTTCTGCTAATGGTGCTGGCTGCATTCTTGATCAAAAGATGCATTTTAAAATAAAGCTTGTGTTATTTTTCTTGGGCACAAATAAAGCTTTAGACCATTTCCAGATGACCACTGTATAAACAATACTGTAAGGAAAACGGCGAGTTTTGAATGTGAAGTTTCAAAGAGCTTCTTCACAAAGGAGAGCCATCACAGTTTGCCTGCGAGGAAATTGGAGGGGCAGGGCACGGCCACCTACCCCTGAATGCAGCTCCATTTTATATGTCTTTTTCCTTTTCTTCTGGCAGGCCATTAGTCATGATGACAAAAGTATTTACCAGATAACTTGAAACAGGCAGCATTCACAGCAACGGGGAGGAATTCGACAAGAATTCCAAATCAGGCATCTTTCATCTGAATTCCTCCACTTGCTCAAAGTGCCTGAGCAGAGCTGCCTGCACTACAAGGACAAAGCATCATTGGCAAAGCTCCTTGGTCAGCAGAGAGTCACCTAGATGACCCTCTAGCTCTTTCCTGACACATCTAGCCGTGCTGAAGTGCACACCCGAGCAGGATGTAGCTGTGCTAAGATGCAAAGAGAGAACAGTAGGGGATGCCTTCACTCTTGGGTGGAGCCACATGGAGATGCTGGATGAAGATGCATCCAAATTATGTCCCTCTCTCCAGCAGGATCTGAGCCTCTTGTGGGTTCTCCGTGGCAAGCCAAAGCAGTTCTGCAGAACTTCAGAGTTTAAATGCCTCCCATGACAAGGAGGTAGAGAGAAGGTTGCTATGGCCAACTGAGAAGTGAAACCAAACATGTAGTAAACTGGAAGCAAAAAACAAAACAACACCTTCTTTCATATCCTGTGACCCTTGTGGATGTCTGCTCTGAGACCATTTGTTCAGGTGCCTGTATGAATTAGCTTGTAGACACCTGAGTGTGAAACTCTGGTTACAGGACCTGAGTTCACCATTACAGGTGTTTTGTACCACTTGAAGCACAGACTCACACTGTTCGTGTAGCCAGAATTAAAGCCTCTTTCCTAAAAATGTGTCCTGTTGAAGTCATACGCTGCCCTTCTTAATATCAGAACATGAGGTATCTTCTATGTGGCATTGCCTGAAACAACTCTAACAGTGATCGCACTACATCTGATATATTTACCATGGAGAAAAAAGTGTCCCATGATAAGATGGGATACAGTTAAAGGCTCAGCTGGTAGGTTTTCAGATCTCATTGTGTAAATACAAATGGCCCTGAAATAAATGCTTGAAATTGTGAAAGTTGTGAAGCTTAGTGAGGGCAGCTTCGGGATCCAAACCTAGAACTGGCCACTCCTGTGGCTTGTCCTGCCCTCTTCCTGCCCACAACCAAGAAATCAAGAGGAAAAGGCAGATTTCCAGCTCCAAAGGCTGGAACTACCCTTGACAGAAAGAACAACCTTGATGCTGTCAGAGCACACTGGAGGTCCAAAGACTTTGGCTCCTTTCCTAACATTTGGACTTTGCTAAGTTGCTCTCTCCCCCAGTATTTTTCTTAATACACTGAAAATGAGCCACAAAAAATCTAACATTCCCCAGTGTTTGCATAAAAAAAAGAGATGTACTCATAAAATGCAGATGACAGGTGGCTTTCCTGTAGTCACAAGTCAGTGTAGTCGAATCACAAACATGTGCTGTTTGCTAAAAACAAACACATAAAATCAGATTGGTTCTGGCTCAAGACTAGTTTAATTAGTGATTTAAAATATGACACCTTGTTCATCAGCTCTCAGTTGTCATCTGAAATAGAATTAAAGTTAATTTGAATGCCAAAAGATCTCTCAATTTCTGAGTTGATTTTTCTCCTACATTCAGAGTCTCCTGTAATTAAGATTCTCTGTTATTATATCCTTTACTTAACCCCATCTTTTGTGACTTTTGTGACATTTTGTGATGAACATTCTTTTTTTTTTTTTTTTTTTTTTTTTTTTATCTACCAGGTCAGCAGTGGCAGTAGGGTCTTCCCTTCATAATTGCTTTGTTTATGTCAACAGTATTTGGGATCCCTATGAGCTTGCATCCCATCACTGTTCAGGTCCACAGCATTTAAACTTCTAACATCAGGCAAGGATGGAGCCATTATACCCGGTAATGCAAAGGCACAAATAAGATTAAGGTAATAAATATCAAATATCAAAGCAGCTTCAACACAGCATATATCAGAGTTGTGGAAAGAAAGATTTTTTCTGATTCATCAGCAGATCCAAATAATAAAAAAGCTTCCTGACCACTTAAATGAAATATTTTGTTTGATCCCCAAATGAACTGTTTTATTTTGAAATTGAGATTTTAAAAAATGTTTTCAATTTTGTTTCAAAGAAAGTTGAAAGGCATCTCAAAACAAAAAGTCGTTTTGCAAAGAAACACTGAATCCTTAATTTTGAAAATGTTACCACAAAAGATTTTGATTTTCAGGGAAATTTCTCGTCAGTTTTGTGTGTGAAAAAAAATAAAAATAAAAAAAATATGGTGAAATGGGACATTCCTGGAAAGCTTCAGTGTTGACAGATCTGCATTTTTGATCCATCAGAGTCCTCATGAAAAAGTATTGCCCACTCTATTTAGTCCACAGTTTCATAAACCAGATGCCATTCCTTCACTTTCCCAATAGTATCTACATTTTTAAGGTGAATGCAGTGCTTTCCTTAGAGAGAAGATGGCCATTAGGAGGACAAAGTGCTGCATTCAAACCCAGGGTGGCCACGTCCTGCACCGCAAGCCATCCAAGTTGCATTGGCTCTATGGAAATAATGCAACTCAAAAGAGTGTTTACAATAACAGGACAGTATTCTATCAATGGCAACTCATCAAAAATGTTTCCTAGCCTAAAACAAAGCAGGTTTATGACCAGCTGATGTTAGTGAAGTTTAGGCTTCCTGTTGCTCTTCAAGATCTGGTAATGTCACTGGACCTTACTGGGAAAGCTGTGCACCCTTGGACTTCCTCATACCTCAGCTATGGGAGCCTACAGAGGGATACAAACCCCAATCCATCCAAGAAATGCAAGATGCTGACTCACTGTAGATGGTTATGCCATTAACCTCTTAACTAAGTCTAATGTAAAAACCTTTTGATAAAATTTGAGGATTCGCTTTTTGTTGTCATTACAACGATTACTTTCTCTGAAATGAAACTCACTTTGAGACAGAATCAGTTCTGTATTTTCCACAAGTTTGGCAACTGTGTTAACATTAGCTTCCTTTGGTGTTTTGAGGAATGGAAAGGTAATTTCTGAGTATGGAGTGTTAGATACACTTTTGTTTTGAATGCCAGACAGAAGGATTTACTAAGATTAAAAAAATGGTAAATAAGTAGGAAAAATCACAATTGTATAATCTGTGTATATGTTTTTTCTTCTGAGAAACTCAAAGAGAGAATTATACCTACCCCTACCCCACAGAGGCCATGAGTTTACAGGGCTGTCTCATGCCAAGCATGTGTGGATGCCCCATCCCTGGAGGTGTTCAAGGCCAGGATGGATGAGGCCCTGGGCAACCTGGTCTTCTGGGAGGTGTCCCTGCCCATGGCAGGGGGTGGGAACTGGGAGATCTTTAGGTCCCTTCCAACCCAAGCTGTTCTGTGATTCTACGAGTCTATGTGCTGCTGGAAGGTTTAGAGAAGAAATCCTGTAGCAACCACACTCATCTTAGAGAGCAACAGGCAACGGCTGCTTTTCAGATTCATTTCTTTCCTCTGGTTCCATGAAGAAATATTTTATCTCTAATTATTATTTATTGTATCAAGAATGCTGATGTCAAAAAGATTTACAGACAAATGTTTTCAGCTTTGTGTCTGTGTGAAAGAAACAGACCCTAGGCCATCTGGAGAGGTTTGGTTGGGTGCTGGGCAATCTGAGAACCAAAGCTTTGATCAGTGATTCCAAAATGCAGGCAGAAAGCACGCCGTGCAGCCCCTTTTGGAGCTTTATCATTCCTCAGGTCCTCCTCCCCTGAGATGATCAGGTCGGAGCTGTGAACTTGAGCCTTCTCCAGTTGAGCAAGCCCTGGTGTCCAGGTCTCTGTCTTCCTGCATGAGCCCTGGGCTGGTGCTATCAGCACCTCTGCCTCCTTTCCTGGCACTGGCAGGACATGTGTGTACACCAGCTGAGTCCCCTGCCTTATTCCTCAGCCAGGCACCCCGCTCCTTGGTGTGGGCACCGTCTTGCTCCCAGGAGAAGGGCACCGCTCCTCCTCACCTCTGTTGCTGGCAGCTCCAGCTGGCCACACTGAGGCCTTTCGCAGATGTGAGTTTGATCTTTGGAGTCTAAGTCAGCACCGTGAACTTCACACCTGCAGCGGCTGCTTGATTTTTGAGTAGAGCAGGACAAGGTCTTGTGATGTCTGTGTTGCTCTTTGGATTAAGCCTCGAGAGACTGCTTTTAGGACTGAAATTGCGGTCTGTCAATCATGCCCAGCTTCTAGGTGCGTAAAAGGAGAGAAAGAAGAACACGCTGAGCCTGCCAAAATCCCTGTGTCAGCATGTGCTTTTTCATCACGAAATATCAAAGTATTAAGCGTTCAAACTTAATCCTGCAACTCTTCCTGCAGGACAAACAAGTCTCCGAGTCAATTGTGCACACAGAAAAGAGCCTCTTCCCTTAAAACTGGGAGGTGTTGTGTAGCAGAAACCCTGCCAGGCGCACGCATGCACGCACATCCAGCAACACACTGAAATCGGAGAACAACGGCGGGTGTTTTTTTTTTTTTTTTTTGCCTCTTTGGCAAAACGCGAGAGGGTGGAGACAGACACTTTGGCTCCACGTTCACCTAAAAACCCTTTCAAACTCCCCGCACGTTGAGCAACACGGAGGCAGGAGTTTCTGTGCTCGTTCCTGCGTGTTGACAGCGCGAGGGGAGAGCTTTAACAGGACCAGCTAGTTTCCTGTGGCGAGGCACGGCTGGACCAGGCGTACCAGCAGTGAGGCGCGGTGGCGAACCAGTGCTGCCGTGACGCTGGGAAGCAGCAGCGAACTGGGACGTGTTTTTGTGGGGATCAAGCTGTAGCTACCGCTCTGAATCCCAAACTGAATCCAAACCCAGGGCCACCACATGAAAGCAGTGTGAGGCTCCAGGTCTGGCTCACACCACCCTACGATGCACAAGAGATCGCCTGCGCGAGTGGAAAGGCTCTGGAGCTCCAAGCCACAGGGAAAATGGCTGTTTTGTGTGATTCTAGCCAAAACCACTTCCATACAGCGCCTGCTAACAAGGTCTGTGCTATGATAGTGTTACGTCCTGACCGTCTCTGATTTTTGTACAAGTTCTCAACTAAAAGAAGAGTTGTATCATTTTCTTGCTTGGACTGCTTGCAGTTGACCTTCCTGCCTACCTGAAGAAAATGTCCAAGAACAAGAAGTCAATGTGGTTTAGAATAAATAGAAGAGAAACTGGCCCCCAAGTGGGAAACTGCAACATGCTGCTTTCTTCTAAGGCAAATTTGCCAAGATGGAAATGCTCTGGAGGCGAAGGGATTACACCAGACATGAACCTGTCTTGCTGTGTTTTGTAAAAAATTGGGTGTGTAGAGTACAGCTGCCTTCAGGCATGTTCAGCCTGCAAAACCTGTTCACCTTGGTAGAAAATAGGATTTACTGCCCTCAACTGCATCATGAGAGCTCTACTCCCATACAGCACAGTATTTATGTTATTAAAAATCATTTATAGCATTGCTTTAAAATGTATACAAATGGAAAGAGATGCTTTTCCTGCCTCAGCAAGTGTTGAAGAAAACCCTGACCACAAAGACATGAAGCCAGAGCACAGCGGTCACCTGAGACTCACTGTGCATATGCAGTGCTGTAAGGTGGATCTAGTTCGTTACATGAAGTTAACACAAAATTCATTGACATGTGAGGCTGGTGTGACTATTCCTCGCAAATGGAGCATCTGCTGCTGCCAATTTAAATCCAGAAGTCCACATGCACATATATGCATGCATCCACACATGGACAGCGAAATATTGTTGGCATTTATGATGCAAACTTTTCCTTAATGACTGAGTTTCCCTGTTCCTTTTAATGGTGTACCAAGAGCACCAATAGCAAAAGTTCATGCTTCTGTTCTGTGATCGTATTGCACCTCTCTATTGCAATCAATGCCAGGTACATCTGTAGATTAAGATCAACCTTTAAACTATAAATAAACCCTCCATCTCTCTGATGACAATTCAGTTCTTTGCTCTTTGTTCACTCAGAGACATCACATAACATCGCAGAAGAAAATTTTTATTTACCACTTCAAAAATTAAATGTATGTCAAACTCTCCCCCCAGACCCAAATGAAAAATAAATAAATAAATAAATAAATAAATAACTACTAGGAGATACTGCTGGAAAGGATAAAAACCCAGATGTGAATATCTGACCAGCTAGTCTGTAGCTGGCCCAGTCCGCACCGTCACATGAGGTGTCTTTGCAGTGCTTCATGCTTGGTGCCACAGCTTTGAGATCATCTGGTGCACTTCCCATAGTGACTCACAGATGCATTTGGATCTGAGGGGAGGAGGTGAAAGGGGAGAAGGGATGAGCCTGTGTGTGGGTACACGCACAATGCAATTTGAGGCACGCAGGGCAGGTGATGAATCAAAGCAGGTAGGCTTTTCCAAACAGTCACTGGGAAGAGAAGGCTCCCAGAGGACGGCTGTCAGCAGCCTATCATAGGTGCACTGCAGGAAATACTGCCTATGTGGCCAAGGTCACTGGTGCTCTGACATAAGTGTTATATGGGGTGCTTGGGATTATATGATACGAGTATCCCCATAGCCCTCAAAAGAGAAAAAACAGCACATCGTTTTTTCAAAACATCCCCTCAGCACATTGAGAGGATCAGATGCCTTTGATATGAAGGAGTAAGGGCCTGGATACGGAGGGTTACCATAGCTCTGCCAGCACAAGGCAGCTTGCTCCACTGCGGGCGATGGTGTAGACTTAGCCTGGGGTGAGAACACTTTCAGGGGAGGATCTGGGGCTTGGTGGTGCAGGGCTAGGAGCTGAAATCCTCACTGGGAAAGGTGGGATGCTCCACAGAGAAATGGGTGGTGCTGAAAGCAAGGGCCTAGGGGTGGGAGTTTGAGAAACTTTTAGAAGAATTTAAGATTCTGCTTCTAAATCTGTGACTTCACCAATAAAGAGAGCAAGGGCCAGATTCTGATCTCAGTGATGTCACTGCAAATATGGATAATTCCTCTCACGTAATTCTGGAGGTGATAATCTTGCACCACTAAAGCTAATGGTGAAACTCTCTGTGATTCAGTGGAGTTGAGAAATCACGTCACCGAGACACCAGCAGCACGGTCTCAAATGCCAGTGTGTCAGAGTCCAGGAGCCCAGTTATGCTCTTGCCTGCATCTTGATCAGTAGCTTTAACCCAAGTGATCTGGGCTTGTGTGTGCTTTAAAATGAAGCTGTGCTGTGGTAATTATTTGAACTTCCATGGAAAATACATTAATTCAGCTCATTCTCATATGCCAGTTAGCATGCAGGACAACAGGACCAGAAACATACTGCAAGGGCCACAGTACCCAGCCCTGCCTGGTTGTAGGCAGCACCTCAAACTCCTTCACGAAAGGGAGAAATCAAAGTGGTACACGTAATCTGAAATAAAATCTCAACAAGAACTTGTAAAATGTCATTAATACATCCTTATCTCCTTTAGGCACCAGTTCATACGGCTTCTGCAAACACAGGTACAAAAAGAATCAGATCACTGATTTGGAATCAACTTGTAGCTGTGAAATTAAGTGTAAATGGTACACACACTTTGGGCAAATTTGCGGCATTTGAGAGTAGTCAGCTTTCTGTCAATATTTGTACTTCAAAAGTATTTAGTAGATGGGTTGGTGAAATCTATCTTACTTAAATTATAATGCACAGAGCAATAACATACTTGTATCATCATTGTGATATTAAGACTTGATCATATCTATCATTTAAAATTACCAAATAGCAACTATTCTGATGGCACAGCATCCATAAAGCTTCTTGAACAATCTATAGTCAGCAAAGCTGATAGCACCATTAACAAGATAAGAACCTAAGATAAAACACGTCTGTCAATAAATTGGCCCCTATGCAACCTTGACTTACTAAGCATTGCTAAATTGTGTGATACTAGGATAGTAGATAGTGGGGAAAGATGGCAAGCTACCTCCGTACTGGCAGCCAGATCTGTGTTGAGACATGAGCCTGTGGGGATGGCTTCGGGTAACCTCTCATCAGGTCCCTCCTGGCCAGTATCCCGCACCCCAATGACAAACAGACAGACAAACAGACTGGTGTGCAATCAGAGCTGGAGACACAGGACACATTAATTTATTTTTTTCCAGCTTGCCTTCCTCTTCAGTGCTGGAGCTCAGAGGAGTTTATTATAGGGAAAAAGTTATTTGACAAGAAAGAAAAACTAGTCAGAACTGAGTGGCAAGCATGAGGCCATGACACAATACCACAACATCAGCAGAAGGTCTGAGGAGAGAAGGTTTTAAAATATTTGTAATATTATCAATTCTTGCTGAATGCAGGTGTGAGGCTCTGTGGTGACCTTTGCCATTTGGGCACTTGGTTCTCTCTTCATAAGCTTTGCCAATAGGGGAACCTCCTATGGAGACAATGACTTGATGTCATATTTACAAAAAGAACAGAAGGAAAACGTGAGCATTCAGCTGCAACACCATTTTCTTTAGTTTCTTACCTAAATACCTAACAAAAAGAAGGCAGTTATTTCAACTGGACTGACTCCTAGACTAAAAGAGGGAATCTGTTCTCCTCCTACAGAAAAATGGTATGCAGCTGGGTTGTTAGAGACCAAGATGTAAAAGGATTTCAGCAGCATTCCCTTTATACTCTCTAGGGCATCCTATAGCATCACTCAAATGTTCAATGGGCAATGAACAGCTGCTGCCAACCCCATCTCCCCATGAGAGACTGTACCAGCCTCTCTGTGCTTCAGGCTTTCTTCGGCCAGTAGGATGGGGCTGTCCTTTAATGACTTCTCTAGCCTTCATGATGCTGGAAAACAGAGTCTGCTGTGGAAACATGGAGTATGTGGAAAAACAGGGATCCACCCAAATGGTCAGGGACTCACCTCCTCTTCCCATGACAGACTGGTGAACCTGCACTGCAAGTGGAACTCACCAGAGCCCATCGCATGCAGCACCATCACCTGCTCCCCACCAGGAGAGTCAACATCAGAATTTGTAACTCCCTTTCACCTTACCTGTAACCATAGTAGTAAACAGTTGTCTGTCTAGAAAGTGTTCGTGCCTTTCTTGATGGCATCCAAAAAGAAGTGGCACCTCCCACTGCAAAACAAAATGAAGGGGATGAAAATAGCGGAGGGAGAAGCAGCTAGGGAAGACATGGTGTGTCCTTCTCCCCAGAAGGACCTGACCAACTCTTTGGAGGAAAGATAGCGCTAGAGCCAATAATAAAAGCTGCTTGAAATTTCTGCGATGTTTATTGTTCTTTGCAATAAAACTTAACAAGGGTTTACACAAGTTGTCCTCAGAAACATTTACAGTTTCCACACATTTCTGTTTTATTTAGTATCTTCTGATGGATGTCTTCCATTTCACAAACTGCACAAATAAATATTACAGCCACAGATCTCTGACAGTATCGTATTTCCACGCATTTCCCTTGCATCTCCCAGCAGCAGGTGACATTGCCCAAGCCTGCCAGCAGTGTCTGGCTATGACTCTTCTGACCTCCTTATCGGGGTAGGCAAGGAACAGGCCATCGAATATTGTGAAACCCTTGCCTCATTCTGGGAAGGCATCCGCAGAAAGTATCTGGGGACACTGCCCTCCAGGCTTCCCCCTTGAGTTTTTCCACTGTTAGTAATGCTGGTATGGTCCAGAGACAGCAACAGGGACTGCTGCTGGCAGTGTTTGCACCACCCTGGCCTGTGCTGGTTCATGCTAGGTGACAGAGGAGCAGGAAGGCCGAAGGAGGTTTACACAAGCCTTCCCCCCCACAGCAGCATCTGTGGCAGTGACCTTGCCACATTGCAGTGAAAAACTGCTGGGGGGAAGTCGCTGGAGGCTGCTCTGCAGGCCCGGGGCCTGCTGGCTGCAGGGAGGTGTATGTTTGTATGTCGCAGGCACTGCCCAACCTGCAAGCCCTGAAGCCAGGCCATGGGCCAAGGTTGGACTGAGGTACTCTAGAGGGGCAGCCAGAAATCTCTGTGAACCGTGGGCACCCTTCTCCACCACTGCCTACTCGCTGCCATTGGTTTTACCGTCCTAGCTACCCCATTGTGTATGGACACTGGTGCTGCTTTTCTGCTTTGCCTTCCTAGGTATCAAAGTGAAGGAGTATCCCTGCTCCCTCACAGCTCTTCCCAATGACTGAAATGCAAGTTGAGCTTTCTCTGACTTTTTACAATCCATGTGTCTTGATAATGCACAAGAATCATATTTTGAGAGTGATGCATATCGTGGCCCTGATGGTTGTTTACATTCGTTGCCTATTTAGTTTTATTTGTGTTTGAATTTGTGGGCTAATTACACAGGCACACACACAAAGACTGAGCCACTTTGGCCCGTTCCCAGAGATAAAGTAACCTAAAGCATGCACTACCACCGTGCTCAAAGGCTTGCTCCACCATTTATCTGATAGATCTTTAAAACAAAATGTTTTAATACGCCTTCAAATGAAAATACAGAACCACCATAACACGGGTTACCATGCCAAAGGCAACCAAATCACAACACATCAAAGCCTCTCCCAGTGTAAGTCACACCACCCTGGGGTGCCCATCTGAAGCTCCAGAAACCACAGCTCTCCTTCTGTGCGGACACTGGCACACCGCAGGGCATTTCTCATCCCGGAGTAGGTGTCCGTCCTCCCAGTTTGCCGTGGTCCTGCCACTCTTGCTCACCCAGGGCAAAGATTGTGGCATGTAAATGGTGATGCTTCTTTTTACTGCGTCATTCACAGAGTGCCTGGGAAGTCCCAGGAGGGAAGTCCACCCAGATGGGATACTCTTCAGGCTGGGAGTGTCTGCCAAGAACTTGCCTGTCTCCGACAGTCTGGGCCAACTGGGATTTCCTTTGAATGCTTTCTCTTTCCTATGTAGCCAAATATCCCATTAACCTTTTGGGAGCCTGACCAGGGAATCCAGAATGCTTCTGTAAATTACACATTTAGGGAAAATATTCTGGGCCACACCTTTGGAGGAGGTGCCGTGGTGTGGCCGCATGTCAGCATTATGGAGGGGAGCACCCAAAGGAGGGAGGCTGCCAGCAGGTAGTGAGCGGAGAGCTGTAGGGTTATGGGACACACGGTTAACTTTGTGTTTTGAAAACCACCTGTTCAGTGGAAAAATAAAATATGAACAGGATTTTTGGAAGTTTATGAACCTTGCTTAAGAGAGATTTTAAAGATTTTCCTTTTCTTTGTAACAGAGAGATAGCCAGGGAAAGAACCTTCCTTCCTTCTGCTGTGTCAAGTCAGTCAGAGCAGGTGACTTGAAGGTGAGAGGAGAGATTTTATGGTAAAAAAACTCCCCAGGCTGGGGAGAGGATGGGAGGGGACTCTGGGCATAGGTAGGGCAGGTCATACTTCACTTTCAGCAAGTCACTGAATTGGGTGCCAGCACTTCCCATGTTTTCACTAAACTCAGAAAAATGCCAGAAGATTATAGGGTTTTAAGAACTGTATTTTCACTGTAAAGGCATTTAAATTTTGTTCTTAAAATTTGTAGTCTACAGACCTATGTTCGGCCTATTCTTCAGTTAGGCTTTAAGATCTGTCATGTAATACTGAGTATTTTTCTTCCTAAGCTGTGGTAAGAAATATGACTCATTTTATGTTTGGTAGCATCACAGCTAAGGCTATTAAGGATGTCTTCAAAAGATGGATATTGAAATGCTGAAAAATACACCAAGAAGGAGATGGTGTTCATTTTTTTTTTAAGCTAAAACTCACATAATTTATATTAAATAATAGTGATCAAGACTTGAAGAAGCGGCTAGTGATTTGAGGTGTCTGGTTCTGCAGGGGCATTTGTACCCCTAGTGTATTAGGACCTGGAACCAAAAATTGTCAATACTGTTGCAAATAATACCCTTGTAGAGGTTAACATTATATATACATCTATACATATATCTACACATGTATACTGGCTGAGATAGTGCTTAAGAATAATAGGTGACCAAACACTGGCACACGTTGCCCAGAGAGGCTGTGGGGTCTCCTCCTTGGAGATCTTCAGAAGCCACCTGGACATCTCCCTGGGCACCCTGCTCTGGGTGGCCCTGCTGGAGCAGTGGTGGGACCAGGTGGCCTCCAGAGATCCCTGCCAACATCAGCCGTTCTGTGACGCTGTGATGGATCTGAGGACTTACACAACCTCCTCTGCTTTTGTTTTTGCTTTCACCTTTCTTTCTACTTGAAGCCAGCCATTTTTTCGGTTGTGGCACTGTTTCTACTGCTAACCAACAAAAAGCTTGAGGGGACCAAACCACTCTGGGCTGCAGCCAGCTGGGCCTGAGGTGCTGCTGTTGCTCCAATACAACTGAAAAAGTCCTGGCAGTCACCAGTGCAGAGGGACATAGGACGAAACACAGCCCAGCCTGCAACAGGTTCAGCATTCATGTAACCACTTGGGAAAAGGTTAGAGGATATGGTGATGAAACCACCTCCATGTTGTCTGTGCTTCACGCCCACAACTGCAAAGCTATGTGCTCCTGGTGAATACAAGCTCAGAGTCATCCTTGGAGGAAAAAGTCCTACCAAAGTTCAATTTTGTAGGACGCAATTTTTAACCCATAAAACTTCAGAAAATTCAACACCTCACATCAAGGTGAAATGAATTTGCCTTATCCCCAATATTAGGAAGTGTCAGAACTCAATCTCCAGACAGTGCTGTGACCCTTTGAAAGCATTTTTGTGGTCAGGGTTTGCTTCTATGTCTAAAATTAACTTCAAAGCAATTTTTCCCCTTTTCTAAAAAAAAAACAGCACAGGGTTTAGGTTCATAAATAAAAGAAGGCAAAGTAAAGGAGACTAGATCTTAGCACTTCCAAAAGCAAAGGAGATTAAGAAGTTTTTAAAAACTGCTTTATGAGCCATGGACCCACGGCCTTCCCTTGATCTGTGTGTGCATGAGAATGAAAAATGGCATGTCTAGCTGGAAAGATCTTTCTTAGATTGCAAGATTCTTTTAACATTGTAAGCCCTCTTGAGAAGGCAGGCTCCACCTTTCCCCTCCTGGGTCAGGCTTAATGTACTATTGGCACTTAATGCACAATACTAGGGACTATGGACCTATGTTTTCAGCGATGGCTCATTACCATTTATCTGTATAAATTCCATAGTTCCCAGCCATGAAACCTGAGATTTGTATAAATAATAATGGGAATGTTTCAAGTTATGCCCCTCCACTTTCCCTGGCATGCACTCTTGTAAACAGGCACAATTGCTATTACACAGTTTTGAGTGATTACATGATAAAAGTGTTCATCTGGAAATGGCAGTGAGATATGCAACCTGATTTGAGCCTGGGGACTGGCAATAGGATTATGATTTACAATGTTAAAAAATAATAAAAAGGAAAATGAAAAGGTTTTGTCACTTATGATGGCACAAAACTCTGAAAAATTGGCCTTTAATTCCAGTGGTAGGCTAGGACTGAAGAATGAACCTATTCAAGAGCCCATCTGCACAGCAAGATTCCTGTCCCTCAAAGGTGTTCTTGTCCCTGTCGGATGTCTGGAGGGGTAATCCTGCTGAATATTTGTTGGTGCTGCTTTCTCAGGATAGCCCAAAAAACCCTACATCAAGTAAGTCCCCATGGACATGATGCCACATCCACTACAATCAAAGGAAAAGGCTGGAAGGGACTTGGATGGCCAACTCACTGTATCCATGCAGTCCTCCAGAGATTTGTCCAACTAGTTCATAAGGTTTGTAGTATCCGGTGCTTCACTGCTTTGCCAGACAGCACATCTCAGTGCTTCACTATCTGTAGTGTTAGAAGGCTTTTACTGAAATACCTAGCCTGAGTCTTTCCTGATACAATGAAAGTGTGTTGATGCTTCTTGCCACTACAGAAATAGAGGTCAGTTGTTCCTCTTCTTGGCAAAGGCCTTGTACGTACTTGAAGATGGATCTCCTTCGGTGTCCCTAGCCCAATTCCTTTGACGTCTCCTCAGTCCCTCCTCAAAGAATACACACCAATGTGACAAAAATCTTTACTAAAGTTGAGCTAAATAATCCTGCAAGACCCTGTGACTGTTTTCCTGGTTATCCATTTATTAGGTTAATAGACTAACAGGATCAATTTGTGGTGGATTAGGAAAGTCTGGTTTCATGAATCTCTTCACCGTGTTTTGGTCTTGATTAATGTAAACCAGGTACTGAAAAACAAACACTCCATGAATTCTGAGGGGTCCTAAATTCAGTTAAATACAACCCAGCTCCAGAAGCGAAATTGGCATCTTTGTATGTGACTTCAGCCCACCAGGTTCAAAGGATTGCATAAATGCAATACTCTTTAATTTTCTAGCTGTACTTCCAAGACATGCACTGACATTTTCTCTGTCACCTCTTGAAGGCTCCATTCCACTTACAAACATTATATGTGTGTACAGTAGGTCTCAGTATGAAAAGGTGAAATCTTGATTTCTATTATTTTTAAGTGGATTTTTTTTCCCTGCAAAACTGTAAGTCAGAAGCATACAATTGAAAGGATGGAGTAAGGTAACAAATGTTAATTTCATTGTATGGTCTATTATATATTGGAAGTGAAAGCCCCAAATCACACGCTTTTCAATGTGACACATAATATGATTGCTCTTCAATATTGGCCTGCTTTATTTCCGAGATTTTAAAAATTACTTTGTGAATACTCATACTGATAATAATAAAACGATTGCCTGAGAAGTGTGAATTACATTTAGCCTTTTCAATGAAGCACTTAGTGGGCTTTGTGCCGGGTGGGCGCAGCCTTAGAAAAGGCCTACCATTTGACTATGAAAACATGGCTTAGTTCCAGTGCTAACAACATGGTTCTGCTAAAATAACTTTGGTGGGTGCAGCGACCTATAATTTTTGTAACATCATTGAAAAAGATGTTTTCCTAACAGCAGTGTTACTTGTGTACTGGATGTTTTTTCATACACATTAATATTGGTTCGATTAGATATTTTCAGCAGAAACAGTGAAGGGTGATAGCACTCAGATCCCATGTTAGTAGTGCTCAGTGCTCAATTCTATTCTCTCTCCATTTCACTTTTTCTTTTTTTTTTTTTTGGGGGGGGGGGTGGGGTGTTTTTTTGAGTGGGGTGGGGATGGAAATCTCAGCAGAGCAATTTGAGTCACATCATCCATATACTATCAGATGGTATAAAAATGTGATTTGGGAGAAAATATAACACTGTGTATTCAGAATTACAACCTGAAACAGGCACTGGGAGAACAGAAATTGTTCCTCTGACCCTCTTCTCACTCAGCCTAGTTACAGAGAAGCTTAATTCCTAATTGCCACCAGAGTGAAATCTGGCCCAGGGAATAATATATTTGCCATCAAGCCACAGTGGTATTTTTTTTTCCTTCCTTTTCAGCTGGCATGAATGGTGAGGCTGATAATCCTTCCTCTAACTGGTGTATCCTCTAACTGGTGTCATCACTGCCGTCAACGAAAAGAGGAACATAAAATGCCACTTTTTCAGCTGAATTGTGAGGCACTATGACTGCACAACGTGAAGGGCTCCCTATTAGTCTGCATGCTTGCTGTAAAGGCGTTGGGAGAGGTGTTTTTGTATCAACTCCAAAGGATTTGGATGAGAGCAAATGCCCTTTTCACTTTTTGGTTCCTTTTGCCTTGATATAATCTTGCTATCTGAAACCCCAAGGGGAAATATTTCAACACAGAGACAGTCTTCAGTGATTAAACTGTCATGAAACACAGACGAAGCTGGTAGGGTTGATTGGCTCTCACTGTGCCTTGACGCAGCTGTGGCTTGGACGAAGCTGAACTGGTTATGAGTCAATCAAAGGAGGATGGGATTATGCCAGAGGTCAGGGAACCAGCTAGTTAGAGAAGGAAAGATGTCTACTTTTTCCTTTTTTTTTTTTTTTTTCTTTTTTTTTTTTCTTTTTCTGGTGAATGAAGGGGTCCCACTGCTGTCCCTACTGTTGTGGACTGCCAAGACCACTGGGGTCTGGTGCTTCTGACCCTCACCCTCAGCAGGGCCAGTGTCAGGGCTCTGGAGGGTTTTTGTGCAAGAGTTGGTCACAACCTGTTTTCTAGATTGTTTCTGCACGCAGGCCAGGAGTACATGTTAAATGATTCCTATATGGCTTCATCACTGGAGCATCTGCACAGCTGCAAATCAGGGATAATGTTGGCAAGGGTGACTCCTGTCCTTCCACCTCTAATCTCTATCCCATTTTCTTTGCACTTTATTTTATCCGTACTGAAGGAACTGGATCTCAGCCATATGAGATGGTGTCCTTCCTTGTCTAGCAGTAAAGAGGTTTCGACTATGGACTCCAAACCATCTCATGCTGTTGAAAAGCGAGGGGACTGTGGAGCTAAGTTGCTGTCTCAGTTCACCAAAACCCTTGATTGGTTGACCAGAAAATTATGCCACCCATAATGGTTTATATCACCCAGTCCAATTGGCCTACCGGTACGCTACCTGTTTTAGTAAAGCCTGTCTGCTTCTTGTGCTTGGAAATGTTCCTCCTGTAGGAGGAATGCACGAGGACCATCACATTAGTCTCTGAATAGAGAGCTTCGTAAACTTTCTCAATCACGCTGGAAAGAAACATAGCGTCAACACTTAAGAGAGACTGGAGATTGTTCAAGGATGGCTATTTAAAAGCATAGAAATAGCTGGGAGCAAATTATGTCATGACAACACCTCGTGATGCACTTCATGCAAAAGTGTCTGGCTGTTAAATGGTCACACCGCAGCGCTGGCTAAAGTTGTGGGGGACTTTCTTCAGGAAAAGTGAAGTTTCTAATAAAAACCCCTAAGCACTTTGAATAATTGCTAACAATAACGTGGACTATAGTGCTTCAGTTGTACAGTTCAGGAACATTAAACCTCTTAACCTTTGAGTTGCCTACTTGATTTTAAATGAATATGATACTCAAGATGATAACAACTGTGCTGCTTCGTTCTTTATTAAGGACACACATGATTTCTCCTCTGCACATTAACGCTCTCATTATAATAATAAAGAATGGCAAAAATACAGGTATCAAAAGATTATTAGTACCTTCTAGACACAGTCTTTTCACAGTTCCTGTTTCTAGAACTACACCACTCTAATTAGCGTAACAACTATTGCTACATTCAGAGTGTCAACAATAACATTCGATGACACAGAAACCTCGAAGAGACTCATTTCCACTATTGTTCTGCCTGGAGTTTGTTTGAAAAATCTATTCCATGTCTGCTCTTCCACTGTGTTTCTTCTGCAGTGTGCAGAGAAAAGCAACAACAATAGCATCCATTTTGTTGGGTTAAGGTGAATTGATCTGTACATCATAGGAAAAATCTGCTTTCTTCCAGAACACTGCTGCGCAAACACTGCTGCATCCAACATGAACCATTCTGCTGGGGTGAGACGCATTTGCATGCTAAAAGATCTTCACATCCAAATGTAGATGCCACACAAAAGAAAAGACAGACCAAGAAGAAAAACATGTTTTGCTAAGAACAACAAAGGCAGCTCAGCTTTTAGTAACAGATAAGATAAACTATTTTGCCCAGATTCAGCTAGCTATGTAAAGTGTAACATTCCTACCACAGGACTTAATATAGATGTGGGTTTTGTGAACCAAAACTCAAAGGACGTTTGAGAAAGGTACTCAGCTTGGCTGCCCTAAGCCTCAGCAAGGTGCAAGACAGGTTGCTGCATACAGCAGGCTCTTGGGGCAGTCGGTCAGAGGTTGGACTCGATGATCTTGAGGTCTCTTCCAACCTAGAAAATTCTGTGATTCTGTGACATGGCCAGGAGAGATGAACTGAACAGTGCTGAGCTCTCACCAGCTCCAGTCAGCTCCAAGTGCTGTGGCTGTGTATGCCTGTCTTTACTCCCTGCGCCAAATAACCATGGGAGCAAAGAGGCCTCGACTATTGACTCCAAACCATCACATGCTGTTGAAAAGTGTTGAAAACCACTTCTGGCTTTCAGACAGGCAGCCCAAGGCAGCAGGGCACCTTTTCCCTAAGCAAAATGCTGCTGGATATCTCCAAATTGGAATACAAGGCAGTGTGCTCCAAAATCAAATAATTTTCTCTTAAAATGGCAAGAAACACTCTTACCACAAGAAAGATTTGACGAGCAGGCACAGACCCGATTAATTGGACTGCTGGCAACCCAAAGCAATTCCGTGCACCGAGGTTTGAGGAAGGCAGAGAAGCACTTTTGTTTTTCTATAAACACTGTGTAAGATTTCAGCCCACCCTCAGGACATCATCGATTCTGCCAGTCACGTTCTAGCCACCCTCCTCTATAACTCAAGGCAAACTGCATGTACTGAGGATCTGATTTTTAGCAGAGGGTTAAATATTGCTGTGCAGCCCTCACCAGATGAGCCCATTACATGGATTTTTTCAGTTCCATTAGATCTCTCTTGGTTTTATTACACTCCTTCATTTCCAGCCCCCACCTCCTTCAGATCCCAGTTTCAGAATTTCAGAGATTAGCCTTATTTACATGCAGTGGATTTGGACTAGATTCACAAAGAAGTTTGTGAAGCCTAGCACCGCTTACCTGCCACTGTGCTTTTCAGCACCACCATTTGCATTCTCATTGAGCTGCTGTGTACGCCTGGAGGTATCTATTTCCCTGCCAGAAAAATTCCTAAATAGTGGCCCAGAACCTGCCAAGGTCTTAACCATGTGAGCCTCCAAGCACCTAACTCACATCTAAGCTTTTCTGAGATCTGCAAACAAAGCATTACCCCCCCTTGCCAGGCCTGACCTGACATGCTTTTTCAGAGCACGCCTTCCAGATTAGGCAGCATGCAAAACTCAGGAAGAAAAATGGTGCTGCAGCGGTCAGAGCGCCCACGCAGCACGTGTGAAACCAGGTTCATCCCCTTCGAGCCAGGGGAGCCTGCCTGCCTTACACGCTCCTGCCTCAAGTCGTTGTGGCTGGCCTTTCTACTCCTCCTCTTGAAAACGTGCCTGTGGGTGGGCCAGTCAGGTACTCACTGGGCCAAGTGAGGAGAAGAGAGAAGTCGTCAGCAGTCAGCATGGGTGAAAACACCAGCTGTGGCTGTACGGCACCAAAGTGAGAGCCACCCTCTCTCTCACGCTTTATCTTCTCTGAAAGGGTCACTGCACAAGAGAGGACTTGCTGCTGCAGAGACAAGAGAGATGCTGTCTATCAGCTTGGACAGTGCATCAAGCTCTTTTTAAAGGACAAGGTTTAAGTTTCTCTATCTCCTCGTTATTTCCTTCTGCCTGTTTAGCATCCTATTTTTTGCTGTCCCCCCTTTTTTTCAGTACAGCAGCTTTAGTGCAGTATATAAACAGCTTCAGATCCATCAGGCAACACCCCCAGAGTCCTTTTGAATCTTGTTCGGAAATCACTCACTGCCCTTAGCTAGTGCAGAGCCATTCTTGAAATGTCCAGAAATAGGATTATGTGTTCCCATGGTACTTCTCTGTCAGGATAACTTATGTAGGGCTTTTCAGGTCTCGACAACCTGGTTCAGCATCAGCGGACCTTCTGTCACTTTATAAATACGAACACTGGGCATCCCCTGCTATCTAACCCTGCTGGTTAATTTGCAAGTAGCACCCTTTGTCCTTCACTCAAACTTACCTTAAAAACACTTGGGACCCCTGTCATGGTCTTCCATCCTTGTACTAAACATCAAAAGAGACATTTTGGGTCTGTCAGTGGGCTGTTATGTTCGGTAGGGTAAAGAAAAGAGAGATAATGTTTAACAACTTCAGAAGTTTGGCAGAGGATAGGAGGAAGCAGTTGGTCTTCAGTCTCTTGGGAATCAAGAAAAGGGAAAAAAGGTTGCCTCTGTCACTTTAGGACAGCTATGTAGGTTGCTGGGTACATCTGGAAGCATCCTCAGTGTCTGAAGGTCAACCCAAATTATATTCTAAGTGGAATGAAGCATTTTTCCATGAGCTTAAAAAAATCACAGAACCAAGGAAAGGGCCCTGTATGCCTGTTGTGACTTCCTGCCTGTTGTGGGATAGCTGTCCCACAGCTCCTTTGGATTACTGGTTAGATTTATTGTGCTTTGAAAGATGCAAGGACCAAGCTGCATGAGAGCAGATCTCAGGAAGTCTAGTCATAATTATTTTAATCCTTATTAACAACCATTCCAAGTCAGAATAGTCATGGAGCAAGTCTTAGTAGAAAACAGATTTGCTCAGTCACTATGGGTTTCATAAAGCCCTATCAACACAACCAACTGGCAATGGAAATGTTTGGCAAGCATTTCAAACCATATTAAAAACAAAAACAATCAAACAAACAAAACAAACAAACATATTTTGCTTTCACAAAATGTTGACATGTGTCTGATATGTTTGAGGAAAATGCCCAATGCTGTATCTCACTACAGGACGTGGGGCCCGACTCTAGGCAGAGAAGGACAAGAGGGGCAGCTATGACTGCACAGACTGCAGGGCCCATTCATCCTGAGCACCTTGGCAAGGAACTTTCCCACACCCATCCTCTACCACCATTTGTTGTACCTCTACTGAGGTAGAGACATCCTCTACTCTAGGTCTGCTTACACTTAAGTGAATGGAATAACTCATATTCTGTTAGAATCACTGAAAAATTTGTGGCTGGTAGGGATCTCTGGAGAAAGCCCAACGGGCTGTTACTGTCATCCAGGACAACTAACCTCTTTCTCAGGCAATCTGCTCCACTGTTTTGCTACCATTACTCCTCAAGAATCCTTCCCACTAAAGCTCATGCCTTGCTTTATCCCCTACAAACATGCAGGACAAATCTTTCCTTTCATCTGTGCAACAGTCTACCACAAAGTCTCGTTTTTTCATCCTTTTTTTTTTTTTTTTTTTTTTTTTTAGGGCTAAGAAACCCCAGTTATTTTGCCCTTCCCTCAGAGGTCCTGTTTCCTCCTGCCCTTCTCCTAGTTGCTCCGTGAAGTCTTCCTATTTTTCCTGTGTTATTCTGGAATTCTTCATGTACAGGCACCCCAAGAAACAATGCTTTGGTCATCTGAAAGCCAATTCTCCAACAACATAAGCTATACTTTCCTGAATACATGGGAGCAGGATCCAGATGCTGCAGGTATTCCATATCTCACCTGATGGAAGAATAAGCCCAATGTGGGTGAAGAGGGTGAGGGGAGGATATGGGTCCCAAGCAGTCCAAGAAACCAGGTGCATGCAGTCATGTTTGGCTGCTATTTGCTTGACTGTGAGAGAGCAAGTGGCGTTTTGGCAGCTGCAGGAGGCAGTTGGCAGGAGACAGGGCATCCTGGGTTGCTCCTGGCATGGCAGCTCCATACACATCCCCTTAGTGCCTCTCAGCATTGTAGTTTGGAATAGGGGAGGATACATATTCAGCACTCAGGAGCTGGGATGAAACCAAAGGAGATTCAGTCAATCCACAGCGAGGACCTTGCATTTCAGTAGTACCCACACGTGGCATGCTGTTAAAAATAACTGCTTAGCAGCAGTTATTTTGGCTCCATCCAGGAAAAAAAAATGAAAATATCATGTGGTAAAATTCAAATGTAGTGTTGAATGTGGACAAGCGAAAGAATGTTGAGACCAACAACAAAAAACTCACCAACTTCGAAAAGGCTAGGAGCTGCCTCTTTATTTTAGTACGGATACACCCATGCGATGAATGCCGTGAGATTTTATAATCATGGATGCTGTGACTGAAAGGACTTGTCAGGTCACTCCGTCTGTTCTCCCAAATAATAAATAATTTGTTCCTTAGTGATATCAGAAAGGAATTACAGCTCATACCGAATTCAATTATCTGCCTAAAAAGGCAACGAGAATCTGAGGACTTGCAAGCAACCTTTATCATCTTATTTATTTCCAGGTGATTTCCTGAAAGTAGTCACAGCTTGATGCTTTTGTGAGGTCCCATAACTCCCTTCTCAGAGAAGATGTATTTAAAGTAATCATCCATTTATGCCATTTATACCTGGCAGATAACTGAACACTAAGCACCATTTTAGATTTGTCTGATGTAAAAAAATTTGAAAGAGATTTCCATGAAAATAGGATTTCAATGATATTTTGGGGAAAACACTCTGCTTATACCATTTCTTTAATTTAGGAGCTAAATTGCTACTAATGGGCAATGGAAGAGCCTCACGTGGGGCTTCCGTGCGCCGTATCCTCCTTTAACCATGGTGGTGGGGTCAGTTAAGAAGTTTCTCTTTGCTCCAAGGTACTTGCAGTGCCGTGGAAATCAATGGAATTACAGCAGCACAAATGGGAGAAATGCAGTTGTGAATCAGACCCTGAGCTAGCAGCCTATTTTAAGTCATGTTCAAACTGTGTTAATTGGCAAAAGATAAAACAGCCCCACTGTTTGTTTTGCTGCTGAAAGGAGTTTGTGTTGAAAACCATGACTAAATAATAATTAACAGGCTTCAAGTAATCAATCAATAGCATTTCATGAAATTAAGTTGTAAACTAGAATCTTGGACTCAGCTTTAAAGTTCGATGTTTTGGGCTTTTTTGTTTTTGTTTCTGTTTGTTTGGGTGTTTTTTGGGGGGCTTTTTTTTTTTTTTTTTTTTTTTTTTTAAGACAGCAATGATGCAAAGCTGAAACTAAATCCAGGCTTGCACTTGATTAGCAATTCCTTATTGTGGTTTTACAATGTTAAATTTGTACAAACAGATTAAGTGTGTTTTTTAAGCTGTTCCTAAATAGCCTGGGAACTAAGAATTAAGTGCAGATTCTGCCCAGCCCCTCAAAAACCAACACACCCTTCTCCAAGCCCAACACCTGCTGTTAAAAATACATCACACAATGGCTCTGATCTTATATACCAGCAGATGTGAAGATGCCCAGAGGTCTCTCAGATGTTTGTGTTCCTGGGTCACGTGAGGGCACCAGGAAAGGGAGGGAAATTATGCTGGAATTCCAAAGGTCACCGCTGGACAAAAATAGTGAAAATTGCACACATGTTGGGAAAAACAAAGGTTCACAAAACTGGAAATTCGCCCAGGAAGACTTACTGAGGGCAATGTTTCATCCCTGAATTAAGAAGAAAAAGAAAGGGGAATACAGTGTGAAGAAATGGAAAAGAATGTCACCAGGAGAAAGAAAGGGCTCTTAGGATCAGCCTCTAGCCTCAAGCTGAAAATAATTAACAAGTTACAGCCAAAAAAAAAAAAAAAAAAAGGAAAAGCTTTCCTCTCTTGCAAGACTTCCCTGGGTGAGCTCTTAAATATTCCTACCTGCACCTAGATGGTAAATTTTCAGGTTACGATGAAAAACTACACTTTTTGTTTCCAGCACGCCTGACTGGCCTGAATTTGCTTTCTCTGTGCATTTTTAGCTAGGGGAAGGGCCTAGAATTTGGCCCCACAATTTTACTGGTGTAGTCACCCACATGATAAATCTGACTGATTTTAGGGAGATTATTCACACCGGCAAGGCATCATTTAAACCAGAAAATGCGTGGCAGCTCATCCCCCAGTATTAGCCCTGTGTGGATCGGCATGCTTTTCCTCACACCAAGGCAGGTCTCACACAGTCCCTGCTGGAGGAATGGGTGCTTGAAATACTCTGGTACACATGTGGAGGGGGTGAAAGCCCCAGCCACGCACACACAACACATGGCAGTGTTAACAGCGCTCAGGGCTTCTCAAAATAATCAACCAAGCAGCAGTGACACAGCAAAATATATCATAATCACATCAATTATGCAATCACTATTTTGTGAAAACAAGCCTCTGGGATTTCTTTTTAAGTAATCAAAGAAATATCAGACAGGAAAACAACGAACCTTCCTATTACAAATGAGCAAGTCTCCACTGGGGAAGAAAAAAATAAAAGGGACTGGAAACTGGCCCCAGACGTGCCACAAAAACACTGAGCTCTGCCTGCAAGGAGATGACTCCAGGCCCTGGCATTCAGCCCTGGGAGAGGACAGAGATGCTCAGTGCCAGCTCTTCTGTGCCCGCTGCCCACCCGTGGTCCCGAGGAGGTGGGGAGTGGTGGCAGTGCCACCAGCGAGTGGGGCCTTGCCAAAACCCTATTTTGCCACAACCCCTTGAAAAATGTGTGCAGTGCTACATGCACAGAGGCCTTGGAGGATGCCTCAACCTTCTTTCTCCCCGCCAAACTCCTGTGAGTGCTCCTTCCCGAGCTGCTCTGCACCAGGGGTGTGCAGGCCTCGGGGCTGGGTTACAGCTGTTGTGACCACAGCCTGCATTTGGCAGCAGAGCTTTGGAAGGAACTATAAAGAAACATTTTGCCCTGCAGCTAAAAATCCTGATAAAATCTGCAAGCATGTGAATGGCAAAGGGGGAAAAAAGGGTCAATTCAGTCCTCTCCCTTCCTCTTGAATTTTCAGATGCCCCTGGCCACTCGCTGGGGCAATCAGGCATCACTGCTTGTCCTCTATGCCTCTTTGTCGTAAGAATGACTATGCTGGGGTGCAGTCCCTGTGCTGTGGCAGCACCCAGGGCTTCCACACAACAGATACAGTGCTATACAGTACAGACTAAAACGTACACAGTGTGTGGGCCTGTGTGCCCATAGTGGTGTGAGGGGCAATGGCAGGGAAACCCAGAGCAATGGAAACGTGCCCTTGGTGCTGCAACAAGCTCTCTTCTTGGCCCACCAGCAGCTCGCCCAGGTCTGCTGCTTTGGTGAGGGCAGAAGAAATTTTCTCATTTATTATTTGGCCCCTGCTCAGGCCATGTCACAACGTTTCAAAATCCCCTGCCAGCCTTTGCAGGAAGAGGGAGCAATGTTGGCTAGGGCTGGGTCCAGGGGCCGTGGGCCAGTGCGTGCTGAGGTAACCAGGCCCCTTGGGGCAAGGATCCAGCAGCAGCGGGTAGCGGGGCCCTGCCTTGCTGACATCAAGCGTGAATAATTGGGCTTTCATGTGGCTGAAAGGTGGGAGGGCGAACGCGGCAGCCCAACACCTTCCTGCCCGGGGCCAGGGCACGGGCAGCTGCCGGCTCCCACCCCTTCCCTCCAGCCCTCCTTTCAACCTGGGGCTGGGAGGCTGGCCTTCCCCACCCCTCGCAGAATGCTTTGAGCTCCAAGGAGCTCATAAATGCACGCCCCCAATGCTTCTGGGGTGTCCCTGCCTCCACCTGGCCTCTACTGTGTTGGGGTCCCCATGCTGGCCAGGCCACCAAGAGCACAGGTCATGAGGGGGACATTTTCCTCAGGCCCCACCAAGGGGTGACCAGAAAGGATTGAGTATTTCATCAAAGGTTGGTGCTTAAACACCTTGGATGCACCTGAACAGCCAAGCCCCAGATTCTGTAGGAAATCCCTACAGAGCTATGGTTTCTTTGGTGGTACGGGACATTTCCCTCTTACATCCCCTATCACAGCCACCTGCAGCACCCCTGCTTGCTGCTGTACCCTCTGGGATGCTTCTGTCTGTGCTCAGCAGGAGAAGTCCTTCATGGTAATTTTAAAATTAGACACACGAGATGATCCCGGTTTTAAAAATATTTTTAAAAGTTGTATATTTCCTTAGCTCAAATTATGTAATGATGTGGTGGAAACTTCTTAAATCAGCTTTGCCACTGGAGGAAACTTCTCCATGCATCTGCCCTTCAATGTTAGTGAAAAACGTACAAGCTAGGACTTTGCCAGGCTTCATAATAAATGTCCCACATGAAGAGCCTTCCAATGCAGTAGTGAAGGAGAGACTTAACACACCCCCATTCCAGAAGAAGAAATCACTGTACATCAGAGAAGCTGCTCTCTCTTCCTCTCCTTCCAGCCTGGCTGTTTTTATTCCTTACTTTCTGGTTCTCTCCCTTCATTCTCTTCCAACTTGTGTGCAATTACTGTTGCCAAGGTTGCTTATCTCACTTCTGTCTAACCAAACTGTACAGATCTGGCTCTACAGATTCTAGTGCATTACGAGGCTAGCCAGAGGCAGGCAAACCAATACACAGAAAGGCATTTATCTCAGGGTTGGATCTTTTCTTTACACTTCCTTACAAATCTAATTACAGAATTGCTCTGCAGCAAAGCATTTTCAACCTGCCTGCACTTTCCCAACTCTGAAGGATGATCTCAGGGGACGTATGAAGAAACGAGTTACCACGTTGATTTTTCTTGTGTTTGAGTTTCAGGACTTTTCAGCCTTGCTGTGCAGTGAAGGTGGAAGAAATTGCCCAGTAATTCTCTTTAGACTGTCTTTAAATATGCCCTGAGCTCATATAGCTTGATTCCTAAGGGGGAGGATGCTGTCAGTGGGTGCTGAGCATAGACCATTGGCATGGACTCCAATGGAAAGCTTTGGACACTCAGCCTTATGCAGGATTGATGCTCAGGAAACAAGATCGATACGACACATACAATACACCCAAATCCTATATAAAATAGAAATTAACACATATAAGGGAATCTTGCTATCCTAAAAATTTAATGTAAAAAAAAAAAAAAAAGATCAAAATGGCAAACCAAACCAACCTTTGACTAGTAGCCACTAGCAATTCATAATTTTTGAATTATGGTTTTGAAGCAGAAAAAAAAAAAAAAAAAAAAAAAAAAAAAAAAAAAAAGGCTAATTTGACAGAGCAGAGGAGATATGAGACAATGTATTGTACACAGCACACCATGTGAAGACCAGCTAATGAATTCAGATATCTTGAAAGGAAAGGAATAGGTGCATTATATACAGATGATTCTCATTGTCCTTTAATTTATTCTAATTCTGTCTATGTACAGTTATATTTCTCCAGTTTAAGTTCATAATAACTCTAAGGAAACCAACAGTGTGCTAAGGTAGAGATACTAAAAGAACTGGACCTACATTTAATAGTCAGTATTTAGTGCTCTGAAATACCTAAATATGCAAAGAAGCAGTGGAAGAAATTATAATAAGCTTGAGGGAATCAGCCTTGAATTGGACTTACAGCTTTTAATTACTGGGAATTCTCTTCTGCCTTCCATGATACTAGAAGTGAAACAAATATGTCCTGAAAAGTTTTGGAGCTTGGATACTCCTAAGGTAAGAACTTCCTCCAAACCCGATGCACACCTGAAGAGGAAAGGTGAAGAACTAGTAAGGCTGTGGATTGAGACTCAGAAGGTCTAAGGGAAATCTTAGCTCTGTTCCAAACTTCCTCGCACTCCTTTAACTCCTTTAACTCTTCTTTACTTCTACATCAGTAACAGTCTGGACTACAACTCTACAACTTTTTTTTTTTTTTAATTATCATTATTATTATTATTTTTTTTTGTAAGCAAACCTCTTCATATCAACTAAGCACCAAATGCTATCAACTGGGGCAGTCGGGCACCAGTGCAAAGACACTCCAGATTATACACACATGTACTATGTATAAATAAAATGCAAACATAGATGTACAGAATGGGAGATGCAGACACTGGGGCTTAGCTTCTACAGCACTCCCAGCACAGCACATGTTCAGTCACACTACACAATACACTCCAGCCACCCCTTCCCTCTGACTCAGACTGAAAAATCCCTGAAAAAGAAGGTTTTATGCTCACTGTTTAATTAAAATAGTGCTAATATTTTAATTTTAAATGTAAAGGCACAGGATAGAGTCATAACCAACACCTTGCAAACAGGAAAAAAAAAAAGAGGAAAAAGTGCATCATATTCTGCTTTTTTTTTTTTTTTTTTTTCTTTTTCTTTTTTTTTTTTTTTGTGTGGTCTTTTTAGAAAAGAAAAGGGCACGAGAGGGAGAAAGAAAGGTCCTAGTTGAATAAATGTAAATGTATGAATGAGACACTTCTAAGCATACCCAGGTGTCTTGCCAGCTCAATGCATAGAGGTCACAGAGAAATAGAATGTCTAATCATTGAAATAAACACAGCTGTGCATACTTACATTTTCCATACCTATTTTGCTAGTGGGGAAAAAAATAATCACTCCTCAGAAGATCTTTTCCAGCCACTTCTAGCTTCTTTATTTTTTATCCAAATTTTTGCTTAAGATGTGTGTGAGAGTTAGGGCTTTCTTTCTTCTTTCTTTCTTTCTTTCTTTCTTTCTTTCTTTCTTTCTTTCTTTCTTTCTTTCTTTCTTTCTTTCTTTCTTTCTTTCTTTCTTTCTTTCTTTCTTTCTTTCTTTCTTTCTTTCTCTCTTTCTTTCTTTCTTTCTCTCTTTCTCTCTTTCTTTCTCTCTTTCTTTCTCTCTTTCTCTCTTTCTCTCTTTCTCTCTTTCTCTCTTTCTTTCTAAAAATCTTTCTAAAAATGAAGATAAAAATTAAGCTCCACACTCTAATTCCTTGTTCTTTTTTAGATGGTTTCTGTCATTTGGGATGTTACTTTGCCTTCCAAACATTTTTGGTATCAAATTGTGTGGAAGTGTATGAAGACAACTTTTTTCCCATGTGGAATTTCATACTTGTGAAATTTTAAGGTAAGGAAGAAGGAGACAAAAAGGATTTTTGGACTGCAATTACAAAGCTGGAAGACTTTGTCTGGATAAATCTAATGGGGAAAAAAGAACAAAAATTATTTTGCTCAAAGCGAGGTACACAAAATTCAGCGGGAACCACTGAGAATAATCACATTTTTTAAATTTCCACAGACTTTAGAAGAATATTTGAAAACAAAGATAACAAAACAAATATTTGAAAAAATATTAAAATTCAAATAATTTGAATTCATCATGCATATTTTGAATAGATACATTGTTTCAACATTTTATACACTTAAATTCAAATCAAGGAATTTGACATTAAAAAAAAAAAAAAAAGGAAGAAGAAAGAAAGTGATGCCTTTGGATATCAGCTGGTCAAATAACAAATGTTAACTCTCCTGAAAAACCTTACCACACTTATATCTACTTTCAAAGAATTTATTGTCACAGCATTTTGTAAAGAATCTATACAGAGTAATAGTTTTCCTTGCAAAATTAAGTTGAATAACTGAAACTACTTATGGCTTGTGGCTAGAAAGCTGCTTTTAACAAATGCTTTGAAAACAAGGGGCTCAGGCACCAATTATTGCTGCAAAGTGCATGCAAAGTATGCATGCATAAAACTTGTAGATACTGGCCTGCTACTGGGAATTACAGCAACTGCTGTCTGTTAACTACCTTTGCATCAGCATTTCCATAAGAAATAGACATTTTTACTCTGTTTGCTTTGTTTTCATAAGGGCCAAAAACATTGCTCCAAGCTTTAATTCATAGTACAGAGGAACATTGGTCTGTTGCTTTATTAAAGTAATCTTGATTCTGATACAACTCAAAAATTATATGAAATGAGTTTTTAGCATCATTTTAAGAATGTGACACGTCTGTTACTTTGGAGATAGAGCGGTGAGTGACTGTATTTACTGGGACTGAAGCCCCCCAGTTTTCCGCCTCCCTCCACAGCTGCTTTGTCTGCAGCAACTGTCCTCCAGGAGACTGATCCTACCCAGCATAGAAACCATCACCCTTTGCCTCATCCAAGGCATCCATCCCCACGCAGGCTCAGCCCCCCTTGGAGCTGGATCTGGATGGCAGAGTTCACCTCTTTGGAGGCAGAACACATTAATCAGGGCAGTGGCATTAGGTGGGGAGGATTTTGTTGGTGTGGCTTTCCGTCTTTGTGTGTACCCTTAGCGCTCCTTCCCGAGGCGTGCAGGCCAGCAGCAGGGATGGGTCTGACACAAGAGACCTCGCCAGAAACCCAAACAGAACTTCATTAATACACCACATTCTTTTTCTTTTTGTTTTCTTTTTCTTTTCCCTGGGAAAAGTAGAAACGAGAGGAAAAGAGACAGAGAGAGATCATTATGGCTAATTCTCTTTTAAATATCCAGGCCAATTCAGATAATGTTATAGCAAGGGCCATATTGAAACAATTTTTAAATAACCTTTCCCGCCTGCTTCTGCACAACCTTATCACTGTTTTTCCTACATAGGGAAACAAAACTCACACCAAGGCTTCAAGCGGTGCACAGGGCTTGCAATGTGCTCCAACAGCAGCTCCCTTGAACACACTCTGCAAGTGAAGGGCTCTGCTTCACCTTTTAAGGTACAGCTTCATAGCTGTGTGCTACATGGTTTTTATAAAACATTTTTAAAAACCACACTGCTGGCAAAAAACCACATGAAGTGAAATCATCTCTTTAAAATGTATTTTTAAACAGTTTTTAAACAGTTCCCTCACACAGTGGAGCCCATTGAGTATACAAATAGCCAGCTGTAAATAACTGGGGGACGCAGAGCTGCAGAGCAGATCAAATACCCAAAGGCAGGGATATTCAAAGCCAAGGTTTCATTAGCTACATTTTAAAACCTAGGGCAGTTGGAAAGAACCAGAACCAACTTTGCGATTTCGGTGGCCCAATGCAGCTGTTGACTTCTGGAAGTCTCCTTCAAATCTGCTCCATAGTGAGAACATCTCCAAATCCTTCTCTGTAGTAGAAACAGGAACATGAGATGGGTGCTGAGCCTCTTCGGTGATGGAGGCTGTGGAGAGAGCTCAGGAGAGTAGCAAGAGTGAGACGTTTGTGTAACTTGCCATCTGAGAAAAGCCTAAGGGAATGGGGAAGTTCAGCCTGGTGAAGAGCTGAGGGCAGCTATAAAATCTCTCTAAAGATACAGAAAGGAAGGCAGGGACCAATTAATTTCATAAATCTACAGGGCCAGAAGAACAAGTAACAGTGTTTGAGTTACAAAAGCGCTGCAATAATAAAAATGCTGCAAAACATGCTCCTTTACAAGGAGTAAGAAGAGAAAGTGTTGTCAGGGAACTGGACCAAAATAAAAAGGCATTGATTTATTTCTGGATCTGCTGTAGATTTCCATTCTGTCTTTAGCTTTTTAATCAGTGAAGAAGGTTCCAGGAGGATCAATGAATTGCTGTTGATGCAGGGCCCTAGTATGCAAGTTATAGTAGAAACAGTGATTGAATTTATATCACATTAATTTTGCTCCCATGTAGCTGCAAATGCATCAGGGTACATGAAAGGAAGATAATCGACAAAAAAAAAAAAAAAAAAAAAAAAAAAAAAGTATTTTATTTACAGTACAGGCCTTATAAAAAGTGAGTCACCTGATGAACCATAGCTTTTGTATAGCCTGTTCACAAGTCATTCCTAGAAAGACAGCATCATTTGGGATTATTAGGTAATTTTGGGGTTTCTGAATTAGCAGCCAAAAGAACAAATGTTTAAGAAAAAGTTTAAATGAGAATTTAAAATGCTTTGATTCTTGTATATGAAAGAAGAAATATTTTGCTTTGCTCGGTATGAAATGTTCCTTTGGGGAATTTGTAAGAGAAGTATATTAAGCAGTAGACTGAAGTCCCAGGGAGGGAGATGGAGGCAATTTTTGTTGTCCCTTAGCTCTGACTCTGGAGAAAACGGGGGTTCAATTGTCCTCTATCCAGAAGCCATAGCTGGGAAGCTATGGCCAGGATACAGCATCACAAGGCAAATGAAACTTTCAAGTTCTCTCTGCTGCCTTTTATGCTTATATTTATTTTTTTCAAATGAGTTGAGATGTTCTACCTTTGGAGTTGGTGTTCTCCCACCAGCATCAGGACACATGTCCACCTTCTGGCTAAATGATGTGTCAGCGTCCCATGCAAAGAGTAGTGTCAGCAGAAAGAGCTGCTGGAGACTCCCTCCTAGAAACACGAAGGAACTGTGTCAGAGCCATGCCAAGGACAGGCATGTCATAACCCTTTCAGGCAGTTATGGAAATTTAGCTTGGGCTCAATTCAGCCTGTAATTTTACTGAAATTATTCAATGAACTGGAATATCCAGCTGGCATTAGCTGGCAGTATCAGCGTAGCCGGAGTCAGGGATGCTAATTTTTCTATCCAACAACCAAAAACCTGCAAAAGAAAGGAATAGCACAGTTTGTTATCATTACAGAAGGTTACATATCCAACTTGGAGAAAAGGCTACAGAAGAGAAATAGGACTTCTTCTGAAGAGGGTAATAAACCCTTGGATCAGCTTGGATAGGAACGTGGTAGAGCTTCGGTCACTTGCAGCCTTTAAGTCATGATTGTCTGTTTTTCTGAAATACAGGCTGTGAATTTAAGGGCCCAATGCCCATGTTATTAAGTAAGGTTTGATAACTTTGTGGGTCAGAGTATATACCAGCTGTGTTCAATTAGTGCCTTTATGTCCCCAGTACCAGATGAAATGAAAGTCAAGAATGGGACAGCGACAGTGACTGGCCTTACTCTTAGCATTGCGTTTGCAGTGTTAGATGGGTCACGTTGAAGGCTGTGCATGCACAGGGATCCACTGGAAAAGCCAGTTCTGGTTTCATTTATACACTGCATTCATTGAAGGCAAGTCTATGTGTGATTGCTCACTTTATATTTACTCCCAGAGCTCTCACTTCTGGTTTATCTTAAGTGACTTTGAACAAGTTTGAGCTCCTTTGAAACCGAGCACGCGGAGATAAGAACATCCATGCACAGACTTACCCTTCAATTATGATCTGAATTAAAACCTCGCTTGTTCCACTTCCAGGCTGAAAGCAAACCAAATCACTGAGGCACCGTACAACCCAGAACGGCGTACAACTTAATTGCTAATCACCGCTGACAGCTGGCTGGCTTGGTAGGCCAGCGACACGACGTACGGCCTGTCAACAAGAAGTGAGTCAGCAATATACAAAGATAAGGATCCTGGGACTTCAGCTGATTCCAGCCAGCCTGTGGGGATGGCAGGAAGAGGAATTTTGAACCCTCTGATGTCTTAGGGAGCTGGTTCCAGCCAGTCCCAGTGGAAAAGGAGCAGAGGCCAATTGTTCCACGTTGTGGCCCAGCCCGAGGTGGCTATTACGAAATGCCATTCTCTGTTGCGCAGCTGGTGTTTGAGAGCATTGCTGATCCTGAGTGTACTGGTATGGTCTGGCTAGGTCAGAGTGCCCTGCAATCACTTGATCCTGTTTCGTGGCCAGTTTGCACTGCCAGTCTCATGTGTGGTAGAGGGTGTCCTTGCCACTTCTCCTGGTGGTAGCCAGAAGGGATCTGCTGTCCCCAAACCAGAGAGACTCAGCAGAAAAGTTGGTTTTGCACGCACGAGCCTGACTCATCTTCCACGTACTGAGGAAATGGTTTTGTCCAGGAAATAGCCTATACCATCAAGGTCTTTTCACAAATAATGCTGTCCTCAGTGTTGTTCCTAGAAAACCATTCATGCACAAGCACTGAACCAAGGTGGGTTAATCTCCAAGAAACTGAGGTTGCAGCGTTGCACAGAGTTTGCTGGGCCTGGAACACACATATTGGGAATGGGTGGGCCTGGAACACACATATTGAGAATGGGTGGCAGGTGAAGAGGTGGTACCCCAAGATGGTTGCTGCACCAGGGAACATCCTTCAGCGACAGGCCTGAGGCCCTGGCAGATGCCAGGGAGGGGTCAGTCCAGCTCCAAGCACAGGAAAATCTTTCCACCCTTCACCCTCACCACTGCCTGTCCAAGAGGTCCCTTGGCTGGAGCGGAGGAGCGGAGGAGCAGAGGACAGACAGCTTGTCCTCTATCACCCCAGCATCTCCCAGGCATAGTGGGCACTGAGCCCTGTTCAATCCAGAGAGTTGCATTTCCTCCCCGGTGAAGGGAAAACACAAAATAAAGGAGCTTTCTCCGAGGAAAAGAAGTGATCAATGAAACTGTTGCTTCTGTGGTGCAGCTGCTCGATCTTGTGGGATATCGATGAGCAGCCCTTTGTGGGTTGGTACAAAGAACCAGCGCTGTCATGTTACCAAGATAAAATTATTCAGGTGTGAATTTCCCATTCCTTTAAGACATCAAAAAAACAAAACAACAACAAAAAAAATACCAAAAGACACATTGACAGCAACCTCTGAGCACATCCTATTCTTCTTTCCTCCTCAGAACCATGGTAGAAAAACAGTTTATTGATCTCTGCTAAGAAATCAAATGTTGTTATAACTCCAAAGGGTGTCCAGTTACAGGGAAAATCGGTGGTAATCGGAAGCTTCGCGCAGACCTCATCTGACCCTGCTCATTCCGGAACAGAAAACTGTTTTTGTCTAACTCCGAAAGAAACCAGACAAGCCTTGCAAGGTTACTTATAATCCTGACACCACTCTCAGAATTGCCATATGCTGGGAACATGCCTTCTTGCCTATCTACAGTATGTATCTGAAGGACTTTGTTACAGCCCTGATATTTGGCATATCTTAAGCCTATTTGGAACATCAACACCATCAATCACTTGGTATGGGGCCGAGCAGCTGGATGAACCTTGGCTATCATGCGAAGGCTATTTGTCATCTGGGCAAGTCTGTTTGGCATACAATGCTCCAGTCCCAGAACAATTTTCCCTCTCCAAAAATATTCTCTTTGATTCAGGAAACACGTGATTAATAATGAACAAGGGCTTAAAGATGGAGGTCAAGGCTGAAGTCTTAACCAAACAAGTGCATTGCTTGCTAATGTTTGCCTCAGCCTTCAAATATTCCCTTGAAGAGCACCCTCAGTGGAGAAATCCTAGACTGTTCTCAAATAACACAAAATCCAAGAGTCCTGAGTGGCTGTGGCCGCAACAGAGGTTTTCTTCAGCTGTGACGATGTTGTTCTTACAAATCAGCAGCTAGACAAGACATCTGTAATAGCAACCTACATCTAGGATGAACCGTGCCCACATTAAATTCCCGTTCTCTCTAACACAAGTGATACTTGGCACATCTGACATTTAGGCAATTAGCCCTCTCTTTAAAATAAGAAATATTAGCTAAAGTATCTTAACCATCTGTGTGAGCCAAAATAAGAGCAGGGGAGTTTACATAAACAGTCTTAGCATGCTTAACAAGCGTGTAGCTAATGATTTATTTTTTTAAGCCTCAACAATAGAGGCTACTGGATATAAGCAAGTACTTCGTCACTCGTGTCTTTGTGCTGCTAATGAAAGACTAGTAATTAGTGGGTGACTAAACTTCAAAAGTACATGTTACTTCAATACTCTGGGTTGTAAAAGACAGATTCTCCCCAGCCATCTGCAGAGCCAGAAGGAAAAGGGAGGAGAAAAATATTTTGAAAGTTTGCCTTATCAATTAGGGTATTTTGTTCATAGCTGCAGCCCCACTTCTTAGCCTCTCTTTATCACTTATCTTTCCCCATCTACTCTGTGTTTGCCAGTTGTCTAATCTTGTTTAGGATGTAAGTAGACAGGGAAGTTGTGTGGCGCTGCACTTTTATAAACAGATCCCAACAGAAGGCAGCGCAATCTAGCATCTGACTTGCTGTGGGGCTTGCCAGGTAGGGAGCACATGCCGTGCTTCTGCTTACAGGGACAACCCCGCTAAGCAATGACAATGCATGGAAAACCCAAATTTGTTAGTGTTCATTGTTACTAAAGCAGGGTGAGTGACCTTGTCATATTTAACAGCGTTGAGCAGACACAGTGGTGTAGATCCTGAGGGCAAAAAAAAAAAAAAAAAAAAGAAAAAAAGAAAAAAAGAATTTCCACCAGTGATGTAATAACATACCCAGATAATTAACCCCTTTCCCGCTTCCAACGGCTCAAATAACTGCATAGCCCAGCTGGCAAACTCACAATGCTCTGCACCCATGCAGTCAGCATTTGTATAAACAAAACCCCAAACAAAATCAGAAACAGTCTGTCTCATCCCCAGACAAGTGCAGCATTCGGAGGGCAGCATGGCTCCAGCCCTGCCGTGGACGTGCTACCTCCATCTCCCAGCAGGCACAGGAGGTACAAGTGATGGCAAGAAGCAACCCAAGGGTATGGAAAAAGATGCACGTCTTAGCTGCTTTTCCAGTGGAGCTGAAAGCTCTAGGGACTGAGGAGTGAAATACCTTGTTTACCGCTAAATTCCTGATTCATGTAACTAAGCAACACAGCACTACGGCTCCAGAAAATGGAAGCAAAGTTAGTTTTTTAACAATGCCACATTACCTTTGTACATCTTGTTCCAACTCTCCCTCAGGGTCTTACATGAATGAATCAGAAAATTGCTCCCTTATGCGAGGCTTGTGTCTGCACCTGCATTAAATTCATGTCAGAGAGGGGTGGAGGAGGCGATGCTGGGCGCACCAATGGGATGGTACATCCAGATCGCAGCGCTCGCTCTGCTCAACACGACAATTGCCTTTAATAGCTTTTTGAGGGAAGACAAGAAATGAGCCTTGCACCAGTGGTGGTCCCTTCAGATTAAAAAACAAAACAAAACAAAAAAAAACAATCTGGGGGCTTGTTAGATTTAGTGCCTGTCTCCCATATGGCTGGTCATCCTCCTGCAAACAGTCAGAGATACAGTGTCCATGTAAATGGGAATTAATTGCTGACACTTAGAGCATTAAAAAAAAAAATAAAAGTACTTTCTTTGCACCAGACTAATATTTTCGATGATAGAAAACTGGAGTTTCAAACGGTCGAGTTTGGGGCCTGCGGGTGTCTCGGAGACGGATTCCTGGACCGATGCCCACAGCCCTGGTCTGGCACGGAGCCAGACATGGAGCTGAAAGGAAAGGGCCTGTTTTCTGGTTCTGGTGCTGGAGTCTGCTTCCACCACTCTGGCACAGGCAGATCAGAAATTGGGCTCAGCCTTGAACCCAAGCATTGGACTAAACCTAATCTGAAGCTTCGGCCCGCTTCACATCATTCCCGGTGGTTAATTCCAGCTGTTCAACTTCTCCCCCCATCCCCGAGCCAGGGAGGGTTTTGTTGACAAATTTGCCATGCATTTCAAGGAAAGCAGGATCTGGCCAAGGCTTTGGGGTTATATATTTTTTTTCCACTTCAGGAAATGGAAGTGTTGGCAAAAATATTCTCCGTTGTTTAGGATAAGAGAGTGTTTGGACATATCCAGTTTTAAGCGGTCTGCTTAGTCTGATACTCTTGATATACGAGACAGCAAAGAAATATGTCTAGGAGCCTTGGAATGAGGCATCTTTTTTATAAGATGAGTGAAATACACACGAGGATGAAATATTACTTGCATATTACCACCAAAGCTGGTTAAAATTCACTCAATTGACTCCAGATGTGGGTTTCTTCAGCAATTTTAAAGTTAGCACTACTGTAACTAGGTGTGAGGCCAAGGCAAACTACTCTAGTGCTTTATAGCACTTGGAAGCTACAGTAGTCAAATCAAAATATGTTACAAGAGAATCAGTTTCTCTAAGCTTAGCAGCAGGAAGGATTTAATATACTGAATACAGCCAACCCATCTTCATTTGAAAGAACATAAAATAAATCCTTACCACATTTGTGACTTACTATTTGCATAAAGGACCCGGTTCATGAAGCAGATCCCTGGCATTACTCATGCAAGCAGGGCCATGCAGCTCCACAATACTTTTCATTTATTTTATTTCCATGAGGTTACAACTGCAGTCAAGGTGAGCATGCATCTCCATGCTCTGCTAACGCAGGTCAGTCATCTGAATATTGTAAGCTACTTTTCAATATTTATTTAGTGTGCAATGGAAGATATAATTTCTACTTTTGTACTCTTTTCCTCTGCATGCTTATTTGCCTTGCAATTGGGAAGTCTGTGTAAAAGCTTCACAGGGGAATCCACTGCAGTACTCACCAGCAGAAAGTTTTACTCGTCCGATATTGAGTGGCACAGGATATCTTAACAATGCCTTTTAGTATCTTATCTGTGAACTAACTACCTATGTTTACACCGGCACAGAACATTTCAGTTACTGTCTTCAGCTTTCCTCCCCTGTCAGGCACAGCCAGGACACCCGTCTTCTGCCCTGCTCAGCGAGGAGAGGATCTCCATGGTAAGAGATATTCAAACACGCCAAAACATAAAATGACTACATTTCCCCAGCAGCTCCAACCTTTTCTGCTTTTTCCATTGCAAGCCTGCTAAGATCTTGGTATTAAGGCCCCAGGTTTAAGAGCAAGGAGTTTGCCACCTTTATTGAACTTAACTTGAGTTGATGTTCTTCTTTATTCATTTCAAAATAGAGGGGCCCTTGGAAACATGACCCAAGTGCACCCTAAAAAAATAAAATAGAGAAACTGTAAGCCAAAATGATTTATTTTAAAGTTAGGGCATTGCTCTGTGTAAACCAGACCCCTGACTTCTGAACATTTAAAGCTGGTGATATTGCAGCCATGCTATACTGGAGTGACAGACGTGCTGCACTTCCACCATGGAAAATACTTTTCCCGTCTGTAAAGGAAGAAGTAAGATTTGCCACAAAATTGCACAGCAACCTAAGTGTTTAAGACTTTCTCTAAACCACTCAAAAACAGCTCCTTTCTGCATGATGTTTCCAGTGTGGGCATATTGCAAGAGGATAATTTTAATATACAATTTAAGGTGGTCAGGTAAGTCTCTTTTAATATATTTCATATAGTAAAGGTTTAGAAAGAAAACCTGAGGTCATCTAGGGGTTTTGATTGACATTCCCTTGAAACAGATTTTTCAGACAACTGTGTTAGTGTGTGTTGGTGATACAAGGATGTATCCTCAGCTGGTAAAAATCAGTGTGTAGCTCCACACATGGCAGGGGATCTTTGCCAAGTTACAAAAGATCTCATGCAAATTTTCTCTGATGATTTTAGAATACTTTAGTTCTTTGGTAAAACATCGTTTAACTCAAAGTTTAGAAGAGATGTGAGCAGCAGAAAAAAGTGACAATAAACCAGATGAAAATATCTCACACTTAAGAACCCTTGGCATGCTACACAGCACTATTTGATTAAGTGAAGTTGTAACACAAAGACAAGGATTAATCACACAAAGGAGCAACATAATTAATTGCAAAAGCTAAGGGAGAATTTCAAGAAAGAATGCATCCTTTCATTTAGCTTACAAAAATACAATTAGTAATTATTACTGATTTCCTGGAGAAAGTCCAGAGCAGAATTAAAAATATCTTGAGTCACAAGGAAGTTCATTGGTCTGCAGGGACAGACATGCTTGGCTCCGTGAAGCTTGTATTTGTTCAGCAAACTCCTTGTTTTTAAAGTGATCCGGGCTGAGTTACACATCAGGACACCCATGACTGGGTCTGTGCCAGCACTGAGGAACTCTTATTTTTAAGTGCCTTTTACCTAGTTTAAATAAAATCAGATTTCTGCCTGAAAATTTTGTAACAGTTGCTGCTACGGGTAATATTTAAAGATCACTGTAATTCAGACAGATCATTACAAGCAATCAGAAGAAAATAAATAAATAAATAAATCATCCATTTAAAAATAAATTCACTATAAAGGCATCATGAGCAGATCAATTTTACCTAAATTATTTTAGTTTGTGTGGGGAAAATTGACGCACTTGATAGGAACAATATCCTTTAAAAGTTTATCCGCCTGGGATCATCTGCTCCTGCCCGTTTGTTCCAGCCTGCAGACCAACACTTCGATCACAGGCGTCTGATCAAAGCGTGCAGCTGAGGGCCCCATTAGGGGTCCCATGTGGGGCTCACAGCTCCCACACAGCACTGCTGCCTTCTCAGCCTCTCCTTCTTTTTTTAAAACTCCCACAAAAGCACTGAGCTCTGTATTTTCTGCACTTGCTTGCAGCCTTCGCTTGCACAGGGTCTGCTTGGTAGCCCCTAGGTTTGGTTGAAAGTTCCCAGTTTACTTCGGCAGGAGTCAAATGAGACCACAGGGAGTTGTGCTTCCTCAGCCTGACAGCAAAATGCCTGGCCTCACATCTCAGATTCGTGTAAAATGCTTGTGATAAAGAGTTGTAGCATATGGAAATTAGTGTAGAAAAATCAGCAGAAAAATCTGAGAGTCTGGTCAGGAGCTTTTCAAGGGCAAGGCATATGCCTGCAGTACCGCACTGGTGCCTGTGGATGCAGACTCAGTATACAGGCAGATAGCCTGGGTAAGCAGTGAAATGTGCCTACTTGCCCTGACTTAAGCCAAGCTGCCTACGCAAGTTAATTTCCAGGCTTCCTTTATACGCTGTCTGCCTTCAAAGGCATCTCCAGGCAATTCTGTTTCCAGTGCAATGGTTCTGTTATGTTATCCTCTTGAGTATGAACACAAACTGCAGTACAGGAGGTTCCCTCTGAAGGCCAGGAACACTTCATTGTGCAGGTGACCAAACACTGGCACAGGTTGTGTGTGGGGTGTCCTCCTTGGAGATCTTCAGTATCTGCCTGGACGTGGGCCTGGGCACCCTGCTCTGGGTGGCCTTGCTGGAGCAGGGGTGGGACCAGGTGGCCTCCAGAGGGCCCTGCCAACCTCAGCCGTTCTGTGGTGCTGTGACTATTTGAAAAGGGATTCGTGCCTAAATTCTCACTGAAGCTTGGCCCATTGGTTCCAAAGAGCCAGACTGTGGCCTGCAGCCTCAGTGCCTTGTGCTGCTGGCTGAGAGCTGCCCGTTGCCTGAGGGCCTTGGTGGGAGCAGGGCCAGCATGGCCAGGTGCACACCAACTCCTCCTGCACTGCCCAGCAAAGGGAGCAGGAACAAATTATTCTGGGAGACATTCCAAGGTGGAAGGAGCTCGAGCAACACTCAAGTTGTTTTAGCCTAGCTTTGGGATAAACGTGGCAGAGAACAAGCCTCAAAATCTGGCAGCCAAAAACACCTCTATGTGCATCCATGCATCCTCCACACTTAGCTGAAACCAGCTTAGTGTTACCCAAAACGCTTCTGCTACATTATATTTCACTGTAACCAGGCATTTCATTTTGCTTGCTTTTGATGTTGCTGTTGAATACACACTTTGTACATCTTCTGTGGTGCATGACAGCACAGATAACCCATTTTATTTAAAGTTGTTAGCATTTTATTTAAAGTTCTTAGCAAATGCCCGTGTGGCACTGATGAAAATACAGGCTCTAGCTGTGAACTGCCTCAAATAGAAAACACCAGGGAGACTCCAGTATTTACAGAGAGATGGATGAGTTACACGATCTAATAGGTCTTTTCCATCTCAGTTTTTATCATTATGATTCATGCTAATTGTTAGTGGGAAATTACTTAGTGTCAGTAATAGAGGTGACACATTCGTTTCTTTGTAGTCATTGCACATACATTGCATTTGAGGTGAGAGAAAGGGTTTACTTCTCCTCTCCTTTTCCCAGATGCATGTTTGGATTTCATGCATAAATAGTCTTTCTTCCCTTAATCTGATTCACATGACAGTATGCATTTGCATAAAGCTTCTTCTTGGGAAAACCATTCAAACCTTTATCTAGAGACAGTAGACGTGTCGCAGAATTATGTCCTGCTTTACAAGACAGGTTTTTTTTTCTTTTCTCCTGATGCATTATTTGTATCATATGCTAATTTATTATAATGGTTATTAAGAGCACCAGGCCTTGCCTTTCAGCTTCCCACATTTCCCCAGGCATTCCTTAACATCCCTCGCTTTTCAGCTGTGCTCGTCTTCTGTCAGGAAATAAAGAACAATTAATACACACTGCAGATAAAAATGTTCACACCATCCCACTCACTATTTGTTGTGGCTACAACTCCTGTGTGCTCTGTGCTTTCTAGGCATCCTAGCTGGATCTGCCCCAGCAGGATGTGAATGGTAACGTAACATAAAGCTGCTCATTTTCATCATACCACCTGTGGTTGGCCGGAGGGGCAGTGCTATAATTTAGCCTAAAAATCAAACTCTGCTTCAAATAAAGCTCAGATTCAGACTTGGGACTTCAAAATCTTCCAGTCTGTGCTGCAGAGCTACTTATCTGTTGTCAGGGAGGGAAGTCAGGATAGCAATTGCCCTCGCTGTATTTCTGCTGTTCAGCAAACTCCTTGTTTTTAAAGTAATCTGGGCTAAAATCTCACCCCTAGTAGCTCCACTCATCTGAGCCCTAAAGAACAGGGCTATAGAACAGCCCTTATCACTTCAAAATCACCCAGTTCTCTAACCAGCAAAGGAGGTTTCAAACTCCTACCTCACCTCCTTCCTGAATTTCTTGTGAAAAAGCTCCTACCGCAGACAGAGTTCACTCTCCAGAGCTTTGAGTTGATGTTCTTAAGTCAACAGAGTTACAATGGGATAGGGCTAAGCTGTGACTCTACCCCTGGCTTCCACTTTGGCCCATTTCTACTTCTTGGATTCAGGGCAATATCCTTCTGAACTCTGACAAAATGTAGTGCATGGGATAACTCATTTTTGTGGCTATGTAACTGAAGAAAGAGAGATCCAGTCTTTACAACCTTAGTTTTGAAAAAGCCTGTGATTTATAATGTAGCAGCAAATCTAGATATATTTTATAGCTTTTAATAAACAGTGAAATTGTGCTGGACATTTTTATGAAACTAAGTTCCTTTAGTCCCAGTCCTGAAGTAGAGGTTTGAATGAAGCCAGTATCAATATTTTTCTCTTGATACAGTATCATGTGTTTTAGAAAGCCAAAATCTGTATAAACTTCACCTAAAATGGTACTTTTCCATGGAGTCATGATGTCTCAAGTTGATACAATATTTATCATCATCACTGAGTTATAAAGTGTCTTCTTGGGAAAGAGAGACGTAGATAGATTTTATATCAACATTAAGTCAATAGTTAGAGTAAGAATAGATTAGCATCCATTCAATACAGTGCTAGAATGGTGTCAAGGGGGTTTGTGACACCATATACCACAAAAGCACAAGTCAATTAGGCTGTCCTATGGGAAGATTTCGAATTTGCAGCTCAGCTGAAGTGGCTCTCTGAACTAAAACAGTGATAAATATAGCAGTACATCACTGTGTGTATGTTTAGATACCCACATAAAATTATTTCAAGCAGTCAGAAGGATGCAGGTAAGTGCCTTCCAATGAAACAAATGAAGGCAAAATTTAAAACCCAATCATCTACATTTTAAACTCACAGCTATTTTTATATCAATTATTTCACTGAGATAATTGGTAAGAGCAATAGTTTTCTGAATGGGGCCCTAAATTTCCAAAATGTAGCAACAGTCCTCAATTATCAAGCTTGCTTAACGTGCACACAAATTAAAGAAGGTGAAGGTTAAATATTATATTTGAAATAATTCAGTAATCAGGAACTGGATCTTTTAAAAAGAGACAAAAATGATTCAGTGGGAGACAAGCATGCTGCTGCTGCTGCTGTTCAGTGCAACCTTTGCATTCCTAATTATTCCATGTTGAGTAATATATTACAAAAAGGAGAAAGCGTTATGTACGTGCAGTATCAATCCATTTCTTAAGGAAAGGAGAAGTAAAGTAAAACAGGAAATTCACCTATTATGAGCTATCGAAGGTCAATGATTCAGAAGCATTCTGGTGCTCAGCACACTGAAGTACTGATATCTGTCACCTGGGCTGATGGAGATAACCATCCATATGAAGACTTCAGTTTTATTTCTTGGATATGTTCAGCTGTCATTAAAACAACCACAGAAAAAGGCAACACTAAGTTATTGGACAGACCTAGACCCCTGTCTTTAACCAAGTTACACTGCTCAGCAGAGACTCAAACTCACCCCTACATTTTGAAAGAGCAAGTGCTCACAGCACTTGTGACACTGCCAGCTGCCTTGCCGCCCGTGTGTCTTGCACTCTCTGCTGAAACAGGGGGTTCATTCAAAGCCTACAGAGTACTCTGCCATGTACACGTAGCATAAACAGTGCCATAGAGTCATGAGATTCTTCCTCAAGAGGGACTTCTCTTTCTATGTCCTCATAATCCTGTTTCCACCTTCCCCAAATCCCATAGAGAAATCAAATGGAGAAATTTACTGAAAAGGGAACAACTCCACATAAGCACACCTCAGATATATTCTTTTGTATCCCCTGCAAAGAAACACGTACACGGCTCTGAGATATAAATAGCTCTTCCGTAACGAGCAAGCAGCTTCCCAGGAGAGCAGTGGCTGCTCTCAGGCTCAGGTTGGATTACACAGCACCCGCTCGAGTTTCTCTCTTGTTGCTGTCTGCAGAGTTGAAGAGGATGCACAGGAGAGGGAGACTGCCAATGAAAGAAGGAGCTACTGGAGCTCACCCCTGTTTCTTCCAACAAGTTGGATATGCAAGATGTTTGCACAACACCCGTTCAGAGAATGCACATGTCTACATGTGGTTCCTAGCCTGCCAACAATGCTAATTCCCCAGGGAGAAGCTGGGGAATGCCCTGTGGCTGGAGGACAGCCAAAATGTAGTGACAGCACCAAGTTATCTCTAAGCTTTTGTTTTACCATGGTATATTCCTTCTCAACATCTGTTGGTTATTTACTGGCAAACACTGAAATAATAAATAAATATGGTATTTAAATGTACCACAGTGCGCAGGGCAGAAAGTATCAGGGTTTTAGGGACTAAGGTGCACCAGGTCAAGCACTGGCAAGGGAATGGAGGGAATCACTCTGCTCCCTGCCCTGGTCTGACTTCAGCCCTGCTATCTCCATGCAAACACCGTCCTGCTTTCTGGTGTGGCGTGGCTAAGTGCAAACTGCAGCAGTGACAGAAATACACGTCTCCCACTGCCCAAACTGCTTCCCAACTCTGCCTTCAAACCAATAAGAAACAGTTAGAATCGTCTTTTTCCTGTCCAGCATGTGAAGTTAGCCTGAGACTTGTGGGCAGGATGGTTTGAGCAACTGCTGTTCTCAAGTGTCCCAGGACCAAAGGAACAGTTCTAGCTGTTGTGAGACTTTCCTGCTTCTTGCTGAAGAGATGCTGGGGAAGCATGTCCTGAAATGAGCAATGAGATGGTAAGGTCAGAAAAAAATAAACAAACAATTAAAACCACAACAAATCAAAACAAAACCCAAACAACCACCATCACCAAAAGTATCCCAAACTCCTGTGGATAATTCTACAGAGCCTTAGCTATAGAATAAAGGGAGAACACCCCACCTGCTAATTGTAACAATTGCTCTTCTCACAAATACAAACCTACCATACCAGGAGAGCACTACATGTTGAAAATGGTCATTCCCCAAGGGTGCCCTGAGGACAGCCAACTTAGGTGTGCCCATCCCCAGAGATCTCCTGTATCCGTAGTTAACTAGAAATCATAAAAACCTTCATCAGTGACCAAACATCATTAGGTTTCTGAGGTGAGGAATGTCTGCTTTTTGCCTGCTAAGATCAGTAACAGCTGAGGAAATCCAACAACACTCTTTATGAGCCCCTTAGAGCTTATAAAATGGCATTAGCTATTATCATAGTTAATATTGCTTGATGTGGAAATATAAACTTGGGAAAACAAGTACTAAAACATTTGTGTAAATGTAACTCCTGACATTTATATTTATTAATGTGCTTTTGAATAGTATTCCATATTAAAAAAAGAGATTGATTACTCTGAATGTGGAAAATACCACGTTGTCACTAATATATTTTATTTGATTACAAAAGCAATATAAAAAGGTTTTTAATATAATTCTTATGCACAATTCAGTATGCAAGATTTTTTTTTTTTTCAGATGTAACACACTCTTGACAAGAAACAGATATGTTGAAAGACATCAATAAATGTACTGATTAAGAGTTTGAGACACTTACTTTAAAAATCTGGAGCAAAGGATGACTATTCTAATTACCTGAGACATGTGAAGTCAATTGTCCTTAATACTTTAAGAATGACAGATTACAAATGAATAGATATTAGGGCTTTCTGCTCTGTTGCTTGCTGAAGAAGCTGTTGAAGGACAAGTACTTGGATATGTCACCTTGTGTCTGGGGAGGAGGGGAGCGAAGAAGACTGAAAGGATGATGATGGGAAAAGTGAGATTATCTCAGTGTTGCATTCTTTCCTAAATCCAGAGTGGGAACTGACTCTTCAAGAGAAAACAAAGCTTTGTGTTTTTCAATTAGAAATACTTAAAGGCATATGCAGCTAAGCTCCAAGTCTTAGGCTCTCTTCACAGCTCTGGGTACTTCTAAGAAATTGCACAGGCCATATTTCCCATATATAAAAAAGATTTATTTATTTTTTCTTTACTGCTGGGATGACACACCCCTCAGACCAAGCTTTTTGCTGCTTTCAAGAGAAAAGGCTCACATGGCTAAATGTGCAATGATGTTAATACCAACCTCCAGCTAAATAAAGACCCGGTCTTTGTTCTAAGCGCCCCTGTGAGCTGCTCTGCCTTTAGACAGGAGAGGCACACCTGGGACCCAGCCCTGGTCCTCGGCAGGTCAGGAAGAGAGCTGAATTTTAGATGGAAACAAACAGTGAGCATGAATTCTGTAGGTGCAATACTCGGGCTTTTATTCCAGAACCACAGCGTGAGGCCAGAGTTAGCACAGTCACCTAGTTTACATCTCCTGCATGAAATAAAACACAATTTGCTGCTTCCAGCAGGCAAGCCCATTAGGGAGCCTTTGCTGTTACGTTTGCAAACAGCCCCACGAGGCAAAGCTCAGCAGAAGTCTCACAACCAGCACAGGAGGTGCCACAGTCCATGAGGTTACCACGCAGAGCAGCAGCCCGGCCACCCCTCCTCAGAGAGGGACAGAAGGGGACCGATGTCCAACTGCGTCCTCCCCATGACTGACACACATGTGCTAATGCCTGCCTGCCACTCTTCATACAAACCTCCCTGAGAGCGGTGACCTCGCCATGGAGGTATTTATGACATGTTCATTACCCGGCACCTGAACACCTGGAAGAGAAAGGCTCTGTACTCCACTACCAGCCCTCCGAGTTGAGCTGTTCTGCTAATTGCATTTTATTCTCATTTATTATAAATAATGTGGCTATTTCTCCGTCCCCTCTTTCTTTTTCCACATGAGGTGCAATGTAGAAAAATGATTTACTCTTTTATCTAAGTCACCAAACAAGAAAATGATTTCTGTTCTGTATTTCTGTTCTAATCCACAATAAGGAAAATAGCTTTAATAAAAAATGCTTTATACCTAAAATAATAATGTTTATTTATGGAAATCAATATTGGCATCTATTGTCCCCAGCCAATTAACATTCCATTGGCACAGAACAGTCACGGGCAGTGACTGAACACAAAATGCAGCCCTTGAGAAGATTTTAGCAAACACACAGAAATATACCCAAGTTTATCAGAACTGGTAAGGGACACAACAAAACCAGCAAATCACTGATCACCATTATAAACTCAGCAGCAGATCTTTTAATATCTTGGTCCTCTAAACATAAGGGATATTTACCCCGCCTGAGCTTTAGCAACACAACCTCCCTTGTAGAAACAAAATGCCAGTTAAATAGAGGCCTTGTTCTTCTGTGGCTTCCCCAGAATTTAGCCCAAGATGAACTCGAGCTAGTGTATCTGTGTTGCCATTGGGTTCAAATATCCCCACCGCACATGGGACTCATCATCAAAGTTTTAGTGGCTTTTTTTTTTTTTTTTTTGGAAGGCCATTCTCTTCAGAGTGGACAAATTAAAAAAGTAGCAGACAAATGACACACATTTGAAAGTCCAGAACATGGACTCCTTACTCCTCCCCCTGTGATAGACTTAGAAAAAAATGTGTGTAGTAGCAGAGCCCAAAATTAACCTTACAAATTATATAAGGGTATTTGCTTATCAAGCCGTATGAGAGAGTCACAGGACCTGACCGTCTTGCTTGTGGAGAAATAGAGTTTCCCAAAAATTCACTGCCCTGCCAGTAGGCAACCACAGTCTTGGCTACAGTTGTGATGTCCTAAAAATTTATCTGCTCTGGAGAGAGGAAACGCTTTTAAGAAGCACTCAAGAAAGCAGGACCAAAGTTATGGGGTGATGTTCTCCTCCAAGTGCTTGAGGTAAGAGGGAAATGTGAAATTTGAAGGTGACAGAACAGTAGCCATCTGCCAGGGCCAGAAAATAAATTGAAAGCTGACTTATAAACCACTTATTTGTAACATAAAATGAGTGAAGACGTAGAAATTGAACTGCAGAATTGTCTTCTCATCCTCCCACTTTAGCCCCTCCTTGAGAACAATCAGAAATTCTCAGTAATTTGGCACAACGGCCCCTTCTCCTGCTCGTCTCCTGGGTGCACCTCATTTCTTCCATTTATTCTTAAAGAGCTTCATTAGGCAACCAATTATATGATTCATACACATCTAGGAGAGAAAATATTTTAGTGAAATCTTACAGTTCCTGACTCTACATTCTTATAGTCAAAACCACAGGGACACAGGGCAAATTTATCTACCTAACCACACAAATCTTTCCATTTTCCCCAACGTACAGCAACTAGGTTTAATTATAATTAAACCTTTACCTAAATGAAATAATTGCCATTTTACTTCTGTCCAGGTGAGACAAGGGGTAAAAAAGAGTTGTGATACAACTAAAAGACTTTAACAGACAGAGCACACCGAAACAAGGTCATTTCCTCCAACAACAACAACAAAAAAGTATCAGAAAGTAGATTTTAGGAAAGAAAAATCCCAGCTCGAAGCAACCTGAAGATGTTTCAAAGCACCTTTGCTCCCAAGAGGGCAAAAGAAAGAAGAAAATCCAGCTAACCCCAACCATAGACGTTTTCTTGTCTGATAAGTCCAGAGCCAGGTGGCTAGAATAAAAGATTTGTGTTTATCTGTTGGGAGATCAGCACTGATTCATTCTCATTACACTGCAGTGAGCTCACCTGTGAGGCTTTATGGATGCCTTGGGGGAAAGAGCTCAGCAGGGGTTAACTTCTTGTTGAGGGGGAAGAAAGGAGAGGTGAGATTTGGGTTTTAATTGGTGCAAGGGGAAATCCCCTCTCTTTTATATACGTGGTACAGAGAAAAACACAGGTACTAAGAGCAATAATAAAAAGTGTTAGGACAGGGTTTTGCTGAGCACAATTCTCTAAGCGTTTCCAGGTCAGCTTGGAGGTGGGGGAAGGGAGTTATCATCCTAACTGCTTCCCCTGAGGTTCGGTGGGGAGCTCAGTCGTGAGATTTGTGGGAAGCTTTAGCAAGTGTGAAAGCAGTGAGTTTATTGCTTGAATTAACTCTGAGCTGAGGAATAAAGTACGCTTAATGCACTTTTAAAGCACCGTGCTTTACCTCCCCGTTTGTTTCTATAAAAGGATGCTTCCTAAGCAGATCTGTGCAGTATATTTGTCCCTCTGGGTTTTACCTTGATTTGCTTGGTTGATCCAGACCTAAGAGACTTGAATATCTGCTCCCAGAAGTCATTCTTTCACCGTGAACCACTGATTACTCTCTTGCTTTCCATTTAAAAGACTCCAACTTGCAAGACTGCAGATTTCATGTGCTGGAAACCTAAAATGCCAATGCTTCTCTCTGCTACTCTAACTGCACACATAAAAGAAATCAGTTAAAACCAGCCAGAACAGTTGCTTTAGCCCGTTTCGCAGGTGATGCGAAATAAAACGCCAGGCTGTTTAAAAGCAAGAACAAAAAGAAAAAAAAAAAAAAGAAAAGAAAAGAAAAGAAAAAGAACAACATCCAACTTTTGCATATGGCTGCAAGGCAGTCTATTTTGAACAAAACCCTCTTAAGTTATTCCAAAAGGACTTGCTTGTGTAGGCAAAGCCTTCCCATAGCAGTGAGCGTATTTCTTTGTGTTGCCCTCCGCCTGCTCAGCCGCTGCCTGCCAAAGGCCACAAAGAGCCAGCCCTTGCCCGTTTTATGGCAGACAGGGAGACTTTTCCAGGGCCTCCCCACCAGTTTCTTCACTCCACGATAAAATGCACAAAAAAAATTATATTACTCCCCCCTGCCAATTTGAACAGGAAGCACTTACTGCTGGCAAATAATAATGTTTTGTATTTGTGAATTTTTGTTCTTTCTTTTTTTATATATATTTTGTTTTATTTCCTGCATCTAGCTCCTTGTTAGGGTAGGCAGCTGCCTACTTTGCGTAACCTTAAAGCTGTCCCTGGCAAATGCTGTGTTGTATTCCCACTGAGCCTGTGAAGTTTACAGAATAACAGGGCTGCTTTAATGTGGCAAATGGAAAGGCCAGAGATAGGCCAAAATTACTTTGACATTTAAAAAATCCAGCATCTTTTGCTTTACACCTTCACTTAGTGCTGGAGTTAAGAAACATTTAAAAAATAAAGCTTTACAGATTCCTGTTAAATCTAACTATTTCATACTGTGTAATTAATTGTGCCCTTGCTCTTTCAATCCTCTTGAACTGAAATTAACAACATTGTGGGAAGCTTTGACTTTTACAAAGATGTATAGTTTAAAAACTGTTAAGAAATACCGACTCCAAGAACAAAGCAAGAGAAACGTAATAAACAGCCTGTCTGGGGGAGAAGCAAGCCCATTTCTTCATCTTTTTCTTTGTCAGCTGCAACTTCCCCCACCTTAGTGCATCTCACAAAGTGAGTAATTCGAAGTAGAGCGGGGATGCACGGTACGGTGACACAGAAATCTTCTGGCTCCACAACACCCATTTACTTTCACCTACGTTGTGCTCTGTCAGCTGCAGACTACTGAAAAAATGCCCCCTTTACCTTTCTATCCTGTTTAATACCCAGGATCTGCTGAAGACAAAAAATTGGGGTGGGAGTTATTCTTAGTCCTTTTTTTTTTTTTTTTTTTTCATCATGAGGAACAACTAGCTCCATGCTATTGATATTATTATTTTGTAACTCAAAAAGGAAGCACTAATGTGCTTTTTCATACTATTTTTCTGGAGCCCGGCCTGCTTTGCAGAGACCATGAGGGCAAACAGCAGGGTTAACTGTGGCTGCCCAACATTCGTGCCACCGTTTCCCCTGCAGGTCCTACCAGCAGCCTCTGCACCTCTCATTCGGGGGTCTCAGCCTCCAGAGGCATGTGCCAACCTGCTGGGAGAGGAAACAAAGGAGGTTCACTGCTCCAATGAGAGACAAAAGCCAGCATGAACTCTTGGTGGTCAGAAGGGCGATTATTCCCCAGAGTTGGTCATGACTTTGGCACAGAGTATGAAGACTGACTGGTGTACTCCTAATCTACACCTATCTTCTGGCTTTCTTTTTCCCCAATGAAACAAGAAGATCAAAAATAAAGGAGCCTAAAGTTTCTGGGGGACATCATTGACATGTAAGTAAAATACTCAAAGAACTAAACAGGCATCTTGCTTGAAAAAGAAGTCAGGATTTCTACCATCATCTCCAGTGGAAGCAGGCTGAGCTCTGAGGATGAGATGCAGTGGTTTTTATCCCAGGCTCACTAAACAAAGACAGAAGAAGCCTTGGAGAGCTGCACCCAGTGCTTGCCATGAAAAGGACAGGAATATGGCCACTGGCCTCAAGGAGAGCAGCGGGAGCTATTCATCTGGGCAGCTCCCATGCTGGTGCCAGCTGCCATGGGGATCTCTCATCACCACATCTCTGCATCTGACCCAAGTGATTTCTCATCGCATCGACCTGAGCTAGAGTCAAACCATGCTGTTTAAAATAGCAGAATGTAGCTTATAATCAAACAAGTCCTTTCAAAGAAACGGTGGGGCAGGAAGAAGGAGTAATTGGAATGGGAATAACACAAAAAAAAAAAAAAAAAAAAAAAAAGAGGGAAGGTTTGGCTGGGATCTCTCAAAGAGGCTTGGGAGGTAAGTATTTGCCATGCCTGCAGTTAAGCATCCTGCTGCCTGCAGGAGTGTATTACCACATCTTAGGTGCTGAGGGTCTGTGCAGAAATTAAGTTTTTCACCTAAATTAAAGCAATTAAAATAAGCTGTTCACCAACCAGGAATGAGAGTCCTGAAAGCCAGCACGTGCAGGAGAGAGCTGCCTGACCAAGGCTGGTAAGAAACACCAGTGTTCCTAACGTGTTATATCACAGCAATTTTCCCTCCTTTCTTCATCTACAGAGATACTGGACACCCACCTACCAATTTGTACACACCTGTGGAGAAGGGTAACCTGGCTTTAAATGAAGCTGCTCCCAAACCACAGGTAAAACGTAATGCAGAACAAAATGTAGATCTGCCTCCTTCATTTGTTGTTCTTTAAATGAGGCAGTGAGCCTGCTCCTAATGAATAACTACAGAGACAAAAGAATGAGGAGGCAGGGAAGCAGAAGGCAGTCAGTTCAAGTGGAAACTTCCCAGGAATTTGGGAGCAAAATCCAGCTTTTCAGTGAGGTGAAACTATTATCTGAATTTTTACCCTAAGACAGCACAACTCAGACATTAAAAATCTGTGCTGCCTAGGGAATCAAATCTCTAGCTCATGGAGTAATTTATTCCTGAATCAAAATATATTATAGTGTCTTCACTTCTATTTAAAAAAAAAAAAAAGTAAAAAAGTAAAAAAAAAAAAAAAAAAAGTTAATATAGTCAACATATATGCAATGCTAAGGGAATTCTTGTTTGTAACAACAGTAAGAATACAGTGAGACCCAAAATATTCTAGGTGGAAACATACAGGAACACAGAAACTGTCACTCAGATATTTTGATCTTTTGGACAAAAAAAAATCAAACGTTATTCTGCTGTGACACAAATCACTATCCTTTAGCACTGATTAGTTTCACAGACACCTGCAACTACTCCACGCACCAAGAGCCAATTTGTACACTATACCAGCTTTTACTGTTTCTTTTCTCCCCACCTTCCAGCATGATCCATGTTTATCCCAATTCCCACCCTTTTCTAATAGCCGTGGTGTAGGAACATTCTGGGGCAGGATGTGTTTGCTGCTTTGAACCAGGTGTTGAACAATGTGCTGTTGCTGCTGTCTCAATCTTTCACAATTATTACCAAAAAATAGATTTATCAGATATCTAATAATTACCATGGATGTTAATACTACTAGTAACAGTTTTTTGTCAGCTGTTGTTATCTATTTACACAGTGCTATTCAAACAATAAGTTATGTAAATTGATAAAAGTAAAAATGCAAGCTGTGATACCACATTCTCCAGCTTCATTTCTCATGGTTGCTCCCTGCCAACCAATGGGACACATCCAAGCACCAGAGGCAAAAATATCCAGGTACATGACAGGTGGGAACTCAGTCCTGTTGGGAGAAGAATTATTTGCCATAGCTGCTCATAGTAGAAGGCAGCTGAATCCCCAAAACTAGGAGATCCATGCTCGTCCTTTACTTCAAGCTTTTTCAGTACCATTGTGAGTGGTGGTTTCTGTGCTGGAGGCCACATGCTGGCTCAGCTCTGCTCATCCAAGTTGGTCCAGCCATGGGAGTACTGTGTGAAGCATGTGCAGAAACTTTCAGAGAGGGGTCACTACACACTGCCTTCATTTTCTGAACATGAGTCTGTCAAAGTTAAGAAATTTCCTACCTTGCTTGCTATGGAAAAGATATTCCAGGATAACAATCCTCTCTCTCTCAATGTACAAACCTAAAAACATTTTTTCAGGGAAAGAATGAATCTCACAAAGCAGGCTGAAACCTGCTAACAAGGAGGTTGCTTTTCATAGTGCTTTTTGCACTCTTCCCTAAAGTAGCCTTCCTCTTTCCAGACTTCCTCAGATTATGGGTTGAAAACCACTGTTCTGAAGTTGGTTTCCAAATGATAAAATAGTGCAATGAGGGAAAGAAATAGAAATCCCTCTGGCACTGGTATTTAAAATCTTCTAAAACTGCAGAGAAAATTGATGTTTCAACAAAGAAAAAAAAACTGTAAACTTGTTTCATTGGGGCATAATCTAATATTGACTTCAGAAAAATGTAATTGAGTCATAATTGATTAGACAATTTAAAAGCCTTTAATGAGTTAAAGATGTGTTTTCTTTGTGGTCGCATTACGGTCAGACAATTGATTTCTCAGAGACAAGGCAGCTGAAGCTTAACCTGGGTTACTGCGCTGTGTCCCGCTGATGATCCTCAGATGAGATTGAGTTTATAAAGCAATTTTACTTTTCGCTGTGTTCTTATTTAGGTGTCAGCATCAAAGCTGCTCAGAGCTACCGTTACGGGTGTGAGGATTGACTTTATGTATCCTTCCTTACCCTCACAAGCACACACATATCCGAGTGAGATGGGCCGGTGGCTGGTTTTTGACTATGGACTTTCTCTTCTGGTAATTTTGTGAACTGTCTTGTGGGAAAAGGGGTAGCTTTTGAAAGTGGACTCTGGGGTTTTAGACACTTTCTGCTTCTGTGGCATCTCAGAGCATAAAAACAATCACATGTGGATTTATAATGAACTGCTTTTCCAATTTCCCTTTGCAAATCAAATTAAAGACACAAAGTGGAAAATGTCATGTTTGAAGGATTTTTTTTCCCTGGTAAGTTTCAGAGATGGCAAACAGACAAAGTAGATAAAAGCCGATATTAGCATTCCTACGTTTAGTTCCTGTGACTATAGACATTAACCTGTTTAATATGAATACTGTCTCTATAGGCCTCACAAAACGGCCATAGTAGGCTTTATGCCGGTAATAAGAGCTAAACCTTGCTGTATTTCATTTCGTTCCCGCTGATAGCATTTATCAGCAAAATCTGGATTTAAAAACCCCCAAAATATGCAATTTAAGCCTCATCATAACTGGATGGCTGAGGAGGAAAGTGAGGGATTATCCGGAGCCTGGAAGCACAAATGTAAGAGAGTATTGTCAGCGCGGGCCATAGGCCTTTTGGCAGACTGTAGTGTAAGCTTCAGCTGACAGGCCTTTTCGCAGCTGACAGACGAAAATATGAAACTTAAATTCTTCATGACAGATAGCTGTGCTGAATGAAGAGGCCGACAGGACAGTGCCAGGCTGGGGGCAAGAGCGACCTGTGCAGGCCCCGTGCATGCTGTGCGGGGCAGCTCTTTGTGTCCTGCACACCAGAAATTCCTCCCTGAGATTCTTTACCAAGCAAACTCTTCCACCAGACTGGTGGCTTTTTTCTTTTTTTTTTTTTCAGATCAATTTTTTTTTTTTTCCCAGCAGATGAATGCAGAGTCTTAAAAGACAGGGGTGGCAGATTAAATTTAATATGTAGGCTTGAAAGATGTTTCCTGGATGCTTCTCCATCAGATCTTTCCACCCAAGGTAACGTGCTGCTATTGTAGGAAGCTTATTAATTGGCTTATGAACTGCGCTTAATCCTCAGTGATGGCAAGCTTTGTCAAAATGTAAAAGAAAAATAAATAAATTATAATTGTATCTGGAAACGATTGCTGCTTTCTGTCAGCACCCTCCCTCACCCCACCCCTCTGGCCTGCCTGCTCACAGCTCGGGTCTCGCATCCCACCAAGGGCACCCTTGGTGCAGGACAGGGTTCCTGGGGCGGGGTGGAGGTCCTGGGATGAGATGGAGGTTCTGGGATGAGACGGAGGTCCTGGGACGTCCTGCAGGATGTCACACTAGCTCATCACAAAGGTTTCCTCCAGCCTTCGAGTCTATAAACCAAGAAGAAAACACCCTGGCAGGCTGTGTTTGCTTGCTTGCTGTGTGGGGCAGGGGAAAGGCCCTGCTATGGAGCTGTTATGCTCTCCCTTGTGCTTTCAGCCTCAGGGCTGGGCCATAAAGAGTGGAGATGGGAGCCAAGAATAACACGCTCAAAAAGGCTGCTGGCCTGTCCTGGAGTCACAACCGACAGAGTTCCCACTGAAGTTGGTGGTCTGTAGGATCAAACCCTTAATATTACTCCTTTTTTTTTAATACAATTCGTAATTATCAATACGAAGTAAATAAATAAATAAATGGAAAGCCCTACGGTAATATGTTAATTCTTACCAGATGTACTGTATGTATCCTTATGTGCTAGAAGCCTGGCAGGACTGCAATGTCACAACAGACATTTACTGAAGTACCTGGGGAAATGTAACAAAAAGTGTTAGTAGAAAATGGTCTTTCAGCTAAATTACCTAATATATTTGCTAATGGTATCTGATTTAAAAGCCATAAAAATACTAAGTTAAAAGCACATTAGAAGATGTGGTATATTTATAAGTGTTTGTCACCTTGGCAACAAAAGCGAAATTCCAAATCTAACACTAGCTTTGATGGGCCAAGACCTTTGAAAATTGATAAATACCTGCTCTTTATAGCAATGATCTGCTTTCAGTGAAGAAATACTGCACTGTAAAAGGAAGTTCTTCATTGCATAACAGGATTTCTGTTAGCTTTCAGCTATGGTTTTGCCCTGTCTGCCCACTGTAGTACACATTTTTTAAAGTATTGACAATGAAAACAATACGCTTGCAAATATGATAAAGTACCCATCTTTGCTGTACCTTTTTTTGGAACTTTGAGCCTTAATTTCCTGTATACAGACTAGATTTGTTACTATCATACTGAACTATAAACTATCCTCAGTCAGTTTGTAAATCCATAGCTGGGATCTGATGGCTCTGTTAGGATCTCTTTCCTTCTGCCCAGGGATAGCTATGCCACAGGCATTAAACTCTACGAGCCTTGATACGTTCAGTGCCATTTTCAGCTCTGCTTTCCTATCTGGCATATATTCCCATAAAACTGTGCATTAAGACTGAAAGGAAAGCTATTTATTTGCTTGTATTGCAAACTATTTCAGTATATTAACTCTGCATATAACAGGGTACAGAAAGCCTTACTGCAGTAATTGCTGTAGTGCCACTGGCTTGCCTGCTCATCACTTCTTAGGGGGCCCTGAGACCATAGGGACAGATCTACACAAGAAACAAATCAAAGAGGTATTCATGCTGTCTAGCAGATCTCTTCGACACTTAAAAGGTCTGCTCTGCATGATGACAACAAGCCACTATGAGGAACTGGGAGTCAAAGCAGCAGTGAGAAAGAATGTCCCCAAAATAGAGCAGAAGGGTAGGGGGGTTATGTGTTTCCAGAGGTATGCAGACAACGCACTAATAATACTAATTATAATACTAATTATAATACTAATAATCCTTTGTCAAGGATTGCTTACATTCCTCTTTTTGGAAGAATGACTGCTAGCAACCCACCTTTGGAAGATAATAATAGAGTTAGTGGAAGGTGCTGTCTGGAGTAAGCCAGTCATTTGGCCCCTTCTGAGATGGAGAAGCATTACCTAGCAAAACTGACATCCCTTGTATCCTCACACCTGATGGGACTGATTAACCAACTTGGCCACAGAAAGGAAAGTGGATAACTTTGGAGCAGAGGTGGAACTCCTTGGGTTCAAGGGTCCAAAATGCCATAATCGATTAGAGAAGCCTTTAGAGAGTTTTAGGTAGTACTAGATAAGGCACTGCTCAGTATCTCAGATCCTTCTTTCTCTTCCTTGTGTTGTAGATCCTTTCATTTTCCTTCTACTTTGATTTATTAAGGTCAACAAGTGGCCAAGAAAGCTAAAGTGGTCATGAAAACTGACAGGGAAGGAGAGAACCACAATGAGCATGTGAAGCACAATGAAGAAGTGGAAAGGAGAAGGACTGGAAAGTGGAAGGACTTAGGTAGGTTTGAATATGTTTTGTATTTTGGGCTTAGGAGATGGAAGTATTTGTATCTAAGACACAGTAAAGCACAACCAAATTGTCCTGAGCTGAGCTGCTCAGAAAATCTGTTTTTTTGCATTCAAGTCATGTATTTAGGGGAGAGAGGAAATGTGTCAATATCAATGAAAGCCTTGGAGAAGTTGCTTTGGAAGGAAGAACTTGTAATTTCAGAGCTGTTTAGGACGTCTCGGTGCATAATTCTGCTGTCCTGAATCTAAACTTGATTTTTTTTTTTTTACATTCTGTTTTATGGGAAATTAAAAATACATATATTTCTCTTCAGTTCAGATTTCCCAGTACAAATGGCAATGTCTAGCTAGTTTTCCTCATGAGCACACTTTGCTTTTGTCAAAATCACTGAGGACTGAGGGTGTCAATCAGACTGGACCTCCAACCTTGTACTGTGCTTCAGTGGACTGAAGACCAGGCGCACAGCTCCATCCATCTCTATCCATCCAGCTGGACATGCCCCGGCATCCCCTGACTGAACATCTCCAGTGAACCACAGAACTGACCCTTACATTAGTGAAATTGCTTTCTAGCAAAATACATGCAATTTGCATGGAGCTGATACAGCACCTATTGAGACACTGGTTAATAGATGTGGTTGGAACTATTTTTCAAGTATTGATAATAGGATGGAAGAAGGGTTTCAATTAACTGAGGTAGCAAGAAGCATATGGATAGACATGTGCTCTAACACTCAAGTGCACAATTTTCACTGATTGATAAACCTAACACACCACTTGAGACTATATTCTAGTTACATCACTTCACCATTAAACTCTTCATTTACCCCCAAATGAATAGATTAACATTAAGTAAACTCCACTGAAAAATCGTCCAATTCAGCGAAGCTTTAATACAAATTTGTAACAGCCATAAAAGAAAATTACAATTTATCATTTGAAAATCATTATTTATAATGTACAGCTCAAGAATTTTATCTAATAAGTGTTTCAAATGTGCTTGTTAAATGAGTTTACACAAATCTACAAAGGGTCATCAGCAGTATGCATATAACACAACATATGTGTACATAACTTACACAACTACCTGTGTGAATATTAAAAAAAAAAAAAGAGATTAAGTCTTATTTTGATGATTACCAAACACATTGCTTTAGCAAATTTGCATTTATAGTTTCTGTTTCTTCTTATGTATGCCTCAAATAGCTTGGATTTTCCTTCTGTTTAAAATAAATAAAGTGGTTATATGACCGTCAATCAAATCAGCATTTTATATGTTGAAGAAAAATGACTATGTTGTAAGGGCATTTCTGAAAGCAATCGAAAAAGGAGAAAAGGTGGGACTGCCATTTTTGCAGCTCTCTTAGCTTCAGGTTTAACCTCATACAAATCAGAAACTACGCATTTGGATGTATTCACTTACACTGTGCCAACAAACCATGGTGTGATAACTGGTTGGGAAATCAAATTCTAAATTTAGTCATATTTATGGGAATTGAGGAGCCATTGCTTCAGTTGCATCCCTCAGATCTGCATACAATTGTTTAAATTTATTTTTCCTTGTGGCTTACATACAGCCTGCATAAACACCGAACATACAATTTCAGACTTTACTGTTTTGTTATAGTTATACTTCAGACTGCTGCCACCTCAAACCACTTCTGAGGGAAGACACAATGGCAAATGTGGACTTTTCCCTACAGATGACCAGACAGTGAAAGACAAAGAATAGAAATCTTTTTTTTTTTTTGAGGAACTGACCTTTTATATGCCCTATAAATTGTTTTCCGTCTGCCCAGGGACATGGTGGCATCACCATCTCTGAGGGTGTTCAAGGAAAGGTTGGACATGGTGCTTAGGGATGTGATTTAGTGGGTGACATTGGCGGTAGGGGCATCTGGGGTACCAGATGATGTTGGAGGGCTTTTCCAAACTTTATTATTCTATGCAAGAACTTTTGTGAAGATGGTCCCATAGCCAAGCAGAATAATGTAACTGAGAGGATCTAAAAGTCACAGTATTGCAAAGACTTTGTTTTTAAACAATTAATGTTGTCTTAACTTTAATACACTCAAGTATACTCTTAAGTATATCATTAGTTTCCTGAAAGGATGGAAATTGTTCTGCTGACTGAAGTTAAGTATCTCACCAGTCAGCACAAAACTGTGGCCTTAAAACACAGAGATCTGTTCTGAATGGTTTTAATAGTGCTATTACTTGGGGGGGGGGGAGAAGACTTTGTAGGTTTGCAAGAGCATGAAAACAAGATTATAAAACAATCTTTCAGACCTCAAAGATCTGATCTGCAGAAGTGCTTAACATTGCCATCTCTGGGTGTTCAGGATCTTTCAAAATCAGGCCCAGAGCCTGAATAGGAATGTCACCACAAGACATTTTTATGCTATTTGCAGATTTTCTTTACAATACCTCCAGCTTTTGATTGTGCTAAAGCCTTAAAAGCAAATCAGAGAAAAGACTCCCCTATTGTGTATTACAAAAGATACAGCTAGAAACAGTAAAACTGAGAGAGCTGTTTCCTAATGCACTCGTTCAGATGACAATCAGGTTAGATCTTTTACTTTCTTTCTCAGCCAACCTCAGTAATAATATACTCAAATCTTTTTTTTTTTCTTTTTTTTTTTTTTTTTTTTTCTGTAACATACTGCTGTGAGTGTACCTACCTACTTTTAATTTACCTGATACGTTAGAATAATAATTAGCACCACAGTATTATCACGCAAGCCTGCTTAATTGTATAGTTCACCTGCTGTATTTTAACAAGTAGTGTATACATAAATATATGAATATGCATATATATACCACGTAGACAAAAGGATTTTACATATATTCCTGGAAAACCATCAGTTTTGTAGATCGGTTTGACTTATGTTCGCCATTTACTCTGATGCTGTTTTTATAAGCATTCCAGCTGTCACTGTCACTATCGTATTTACTGTGGGGCTAAGAATTAAAGTTACAAAAGATTTATGTGCTTTGGAAAACCAGTCAGGAACAGAGAGAGTCTGTTTTAAGGGTTTTCTTTCAAATACCATTCCGAGCAAACTCCTATCCAACAGAGACAAAAAAAAAAAACAACTATCAGTTTTGCCCCGATACATGGGCAGTGGCCCAGGATCTGCCATGGGCTGCCCTCGTGGTAGGGCTAGGTGAGCCCAGTCAGGAACAGGACTTGACCCAATCGCTCCTTGTGGCTCGGTTTTGACACGCTGCATCAACTTCACTTGGTAACCTAAATTTAAATCAGGCTTTGATTAAGTTTTCAGGAGTGTTTGCATTTAAAAAATAAATTAATTGATACCTCTGCATGGTATTTCTTTATTCATTTCTGTGGAGAACAACTAGATGGTCATGAAAACCTCTATGACAATTAACAGGATCTCTGAATAAGAAGGTATCCTCAGCTTTGCAGAATGGATGAGGAAGGGCTTTGTGGCTCTGTGGGTTTCTGCATTGGAAAACTAATGTGTTGGGTCATGTCACAGCCTGCTTTTCCATCCCGGGTGGCCTCTGTCTCTCAGACTCTCTGCCTGTGTGGTGGCACCAGCTCCTGCACTGGTGGTGGTCAGCACAGTGGTGCTGCTCGGGGCAGGCCATTCCCTGAGCTGAGACTGTGCTGCTTGTGACATACCCGTGCAGCTGACACGGCCAGCCAGGTTTGGCAAAAAGCAGACCCCAAGGGGGGGGAAGAGCAGCAAGCAAACCCTGAGCATCAAGGCAGAGAAGCCAATACTCAGAAGCAAGTTCTGAGCGATGCCTAACAGCCGATGCATCTCCTACCAGACATGCTGGTGAAGCTCCTGGTGTGGAACTGAGCTGATAAGCAAGCTAAGTAGATAAACTTTGGCTAAAAATACGCTGTAGGAACATTGCCAGAGGAAAAAAATGTGGCTAACAAGGGTGATTGTTGTTACCTGAGCTTGTAGGAGATTATTTACACACCCTAACTTTCAGCACGTAATTATGGGGAAAGTCTTCCTTGGCTCCTAATATAGTTCAGAAATGAGACAGGTCCTTTCAAAATATATTTTAGGGCTGATACTTAAGCTAGGTGCTTTGAATTTCCACCTGGAAGAGACCATTTCTCTCTCTTTTCTGAACCGATAGTCCAGAGGGACTGTCAGGCAGAGTAAACTGCCTAAGGTGAGGGTGGTCTGAAGTTCAGTGGGCCGATCCTTTCCCTTGAGATAATCTGGGTATCAACAAGTCCCTCCACTTGCCAATACAGCTAATGAGCAGTAGCCTTGCTTACCTATCAAAACATCAGAAACAATGATTGGTAATTCGCCCCAGGCTGCAACACTTGATTTTATTCAGGTTGAGCTTCATCTGGACAGGTTCTGGCCATGCCTTAGCCACTACCTAGATATGTGAAGGTAGAAGGATGTTTTACATGGAGAAAAAGGCCTCCCCTGTTCATCCAGTTCCTAATGATTCATACTAACCTACCCAGGTCTCCCAGATTACACCTCATGCAGCCCTGTGTTTTAGTGCATCTCATATGACATTATAAGCCTTTGTTTAAGCAACTGAATTGTACCCTGGAGGTCTTGATATTTGCAGGGAAAGGCAAGTCATGATGAACAGTAACTAATCACGTTGTGAATACCTCCTATATGTTCAAAGCATCGACACAATTTGCATTGAGGGTCAGCAATAAATATCCTGCTGACATAGCTGCAGTGAATACACAGGTATTTCAGGATTACAGAGCTTTTTGAAATCTGGTTTTGGATGCTTCTTGGTTCTCTTCCAGGATTGTACAGTGGGAGGCCAGAGATCAAGTGGGCAGAAAATGAAAGGGGAGCAATATTCAGGAAACTTCCTGCTCTCTGCATGGAGGAAGATTCAAAGGAAAATAGTGGTGAAAATTTGCAATGATGGACTGAGAGAAGAAGAAAGATGATACCAGGGATGGTAAACAAAGACAGGAAATAGCCTGCTGGTGGTGTTAGTTCTTGATTAGGAGCCCGTTAAGCTTTGGCTAGAGGGCTAAACCCAAGGAGACATTTTGTCAGCCCAAATGTGGAGAGAAAACAGAAAGACAATAGAACAATTAGGCAGAGGAAGAGAGCAGAAGTGAACAAACATATTGCCCCTATTATGACACACAGCTAGAGCTTTGTAGCAATGCTGTCCAGCTGCCTTTAGACTAACTGAAAATGAGAAAATAAATCAAACTTTCTTTTGACTGTCAAGGGTAAAGAGAGAACTGTTTCTTTTTCAGCCACTGGTAACCTGATAGCTTGCCTCAGTGTATTTCACATAAGGAAGTCTGTAAAGCAACATCTAAGTGTTCCTTGTGATTAATATTCCTTATGATCTCCAGCCACCTAATCGCATACTGACCTCAATGAGGGTCAGCTGTGGGAAGGGATGGGCTGTGGGAGCAGGGTGGGCTACCAGGAGGTGCTGGTGAACGATAGAGAGAAAAGGAGAACCATTGCAGACCTGAATAAATAGTGGCAAACCAAAGGCACTGACCTCAGGAATAATGCCATGGGTCCAGAGCTTCACAGAGCTAGACTGAAAAAAGTGGGACAGTCCTTCCCTGATGTCCACATGCACCAAGTGTAGGATATGCTATTTTTTTTTCCTCCAATTTAATCCCAAAAGCTGTAGCATGAAATGTAGTGTTACTTGCGAGGCAAAGTATTAACTCTGAAGGGACTCCCAGGATGCATGAGCCAGTGCTCAGATTACCAGACATGCTGCATAATGTAGAGTAGATGTTCTGCATTGCATGGCTAATTCTTGCATTCTGAATTAAAAGCACGTGGTAGCAAAATTTCCTGTATATTTTTTTCAGGACTTGGATGCTTTCCTGGACATCTAACAGCCCGCACTGTTAGGTCCAGACAGGTGCCTGCCTCTAACATCCACACACACTCTGTGGGCACAGCTGGACTGAGCCAGAGGTCAGAGCTGCTGGTCTGCTGGACGTAGTGCCCGTGGATATCACGTGGATGGATGTCACATTACGTTGATGAGACCCGCTGGATCAGATACATTGATCCATGCCCATTTTCTTTGCAGTCTGAGGTTTCTCTCAGCAGGCACTGTCTGATGGCCTGGGACCATGCAGATCTCCAAACCAACAGGTTACTCAGGGTATCCCAAATCCTTAATATGCATCTGAAATTTCTTTTTAACAGAGCACCTTTAACTAAGGCTGCTTATAAGGAAATTTGTTACCAATCTGATCTATTTCCTCATTTTAATCTTTTCCTCAGAAAGTACTCATTAGAGTGCCCAATTCAAAAAAATGGGCTCAGGCATTGAAATGACTACTAGTTCACCTGAAAAAAAATGTGGAAATCTGAACTGGTACACTGCACACACTTTTGTTTCACCTTGAATCCAAAAAAAAAAAAAAAAAAAAAAAGCTCTAATTCAGAAAAAAAAAATCTCTATTTCCATTTTTCATGTATGCAAATTACACTCTGAATAAATAAATCTACATAATCTTACCTCCCTGCTAGACAACTTGCAGTAACATTTGCCAAGAGAAAGACAGGCTTTTCTAATACTAATGCATAAAACATGCTGAATAAAAAAAATAAATAAATAAATAAAACAAATCATATTGAGTAAATAGCTGCTGTGCAGCTCTGGAAAGAATAATACAGGGATTGATGAGTTACTCAGGATTGTCTTCTTCAACTATTTCCGTGTTACCAGTTAAGGGTATATTTAAGATAAAGTTTTAATTGAGATGGTCATATCCTGAACCACTGAAAGCTATAGGATTTTTTCTTTAATTTCCGTGGAACAGGAGTGTAGATCTCTCTGATGAAGCACGTGGGAATGTCAGGCTGTTGGTCCTGGACAATCAATCTATTCAGCATACACCTGAGTTACTGTGCAGGGGCTACAGATCCAAGAAAGCAGATCTCTCATTCTGTTTTGGGAATGTAGGAATTGCCTTCTCCAATTTGATCAAAACTTTTCCCTGGTATGTGTGCCCATATGTGTCCTGGTGGCGGTAAGGATTGCCAGTGGGCTTGGGACTGCAACAAGGGAAGGATAAAACAAAACCCAGTGGCAGCATGTTCTGATTGAGTAGGTATCAGGGCCCTTTTCCCACTCTAACTGCATAAGGTAGATGCTGAAAGGCAGCTCTTACTCTTGATGGTCCATCTAGAATCAATCAAACACCAATCATATTTGAGGGTTGGATGTTCTCCTCTAACCTTTTAAATATCTTTTCACACTGGAAAAATTATTCTGGAGAGCTGAGTCATTATGCTTTTTTCTCTAAAGAATTAAGAGACATCAATGGGGCTAGGTTCACCAAAAGGCTCAAGGATTACAAATTTCATCACCTAAATTTTAGATGCTGTAATGCTTTGTGGAATTCGGAAATTGCTCTTCTCAGTGGAGAAGCATGTGGAAGTTCTTTATCTGGCATGTGGGATGTCACCCACCTCAACCAACTCCTAGGACCTTTTATTGCAAGGTCTGGTTTGGAGACTGTCTTGCAGACCAGCTCCTTCAGGAGGTGTAGGATGGGCATACATCCACTAGACAAACATGGCATGGCAGATACCCGTGTCCTTGGGAACATTACTAAAAAGGAGTTAAAGATTTTCCCGAATTACAGTGAGGTTTACATCCATATGGTCATCTGGTAGAAAGGCTAGATAATCTGATATATATTTCAGGCTTGCAAAACTTGTGGTATTAGATTTAAAACAATAGATTTAATGTTCCTGTTTTAAAATCCATTATTTTAAAGTGATCTTACTGGTAAAATAAATATGAAATTTGTGTTTATATTTTCAAGTTCCTGTTTCCAATTGTTTGGGATATACATTAACTTTTCTTTGTTTAAATGAGAGCTAAGCTCCTTATTTACTCACAACACTCCGAAAAACAGACATTTAAAAGAATCTTCAAAAACCTTGACATTCATAATAAACGGAGGAGAATTTGGCACTACAGGTTTTTGTGACAACATAAGATTAAATTTCGCCTACTGGTGATTTGGAAACACTCAGCTCCGGAGATGCAAAATGCAATGGAGGACCTACAACTTGACCTGAGACAGACTGTGGTCAGTCCCTATACAAATAAGACACTGCTTCAGGAGTCTGAATCAGGAGTCTTCATTTTCCTTGTTCCCCTGTGCCAGCCCTATCCCCTAGGGAAACACAGATTCTTCTCTCTGCTGGCACCCCCTAAGCAGCATCTGGGTAAAGAAAGAGGAGAAAAGGGGTTGGAAAGGACTGTGGGATCTTTTTTTTTTTTTTTTTTTTTTTTTCCACAGCAGATATGTAGGTAAAGTTGCCAAAACAAATTCAAGCTGTTTCCTGCTCCAGGGCTGCTTGAAGCTGTTTGTCAATAGCAGTTTCCAAGTTATGTTTTTCCTTAGAAAATTTGGGTGCAGTTGAGCATCTTTATATTCCCGAACATGCTGCAAAGTTCATAGTTTAGTTCTTGGTATGGGAAAAAATTGAGGGCTTGAATAAGGGCCTTAGTGATGTGTCATCACGGATCTGTGCCCATTTTTGATGTGGCAGACCTCTATCCACTTTATGACTTTATCTGTGCTCTCTGCTGAGAGCAGGATATCTGTCATTTGAACTTTCTGTTCATTGTTTGCCCGATACTAAATCCAGGACATGGTCTAACCCAGCTGTGCAAGCCATTGTCTCATGAAACAGCCCCTTGCAGACCAAGAAAAAAGGCAGCTCCGGCAAGGCAGCAGCTCTGCTGTGAGGCAGGCGACTCAAGAGGAGCCATCAGGGCACCACGTGTGCACGTGCTCAGGGTGCTGAGCGCTGAATTTTGCCTTTGCTTAAGCCACTGATGGGGTTCAGCAACCAGCCCAATGGGGTATTCCAAAGCTCTGGTTCTTGTGTGACATTCTGGGTTTTCCTGAGTGGCTTGGTGATGGTCTTCAGGCTTGATTCTTGGAGGTGAACGGTTTGCCCAGGGAGGTGGTGGCATCACCATCCCTGGGGGTGTTCAAGGAAAGGTTGGACGTGCTGCTTAGGGACAGGGTTTAGTGGGTGACACTGGTGGTAGGGGTGTTGGACCGGATGATACTGGAGGGCTTTTCCAACCCTGTTGGTTCTGAGGGTTTCCAATTAAGGTTTCCAACCCTAATGGCGCTGGGTTCGAAACAGAGAGCCGGGTTACAGCTCAGAAGGGCAGAAGGCTGATACTCGGAGTTTATAAACGTAGGGTTTATAGATATAGGGTTTATAAATACGAGTCAATAGTGAAGGAATGTAACAATCATGTCTGTGCTTGGTGTGGGGGTGCCCCACACGACGGGGCCATAAGGGGACCCCTGGGCGGGAGCCCGCAGGTGCGGGGGGGCGGGGCCGCCGCTCGCGGAGGGCGGGGCGGGGCTTGCGGGGAGGGGGCGGGGCTTGCAGCCGGCCGCCGCCGCGCAGGCGCAGTGCGGGCCGTGCCCCGGCGCCATCCCGTCAGTGTCGGCGCGGCGCGGTGAGGGCAGGGCCGGGACGGGCCGGGCTGTGCGGGGCCGCGCCGGGCATGGCGGAGAAGAAGCAGCCGGTGGACCTGGGGCTCCTGGAGGAGGACGACGAGTTCGAGGAGTTCCCGGCGGAAGGTGCCCGGCCGGGGTGGGGAGAGGGGCGGCGGGGGGGGCGCGGCCTGCAGGCCGCCGGGCCTGAGGCCTGGCTGGGGGGGGGCGGGGGGGCGGGTGCAGGGCGCTGCCAAGGCGGCTCCGGGAGCCCAGCGGGGATGGGGGGGGGTCGGGGCCAGGCATGGGGAGCACCCCGGGGCCTGCTCTGTGAGTGGCTGCGGGAGCGAGAAGTGCTGGGTCATGGCCCGCGGGCAGCGGTGGGAGCCCTGAGGTGGAAATGAGGCGAGGGGGGGGCAGCTGCGCTCTGTGACCGCCGTACACCGCTGCTTTCCCAGCGCAGCTGCTTCTGTAGGTACGAAATGTATCGAGCGAGGGAGTTAAGAGAATCTGGGCCTCAATAATAGAACCCCTCGGTGGGCTTTTATAGCAGTAGCCTTGAAAAGCCCCATATTAGGGCACGGTTTTTTGCTGTGTGCTGAATTCTGCCAGTGTCTCCAGCTGTGGGCGGTGATAAATGTGTACGGCATGGGTGAAATGGTTATTGGGCTATACCGTCATTCTTATATGTGACATCTCTGTGGCCATACAGCCCTTACGTATTCTGAAAATACTGTTTGCGCTTATGGTGAAAAAAGTTAGTGATGTAGCTGAGATGGTAGTTAAACTGAGAAGACCAGCCCTTTTTTCTTTATATGCTCCCTAAAGGTGCAAAAAAGGTTTATTTATTGTAAATTGAGTATTAGCTGTGAGCGTGAAGGAAGCCTTGAAGCATACTTCTGAACCTTAGATTGGCCACTGTGCTCAGTGGCTGTCACAGCACTTGCTCCTAAGCCTTGTAGTGGTAAGAGTCTCCATTCGGTGTTTGCTGCTGATTTGAGTCTTTGTATTGATCTCAACTCATCTTAAAATGCTGTGCCTTTAGGTTTCCCTTATTGTCAACAGCAGAAACTTTTTCATGATTTTATCTTCTCATTCAGTAATTTTTTTTTTTTCACAAGAATTTTCAGACCACATTGAAAGTTATCTTCAGTTGCTTAGGAAAGAGTCATGATAAATCTCTGATGAACCCCCTGTCAGACTGTTGTTCTTTCACATTAAAGCACCACTTCGTATACAGCAAAAAATCTTCAAGTTCCGTTGACATGTTTTATTCTGAAGGAAATTAGGTAATGCAAACTTACATCACAGACAAAAATACTGGCATTTGGGGAGCATCTACTTGGATTTTTTGTTTCTTGAAACAGTTTATCAATTCAAGTTTGAAATGATAAAATCCCAAACAGATGTGTCCTTTTTTATTTGAGATATTTCCTGACGAGTTCAAGTATGTATGAACTCATTACTTACAAACTTATGTACAGTGCTTCTCAGAATGTAAAACATAATTTAAAATTGCTAGGATTTTGGGTTATCTTCTACTCTGAAAACCACTTTGCTTCCCTCTCCCAAGTACAAAATATGGCAAGAAGTTATCATTATATAAAAATAATTTTTAAGGGGTCCAGCCGTGACAAGTTGATCAGAATCAACATGCTGCTGCTGTTGTCACTGTACACCAGAATTCCCAAGTCCAACATTCTCTATGCTTCAAAGCACAGATAATGCTACAGCACTCCTTACTGTTATTCATACACAGGCGTGTGAATTGCTGGAACAATGTTAGTGTGGATTTCAGGGGTATAGTGTCAGCATACACACTGCAGAATGTCATGGCTACACCAAGAAAGATATAATTTAGGCTTTACTTTCACTACCTTTTTTTTTTTTTCTCTCCCAGCTTCTGTTGTGGAAAAAGACATAGCCTTTTTGACTCCTCTTTGCTCACTGCGATTTGGAACACGCTTCCCCAGTCTCCCCAGCTCCTTTATGGTTGAAGCTGAATTTCTTGTGCTGGATACTAGTTACTATGAAATACACATTTTTTTTTAACTTTAAAACCCGAGCTACTTACACTAGTACACAGAAAAGCTTGACTTTGGTGTTCATTTAAAGCTGGTTTGAGCTGTGTTTTTTGTATTTTTAAAGTCCAGCTAGTGTTATGACCAGTAAAGTCTTTCTTTTGACCAAAAAAAAAAAAAAAAGCTCATTACATATAAATTGGAAGAGCTTCTTGTAAGTAGTATTAAAATGAAACCCTTCCCTTTGAGTAGTGAGCAGTATGCTAGCCTCAAATACTGCATTCTCTTATGCTGCAGTTTTCCTTCACCCTTTCTTCCCAGTTGCTTCCTGTGCTCTCTCTAAGACCAGTAGGATTTCTATGTTCCTTTGTCATTTCCCTTTATATAATTTATTTGAGAAGGGGAGTTTAATTGTAATGTCTTCTACATCTGTGTCTTTAATCAGTTACAAATGTTTTTTTCCTGTTCTGGTGAATCTCAGGCATGATTTTTTTTTTTGCCTGTCTGCATTAAAAATGCGAGGAAGAACACACAGACCAACCTTCATTCTTATGAATAAAGTTGTTCACTGTGAATTAGCTCTTAATCTTTTACCCTAATAGCTCTTTTTTTTCCATCTGTCTGTCCATGTTTTAATGTTACTTTGGCCCTTAGACCTCAAAGCTTTCTCTGAGTGGGCAGCAGATGGCTTACTGAATCATAAAGGCTTTGGGGAAGAGGGGAAGAATAGCGTCTTTAAATATACCAGGAGGCTTTGAGAAATATGAGGTTGGGATTCTTTTTATTTTGGTAACGTTAGCAAAAGTTACTGTCTGTCAGCAAAAGATAGCTGAAAAACTGTGATGGGATAGTTTCCAAATGAAGTAAACTGACTTGTGTTTACAAAAACATTCTGAACCTTTCTGATTTCTCATTTTTCTTATTTTTCTACACTCCCAAGTTAGATTTTTTTTATAACGAACTATTAAGTGGGTGATCAGTAATTTGTCAAGAGTGGTGTGCCAGGTTATTTTATTATAGGAAAAATAGAAATTAGGTTAGCAAATGGACTTCCAGCATCTTGCCGCTGTAAAGAAATGGCTTCTACTATTTTTGGAGCCCAGAAGTAGCTGGTTACTGGTAGCAACTGCCGTTGGCAGGTGCATCTTTCAATTTGCCTTTGCTTCTGCATCACAGATACGTTTTTGGCATTTATCCATAGCCTGTCAACGTCTGATGTGAGTGAATGGAGGATCTGAGTGTGTGTGTGTTTTGGCACAAGTGTTTGACGTACATTGCTTTTAATTGTGAGGGAAGAAAGAGGAAATACAAACCCAGAACTGCACACCTCTTGTTGTGATTTTAGGAGTCAAATACTCAGTGTTTCTCTTCTCTTACTATGGTGCTACAATTTATCTCTATGTATGCAAAATGTCCCTTCAGAGTGTGTAATCCTGCAAGCCACGATGTGTAGTGTATAATTATTTTCCTACCAAGTTATATTTTTGTCATAATTCAGGATTTAAAAAAAAAATCTCAATATACTGTTTAGTCTCAAATACTTAAGTATGATCTGAACATCTCTGTTATAGAGGGAAATTTGTTACCATTTGAAGCCCGCCTTACCCAGAAGCTGAGCTAATCAGTCAATAAGATGCAGTACTGAAGCAATGCAGCATAAAATATTTACCTTTTTTTCCTGCCTTTAGATTGGACTGGTTTAGATGAAGATGAAGATGCTCATGTCTGGGAAGACAACTGGGATGATGACAATGTAGAAGATGATTTCTCCAATCAGTTAAGGTAATTTGATTTTTAACTTACTGTTCTAGAAGCTGGATAAAATGTTTTAAACTGCACTGTTTAGTTGTTAATATCTGAAAGTTCTGCTTACTTTTAAAGAGAGGTCTGAAAACAGGAATAAATGAAGGCTCTGCTTTGTGTTTATCTACCTAAAAGCCTTTCTGAACCAGACTTAAGGGATTACAGAACAATTGAGAGTACTGATGAGCATTTCATCTCTTAAAAATTGAACTGTGCATCCTGAGATATGCCTCATATCATCAATATGCTCAGGCTTTTGTGGTGTTACACAGCTTAAGACAGCACAAAGATGTGGAAAATCTGAATTGTGCTGCAAAGATTAATGGCAAGGGAGCCAGGATTCTTTCTTCTGTGCTGTATGGTATGCAAAGTGTAGTAGTATATTTTTTTCTATACCTTCAAATAGTATTGCTGTTCTGTGACCAAATAGACAACTGGAAATTTTTGCCTAGAAGCTCCCCTCTCATGTGTTAAAGAGCGTGCTGTTTGTGAGCAGTGATAGCAAAGCAGTGTTTATAACATCCTCTAAAAAAGTGATAGCAATTCAGGTACCTCTAATCCTGTTGTTTAGTCTTCTTGGTCACTTGTAGCTTCAGTTAATCCTTTTAGTGATGTGTAATTATAACTTAAGTTGTTTTAAGAGTCAATACAAATTCACACTTTATAATTAGTCCTTCAGTATGTTGCACGCAGCGCAGCCTTCTGTAATACAGCCTGATTAAATGCTTCCTGGGATGATCTCTTGTAAAGGGAAAAAGTGGCCCTTTGTGTAACAGGCACAAGATGAAGCCTGTTGGTATGGTCCGTGCTTATAAGGCTGAAAGGTAGTGAAATTGTAATACTGGAAAAAATGTTGATATGTAGTGAAACACAGACTTTAAAGGTGTGGCATAGTTCTTGATTACCGCATAGTTAACACGATAAGTCTTCAATCTACATCTTATAGCCTGTAGTGTTGGTGACCAGATAATTGTTTTAAAATGACAGTTGGCAGTGTTGCCTTGTTGCAGAATATTTTTATTTCATCTTCAGAAAGAAAATGCAGCAGTCCTTCACTTCTAAAGTTAAAATGGCACGTATGTAAACTAACCTGAGACGTAGACCCACAGTGTCTAGGTACACATGTGCTAACACTGGGATATAAAATGGTGTAGCTCTGGTTGGTGTGCCGGAGGCAGGTAGGAGGCTAAGTGGGGACAGGTTATGGGAAATAACCTTTGCTGTTGCTGACCTGCTGCCATAGCCAAGGTGAACAAAACAATCCTTTCTTCTCAGAATTCATTGCACCGAGATATTAAAATAGTGCTGATACAAAAGTATGTAAGGCAAACTTTGGAAGTACATGCATTTAAATTGCTTAGATTAGTGAGTTCATTGAGTTTAAGGAAATTTTGGGGATAGCCAGTATAAGACAATGCAATTTTTTTCCTAATGTGTTGTTACTGTCTTAGAGGTGCTGCTTTGCAACGTAAAGTTGTCCTTCAGCCAGAGTGGGGCAGAGGATAAGTAAACGTGATTAAAACAAATGTTGGAATTTTTCATACGGGATTTACTTCTAGTGATCCAAAGACATTAAGATGAAGTTGAACTGTAAAACAAGTGAGGTTAAGGTTATTAATGTGAATCAGGAAGCACTGTTACATGTTCATGATATTTCTAAAATGGTAATATATTGTGCAGGGTACTTCATTTTGAAAAAATGCAGATGTCTGGCTATTCTATTTGTATATTTTAATATACCCATCTTTTTTCTCTACAGAGCTGAATTAGAAAAACATGGATACAAGATGGAAACTTCATAGTTTTTGCTGATATGGAACAAACATTGAACTGTGGATAGACTATATTGAGAAAACATGGAAAGTGAGAAGACAGTACATTATCTGCTTGGATTACTTATTGTTTTGTATGAAAAATAAAGTTTTTAATCTTAGCCGAAGTCATATGTTCAGCCTCTGCTAAACTGGTAACCTGTATTTAGGTTCTTAAATACTTTGTGTGACAGCTCACAGAGAATGCTACTGGAGATCTCAGTGGCTGACGTTATTGCACCAGCTCCAGTGATGGGGAGTCAAATAAGCATGACCACAATGCAAACTACTGAACATCTCTGTCATAAGTGATGTGGAGTGTTTAAAAAAAAAAAAAATCATGAAAGAAATAAAATGCTTCTGTATTCCAGTCAAAATGCAGCGGAGATAGAAAGAATTTTTAGGGAGTAAAGTAATAAAGCTCATTTTGCCTTAAGGTTTTATTTCATAATGGTTTGGGGTTTTTGTTAGGAATTTAATGTGAGTACCAGTTTGATCGCCTTGGAGATAAAACCCACTTTTAAAGTGTGTCTTACAACAGCAGAAATCCAAATTCTACAATTTTGTCCTGTCATTTCTCAACTCTGGTAAAGAAGAGACCTCTGTGGAGGCGAGAAAAGTTCTGTTCTCATGCTTATTTAATCCTAGGAATGTCTGCTGAAATTGCCTCCAATTTGCCAGTTACAGCAGTTCATCTGTATCACACAAATGCCTGCTGAGAACGGAAATCAAACTTCCAACTCATTTCATGGAGGCCAACAAATAGTTGCCAGATAGATACAATGGTAGTGGCTGGATTCGATTACTCTCTGAACTAGAAAACAGAAGGTGGAAATTACAAAACCTATTACCAATTCCATGAATCCTCCCCAAAGGAGCTGTTAAAGCTGGTGTACGCAAAGACAGAGGGAGATATGGTAATTCTGGAAATGTAGGCCATGATTGCAAATAAAGTCTTTTTTATAATAAAGGGACAAATATGGCTGTGTACTTACGGAACTCAAATTTGCTTGCTTTTTCAGTTTATCGCAGAGGAACAGGATTTTTTTTTTTAAGCGAGTTTTCAGAATAAAGGTATTAGGTGATGGATATGCTCTAATGGTATTAAATGCTTTCTTTAACCCCGTTCACTAATTAACAGTGTCTTAACTGCATGTATTAATGCAAAATGCTAGGAAGATGACAAAAGCAAATATCTCCTCCCCCCAGTTAGGTGATACTGTATTTGTGATGGAGGAAAGATTTGTTGGGTTTCTTACTGGGAAAAGAAAGGGAGGCATCTTCAGGTAGACTGTCCTTGGCTTGAGTAAGTGGCTGGTTGTTATGGAAATGCACAGCCAGTACAGCTCCTTTCAGAATGCAAAACACCAAGTTCATATTTTGACAAGTAACAAATTAAAAGTCTGCGTACTGAGCGGCAAACAGCAATTCAAACATCCTTACGTGAGGGTTGGGACATTGAAAAGTATGTTGAGAACAATTCTGGGACTGTCGGTGCTACTGATGTGTTAATATTGGGAGGCTGAGTAATGAGGCTGACCGAGAAGAGATGACAGATGAATTATGGAAATGTGCAGAGCAATCTTTGGATAGGGGCAGCTGCTTTCCATTACGGGAGTCGGGAAACCTGGCTAAGGCAGCCCTATCCCATCAACTGCTAGCAGCAGGGGGAAGCCGTTGAAGCAGAAAAGCATCCTTGCCTCGAGAAATCTTGCTTACTTTTTGCTGAGCCACAGTTGCCTCCTGTTACTATCTTTTTCTGCTTTCTTCACAAAAGCAGAAGTAGAATGAAGTCTTATCTCAATGCCAACATTCAGCTGATAGAACCTCATTGCCTTTTTTTAGTCTTTCGAAGGTTGGTTTGATGACAGTTGCGTAACGCTGTCTGCATAAGAGAATGTTACAGAGGTAAACAAGTTACACGCACAAAATGGTATGGGAATAGCTTACTGCAAAATCACAAAATCAAGCACCCCTCACATTTTTTGCATGGTCATACAGGTTCTTTAAGCTTGCTAGTGTAAAAAAGACGAACATTTCTGCTTTAGATTGGCCTTTTTTTTTTTTCTTTCTAAAAATATGCAAACCCAGCTGTTTTTGAGACTGAAACTAATTTTTTTTTTTTTTTTTTTTTTTTTTTTGCCTTTGAAAGCTTTGCTGTTCTAGAGGGAAGCTGAGGTGGTTGTCAAGGATGTCACTGCAGAGATTCACCTTGGTTTACCTGTTACACAACTTAAAAAAAAATTAAAAAATCTCACAATGTGCTTGGAGGCTTGAAGTGTTTAGATTGTCCGTGTTGGGGGAAGTTTTCTTCAGAGGTTTCTTTGGGGAGCTAACCACCACGCCACCCTGTCTCCCAGCTGATCTGTCAGACTGTTGGACGTGGTGTCCTCACCAGAGTTTGAACCACACCAGGGACATCCCCAGCTCCCTGCTGCATGAGGTTTTAGGAGGCAATGACAGCGAGGGGAAGGTTGCCTTGCTCTGGCCTGGATGCTGAGGATGTCCCAGGGCAAAGCACCCTTCACCTAACTCGGGGTACAGCTTTACAAGAGGTCGGTGGTTGCTGATGAGTTTGACTCTCTGACTTCACCTCGATCCTTCACAAACTCTGCACGCTTCAGAAGAAATGCAGAGTCACAGAGAAGCACACCAAACGGTGAGCGGGCAGAATGCAGGTTATCCTTAAAGCAGCTCTTTTGTTACCTCCGAAAAGCTCTTGCTCTTTTCTCACCAGTCCCTGCCTCCCTCTGCTAGCGTGCAGAGCAGCACGAGCGCAGCCCCTCTGCGTGCTGCTCGGCCCGAGCAGCGCTGGGTCGCCGTGTGTCACAGCAGTCCATGTGTTTTATCCATGTTGTACGACATTTTCCACCGTTCCTGGGAGATGGAGAAGTATTTTCCCCTCTTTGAAGCATACGCTCAGCGTGAGACCCCAGGACCTCACGTTTCACAGCGTTTGGTGGTGGGTAAAATGCCCGGTGTGCTCCAGGATTCCTTCAGCTTCGGTTACTGCCGTGCACATTCAGCATTTCTGCCGATGGGGATTTATGGGGTATCAAGTCAGCCACCCAGAAAAGGAGGAACACGCATTACAACCTCTGCAGCTTTTTTAACGAAGGCGGCAAGGGCTCTGCGAGTCGCTGGCTTCCTCTGCTAGTTTTTCCTCGATTTTTTGTTTTTTCTTACCCTGTTTTTTCTAGAACACCACCGAGGACTAATAAGTCCCCCGGGGGAGGGGGGTGAGCGTAGGAAAATACAGGATCATAAAATTAAAGACTATGAGAATACATACGCACGGAAAAAGGAATTTATACTGCACAGAGTTACGGTTCCAGCCTTTCCTATCTTCTAAGTATCTGACTTTGCAGCCCTAATAATAATCTTTTAATGCAGGTATGATTTTGTGTTTGCATAATAATGCAGCTAAATTTGGTTTAATTCCAAGGCATGTGGGGAAGTAAGAAGATTGATGCCCAGAAAGTTTTTGTGATGGAATTTTACTGAAGAGTGAATGTTACGTAACATTTCAAACGTGCTGCGATCCTTCAAGATGAAGTGTGTGATATAAATGTAAAATATTTGCAAACTATAATTTAGCAACCGCTATAAAATCGCAGTCAGCATTCCAACCTCTTCCGTGCGGTGGGTGAGATCCTTTGTCAAGCGAGAGCTGAGGGCAGTGAATGTGAAATTCATTAAGTAATTAGATAGGAACATTAATTTCAAATTAATTTCAACAGTTGTCTCAGACATTAGCAACCAAATTAAGGAGACCAAAGGCAAACAGTAATGCGGCTTAATACTTTTAATAAATGAAGGCATTTGAAGTGATTTACATAAATCTGATGATAAGCCCTCATTTAATGGGCTCCCAGATGCTCCCTGCCTCCGCTTCCCGTTCACCTTTGCACGTTTCCAGGATGTGGCCACGCTCCTCGTCTCCCCAGCTCCCTCATTACCTCGGTCTTTTCTCAAACCCTCCCTACACGGGCTCCCTAATAAACGGCCGGGCTTTCTGGGATTTGTTAGTGCGAGCTGGAACCTTTTAGTGCTTCTGAACCTGCAGCGCTGCGAGGCACGGGGAAGCAGCGGAGCCACAACTGACAAGGCCCCCAGGAAAATAAATGGTGGAGAATAAAAAAAAAAAAAAAAAAAAAAAAAAGCAGATTAGGGTATTGGGGGCTGCTTGCCTCCGGGCAGGGCAGGGAGATGAAAACCAGCACATCAGCAAGCGAATGGGTCACATGGAATGGATAATGACCAGCCCTTTTCATCTGTCCTGCCGCGATCTCAAGGCCCTGGATGAAAAGGAGCAGGCACTGCTCTGGGTTGGCGTGGCACCTGATGGAGGCACGGCCGCCCCATGGGTTGTCCAGGGTGCAGCATAGCCCTGCCAGCACCCCACACTTCGGTCACCCACCATACTTCGGTGGCAAAGGTGTAACAGCTCCGCTGGTGCTCAGCTCAGCACCGCTGTCTTGCAGCAGAGCGAGCTGCTGCAGGTCCGAGATGCCCACAGAGGGGTGGGCAAGCTCTAAAACTGTGTCCCCTGGCCTTGGCTCAAGCCTGGAGGTATCACAACAGTTAAAAGAGTAATAATAAACCAGTTGGTAGAGACTTGATTGCAACTCGGTGGAGCTGCAGAAAGTGTGTGACTCATCTTAAATAGAATATATATATTGCAGTTATAAATAGGCTCCTTTTTGTGGTTGCAATGACATATTTAGAAATTGCTGTTCTTTTTAAAAATAACTTTGATGTTATACAGATATTTGGGGCTTGCAGGCTGCATTGTTTATGGAGAAAATCCACGTTTCAGTGGTAACTTTCTGTCACACCAGGTATGCAGGGTAGTTTTACAGACACAGCGTTGGACACGGTTCCCCTGCCCAGAGACTCTGAGCGAGCCAGAAATGATGCACTGCAGGAGGGGATGGAAGGGTTTGTGATGGTCGTTGGTAAAGCTGCCTCAGCTGGGGAGTCAGGAGAAAGGAAAGACGAGGCTCCCGAGTGAAGAGGTTGGGAAGGAGCAAGGGATGATCTGGTTCACCTTCAGGGAACAAAATGTACGGGATCCCATTTGCCTCTCGATTGAAAAGTCTGATGCGAAGTGAGTTCTCCTAGCCTGATGAAGAGCACATCTGAAAGGCAGAGGGAACTTGGTGCATTTGGTTCTCTAGGAGACAGCTGAGTGGTGGTCTGATCCTAGCTCTCAAGTTCCTGTGCAGAGAAGAAAATTGTCCCACAAGAAGATGCTTTTTTAACCACACAATAAAGACAGCGAGACTGGGAGAATGGAAGTCGAAGTTAGACAAATTCAGGACTACTTCAGAGCACGAAGCTACAGGAAACAGCAAGAAGGAAGGAAGGACACAGTGAAGGCTGTTCACTCGTGTGGCTGTGTGCCCCACGAGTGTGCCAGGGCCTGCACGGGAGGGGAGAGGTGCAGCAGGAGATGGAGAAGGGGCAGCTGCTGGGAGAGCCCCTCTGGGAGGAGCATCCCAGCAGCCAAAGCTTCCCACCTGAGAGGACCACTGGTGCCAACACAGACACAGGTGTCCCGTTTTGGGTGGGGAAATACTCATGAAGGACCATTTTTGTCTTCACAGGAGAATGCCTCCACGGTGCAGGCCAGTGACTTTTCTAGCTACGATGAGCGACAAGCTCTGATCGTCTGCGGCACTTCAGCATCAGCTCTGTAGTGAGCGCTGTTAATCCTCATCACTGATTGCTCTTACTGAGACTTCAAGTGATTGGAGAAACTGCCCGACATTCATGAAGGGAGAGTGGAGCCTCTTCAGCCTTCTGCTGAAAAATCTTGAAAACAAATATATGGTTAGTGAGGGAGGGGACGGGCTAAGTCAAATATTGCACCAGCGTGTTTAGAAAAACATAGGAGGAAAGAAAAATGTAATTGTAGAGACAGACATAAAAAAAAAAAAAAAGAGAGATGCAGAAATACAAAAGAGATATGTGCCACAACAGCCCCTGAGCTGTAGAGGGTAAGAGGTGATGAATGCAGAACCGGACCACCTCAGAGGCAAGGGACCCGCTGATCCTCAGTGAGGAAGGCGTTGCATCAGGACTAAGGCTTGCCCTGTCTCCCCACACCTGGGTGCTGTAGGTGTGTTACCACTGTCCCGCATGCAGAGCAGCTCCAGTGGTAGAGCACTGCAGAGCAAAATGCTTCAGATCTGCGATCAAGACAAGCATGGGAGAGAGGGGGAGGCTATGTAAGGGTTCCTGGCTGGCTCCTCACCCAGGGGCTGGCAGCAGCTGGGAGGGTGGAGGTCCCCATCTGTGTCCCCACCTGCCACCCACCAGTGGGAGACCCTCAAAGTTTGCAGAATTTCTGGCAGTGTAGTTTTCGCTATTTTCAATCACTCATCACATATGTCTGAAATTTGTATTTTCCCATTTTTTACACCTCATTTTTTTGCTTTGTCCTGCCAAAACAGTCCTGCTCAGGTTGCCAAAGCCATCCTTTGACAGGTGTACAGACTGTAGGAGACCTTCAGCCTCAGTACAGCCCCTACCTGTGCTGGGACTTGACCCAGATGGAGCTGTATTTGGTTACACCTCCCTTGCACCCCGTGTTCTCCAGTCTGCCATCTGTCTGCACACCTCTGTCAGGGGATTCAGTAGATACAGTTGTCCACAGATTTTCACTTCTAGCGTGTGGGGTTAAAAGCTCCTAAAACAGCAGAGAGCAACCTCAGGCTCCTCTCTCATTGCTTCTTCAGAGGGGGCAAAGGTAGGCACTGGGATGAAGAGAGGATGCTGCTTTCTTGGCAGGGTTGGAGCTGTGATAGGATAGCATGCCATTTTCAATATTCCACTTAGCTACTACTACTGGCACTCTTATAATTAAAAAATAAGTGATTTACATGTTATTAATGATCACTAGAAATTCCTATCAGGCTTTGCTATTAAAGTGGCCTTTCATGTTATCAGAGGCCAGCGTTTTCTTTGACAGTCACCCATTGCTTTGAGGGCTTTGAAGCTGCTTTTCTGTTTCATTTGAAACAAAAATGAGAAAAAGCAATATTACAATCACAGGCATGTGTTTGTTTTCATAGGGGCTGCATTAGCATTTCAAGGAAAAAAAAAAAAAAAACCTGCCTAAAAAACACCGGGTGATCACCAGAGCACTGCTCAAACAAGGCTGTGAAGTGACGAGGTGGAAACCTGCGCTCCCGGTAATGAGATGGAAGTTCAGTAACAGCAAAGGGAATGTACATAAAACAGGAGGTGTGCAGAGCTGCATTACTATAAGGGCCATCGAATCACACACACGGTGTCAGGGAGTTGGTACTGCTGATTTTGCTGGAGATTCAGCAATTTAAGTAACCTAATCAAGTGTCATAATTGATTGGAGGTTCATTTCCTCTCTTGGAAATCATTAAGGGTGGTCATTGCTCGCTAAAAGCATTCGATGCGCCCCACAATGGAGCAACAGTGTTCCTCCCCCTTGCCTACAGAGAGCTATGGCCAGCATGTGGCAGGGTAGCGCGGTTCAGCCCAGCGGAGGGGTGCCTTGTCCCCAGGCGAGGATGGAGTACCGCTGGGAGGACAGCAGGTCTTTCACAGCAGCCTCGCCAGCGGTTGATGAGCTGTGCTTGATGCTGGGGAGGAACGTGCTGTGGGAAGGGGCTTTGTGCAGCTTTCAGAGAATCAGAGAATATCCCGAGTCAGAAGGGACCCACAAGGATCATTGAATTCAACTTCTGGCTCCACACCGGACCACACAAAAACCAAACCATGTGTCTGAGAGCGGTGTCCAAATGCTTCTTGAACTCCGTCAGGCTGGGTGCCGTGACCACTGCCCTGGGGAGCCTGTCCCAGTGCCCGAGCACCCTCTGGGTGCAGAACCTCTCCCTAACCCCCAGCCTGACCCTCCCCTGTCCCAGCTCCATGCCGTTCCCTCGGGTCCTGTCGCTGTCCCCAGAGAGCAGAGCTCAGCGCCTGCCCCTCTGCTCCCCTCGTGAGGGAGCTGCAGGCCGCCATGAGGCCTCCCCTCAGCCTGCTCTGTGTGGGCTGAACAAACCCAGGGACCTCAGCTGTTCTTCTTATATCTTCCCCTCCAGACCCTTCAGCATCTTCATAGCCCTCCTTTGGACACTCTATAATAGTTTTATGTCCTTCTAATACTGTGGTGTCCAGAACTGCACATAGCACTGGAGGTGAGGCCGCAGCAGCACAGAGCAGAGCAGGACAACCCCTTTCCTCAACCAGCTGGCTGTGCCATGCCCGATGCACCCCAGGGTACAGTTGGCCCTTTTGGCTGCCAGGGCACACTATTGACTCTTGTTCATCTTGCCTTTGCAGACAAATGCATGTGTGCAAAAGAGATTTGTGAAGGCAGCAGTGCCTGTGGTGACTCCTTGCAAGGGTGTGAAGCACCTTCCCCATGAGTTTGCCTCTTGCCCCTGCCTTGCACCTGGACTTAAAGCCAGGTGATGAAACCTCTCCCTGGTGAAGGGGTTAACTACTGCAATGCCCAGTCCAAGTCACAAAAAACTTCGGTGGTGTCAAAAGCGTCCTGTTTGATGTGTAGAGAACAAAGCATTGCTTCTTTGACATGCTTTGAAATAACACTTCTTGGAGTTAGCCCATACAAGAGATAACACAATCTCTTAGAATCTGACAAATTAAAAATTTCAGTCCTCAGGAAATGATTTAAAATTCTATTTTAAGCACCACTTGGAAAATAGCTTTATTTTTAAATGAAATGTAACCAATATTAAAAAGCTTCCATCCTTGGAAATCAGAGTTTCTGACCTCGAAACACACAGCATAGGCTCCAGTGAGCAAATTTTTGCTGGTCCCACAAAAGTACTTTCATGAGGTAGTTAGACTATTGTGCCAACCTAGTATAATTA